>NW_017728949.1:66791600-66866371 GCF_001723895.1 Crocodylus porosus | reverse complement strand
CTGCCATCAGAGGTGGTTCAAGCACCTACATTGAACACCTTCAAGAGTAAATTGGATGCTTATCTTGCTGGGATCCTATGACCCCAGCTGATTTCCAGCCCTTTGGGCAGGGGGCTGGACTCGATGATCTCTCGAGGTCCCTTCCAGCCCTGATGTCTATGAAATCTATGAAAAGTTTCATTATTATGACCATGTTAAGGGTGGCGGTGCAGTTCATGCATTTGGTGCATCTGCAAAGGGTGTTGTATTAAACTGTGTTATTTGACAGCAATCTATTGTTGGAGGTATTGATTTCCACACCGTGAACCCATAGGCTGCATCCTCATGTGCAGGAACATGCAGTTTGTGGTACCTCAAAGCCTTCTGAGGTGCCATGAAATGCATGTGGTGTTTGCAGTTCTGTTTGCCATGCTGCATATTTGCAGTGCGGCGGCAAAATTAGACACCAGGAAATCCCAGTATCTAAAAAACCCACAGCAGAGAAAAGCAGGGCACTTCAAGTGGCTGTAGCATGTGCTGTCGAAAACTGGTGCCTGGCCAGCCAGAGCCACGCTTCAGCTTACTGCCAGCCTCTAGGCACCTGGATTGCAGCCACTGCAGCCCCAGGAAGGTGCGCAGGATCTCTGGTAAGGCTAATGGGGCCAGCCCAGGTGCTGGCCACAGCCTCCCCTCCCCCATCTGGGGCAATGTGCCACGCACCAGAGCACACATGCAGGGGCATGCCTGGGCACAACTAGCAGTGGCACAATTATGTGCCATTGCTATTTGTCCCTAGGGAAATGCACATTGCTGCTCATGGAGACACACCTAAAGATTCCAAATTGTAATAAAAAATCTCATTGAATAATTGGCAAGGTTTTCCATCCTCTGCAGCCATAAACCTATCTGGCATCTAATCCCCTTCTTCCTACTCCTGCAAGTTCTCTGGATACTCTCTGCTTCCAGTTTACCATCTTTCTATGACTCTTATTTCTTATTGGCTTCTAGGAAACTTGCAGACTTGGAAACTATTCTCTCCCTATAGTTGGTGGCAGGAAGTTGGCCATCTCTTACATCTGTTGCTTTGGAGCATCAGGAAAAAAGTTCACTGAACTGCAGATCCTACAGTATCCTATTATAAAGGCAGGCAGTCCTTTCTGAGTCTCACTGGGCACGTCTACATGACAAATTAGTGAAATTAGCATAGTTTACTGGGAAGTAAGCATGTGCAACTACACATGCACATGCAGAGTAACTATCCCTAATTCCCAGTAACTTTTCTACCTGCAAATGCAAATTTACTTAGCATTAGTGATGGTGCCATAGCACTCGTGTAGATGCTTGACCAGGAGTCAAATCTGCATCCAGTCAGCCATCCGCCACTGAGTGGGAGATAGCTCCCTGCCCCCAGGAGCTGTCTGCTCCCAGGGTAGGCTCCACCACAGGAGCTCTGGCAGGGACTATGTCCCCCTGCCTCAGCAGCAGGGAGTTCCAAGCCCCTCGCTCCAAGTCACAATTAGTGGCTGGGGGCTGGGAGATAAAGCTTTCTCTGTCATCATGATCAGGGAGTGGGGGGCTGGGAGACCCTGAGCTCCATGGTCATGGGACTTGGGCTGGGAGATAAGTATCTCCCAATGGTGGTCCCATGGTTGCAGAACTCCTGCTGGGAGATAAGGGTCTCCCAGCCCAAGCCCCATGATGAAGGATCGTGGAGCTCAGGCTGGGAGATAAGCATCTCCCAGCAGTGGCCCTGCAGTCATGGAGCTGGTGCTGAGAACTCGGTGCTGAGAACCCTGTGCTGACGGGGTCTGGGGAGCTTGTTTCCTGCCCAGCTCTGGAAGTGCAGAGCTGTGGGGGGATCAGCTGGGGAGCCTGGGAGATAAGCTCTGCAGCCCCCACAAGCTCCCCTGCAATTGTGATCATGGAGCAGGGACTGGGAGCTCCCTGCATGGGGACAATTTCCTGCCCAGCCTGGCCCTGACTGGGACAGTTCCCAGCCAGCCCCAGGGTGCATGGGGAAGTATGTGCAGCCTGGAGGTGTCTGAGGGCTGTCCTGTTTTGGCTAGTCCCCAGCCAGGTCTGAGCTGCACATGCAGACTTCCTCATGCATCCCGGGCTGGGCAGGAACTGTCCTGGTGAGGGTCAGGTCCTGGCCCTGGCCCTACCCCCAATCGTGGAATCGAGGCATGGGGCTTGGAAAAAGCTGCAGGGGTGGGGCGGGTTCCAGCCTTCTGTCCTGATCTGCTGTTGGGATATCTAGACAAGGCCAGGTACTCCCTGCTTCAGGGGCAGGGTAACATTGTTCCCACCCCAGAGCAGGTGGCAGCAAGGACATATTGCAGGGCTGTAAGGAACTGGGAGCAAATATTCTCCCTAATCACCACATGTGTAGACACCTACCCAAAAACCCTTACTGTGCAGTAGCACAGTAAATCTAGGCTGGAGTACATGCATGTACAGATGCACCCAGTGTAGACAGCAACCATAAGTTCCTAAGACTGCCTTTCACAAGTTTTGCACCAGTATAATGGCATTGGATGCAGTATGTTGTCTTCTGTTTTACATGGGGATGAGATGAAATTCAGGACCTGAGTAGTCTCAGAAATATAGAGAATCCATCTTTTTACTGGATTTCAGTAATTTTGACTTCCAGTCCAAATGAACAAAACATTGGTTAACCCTTTTATTTTGGTCACTTTTAAGTGGGGTTCCGAATCCTGAATGAATGTTTAGGCCTTTTCTTAGATCACTTGAAGAATTTTAGATATCTGTAGTCTATTACCTTGTGATTGCCATCACATCCTATATTAGCCAATGAGTAATAATGAGGAAAAAGCTTAATGCTGGGAGTTTGAAATTTCCTCTTCTCATGAATTTTGAATACATTGATGACCAAAGTGTGTTAGGCTAGATAATGTGGGATGGCTTCCGATGTATCATGATGAATTATGTTAACTACAAATCATCTTCCTCCTGGGATATAATGGCCTTTTTGTTCGGAGAACTTGAGTTAAAATGTACTAATGGCTTTGAATTATCTGTAATAAAACTCTCTGCATTATTTCAGTGTACCTTCTTTTTTGTTCATGTAATCATTATCATTCAGTTTGTGTACAAATATCAGACATTAATAAAGGATTGATTTACCTAAATACTTTCATATATGAAATGCAATAGATTTCAAAAGGTACTCATTTAATTTTTTTCCCAAATAATGGAAATATAGGTAAGTAAAATAAAAGAACTACAATTATAACTAAGATTTCCCAAAGACAAGGAATCAAGTATTGCATCCTGTTGAACTCTATTAACATTTCATACCACAAGAAGTTCTGTCTATTAATACAAAACATAATAAGATGATTTTTCAGTAGATATATGCTGAACTTTTTATTCAACTCTCAGTATATTGTATTTGCATATAAAGTGGCACATTTATATTCAACAATAACTAGCCTGAAGGGGTGATATTTAATAGGAGAATATAATTATTTGACTAAGATCATAAATGGGTTTTTTAGGGCAGTGGGCAACTGTTTAAGAAAAGCTTCATAATCATTCATGTATACTACAAGAATATTAGAAAACTGAGCTGGCAAAGATTTAAATTGCAGAAATATTGTAAGTTTATTTTAATCAGAGGTGTACATTTTCCTTAAGAAGCATTTTAGAGGTTATGTGAATAAAAGCCAACATGTTCTTTATCTTTTATACCTTGTTATGCATCACGGTCCCACCCTGTGATAAGTTTTTAGGATACACATATAGTGTGTGTGATCCTCTTTTGTCATATACTGTGCAAACCGATGGAAATCCGTACATTTTCAGGTATTCTGACTGCTTTATACAGAAACTCCTTATTAGTTATTGCAATGCTAATAAAGGTTTCTAATCCATTTCAAAAGGCTTCAAGCAGTTCTGCCCAAATACAGAGCACATCCCGAAGCTGTTTGCCTGATATATGTCTTTGATACAGTTTCTTGTAAAGGCTGCCATCATAGTCTTTAGCATTTTAACATGTGATCCAGACTGTCTGAGGAAAAAGAAAACCAGGTTGCATAGGCTAGGGACAGACACTACACATAAACTGGTTTAAGTGATCAGAAACTGGTTTACACGTGTAAAGAACATATGTTGAATGCATATAAACCTGTTTGAAAATGGCTGAAATGGGTTTGAGATAGACTTGGTTGAATGTAATATCAGACTTAACTGATTTGGGTCAAACCGATTTATGCAATGTATTTCCCAGACCCCTTGCCAGTTTAAGTTAAATCACACTCCCCCAGCATCCTAACATGCTCTCTGGGCTGGGCTGGGTGGGGCTGTCTGCTCCACAGTAGGACTGGCCCCTCCCCTCTGCTCCCTGGCTGCAGCTCCGGGAGAGACTGCAGGCATCTGCCTAGCTTCTGCTTTTTGCATCCCTTCCCCTCCCCTCTAAGCAGTGATTCCCCAGTCCCCTCTGCTTTATACAGACACCTTTCAGCATTAGCTAGCAGACCACATACTGGATACGATCTGTGCTGTGGCAGATGGGATAAAGGCAGTATCAACAGGTAGCTGGTAATGTCACTCTGTTATTTTCTTAATGGGCTGATAAACACTGAGTTAGGGGTGATTAACACTGTGTTATCAATTCCCTGCTGGGCTCATCAGGAGGGGGGAACCCCACCCTAATCAAAGCATCCTGCTGGGGCCTGGCCATGCACCCATTAGCTCAGCACTACAGAAGGGAAGGGAGGACTGCTCTAGCACCCTTCCCCCCAGCTTCTAGCCTGAGCCACTGCGGGCATATGCCTTTATTTTTTTCAGTCCAGAGGGGATGTCTGTGCAATTACAAACTGGTTTAGCTTAGCCAGGTTAGATCAACCTGCAAAGATTGAATCAATCAGACTCAGGCTTTTTGAATGTCTGTCCCTAGTCATAATACTTAACTAAAGACAAAATTTAGCTCACTGAAGCAGATAGACTTCAGCAAAATACACCCTTGAAATAATTACACTTACACAATCTAAAGGAACTCCACTGATTTTAAAATGAATAGACCCAGATTTATACATGCATGGGACCCAAATCATTCAATTGCAGAAAATGTAATGTGGAGACATTGGCTATGGAGACCAGTCCTTTGCCCTGGGTTCTGATTTTAACATTTTACCCCATTTCCTAACCCTCATCCCTATCTTACAAACAGCCATGTGTTTTCCTGAATGAAAAAGGCAAGAAGACTCAGTCTCTATAGCACAGTCCATATGCTTGCTCTTTGAAATAGAAGACTGTTATCACCCTCTTTGGAGTGAGATGTGCTTCTTTTTATGTTTTCAGTTTATACCAATATAAGACTAAGACTCCAAAATGTGTGGATTTGCATTTACATCTCCTATAATACAATACAACATGCATGATCTTTGGGAATTTTACATTAGACTTTCTCAGTTGTTCTCAGTTTTCATTGTTTTTATTGTTATAGCATTCAAATTTTTTTCTAGATCAATGGTGCTCAACTTGTTGTGCTACAGACCAGAAGGGTGGTGCAGGGCCAGTTCACAGGCTGGATCAGACCCTGCATACCTGATATGGTGTTCAGGCATGAGGTTAAGTATCCTTGGTCTAGATGCTTCTAGAAGATATAGCTAAGAAAACAGAGGTACAATCGATATGACTTTTATTGTTAGCCAACTTCAAGAACTGTGTTGAGAGCAAATTATGGCTCTTTTGCCTTTCTTGATACCACACAGGATTTTGATGCAGCCAGAAGAAAGACTTTGGAAAGTATTAGCCAAAGTAGATTGTCTGAAAAGGTTCATCTAGATAATCTATTGCTTACATGACAGTGTGAGGAACAGAATAATTGAAAATGGTGACGTATCTTTCTTTTTCATGGCTCTTTGAAGTCAAATGGTGCTATATTATGCTAGTACCCTCTTTGATTTTTATGGCTGTCAGGTGCTTGGGTAAACATTTACACGTACTATAGGATGGTTAGTAAATTCTGTAGTCTTTACCATCCAGAACTAGAGTCCAACCTAAGACCTCTGAAGAACTAATTCAGGAGCTCTTGTTTGCTGATCATTTTTCAGTGGCTTGTAAAAAATTTAGGATTATTTTTAGCCTTAGGAAAACAAAGGTCATATACCCACAAGCTCCTGGCCAACAATCTTTATGTACTATCTCATATCAATATTGTTAGGTATCTGTCATTGGTATTACTAGGTAGTGAATTCATTCATCTATCTAGGAAGTATCATGCCACATAGTAAACATTTAAATGATTAAATAAGATTGTCCAAAGCCTCCAGTGCCTCTCTTAGAGTCTAGCTGAAGTTGTAGGAAAAAGGGGCATTACATTACATTAGAAAAAATGGATGTTGATAATGCATTAGTTATACCACACGTGTGTGAGAGCTGGACCACTAATGTTTGCCTCAAAGATCATGAAAATTCACTGATGGCATCAGATATCAAACACCAGAATCCTGAAAGGAGTAAATATGTTAGGCATAGGAGCCATGATAGCAAAGACACAGTTGAACTGGGTTGGGCACAGAGTCCATACCAAAGTCCATCAGACTACCCAAGATACTTGATAAATGCTCTCATAGGCCTGTTCTAGACATGTAGGCATGTGCAGTTTGTGATACCACAAACGTCTTTGCAGCACCACAAACCGCATGCACTGCACATTAAACTGTGCACACACTGCTCATTTGCAGGACTGGGGCAAAATTTGCTACTGGGATTTCCCAGTAGCAAAAAAAAAGGAAGAAAAAAGCAGTACAAAGTACACCAAAGTGGCATGCACTAAGACAAATGTGGAGACGGGGTAACAAGCAGCCCAAGGCTGCCCCATCTCCACACACTGCAGAGCCTCCATGCTGAAGCACACTGTGCCCCAGCCAGCCTCTGCCCAGCTGGCTGGGGTGCAGTATGCTTCAAGGTGGGGGAGCAGGCAGCTCTGGGCTGGCTGCTTCTCCATCTTGAGGCACACTGTGCCCCAGCCAGCTGCTCCATGGCTGGCTGGGGTGCAGTGTGTCTCAGCACAGGGGCTCCGTAGCCCTGGGCTGCTTGTTCCCCTGTCTCCACATGCCACTCACCAGCTGGCTTGGGCACAGAGTGCCTCAGCATGGGGGTTGCCTGTAGGTAGCCCCATGCTCTGGCACCCTGTGCCCCAGCTATCCCCCTCCCCGCAGCACATGGACGCCCCAGATATCCCCCTCCCTGCAGCACATGGAGCAGTGGGACAATGTGATCCATAGCAAAGCACACGAGTAGGGGCATACACTGTAGCACAACGTAGTGGCACAAATTTGTGCCATTATTATTTGTGCTGCTGCAAAGGCATCCCTTGCTCAGGTGGACCTGGTCATAGAGGGCAACCCAAGAAGTCAAATATCACCTAAAATGTAACCTAAATTTTGAAATGTCCATTTACACATGGGAGCATGATGATTGTGACTGAAAAGGGTAGCAAAGCTGATATATGATGGTTGAATTAAGTTTGAAGAACTGAGTATTCAGGTAGACAAAAGGAAGAGTATTCAAAGTTAACTTTGAATAGAACAGCTTTAGAAATATCTGACATTTGTAGTCCTGTGTGTATGAAAACATTTCTGAGATGTACCAGGAAAGAAGTAATGATAGCAAAGGCATATTTGAGGTGGATTTATCACTTACTCCAAAAGTCTGATTTCAGACTACCCAAGATCGTGATACTCTTGTGGTAGTCAGAATTGGGTGAGAATTTGCTTCTCTAGTCCTATTACAACTCTTAATCACAACTGTGGAGATGAAATCAGCAGCTGTCATCACTGAATATGATGAACAGCCACTAAATACTCCCCCAAACCAGTGGACTTTATGCAGAAGTATATATAATACTAGCCAATTTTCCGTTGAGAATGACAGGGAGGGGGAGGGGGAGAGGGCTGGGAGGGAGTGCCGCCACTTAATTCCCCATGCTGCCACTGTCCTGCCTTTTGCAGGGAGCAAGGTGAGGGAGCTGAGGCTCTGTCCAGTCCTCGGTGTGGCTTTGGACAATAATATGATTTTATCACTAGTTTGACCTTGTTTTTAATTTTTGCTTAATAACTAGGTGTGAAGCTACTCCTGTGGTATACTCTCCTCTCATTAAAGCCAAAAAAAGCTGGACAGTAAAGGCTTTTACCATCTGGAATGCTCTGTTAACTGGCATCTATCCCACCATGGCACTTCCGATTTTGCCTCTGTGAGCCGAGTCCCATTTCTTCCTTGTGGACCACGGCCCGGGGCAAAGCAGCCTGTGTGTTGCCCCCACTCCATGTCCCCTGGCACACTGACACGAGGGAGTGAAAGCCCTGGTGCAGCAGGAGAGGTGGCAGCCTGAACAGGCAAAGATGCCTCCAACCCGCTGGGCTGGACATAAGTATAACTCTCAGATAACCAGCATATTTGATTAATCGGCACCCCCATTTCCCATGGATGCTGGATAACAGAGCTTTTACTATCCATAAAGTCATAATTTGGCCCTAGTAGTAATTATTATATTAAAATATAGTTCAGGAACTTCCTATATATTTCTAGATCCATAAGCATGCAAATGGAACTGACTTTACATTCCTACTGAAAGAGCAAAGGGGAAATGGTAATTTAAGAAATGGTAGACCTTCAGAAAGTGCAATGACTGGGAAAGTGCTTTGGTACTATATTATAATGTGTTCCATAGAAAAAATAAAAATAAAACAAATGATGGTAATATAACCTTTCAGAAACAACTGAAATTCGTCCATGTGCATTACCTGGCAAACCCGGGTTTGACAAGCTTGACAAAAGAACAAAGGGAAGTACAAAGTGATTCATTTTTAGTGGCATCATATACATTTTAATATTTTTTTTCTGTAAGTAGCTGAAGGAAATAAATACATTTAGCTTGTCATAAAGTTTCCATCAGAATATAAACTTATGCAGGTGCTATAGCTGCAGAAAGCTGTTAATCAGGAAATTCAAACTCTGATCTCTAAACTTGAGTTCAGGTTTGCTTTAATCTCACGCTGCCAGATAATTCAAACTGTTCCAAGTGCAGGACTTAAAAGACTTGCTGCAGTAGCAGATTGATTTGTCACGCTCTCATTATCAATGCACTTCGGCTTTGGGGAACGCAGAGTTTAGCTGAAGCTTGAGAGATGGAGGAAGTGGTGATGAGAGTACAGAGGGATTTGTTGTAGTGTATGAGTATTGTACAGAATATTATTTTATATAGCACTATATGGGAATGAGATTTTTCTGCTGTGATTGGTATTTAAATAGATTACATAGAGAGAAGGGTTCTGGAGCAAATAAAGAGAAGAAAAGGAGCTCTTTGATAATACTTATATTTGGTGGTGGTTTCAGGTTCTCTAGTTTTACCAGACTTTTAACATGTAATCTTGTGTGCTCAGTGAGATTTCAGGCTCTCTCTACTGGAAAGTTTCTCCTACACACATAAGACACCAGCCCAATAAATATTCATTGTGCGTGGCTGAACAATGGGTGTCCTGCTACGATATGGCTTTTCATTCTGCTATTTCTGTATGAATGTTTAAACTCATGCAGTTGCAGCCTCGTGTGCTCTTGTCTGGTGGAACAGCTTTTTACTCCCTTTTCATCGGGTCCTGGATCAATCTTGGCAGGGAGAAAGGAGTGGAGTGGGAGAAGCAATTAGAGGAACACAGGGTGGAGAGTAACTGAATATGGAAATTTGAAAAGTGCGAGTTCTAGCGTCAGTAAAGTTAATGGTGCCCATATAGCTCCCTCAGAAAGCAGTTGTCTCTGCCACATGACAGGAGCAGCAGTAGCCTAGCAGTAGCAGGGAAAATCAATGACTAGCCAATTGTGACTAGCCAGCTGCTTCTGTTAAGTGCAAACTTATTGATATCCCAGGCAGATAATAACAATCACTCCATTCACACTATAGAAATCTCTTTCATGATAGCAAGATAGGTGTAATAATGGATGCTGCTTCTGGAACTGACAGTAGTTTATTGAGGTGATCTTCTGGCAAGGAAAAATTTGAGGGTAGGAAATACTGATCTTAAACCTTCCAACTTTTTTCCATCTTGTTTTGAAAGGGCCCTGTTTTCTCTGAGATATGAGGCCGTGTCAGCTACAGAGCCACAAAAGGTCATATAAGGCAGTGCTTTAGCAGGCTAACCTATTTGAGAGACAAGGCAGCTTATGCTAGTGAAAGAAAAAAAGTCTAAACCACCCACATCCTGTATCCTGGAATGTAAGGGCTGTTTGTGGAAAAGCATGCAAATAGGGCTTCCTGTCCCATGCCAGTTAGAGTTATCAACCTCAGTCTCTATTCCACCGTACCACTATAGGCAATGATATTTCCTGCAGCCTACAAAAAAGAAGAAGCATGCCTACTTACAGCCTGGTTCGTTATTAAAATAAAGAAATAAATAACCCCTCAGGATGATCTCCTGCTCCAGTAAGACACAGTAAGCCCAACACCCAATGAGTGACCCACACAATCAGAATAAAATAGCACTGGAAGGGACTTCAGGAGGTCATCTTCTCCAAAAACTCTGCTCAAGGTAGGATCATTTTATTTCCTATGAAATTATAGACTTGTCAGTTTGATGCTGATACCTCAAAACTTACAGAACACATCAGCAAGGTAACTAGAGAGTAACACTGTCATGAGGAACAGCCAGCTTGGATTTGTTAAGAGCAAGTCACACTTGGCCCTTCTGGTTTCCTTCTATGACAATTTGATGGGCTTTGTCAACAAGGGAAGAGCAGTGGATGTGATATAATTACTGAGGTAAGACTTTTACACTGCCTTTCGCGATGTTCTTATAAGTAAGCTAAAAAATAATTGTCTAGCTACCTGAAAAAATTGTAAGGCTAAAAGAAAATAGTCATAGAGAAGTAGGGCTGGGAGGGGCCTCCAGAAGTCATATAGTCTGGTTGGACTATAGGCAGCATCATTCCTATCTAAACCATCCCACACAAACCGTAATTTAACCTCTGCATAAGGCTACCATCAACCCTAAGCAACGAAAACCTAACACCTTAACCTGCCACAGGTAAAGTAGGAGAATCATAGCCAATGTCCTTCTTATATGAAATGCCAATATATGCTAAAGAGATCCCAGGTAGAGGGCTACACTCCCCACTACAGATGAAGGCAAAATCCCCAGAGTCCATACCAATCTAACCGGGGGGTAAAATTCCTTCCTGATCCCAAATATGGTCACTGGTCTGACCCAGAGTGGAAGAGTAAGACCCTCTCTGGCTTTGGACGCAGTGTAGCATTGGCACAGTCTAGTCAAAGTTCCCAGCCTTGGCTGTAGTCAATACCCAATGCCTCTGAGAGGCTTAAAACCAGCTTGGTGCATGTAATGGAAACGGGGGATGTGGAAAGGGACAACCAGCAAAGCCCAGAGGCATTGGAAAAACCCACAGTAGAACATAGGCATAACTAGATCTAGAGCTTTCCTGACCAAGGTCTGTCTAACCTCTTCTTAAACACCTCCAGTGATGGAGAGTCTGCAGTGTCCCTAAGTAGTCTATTCCACTGCCCCACTATTTTAATGGTGAAGAAGTTTTTTCTGGATGCCTAAGATAAACTTACTTTACTGCAACTTCAAGCCATTGGTCCACACTCTCCTCCCTGCTGGAAGAGGGAAAAGGTGCTTTCCCTCTTCTTTATGGAAGCCCTCCAAGTATTTGAAGACTGCTATCGTATTCTCTCAAGTGCCATTTCTGCAAGCTGAACATGCCTAGCTCCTTCAGCCTCTTCTCATATGACTTGCTTTCCAAGCCCCCCGATCATCTTTTTTGTAAGATGGATGTATAACATGTTGTATTATTGGGCTCAAGAGAGCAATCACCAAATGGCTTGATATCTAACTGGAAGGAGGTGTCCAATCAGGTTCTCCAGGCATTCTCTGTCCTGAATCTAGTAGCATTTAATATTGTCATTAATGACTTGGAGGATGAAACTGTGTGTGCATGTAATAAATTTGGAGATGACACTAAATTGGGTGAGGTAGCAGACATTTGGATGACAGGATTAGGATTCAAAATGACCTTGATACTTTAGAGAAATATTCTGACATGAATCACATGGAATTCAATAAGGCTAAGAGCTTATTGAATTTGATGATTGATGAGCCGAAGGGAAACAAGGAAGGAGAGTAGTAGAATAAGGACCACAGACTTCAGAAAATCAGACTTTGACTCCCTCAGGGAACTGATGGGCAGAATCTCCTGGGAGGCCTGTCTGAACAGGAAAGGAGTCCAGGAAAGCTAGTTGTACTTTAAAGAAACCTTACTGTGGGAGCAGAAATGAACCATCCTGATGCACGGTAAGACTAGCAAGTATGGCAGAAGACCAGCTTGACTCACCAGGGAACTCTTCAGTGAGATAAAACACAAAAAGGAAGCTTACAAGAAGTGGAAACTTGGGCAAACAACTCGGAAGGAATATCAGAGTATTGGTTGGGCATGCAGGGATGAAATCAGGAAAGTCAAAGAGCGCTTGGAGTTGCAGCTACTAGGGCTGTGCAAAATGGCTATGTTTCAATTCAGATTTGGAGGGACAGTGGTTCATTTAAGTGCTTTGGATCACTGTTCCATTTTGATTCAGCTGAATCTGTTTCATAGTTTTGATGCTGTTTCATTGATTCAGCCATAGGCTATAATGGGAAATCACTAAAATGCTATACCTTTATAATTTCTTGCCTGATTCAGACGAAAATTACAGGGATGGTAGCCCCTTCTGAGGGCATGAAGCCTGACAAGCTGCAAGGAGATATGCGCAGGGGTTCTGTGAAACTGAACCTCAAACTGTTCAAAACAAAACTCGTACCACTTGCTGGCAGCGGCAGCATGCTGTCATCCCGCATGCAGATCCAGGAGCCTGCACCCCCTGGGAGGGCTTCAGAGATGTGCCAGACACCAACCAGAGGGTGTGGGCCCCTGGATTTGTGCACGGGATGACAGCAGGCTGCCGCTGCTGGATGAAACCAGTGGTTGGCACAGCCCATGCTGAGCGCTGGGAAAACTGGTGCTGCCACTGGCCCCAGCTGGCAGTGGCACCATGCTGTCAACCTGCATGCAGGTCCAGGGGCTTGCACTCTCTGGGAGGGTTGCAAGGATGGGCCAGACACCTATGGCGGGGTACAGGCCCCTGGATCTGCACATGGGATAACAGCAGGCTGCTGCTGCCAGCTGGGACCAATGCTTGGCACAGCCCATGCTGAGAGCTGGGAATACTGGTGCTGCTGCTGGCCCCAGCCAGCAGCAGCAGCATGCTGGCATCCCACACACAGATCTGGGGGCCTGCACAGCCCGGGAGGGCTGCAGGATTGTGCCAGACTCTTCCCGGGGGGGCACGGACCCCTGGATCTACAAATGGGATGACAGCAGAATGCTGCTGCTGGAGGCCAGCACCAGCACTGGGTTCTTTCCAGCACGTGTTATGGGCTGCGCCGAGCAAACTCGGGTGTTAGTGCTGGCCCCATGCACCATGGTAGGCTTGGGACCAACTGGCGAAGCAGCAGCTCTGCAGAAATGGATCTAGGGGTTACAGTGGTCAAGCTGAATATGAGCCAACAGTGTGCCCTTGTTGCAAAGAAAAGGTTGTATTAGTCGGAGAACTGCCAGTAGACTGAAGGTAGTGATTATTCCCCTCTGTTCAGCACGGGTGAAGCCACATCTGGAGTACTGTGTTCAGTTTTGGGCCCTATAGAAAGGATGTGGACAAATTGGAGAGAATCAGGTGGAGGGCAACAGAAATGTTTAGGGGGCTGGAGTGTGTGACTTCTGAGGAGGGACTGAAGGAACTTGGCTTATTTAGTCTAGAGAAAAGATTGAGAGGGGATATAATAGCCTTCAACTATGTAAAGGGTGGTTCCAAAGAAGACTGAGTTTCATAGATTTCATAGATTTCATAGACATTAGGGCTGGAAGGGACCTCGGGAGATCATCGAGTCCAGCCCCCTGCCCAAAGGGCAGGAAGTCAGCTGGGGTCATAGGATCCCAGCAAGATAAGCATCCAATTTACTCTTGAAGGTGTTCAGTGTAGGTGCTTGAACCACCTCCGCTGGCAGACTGTTCCAGACCTTGGGGGCTCGGACAGTAAAGAAATTCTTCCTTATGTCCAGCCTGAAACGGTCTTGCAGGAGTTTGTGACCGTTCGACCTCGTCATCCCTTGGGGCGCTCTGGTGAACAAACGTTCCCCCAGATCCTGGTGGTCACCCCTGGTAAACTTATAGGTGGCCATCAGATCACCCCTGAGCCTACGCTTTTCCAGGCTAAAGAGTCCCATGGCTTTCAGCCTGTCATCGTAAGATCTGTTTTCCTGACCTCTGATCATGCGCGTGGCTCTCCTCTGGACTCTCTCAAGCTTCTCCACATCCTTTTTGAATTGTGGAGCCCAAAACTGGACGCAGTACTCCAGCTGCGGCCTCACCAAGGCCGAGTACAAGGGGAGAATGATGTCCCGGGATTTGCTCCAGAAGCATCTATGGATGCAAGACAGCGTTTTGGTTGCTTTACTAGCCGCAGTATCGCATTGGAGGCTCATGTTCATCTTGTGGTCAATAATGACCCCCAAGTCTCTTTCTTCTGTAGTGCTATCTAACATAGTAGCACTGCCGAGCCTATAAGTTAGACTCTTCTCATTGGTTTCAGATGACAGAACAAGGAACAAGGGTCTCAAGCTGCAGCAAGGGAAGTTTATGTTAGATATTAGAAGGAACACTGTCACTAGGAGAGTAGTAAAGCACTGGAACAAGCTACGTAGAGAGGTTGTGGACTCTCCTTCTTTGGAGTTTTTTAAGACCCAGCTAGACAATGCCTTGGCTGGGATACTCTAGTTGGGAATGGTCCTGCTTTCAGGAGAGGATTGGACTAGATGACCTCCTGAGGTCCCTTCCAAACTCAATCTTTTTACAATTCTATGATTCAAAGTAGTGCACTTTGAGCAGAACAAATAGATGCTCTAATATAAATAGGGGAATAATCAGCTAGGCTGCAGTACTACAGAAAACGACCTCAGGATTACAGCAGATCACAGCCTGAATATGAGTCAACAGTGTGCTATTTTTACAGGGAAAAAAGTCAAGAGCATTTTGGGATATATAAACAGAAGTGTATTCAGCCATCATCATCAGAGATGTGTGAAATGCTTGCTAGGATCTTTAACTCACTTGGATTCAAATTCCAGTGCCATCTGTCAGGGCTGGAGCCAACATTTGGTAACGAGGAGGAGCAGTGAACATTGTTGCAGAAGTGGTTGCATCCTCTGCTCCCAGCCTCCCTCCTCCCCTAGGCAGGCAAAAGTCTTTTATAAAGGGCAGCAGCCAGGGTCTTTTATAAAGTCTGTCAATCAGGTAACATCCTTCCCTTCCTCCTGCTTTCCCCTCCATGCATACTGGCAAGTCTCCTCCCCTCCCATTCTTCCTCCTCCCTTGCTCATTGCTGTTCTTGTCCCCAGCTGACTTTGGGGTAGGGAGGAAGACTTGGAGATGCTCCTATCCTGTTCCTGACAGGATGTACATGGAGCCAAGCTTGGACAAAAAGCAGTGACGGCAGCAGGAGGTGAGTTCCCTTCCCCCACACCTGCTCCCAGGCTGCCAGGGAACACCCAGAGGGACTGGGCAGGAAGAAGGAACCCACCTGCCACTGCTGCTGTTCCTTGCTGAGCCCAGCTCCACATGGAGCCTTAGCCGTAGCAGGCAGCAGAGTCTCTAGAGCATTCCCCCAGCTGTACCTCTGGGGCAGCCAGAGATAGTGGCAATACTGGACAGGGAAGGCAGTAGGGACGGGGGGACAGAAAGGGAAGAGAAGGGAGGGGAGGTGCCTCTGAATATGGCGGGGAAGGGACGGGGTGGAATTCTTACGTGATTTGGAGACTTTAAAAAAGTTCCCTGCTGCTGCTCCCATAGTATCTTCAACTGAAAAGGGATGACTCCATGTGACTTCTCTTCTGGATCCACCCCTGCTGTCTTCTAGGAACACTAGGCCATACTATCTAGTGAATGTTGATAAATGATCCTAAGGATTTCTGTAGTTACTGTGCTTAGACTTAAGAGTCTCTGCATGCCATAGAGTCGGTGCTATTTTGACAGACAGGCAGAAATGTTTTTAGCTCTGTTCTGTACTCATGAAAAACTTTGTGGATTGGAAGAGCAGGCAATAAATCATAGTTAGCATACCCACTGCCACCTGGTACTAACTCAAGATCCTGGAAAAATTGAGCAGGATGTCTTGTTACTCAATGAAAAAGAAAACATATGAAAATTTGGGGACACCGTCTATTTAGTGGATCCTTGGGAGAGGTACCTTGTACAAGATATACCCACCTGTACTGGGGTTCCATTGAGTAATTAAAAGTCCCCCCAAGGCCCTACTGAGTGTTTTTACTGAATGCTTGCCCTTTATTACCTTTCTGTGAAGCTCCCAGGGCTCCCAATGAAATTTGTTCAACTGTTTGCAATCATATTAACCCACCCATCCATCCCCATGATGTCACACATAAAAATTCCAAAATGTCAAGTCATGGATATTTTTCATTAGGTTTGGAATCCAGAACTCTTATGCTATGCTTGATCTACGTCTAGTCTTATTTATGACTTACAAATAAAGTAACATACTTGTTTTTTATGAGTCAAATGCTCATGAGATTAGTTTTAAAACAAAAGCTAAAAAAGGACAAGGCTGAAATATCTGTCATTTCTGTAATATTCAGGACTCTCCCACTTGTTATAATGCAATTGGTATGTTTCTGTATTCATGGTACATACTAATCATGTCTACATACTAATCATGTCAAGATGGCTAAAGATGGTCTGTTAATTTGCTTTAATCCTTCCTACTTGTCATCAATGATCTAATGCATTCACTTTAACCATAATAATGATGAATTGTGAGGTTACTTTAAAAAAAATGAAGCTACTTCTCATTAATCAAAAAGTTTCCCTTTGTAAAGAATATTTTTGAAATATTTATGATCCAGATGGGTAGTGTGACTCTTGCTACTGTGCTTGCTATTTCAACCATGTGTGATGTTGAGGAAATCCTAATGCACTACAACTTAATGACTGAGTTTTCCATCAACCACAATGCAAAACATAGGCATTAAATACTTTCTTCTTAATTAAGTCAGTATTACTTTCTACTTAAAGCATGTGGGGATTATATTGAGTTTTTATATTTAACATGGCATAACTAAACATCAAGATTAAATGAAACATTATTTATGGTTGATATGTCTGAATAACTCACATTATTCCTTTCATTGCTATTATAATGTGCCTTTAGGGAAAAAAGAGAGAAACTGGAAACATCCTAAATTGCTGAAAATATTAAAGCTGTCAGACAATCAGATAAGCCTTTAAAATTGTCTCAACTGAAGTCCTAACCCTGCAACTAGAAGTATTTATGTAGCTACCTCTTTTGGAGCGGAGTTTTACTGACTCTGATGTACTTACTTGGGAGCAAGAACCTCTCTATCTACCTACATTTGAAAGATCATGGCCTAAATTTGCCAATATATTTATAGTGCTGTAATCCCTTAAATCCTTCATTTTGTTCTATTTTTATGGTTTCAGGATAGAAGTGAAATCACGAGTTTTTAAAACAATGATCATAGCCAAGATTTTCAAATGCTGGGTGGCCAATCAAAGACATTATGGCCAGGTACAGACAGCCGTCCCCAGTGGGGGAAGAGTTGGGGTGATCGCCCTGGGCCTCATGCTTTGGAGAGCCCCATGGAGCTGGGAGGAGTGGCCGTGGTGACTCGGTGCTGCCGCCGACTTTGCGTCCAGCTGCTCAGTACCCCCCCACACCAAATCTGTCACCAGCTTCTTTGCATCTGGGGATGGAGCCCCACACAGGCTGATTTGTCCTGGGCCATGCACCCTGCTCGGGTCATTTCTGGGTACAGATGTTATACTTTTAGGCTAGGGAGTGAAGTTACACATTAACCAGTTTAAGTGATTAGAAAATGGTTTAAACATGTAACAGAACATAAGTTCAGTCCATATAAACCAGTTTCAAAATGGCTCAAACTGGTTGAAGATAAACCTGATTGTATGTAGGTTTATCTAAATCAGACTTAACTGATTTAAGTCAAACCCGTTCATGAAACTTCTGTCCCAGACCTCTTCCTGGTACAAGTTAAATCAGAATCCCCCTGCATCCCAGCATGCTTTTTAGCCCTGTACTGGGCTGTATGTTCTGCTTCAGACAGCAGGGCTAGCCCTACCCATCTGCTCCCTTGCTGGAACAGTGAGGACTGGCTCATTGGGTTCACTGGCTGGCTCACTGGCCCCTCTCAGGCAAACTCCAGCTGGGGTCTGGGGCCAGGGAGGGAGGTTAAACTCACCTTCCCCCAAGCATGGAGCTGCCCTGCCCTGCTGGCTTAGTGCTGGCTGTGACTGTGGACTACAAGTCCCAGAGGCACCTGGAAGCAGGAAGAGGAAGTAATGAGGAACCCTGCAGAGTCCTGCTGCTGTGATTGTAGACTGCAAATCCGAGAGACCTCGGGGGCTTCAGGAAGAGGAACTGAACACATAGTTCATGCTGGCTACATGCCAGACAGCTGTGATCTAGCGCATACTGGTTTCTGGCTTGAGCCACTGCAGGCATGTGGCTGCATTTCCTGAATCACAAATTAATGTCTATTTATTTGATTATTGGTTCAATCTTTCAAGCTTAGACTAACTTGCAAAGATTGAATCACTACAGCCTCGGACTTTTTGACTGTCTTTATTTAGCCTTACTGGTATAAGTGATCAGAAACCAGTCTGGTTTAAAACAATGGAACCCAGTCTAAGATTTGCCCCCCTTCCTCCCCCCACTAAAGGGCAAATGTGTTTTCTGTTCACTACGGATCTAAACTATGCTTCTTGTGGAAAACTGCATAACTTAGATTGATTCTGCCTCAGAATTTTTTAATGTCTGTACTGAGCCTAAGAGCTCTGATTTTCATAAAATACTTGGGGATCTTCCAACTGAAAATCCATCCCATCGAAGGCCCTTGGCACATTTTATCTATTGAGCAATTCACTTGTAAATTGCACAGTAGAAGATGTTCCAAACTAGCTACCCCAGACAGGTAGAAGCAAAATAAGTAACCACTGATAAAGATTTTAGTGCATGGCTTTTTCCTCTCTATATCTTTAACCCCTTTTGGCATTGCAAAAAAATCAATAATAACATAAACACAACCCTTCATTTGCATACACAGATTAATACAATTGCACAAATCAGTTCTTATGTTTTAAAATAGGTCTCTGTTTATACAAATGAGTGGATTTTCTGCATACAGTGGGGTACAGTGGAACTTTTTTATGGCTCAAAATTTTGCTTGAGGATATGGCTTTGGTTTGTGCCACATGTTTGAGTAACAAAATGATCTCATGGATAGTCACAGATTTCTTTCTGTTGCATTCTAGTCTTCCTGAAAAGCACATTTTAGCAATCTTCAGTGGGTTTCAAAGCAATCCTCATTCCTAAGAAATGAAAAAAAAAACACTCAAAAAACCAAAATGAAGGATGTTGGCATAAGGAAGAAAATAATCTTTACTTTCATTCCTACACTTTGTCTTTTAACCTTTAATAATTACAGATTATCCTTATACTTGTCACAGTAGTTGAAAATCATGGTAGGCTGACATTGGGGCATCTGCATTTAATTCAAACTCTCTCTAGATTGATTGGCTCCAAAGGATAAATAAAGTCATGCAGCTGCAGCCATGTGCAATAATAGATCTTTGAAAGAGATTTAGTGACTTTTACTTGCATACCATTAAAATTTTGCCTTATTTCATTGACATTTTCGTCTAAATCTATAATAAATTGACAGAAATCACATTCTGATGACAGTGTCACTTACAATTTAGCAATATACTTTAAATAACGCACAGCACTAAACCCTGAATTTGAAACTGGGAATCCATTTATTTTGTTTTAATAGATTTATAGCCTGTTTTTCACAACCCCAGAAGCCATTATTGGTTTTGGACTAGGAAACATAACTTGTAATTATTTCAGTTAGCAAAGCAACTAAAAGCTTGCAGTAGCCAAAATGATTACTATAATTTTACCTACATAAATAAAATTGAGGAGTGAAATATTATTTATACTAATCTAATTTCAGTTCTGCAGATTTATTCAGACATCTGAGTCACTTCAATGTAAGTTGTCTCATTGAAGATATATTTTAACAATGAGATTTTCTCTGCAGTACAGGATTACAAGATGGCTGTAGAAGTTACCAATATTCAGTGCTTTTATGAAGGTGTAGCTCTGCAAGGTGTAGTCTGGTATGTTCTGGGTGCATCTACACAAGACATTTACTACCGAGTTGATCAATTATCTCTGCAGTAAACTTCTCAGCATCTATATGTGCACCCCTTTTAAGGCACAGGAAAATAAGAAACTCGACAGCTGGGTAGTACTTGTAAATACAAGTAGTATCCTGAGGCAGAGTTTTTTTGTGCACAGCAGTGCATGTGTAGACACTGACCCACATGGCTGGGGCACGAGGGTGCTTCATTGGACGGGCTGCCTGCTGGCTAGTCTGATGCTGAAGCACCCTCTTGCCCCAGCCAGCCCCTGTGCAGCACACTGAGCCCTGTCAGAGCAGCCTCAGACTGGTGGGCTGACCCCTGGGGCTCCCTGCCATCTGTGGCTGCTCCAACTGGGTTCCATGTGCTACACATAAATAAACCCTGGAGCTGATTGCTGTGGAGTTAATTGCTCCTAGGAACATGTTCAAATGGCTAGCCAGGAGCAAAAAACTCCAGAGCAATAAGCTCCGACTTTTATTCTCTTGCACTAAATGCATGTATAGATGCATCCCCTGAGTGCATCTACACATGTGCTTTATGGTAGAGTAGTCTAATGAGCTCGGTAAAGTGTCATTATCTATAAATGCTCTGGTATTACGGTGCAGTAAACTAATTAGCTCTACTATGGGGTAGTACTGTTGGGGACAGTGCTATCTTACAGTGGAGTACTTTACTGTTATTAAATACATATATAGATGATGATCAGGGATGTAAATTGCCCCCAGCCAGGGGCCTTGCTCCACCCTGGCTTCTGTCCCAGGCACACTTGTAGACTCTGTGCCTGGAAGCAGTTAAACTCCATCTGGACATTACTGTATCACATTAATTGCATATGTAGATACAACCCCTTTGAGTGAGAAAGGATCAAGGAGTTTTTGTGATTAAGCAACCATTGAAGGCAATGGATCCTGTTCTATGCTTCTGACATTTAGAGAGTTCTCTAGAAAGGACTGTGTGTCAGCATTTAGAGACCCCATGTTACTATTTCAGTGGTAGCTCATTGTTGAGTCAAAATATGTTCTTCTACAAGTCCCACCTGTAAATGTCTGCTATTAGTGCAGACAAGATCCACAATTACCATAATTTTATTTTCATAATGGAGTGGAGAAAGGTGCTTCATAAAGCTCAGCTTAGTAGGATGCAACCATGTTGGACAAATTCCGTTTTTTCCCCAATTCCTGCAAAATGTGCTGAAGTTATAGGAGCCATACCAATGACTTCTCATTTTATTGCCTGAACTTAAGCCTGATCTAGGAGTGTCAAAAATTTCTTCAGCACCAATGCAACCTAATTTTTCACATGAAAGGTAATCCACCTCTAAATTTACTCCATGGATTCTGATTACAAGCTTGGTGCCTAAGCCCAGCTATTTACATTCACGTTACAGAATTATATGGATGTTAGTGGTTTTTTTCTTTATCAAAGTCTATACCATGTATGTCTCTGATTTTGCATTCAACTGACATGTGAATTTACATAAGTATGCTCAGTAGAGTTAATCTGATATCATTAGTCATAGTTATTGTATTTGGTGAGTTCAGAAGTCAGTGCATGAGTCAGGGGACAGAAGCCACAGGGGAAATTGGTGTGGCATTGGTGAGGCCACAGCTGGAGTACTGCATCCAGTTTTGGGCACCGCACTTCAAGAGGGTTGTGGATAACCTGGAAAGGGTTCAGAGGAGGGCCACTTGTATGGTTCAGGGCCTGCAGGTAAGATCCTATGAAGACAGATTGAGCGATCTGAATCTCTTCAGCCTCCACAAGAGAAGGCTGAGAGGTGATCTTGTGGCTGTCTACAAGCTCATTGGGGGGTCAGCAGGGAATAGGGGATACTATGTTTACCAGGGTGCCCCTCAGGATTACTAGAAACAATAGCCATAAACTGAAGGAGAGCATATTTAGATGGCACATCAGAAAAAAATTATTTACGGTGAGGGTTGCCAAAATATGGAATGGACTTCCGAGGGAGGTGGTGCTTTCCCTACCTTGGAGACATTTAAAAGGAGATTAGACAAGAACCTGGTTGGGGTTGCTTAACCCCAGCACTCTTTCCTGCCCAGAGTAGGGGGTTGGACTTGATGGTCTAATAGAAATCTATGCAAGTAAGGGACTGTAGACTGTAGTCCCAAAGGAAGGAAATTCTTTTGAAACAAAAGCTAATATGTTTGATTTACCCACGAGATGTTACCAACAGCCAGCCAATCCATGGCATGTAAGCCTAGCAGCAGTGAATTTGTAAGGAAAAGGGTGCAACAAGGTTGGATGTTCATATCTCACTTAGTTGAGGTTTTTAGCTGGCTGATATAACCCCTAAAAGATGGTGGAGCAAAAATTAATTAGTACGTATCTTGGCTTTTGACACTGATTGGATAAATCTCTAACATGCTTCTGGTCAGCTTCCTCATCTGTAAAATGGGGAAAATGCTTACCTACTTCATAAAGATGTTATTGTTGACACTGGATTTATGACCCAGACCTGATACCTTGTTCCAGGCAAACCCACATGCTCAGACTGACCATGACTTCTTCTGTTCAATAATAGGCAAATTTATTGATACACAGTGATAGCAGACATGAGTAATGCAGGCAAAGCAAACAAAATAACTCCCCCCGCATTCTATTTATCTACCTGTTCCAGGGTTCACAGAGGGAAGCTGTGACTGGCGAGTACACAAAGTTACCCCATGGTGCTTTCTTGAATGTCAGCAGTCTTGGAGGTTGAGGGTTGAGGCCACCCCCTTACTCCCCCAACAGGGTGGGTGAGATGGGAAGGTGGTACGCCCTCCACACCTTTTGTATTCTTTGTCTTCTGACGACTCTTCATTTCTGGGTACTGTTAATTGTTTTCCCTGTGGTTGCCGTACTGTCCACGTTCTGTTCTGTCAGCATATTCCTTTGTTTCTCAAACCCATCACATGCATACATCTTAATTTGGTCATTTACCAGTGTCTTAATTTGCACAGCTAGCCTTCTAATATGGTCATTTCACCAAAACCAGAAATCCCAGGGGCTTTGCAGTTGTTCACTGTGACCTGATGCTACCTTATCTCTTATTATGGGTTTTCAGTAGGGGTGCACCAATAGAGATTTTTTTGGACCAATACCAATGCCTGATTTTTAATGAGCCATATCTGCTGATACTGAGCCACTTGCTGATACGCAACTGGGCAGCTCTGGCTGGTAAGTCTACTGTGGGGGAAAGGGCAAGGGGGGAAAGAAGGGGCATGAGGGGTACAGATCAAGGCCCTACAGTGAGGGAGTGGGGCAGGAGCAGGTGCTGCATAGCCAGGGTGGGGTGCAGGACTGAGCCATGAGTGGCTCATTTTGGGAGTTTGGGGGAAGGGGGTGGCTCCCAACGCCCAGGAGGGCATGGGGGACATGTGCCCCTGGATCTGCGCACGGGGTGAGAGCAGGCTGCCACTGCAGGCTGGGACCAGGGCAGCACCAGGCTCTTTCTGGAAGGGGGATGGGGCAGGCTGCACTTGGGGCAGGCAGTGGCAGCACTGGGAGGGTAGCTATAGCAGATTCTGGGGTGGTTGCAGCCCTCCCCCCCATAACTCCCTTTCCAGCACTGCTGCCGCCCTCCCCAAGTACAGTCTAGCCCAGCCTCCCACAAGGAAGAGCCCGGAGCTGCCCCTAGTCCCAGCCTGCAGTGGCAGCCTGCCCTCACCCTGAGGAGGTCCAGGGGCATATTCCCCCCCCAGGCCCTCCCGGGGTGCATGCAGCAGCAGGAGCCACCCCACCCCGTACTCCCAGACAAGCCACTCATGGCCCTGTCCCACTTCCCGCCCCAGCTGTTCAGCACCTTCCCCTGCCCCAGCCCCAGTCCTTCCCTAACTGTGGAGCCTCTATTTGCCCTCCCATGCCCCTTCCCTCACAACAGACTTACCAGCTAGACCTTGCTGCTCTCCATGCTGCCAGGCTGCGCTCCTGGCCACCTACATGCTGCGCTGTGGCTGTGCACGTGCATGGGGCAGATTGCCAGTACCGTCAATTTTCCTTATATCAGTGCTGATCCAATATGGGACTGATGTATTGGTGCACCTCTAGTTTTCAGGGAACAGTGTGTTGAATGTCTTCAACTTCCCAGGCTGTTTGTCTTCTGGCTTTGGCCTCAAAGACTGAGAACATGAAACTTTTTCACAAACAGGTTTTAGAAACCAATTAACCCTTGCCATTCCCCATAACCATTGTTGTAATGCAATATCTACTTTACCTACAAGCTAATTCCCAAAAGCAGATCTCCAAATATCATATTGCAGCCATTGGTTATGAGTGCTGTATTGTAGAAGCTATGTTTTTTTCTTGTAAACAGACAGTGTTTCCAGTGGAGGAGTTCTGCATAGAATTCAATGGTTTCCTGATTGCCCAAAGTTTATAAAGCAATTTAAATCTTTAAAAAACTATATAAATGCTCAGCATTGGTATTCATAAGTAATCGGCTGTATGGTTGACAAATATAATGGGATTCTTCTTACTTGCACTTTTGATTTTAAATGCCTAAAGACCAATATTCCATAAGGATAGAGAAATTTTACCTTTCATCGGTGAGTAAATATATGAGAAAACCAACCACCTGAGGCTAGACTAATGGTAATAGTATTGAAAAGGCAGATGACCTGATGTGATTTGTAGTCTGTTGTTGGGAAGAGAGGAGAAATACAGAAGTTTCAATCTGCATTCTTTCCATACACTTTACTGTAGGCCTTTGAATTATATATGTTGTGATGCAGGGTGAATCTGGTTGTAAGGGGTTGAAAAGCAGAAGACAAAGAGGTATCTATAAGAGCAATAGTGTAAAAGTCAACCCTGCCTTTGATTTATCAGTGTTTGCAATGAGCAATTCAGAGCTTGCTAGAGCATTTCATTAAAAGATACATAAATAAAAATCAATCAGTTAATCATATAAAATACATACATAGTAGATTTTGGCAACTCTTGTTTGCAAAATAAATTAGGGAGGAAATGCCCAACCTGGCCATGTTTGTATTGTCACTGAACCTTTTGCTGTGTCTCAACAAACACCATATGTTATATTTATTTTCCAAGTCATGGTTTAAGAAAAATTTTATGGGTCAAGCTATAGAATGCAGTTTATGAAATAAAATCCTAGTCTTGAACAGTTACCGATTCACATGCCAGAATGGTTGAATTTGGCAGAGTGCTAAAAGCTCTAGTCTCTAGCAGATCATGTGAAAAAAAATTGTGTGGTGTGTGGCCCCCTATTTTCTGCTGATCTGTTTCTGGCCTCCTGAGAAGTAAGTTTTCAGGAAACTAGAAAGGATCACTGAAGTAGAGGCAAATGTACTGAAGAGCAGGAGGTTGCTCTTCAGTATGGCAATTTTCCAAACTTTTACCATCATACTGCTAGAGAAAATAAACTGCACTGAAGCACAGGTATTTGGGTTTGCAACAAAGTAGTTTTCTTTAGGAAACTCCTAGGCAAGAATATATTTTAAGGGGTCAAGGGACATCTAGGGAATATTATATATTACTCTATACACATCCTTGTTCACCTCAATTTAACTCATTGAAACAGCACAGGGCAGAGTTCTGTCCTTGCAGAAAGTATTACATAAAGCTAAACCATGGGGCTGTTGTATATTAACTTAAACAAGTAGGTGCTATTCATTACCAGTCAAGTTTCCAAAGACAGTATCATACAGCTTTTTGTGTGCATTCATTTCCATTGGAAGAAGTTTTTTCCAGGAGCAAAATAGCCAGGGGGTTGGATTATCCAGATGTTCCTCCAACCCCAAGGCTGGAGTGTTTCACAGGTGGGCTTTAGAAGAGCCCATTAATTGACAGGCTGCCTTGCCTGGGAAGGTGGCTGGCTGTTAAGTGGTAGTTGGCAGCTGCTGAGAAGCAGCAGCCACCACAGAGAGTTGGGGAGGGTTCCAGCCCGAGGAGAATGCCCCCAGCCCACCACCCCCATGCAGGAGAATGACCCCACTCTTTACACTGCAGGAGTGCAGGGAGTAGGAGGAGCACTCAGCTGCCACAGCAAATATGGCACTGGGAACAGTGCAATGGGAGGTGGATGCATTTTGCTGCAGTGGCAAAGCTCCAAAGCCTTCCTGCTACAGCACAGCAGCCTGCCTCACACTACTCTGCTCCAGGTCAGCTGGGTAGTGCAGGTGGCAAAGGGAAACTGAAGGGCCAGGATTTGAATGCATGCAGACTTTCCCCATGCCTGGCTCCTGGCCCCTCTAGCTTTTAACTTGCTTCCCTGCTGAATGGTGAGGGAGAGGCAAGGGGAAGCCAGTGTGGCTGAGAGCTGGGCTTCCAATCCTGGCTCCCAGATGGACTGGCTTTGCAGTCACCAGAAAGGGGAAGCAGGCTGGGGGAATGCTGCCTACACTCAGCTCCTGGTGCCAAGGAGTTGAGAAAAGGGAGCTGCATGGCAAAACCCTTATCTGCTTCCAGTACTAGGAACTCTGGAGTGAGAAACAGGCAGAAAGAAGCTCCCCTGTCTTCCAAGTCTATGGGATGAGGGGAGCAGCTGTGTCCCACTCTCCCCCCACCCCCCTCACACTTTCTCTAGGCTGGTGGCCTTGGTCTTAGGAATTCATAGGAACCTTTCCCCCAACTTCACTCCTCCTGGTCCCTGGGGAGAGTTAAGCCAGGGGAAAGTGTGTGGAAGTTCAGTTCCCCAGGAGAACCTCTCTCAGGAGTAATTTAACCCTGGTCATTCCCTGGTTATGTTAGGCATCTATACACATGCTCCAGGGTAGACGGGGGAATGCTTTAATTAGAGCAGCTCTGAGAGCCACTCTAATTAAAGTGCCGTCAGCATCACATGTATTCAGTGTCCTGTGCTTCAAAATGGTGGCACCATTTTGAAATATGAAAATGCTGAATACGCATGACATGGAGGCTGCTGGACAATGCTAATTAGCATACTTCAGCAGACTTGCAGCAGACTCCTTTAATTGAGTCTGCTCTAATATGTGCTAATTGCCATGTGTCAGAGCAGAAGTCCATCACACGTATAGGTGCCCTTTTCTCCCAGAGTGGCCATTTTTACACTGGGAGAGAAAATATGAACATTTGCACACTTTAGGTTTTTACCAGAAGAACAGCACTTCTCCTGGTAGAAACTGAATGTCTCTATGTGGCCTTAGTCAAACAAAAAGCAGCCTATAAGTACATTAGGGGTGTGCATCAGGATCTGGGGGAACACCTGTTCACCAGAGCACCCCAACGGATGACAAGGTCCAACAGTCACAAACTCCTCTAAGACTGTTTTAGGCTGGACATAAGGAAAAACTTCTTTACTGTCTGAGTCCCCAAGGCCTGGAATAGACTCCGTCCAGAGTTGGTGCAAGCACCTACTCTGGATACTTTTAAGAAACATTTGGATGTTTATCTTGCTGGGACCTTTTGAACATAGCTGACTTCCTGCCCCTGGGGCAGGGGGCTAGACTCAATGATCTTCCAAGGTCCCTTCCAGCCCTAAGGTCTATGAAATCTGTGAAAAATGTATTGCAGTTTAAATAGTATTTAGGAAACTATGAATAAAGGTTAAAATCTATTAAACCATAAATCATCTAGTGTTCATCAGACAGACATCTCCCTATGTTTATCTTATAAAGTTAGATGTAAAGGCTAACTTGCAACATAATGTTTACATGTCCATAAATATACACAAACATATTCTCATCTTACCGTCTTTCAGAGATGTTTTCTCAGTCTTTACAAGCTGACCATAACATGTAATGTGTGTCAATTGAACTCTTGAAAGCTTCAAAAGCACAGCAGTAATTCAGCTCTCTTCCAAATACTTCATAACACTTTCAGCAAACTTACAGTCTGGGAGTCTTCACAGCCAGAAAGGTTCCAGGCCATGGGTTAATAGTTGACTGGTTCTCAGTTGCTGATAACAGAGAAGTCTGTAACTTGTATCTAAACTAGTACCAGTTTTGAGACGGGCTTGAGAATTATCCATTCTTTGCATCTTTATAAAGTTGTTACTCTCTAAGGTCCTAGTTTTTCTCCATAGGCCCAGAGAATCGTGGAAAGAATATGAAAACCCTTGTCTTGCTCAGCAGTGCACCTTTCCTTTCTCTTACTGCACTAGAATTTAGTTACAAGAATTAAATTATGGCTCAATTGTATAGGCATTTGTAGCCTTTAGAGGGGCAAAAACCTTCCATTCCAGCTCTTTTTCTAGGTCCGTAAAATGCACAGGCCTGGACCAGACATTATCTGAGCATGGGGTGCTTAAAGCATGTTGGCTTGCTGTGGGTTGCAGACCCAGGAAATAACAGTTGTAAAAATTAAGTCAGGTTACTGGGAGTGATTTTTACTCCTGCCTGGGAAAAAAACTCCTTTCCGGAAGCTGTAGCTGTTTCAAATGGCAAAATTTGATATCTTCCACGCTTTAGGGTTGTTGGTTGTAGCTGTTGTGCTTCACTCAACATAACACCAACATAGGAATGCTACCTTAGAGATTACTTCATAGGTAGAGGCCTCTCTAGGTATGCTCTACATATTTAACATTACTTCATATATAAAGAAAACATTTACAACTATCCTTCCAACTTATTTTTGTAGGCAATGTCCATGGTGTTTTGTTAGGAACAGGAGTATATGAAAGGTAGTGTTTATTTCCGGTTTTCTTCAATAGTTCAGGTAGCCCTTTTAGGTACATTGTAGTACTAAATTAGACTGTTAAAAACTTCAAATTATTCTTAGTTTTGACTAGGAAAAATATTTCCCTTTGTTTCTCAGTGGGGATACAGATGACAGCAAGGCTGGAATAAGATGTTTTTAATTTTCTCATCTGAAAGCTACCCAGTGATGATTTTTAGCGTTAAAAGTTTTCTTGCATAATGACTTTTCATGTCTGCATTCACATATATTCTCACCATTCTTTTGTTTTGCTTTCCCTTCCCTGTATCAATGTGCGTTCTGTTGTATTAATGAATATGAAAATAATACTAATTTTATTTACCTAATATACTGCTGATAAGATACTCCTGCACATATGTATTGAAATCTGGAACGCTTTTCATGTGTACCCATGTGCTTTTTAGTTGCGTACCTACTAACACACACATTTAAAATGGGTTTGGTTTCCTTATTGCTTCCTGCCATGGGCAGCTGGTATGGAAGTGCATGTTGCTTCACATCCTCTCTTGATTATAAAACTTGTTCTGTTTGATAATAATAGATTTCATTGAGAAATAGGATCTGACAATGTGCAAGTAAAATGCTGGTTCCTCTGTCAGACAGGTTTATGGTCATAGAAGAACACATGAAAAGAAGTACAAATGAGGTCAGATGCAAATCTTGGTGAAGTGAGAGTAAAAAATACAATCTGATTGGACAGAAGCAGGAGGAGGAATCTGATTTTTAGACCATGAAGTCTCATATGCAGAAGCTGAGGGGGTTTTGATTGATTGGTCATAGTTACTGGAAAGGGACTCAAGTTTGGCAACCTTCCTACTGTTAATAGGCGCCTAAAGTGACATCTGCTGGTATCTCAGCTGGGGTTCCAAAGTGTTTAACCCCCTAACCTGGCACAAAGCTTGATGTTTATATATTTAAGTGGCAAAGCATACACAAATAAGTCCAAGATTTAGCAAGGACACAATAATTGCTTTCCTTTCAACAGCAGGTGCTACATTTCCCACTGAGGAAAATATAAGCCTGCTGCTTTTAGTCATAACAGCAGCAACAGGAGAAAGATACACGAGGAAATAGGAAATGTCACAGAGCTATGTACTGGCCATCCTTTTTGCAGATGCCGTTCAAGTCTGTCGGTATGTAAAATGAAAGTGTTAATTGGCAGTTGTAGTTATAGCTCATTTTGTGTGAGCTGCTAAGCAAGCCATTGAATAATTTTATTTAATCATTAATTCAAAACTTTCAGAGGTCGGAGTGTTTTACAACTGTTCGGCGTCCTTTTTTATTTTCTTCTGTTGCTGTAGTCAAGGGGTGGAAACAGACGGCGCCAAGAGAAAGCAAACAGTTGCCCATATCTTCCATCGCAACACAAATACTCAACCTGTGACTGTGACAGGAGGCAGGATTAAATTGGGTTGATATATTGCATCCTACATCTGTTTGCTTATAACAGAAGAGCTTTGCCCACAGTCTTCAGTCTTCTCAGGACTGAGGCTCCATGGGCTTGAGAGGCAGGATAGGTCCCCTCAGACCTTGGGAGTACCTACCTCACTTTCCCAGACATACACCCCAGAGAAAGGAGAGAAAGTAGGAGCTTCAGCATGCATATCTACAAGTGGGTGTCCAGGTTGCAGACACATCCTGTGCAGTGCATGGGGAAATCTCTCTTCAGAGAATTTCCCTACACACAGTGGCAACGCACAGGGGGTGCACCAACGCTGTCATGGGGTACCCGTGCACCCCCTGACCGGCTATGCTCACCACTTAGGTGATAGGCAGGGGGCAGGTGGGAACACCGGTGCCCCTCCTGCAAGCGCCTGCTGGGGAGTGGAGTGCTCTTGCATTCCCAGAAATGGCCGCAATCACTCTTGGAAGTGGCTGCAGCAATCGGCTCTCCCCAGGTCAGTGGGATTGGCCAAGAAGGGAATCTCCCCCCGGTTGCTGGGGCATGTGCCCCCCTCCGACTAAGGTGGCACTAGGCACCCATGCCTGCAGGTGTAGACTAGGGGGAAACTCTCAGAGGGGGGCTCCCCCTCCATTTGAAACCCATTCTGCATGGCTGCCAGGAATGTACACCAGGTCAGAGCACAGCCTACAAATGCACGGGGGGACGGACCCCCAAGGAAGTTTCATCCTTTCCAGATTTGCAGACATGAGCAGGGAAATCCCCTGCAGAGGGACTTCCCTTCCTTCCTTCCTTCCTTATGCCCTTGTGACGGGTATTTAGCAGAATTTGCAGATTCATTGGAATCTGACAGGGCCTCACCATGAATACTTCTGCTGTGGCCTTGAACTTGCGACCACTGAGCTGTCAGCTGTACACCTTAGCACCAACGTCACCCCCGGCCCAGGGATTTTCTTGCATGCCTGCAAATGCAGAGGAGGGACACCTGTGAAAGTCCACCCCCGCTTTGCCCCACCCCACCAGGGCCGGCCCATCTTATATTGCAAAACAGGCAACTGCAGGGGGCCCTGCAGCTAAGGGCCCCCCTGCATCCGGCTTCTCACCCTTCCCACCCCCCCGCCACTGCCACTGGTTTCTTTGGGGCAGGGGCCCCCAAAACTATTCCTTGCAGGGGGCCCCAAAAAATTGTGGGCTGACCCTGCCCCCCACCCTAGTTGCAGACCCATACAGAGAAATACCTTGCAAAAGTGATTTCACCCCACATGTCTACAAATGTGGATGGGGGGACCCGAGTGTTCCCCTCCTTGTAGATGGGGCACAGCAACTGGGGACATCTATAGGCATCCCTGGAGCATGATCAGCTGTGCCACAATATATTGCGGCACAGCTGATCGCACTCCACTGAAAGCATCTGTTTCCAGCCAGTGTGCCTTCAGTATGCAGTGAAACAGTTAAGAGGAGAAATGCTGTAGCGGTTGCAAGAAGTATTCCATCCTATCTCAATTACAGAGTGTAGGTCAATAACATTCAGCAAGTGCTATTCTGTAGTTTTATTAGACCTGAAGTATAATTTTTTTCTGCCTACTGTGTGCAAGTGTTTGTGTGATTTTAATGCTCAAGACAGAAAGCTGCAAATAACACACACACAAATTTATATATTTGATTGTATCCTCTCCCTGAATCTTTGTTGCATTTTTCCTTGATCCTGAAATTAGAACTGGTTTCATGGACTTTCAAATCTATATGGAACAAGCATCTTGATGCCCACTTTGCTGGGGTCATCAGACCCCAGCAGTCTTTCCTGCCCAACAACAGGGGGCTGGATCCAAAGGTATTGTAAGGTCCCTTCCAGCCCCTAACATCTATGAATCTATGAAACTTCAGTTAATTTAATTGGGCTCCTTATGAGTGCAGGTGATTTGACTGCATCTTGCTAACTCTCCAGGACAAGAGCCGTCTCTTCAGAGTATATGCATTTAGGTAGTGATCCTACAATCTCCTTGGACTTCTGGGGACAAAGAGAAACATCACTACTACCACCCAAATCACCACCTGTGTTGATGATATTAGCAAGATATTTCTGGATAAAGTCCAGACTACTAAGGTGAAAAACATTCTATCAAAATAATGCCATACCATTGAAAAACTCTCTTCTACAAACTTTACAAAGACTTTGTCAGGATGTAGTCAAATAGGATCATGCCAAAACATTCCTGAAACTTGGGCAACTGATGGTGACTAGATTGTAAGGAAAGGATCATCCCAGTCTCTTTGACTATAGCTTTACTTTTAATGTGACTGTTAAATGAATGATTTTCACTGGTCTATTTTCCCTCTGATATTACTCAAAAATATCTATTTCAGGACGGCATTTTGGGGTGGTGGCACTGGACTAGAATTCAGGAGATCTAGATTCTAGCCTTCTCACTCGCTTAAGCTTCTTCATCGACTCTAAGTAAATAAGTATTTTTTGTGGCTCACTTTTCCACTTGAAAAATAGAGCCAATAATACTTCCCTGCCTTTCAAAGTCAGTTGTGTGGGTATTTCTATCTCGATGAAGTGCTGGCGCTGTGGATTTCGTTTAGGGTGGTTATAGGCCTGTGTATTATATCCTTTGGTACAGATAACCAAAAGCTGTTTTTCATATAAAGAAGCTATCAGATGTTAATACCATGTAGAAAGCTTATAAATAAGCCTTTATGAAGTTCTGTACAGCTAAGACTGTGTATTCTAAAATGCTAGATTAAGAATGCTGTTTGCCTTCCTTTTTATCCTCCCCTCCCTCCACTGAGAATTCCATTTGTCTCCTTTTTTATACTCTTCCACCTTCATATTTACTTTGTGGCTAGACAGATACTTGCATATTCGGCATGCCTTCTGCCCCCAGACACCCGATGCATGTGTGCATGCTAACATGAGAGTGGAATTCAGCCATCCACATAAGTGATCATGATTTTTAAATATGCAGACAGGATGTTTTATTTTGCCTGATATGGTACAAATGTAAATATCAAAGAGAAAGAGTATACTATCTTTGCTCCTCTTATCCCCATCTTGAAAAACAAAGAAACAGTGTTTGACATGGAAGATATTGTGAGCCAGATTTTTCGAGACACTTCGGTGCCTAAAGATGTAGTAGGATTTCAGCCTAGTAGGTTTGCAAATGTCCTTATTAGATCCCCTTAAAAGTCTCAGTTAAGTGATGAAATAACTGCGTACATCAGAGGTATTCAGCAGGCTGAATCTGGCATGCAGGGCCAAGTGATCTGGCCCACGAGTTTCCCCATTGGCTAGAAATTTGGCAGCAGGGGAGAGGAGCCATGTTAATTGTTGTGGCTTCCAAAGCTGTGACAATTAACACTGCCAGTATTGCCCCTCCACCAAATTTCTGGACCTGTGGAGAGCCCTGTGGGCTAGATGACACAGCCACGTGCACCAGGCTGCACTGGTGTGTGGGATCACCCTATGACCAGGTTGTGTACAGGATTGCTCTGTAGCCAGATCCAGCACCTATGGACCAATGTGTGTGTTAATCCCATGACAGATCTGGGCAGCAGACTAATCCCACCCATAGGATTTGGCTTGTGGACTGACTCTGCATAACATATCAGCCCTGCAGGGCTAGAAGCTTGAGCACCATTGCTTTAAATAATTAGGTCTATTGCTTTAAATAATTAGGTCTATGTTCTGTTGATTCCCTCATGATATATGCTTTTCTAATTAAAAAGGAATAACAGTAGTTGTGGTCTTAATGCAAAAAAAGCCAGCAGTATACTGGATTGTTTTTACATGGGGGTCTCTTGCAAATCAAGGGTAAAGACTATTTCACTCTATTTTGCACTGGAGAGGCCTCACCTGGAGTACTGGTCCTGTTTTGGGTCCCGCACTTCAAGAAAGATGTGGACAGATTGGAAAAAGTCCAACAGAGACAGACAAAAATGATTTAAGGCCTGGGAATAATGATATACAAGGGAAGACTAAAAGAACTAGCATTACTGGCTGCCTATAGAAGTGCTGGATCATGTTCTAATTACAGTGTTCCAGCATCACTCACCATCATGCGTATTAACTCCCCCCACCCCACAATTGTAAAATGGCCGTAGGGGCGCTTTAACTAAAGCTTGTTGAATGAGCTTTAGATAAAGCGTCCCCACAGCCATTTTCAAACACGGGTGGCTTAATTCACATGATAGTAAGCCATTTTAATTACAGCAGCTGTCAGGGAACTGCTCTAATTAAAACAGCCCTTTCCCACCCCCAGGCACACATATAGGCATCCATTTAGTGTAAGAGAAGACCAAGGGAGGATTTTGTAACAGTCTTCAAAAATGAAGGGTGATTATAAAAAGGATGGAGATAGATTTTCTCTGTAGCTGTAGAGAATAGGACTAGGAGTAATGGCCTAAAACTGCAGCAGAGGAAATTATGTTGGAAATTAGAAAAAAACTTTCTGACTAGGAGAGTGATCAATCATTGTAACAAGCTACCTAGAGAAACTGTGGAATCTCCATCCTTGGATTTTTTTAAAGAGCTGGTTGACAGATGCTGGACTGGGATAGTTTGGATAGAAATGTGAGTAGGGGGCTGGATTAGAGGACCTCATGACATCCCTTCCAGCCTTACTTTCCTACAATCCTGTCATCCAATGAATTTAAATGATGCAGAGCTACTTAGGAAGAGGATCTGTATTGAAAGAGTTGTTCCGTGTTAACTTGTGTGGTATATCTGGATGCATAAGGAGTCAGGCATAATGTGTGCAGTGTCTATCAGGAGTACCACCATAAAAAGATACTATGGTTGGGGACCTCATTATTATGTGAGGTGTAGGGCCTGATTCCCATTTAGATTATGGCCATGTCTGCCACATTCTAGTAGTATCATGGAACCTTAAAGGGAAAATCATTCATTTTTGCACTTTCCTTAGGGCCCGGCTCTGACTACATCTCTATAAGCAGTCCTGATATACATGAGAATAAAGCTTTAGGAAGTTTTTTAGAGGGAAGTGGGGTAAGGTGAGCCCATTGGCTGTTCTCAATGGTAACCATTTTCTCTTGGCAGAGGCCACAGAACAGTATGGGCCATTTCTTTCCCAGGGATATAATCCATAATTTCATAGTCTTTATGTGCTGCTATGGAATTTAATGGCAAAAATTTCTCTTGAATTCAGTAAGACAAGGCATTGGTATGATGAAATCTAATTAGAATATTAGATCCAAAACCAATGTAACTGGAGAGGGATTTTGTCCGTGTCTCTTGAGGAGGGGCAAGATCATAACTAGGGCAGACCCTTAAAAATGGATTCATTTATATAGAAATATGAAATAATGTGAAAACCTTTACACTAACAAGCCTAAATTAGCTCTTAAAGCTTAGGCATATGATTTATGAAAAGTGTTATTTCCGTTACTCAGACACACATAAAAAGAAGCAAATTATCTTATTACATCATATGGACAATCAAAAGAAGAGTTAAATGGACCATACAAGGTTCTCTCAAAACATTAATTTCCTTGTGCTGTCTTTAATTTCCATGATAATGAAATGTTCACAATAGCCACTGGGTATTATTGTATGAAAGATAAATTAGATCATTCCACTTAGATGGAAATCCTCTCCTAGAGTTGTCATCAGGACATGATTACTGTAAATGTTTCTATACATGTGAAATGTCAATCTTTCAGAGCATCTCCTGCTTGAAAATAAGCAGAGATTTTTTTCAGGGTCCTCTCATTTAAATACTGACAAGTTGATGACAATGGATATACTTTTTAAATGAATGATTAAATACTGAATCCAATGTTTAAAAATGACTTTTCCCCAATATCAGCTTAATCCTGACAGCTTGGTGGGACTTCCAGATGTTCAGCTCTTTTCAGAATCAAACTGTATGAGAGAGGGGTTTTTTTAGAAATGTCTAAATTCCCATACTTTTAGTGGCATTTTGATGCTTAACTCCCTTAGGTGGTTTTCAAGTCACACAGTTGGTGGTTTTCATGATGCACACAGTAAGTTTTAGTAAAATGGGTGAGGTGGCTCCTTCCCTGGACTTGTCTCTTCACTGCAGTTGTAGATTCATGTACCCAAACATAAGGACCATATAAGGCTGCTCTTCAAGGGACATTAAAGAGGGGACTTGCATGCCTTAAATCGTGGCAGAAATACTAGGTTCTCCCATTGTACACAGTCCTTCCTGGAGCTTTCTTTCAGCCACAATGCAGGATAGTGCCTATAAAACCAACTCAACCCTTTGCATAGAAACATATGTGTAATGTTCAGTAGGCTGGAGGGAGTGGGGAGTTTCTCTATATCGTAATTAGTTTCTGGGCCTGAACTCTCAATGTTGATTTTTTTTTCCGCTTCTGATTTAGTCACAAGTTTATGTGAACCCAGTATTTTAGCTCTAGCAGATAATTCATGTAATTTGGACATACATGTAAATTTCTCGAAGGTTATGTTAATTACCCCAAACATCAACCCTACTGAACGCCATAAGGTATATTGTCCACGTTCTACGCATGGGATGCATTTGTAGATTAAGTGCAATGCACTGACCTCAATATGCAAATTGTTGCCATTATTTCTGAGTGCTGAAGAGCATCATGCGCTTTACAAATGCCGTGTTTATAATTAGCCACTCTCCAAAGAGTAAATGTGTACAATAAATAAAACAGCCCAAAACAGCTTTAAAAACCTAACATTCATGAAATCTCACTGCCCAATTACTATGTAGATCTGTCATCGAGACTACAGGGGAAAATTGCAGTTATTTGGGGCACCCTATGTTTTGGCTACTGCAGTGAGACTATTGTAGTTTGATCAAGACAAGATGTATTCTAATATGAAGCTGAATAGTTACATGTTTTCCCACCCTTCTGGGAAAACCAGCTTTGGAGTGAAGAGTTAATATATTATAACCATTTCTGATGTTCCTTTTCTACTCTTTGTCTCAGAATAGTAAGAACTAAAGCTTCTATAGTGAGAGAGGGCACTATGCCCCCCTATGGCAAGTCAATGGCTAAACTTTCTCAAAGGCTACAATACAGCTTCCAGGACACTAGCATGACCCATGTTACATTATGGATGTAGATTTTTCAGTTGAAAATTAAGATCTTTAAAATGTTTGTGCTCTAATCAAGGTAAGTGTTATAACAGCTGTTTTTCCATTGTGTTAGGTTCAGTGATGAGAATCAGTTTAGTGGTAGCCTAACGGCTTATATACACTTGCTGACTGCCCTCAGTCATCCTAAGCATCATGCTTGATAAATGGACTGTAATGGCCGATTTAAATTGTCATTATCTTCTCAGAAGCATTCGGTGGATAAGTATCTAAGCCTACATTTTTAAATATTTCAATTTTTCCTGTCCTTTGCCTTGTGCTTTTTTTGGTCTTCTCTGAACGTATGGAATATTTTTCAGTAACTGCTTACAATGCCTCTAGGCATATAACATTAGGAGTATATTTTTGAAAATTTTCATATGCAGGTATTAAGCTCTACAGTTGTCATTAGTATTACTAAGAACTGAGCTACAACATTAATTTTTCCTTAGAAGGTACATTTTTGCTGTGAATTAGTCCCGTAAGTTATTACATTTATGGATACAAAAATGCTGAGCTAAGAAGAATTTTTCCAGCTATTTGAGTTGGTCTAATAAAAGATATCAGATTTACTCAAAGACCTAAATTAAAGTTTTCTGCTTATTTTTCTTCATAGAGGAAATAAATTAATTTTAAGCTGTGTAACGTACCATTACTTTGTATGATTATTATTTGTTCAGTGCCTACAACTACAACTGCGTAATGAAAATTAGCTATAGAGCTTGCAGCTACAGTGCACTGGAATAAGTAGTGCATGAGTCTTTTTACGTATAAAATCACAGGATAATCATCATTAAAACGGCAGTTGTGTGTGAGCAGCAAGAGAAAAATTACACATTTCTAATTTCTCAGAAATTACAGCCAAAGTCCAGTGAAGCCACAGTTTGTAAAGGTTCCACACGAGATCTCATAAAAGTAATCTCCTTTCTTATTTCCTTTGTGAGAAGCTGGAGGGCTCAGTGTAGCCTCACTTCAACCTTTACTTTGGACTGTGAGATATTATGTGCCTTGCTTCCTCCCCAATGAGACTTGCTGTATATGCCAGGCCACTGCATATACTATGTTTGTTTGGAGAGATCCATCTTGCACCCTTCTTGCAGCAGGGTACAACCGATTCTGAGGAGATGGAGAGGCGTTGCTGCATGGCCACTTGCAGTGATCTGCACTGATACCTATTTATTATCAGTGCAGAAATACTGAGGGGTTATGTCTTGTATAAGACTCAGCACCAGGGGGTATTTATATCAGTAAAACCACCTGTTTTTGTGTAATATAGTTATGTTTAATCCATCTGGTCCCTGATCCTTCAAGTAATTATGTTATTAATACTACTGCATAAATATTACTATGTATCTGTTTGCAGTTATCAATGTATATCAGCACTGGCAGAACTGGGAACGTGGCTGGAGGTTGCAGTTCAAGTGATAGATTGATTGCACCCTGGGATATACCTGTTGACTTTCAGTTGGACTCAAGGGTATGACTGAGGTCCAGTTTGGCCACAGGTGTTTATTAGGCATATGAAACACACACACATATGCATGTACATAAGCACATATATTTCAGTTCAAATTTCAGATGTATTCCTTGCTGGGATTTTACTGGACTTGTTTGGCATTAAAATGTTGTGGGTTTATTTTGCTAAGTTTGTCCAGTTTTGTTCTACTAAAATAAAAGATGTAGGAACAGGAGTGAACACATATGGGCCTCTCAGGGAATTTGGGTGAGGGTCAACTTTGAGACCCAGGGGGAGCATTGGGGGCCAGACCTGTCCTGTGGGCCATATTTTGATACCCCTGTTGCATATATATACGCTGTGTATGTCTACTTGTACATAAACATGGAGGCTAAGTATACATGTTCAAAAAGTCCATGGTGAAAGCGCTCTATCATGCTTTACTTAAAGCAGTATAAGTTAGAGTGCATTCAAATCAAATAGCTTCTCTCATTCCTTGGAGTTTCAGAACAGCAGAGACTTCCTATGCCTGAAGAAGGGTGATTGCACCCAAAAGCTTGCTCAGAACTTTTTTTCAACTACTCAGTTGGTTGAATAAAAGATATCACATCTACTCAAAGAACCTTGCCTGTCCTTCAAACCTAATAGATGTTCACTATTTGGTAGGGCGGGGGGGCGGGGGGCCCTCACACTGCCCAAGACCAGCAGGTAGTGGAAGCTCTTGCATGCCTCCATGCATGCCCTATGGACTCCCCAGGCTGCTGTAGCATCCTTGATGCAACCATTCCTGATTAGCTGCCTGATATGGTGGAGCATCACCCCTGGCTGTCTGTCAGCAACATAAATCAAAGAATCACAGAGAAGCATGGCTGGAAGGGGCCTCTAGGCCAGGCTGGGGATGCCAGGGGCTAGGATCCAGGTGGAGGATCCCATCTGCTGAGTGCTGATGGGGGCAGACTGGGCACCAGCATCTCCCTAGAGCCATGATGAGGGCTGGGTGTGCATGTCCTGCCTGGATCTGCTGTGGTTTGGGGGAGGGGAGGGGAGGGGAGGGGCATGGGGCAGGATCACTCAGGGCAAGGCGACACACGCACACACATAGCACACCCTCAAAGCCTATGCTCTGTCAAATGCCAGTGGTAGCAGCTCTGGTCTGCATCTGATTGTAACATGGCCCAGCTTGGGGCCTAGCTGGAAACACATGTACACATGCATACACACGCACATGCACATACACATGCACATGCATACACCTGAAGCCCTGCTCCCTGCAGAGAGCCAGTGGGAGCAGCAGCGCTTGGCTATGCTGCTTTTCACTGATCCAGGAGCTCTGGTCGGGGGGGCCTGGCCTGGCCCACACCATAACCCAAGTTGAAAATCTGAGGGGGGGCACCACTGGGGGCGCACCTTTCCCCCAAGTGCAGCCAGGAACGGCAGTGCAGGGCTGAGCCACTTTTCACTGCACCAGGAACTCGTGTGTGTGTGTCGGGGGGGACAAGGATGCCCTTGCTGTGTGTGCCACCCCAAGCTTCCCATCTCAGGTCTTGGTGGGGTGAGTGACAGCTGAGAGGGCAGGGCTGGCCCAGCGCTTGGGCAGAGCCTGAGGCAAGCATGCTGCCCTGCAAGGGGCTCCTGGGATTCTGGTGAATGGGACCTAAATTAACTGTGGCACAGACATTAAAAAAAAAAATCGGTAACGTAAAGCGCTTTAGTCTGATTGCACATCCATCAAGGATTAATTTAGAGTGCGATCCATCATTTTTAAAATGCTCTGTAAGCCATGAACATCTATTCGGTTATGACTATAGAGCGCTTTCTGCATGCTTATGGCACAATAGGACTAGGGACATAAGTTACGTATCAGCTGGTTTAAATGATCAGAAACTGGTTTAAATCTGTAACAGAACAGATGTTCAGTGCACATAAATTGCTTTCAAAGTGACCAAAACCACTTTAAGATAAACCTGGTTGGATGTACTATCAGACTTAACTGATTTAGGTCAATCCATTTATGGGACTTCTGTCCCAGATCCCTTTTCGGTTCAAGTTAACTCACAGTCCCCCAGCATCCCAGGATGCTTTGCAGCCCTTGGCTATGCTGCCTGCTCCAGTAGAGCAGGGATTGCCTTGCCCCTCTACTCCTTAGCCTGCATCCTGCCTGTGTCTGTCAATCCATAGGGACAGGGGGGAGGGGGAATAGACCGCCACTCCTCTGAGCCAGGGTCTATACATCATATGGGGGAGGGGAAGTCCCCATGGTGGTGACTTTTTGGACCCTGGCAGCCCTCTCTGCTTCCCCCTCCCAGCCTGTGGTTGCTTCAGTGGCTGCCACAGGAGGGAGGAAGAAGGACATCTCTGGGCCGGGTGCCTGCCCATACAGCCCAGCGTGGGGGACCAGCCCAGAGGGCTTTCCCACACTCCAGCCCAGGGTCCCCCAGCCCCAGGAAGCCCAAGAGAGATGACGAAATCCCAAATCTTGCCTTAGAACTTTGTCTTAGGCCCTGCTGGTCTTGAGGGAGTGGAGGGAAATTCTTCTGCTCCTCCACAGCCTGTTTTGCCTTAGCTGCTGTGAGTCTGAGACAAACCTAATCCAGAGGAGCAGAGGAATTTCCTTCCACTCCCTGGCTATCACTGAGACTCACTGAGGGACCCTGGGCTGGGACGGGGGAAGCTCCCATGCTGGGCTGCACAGGCAGGCACCTGGCTGGCAGGACTGCTTTTCTCTCACTCCTGTGGCAGTGGCTGAAGCAAGCAACAGCTGGGGAGGCGCTGGGGAACCCAGGCTGGGGGAACCCCTCTATGGTGGGCCAGTACCTGGAGAGGAGGCTCCTGCACCCCCTGTGGGGGAACAGCAGGGATCTGGAGACACCTGGCTGGGCTGCCAATGGTCAGTAGGCTGGGAGATGAGCTCTAGCACCCCCCACCTAGTGGTCTCAGTCAGTGCAGGACTCCCCCTTTCCCAGTTGAAAACTGAATGTCAGTTCAGTTGGTTATCGGTTCAACCTATGCAGGTTAGAGGAAGCTTCCTAGCTTGAACTGATTCAGGCTCAGGCTTTTTGACTGTCTGTACTTAGCCTCGGTATAACATCTCTACCTAGCCAGACACTTCAGTGTTACTTTCTGTGTGAACGTACATTGTATATATTTATAATATATAGGTTTGTGGTGCCATATTCTCTGCTGGAATAAAATGAAGTGTGTGTGTGTGTGTGCGCGCGCGTGCTTGTGAGTGTGTGTGTGTACATACATGCACACACACATACACTTCATTTATATCTATGTATATATATATTATATTTATATATATATAAATGAAGTGTATGTGTGTGTGTGTATGTGCACACAGACACGTGCACACACAAATATATACACACTATATATATATATAATACAATACAGACCTACCTACATACATACATATATATGTTTTGTGTGTATGTATGTAAAAGGTACAAGGCTGCCCATAGCAACTGTTGTAAAAAGTTGTGAGAGGATGGTTAGATGTGTAATTTTGAGATTAATTTCTCTTAAAAATGAATGTTTACATGGTGTTATTCCAGTAATACCATCAGTGCAGCTGTTACTTCAAAAAACCTGTTTCAACAAGTCTTGATCTCCAGTCAGAAAAAAAGTTTGTGGCTAAGCAGAGTTTGCTGCTAGGGGAAAAAAAGAGCAATGGCAGGAAACAATGAAGGCAAGATTTCTTTCAGCAGTCTCACAAAGGACTGGTGAGGGGGCGGTGGAGCGGGGAGGAGGCAGAGAGGGAGTGTGTCCGGGGAGAAGGAAGCCTCAGCTACTGCACTCATATTTCTCTCTCATTGCTAATCTCCTTCTCTGTTTTTATGACAGACCAAAACATACAGTAGCTGCTGTGCAGGGCTTTGGTTTTTATCAACATGTCATTTGCTAGATAGCAGGCTAGCTGGGTGTAGAGAGGGAGGCTGAAAACTGGAAATCCGGAGGCGGCTTTTCCACTTTTACCGACTGGCTGCGTGTGCACGTCTGGGTATCTCCTTGAACATCTTTGTGCCTCTACTTACCTATTATGGCATAGATGTCAGACTACTGATATCTTCTGCTTAATATTTGCGAAAATTGATGGTCCTCTAAAATGACGATGTTTGCTAGAATGAGGCTGGTGGCGCTCAGGAGATAAAAGAAATGGATCAAAAATATTCCTTCTTGGAGTGTACCTGTTGTTACATGGCTGACTGATTCCTGCAGTTGTCAGCTGGTATTGCAAATGAATATGCAGAATAAGTAGTCCACTTAATGTGTGGAACCACGGTACACTTTATCCATGAACACTCCATATCTGTGAGAGCCTCGGAAACTCTTAAGTGGATTTCCCCAACCCTTATAATGGATCTTCTGAATACGTTTCCATCCCTGTTACAGTTCCTTACCTCCTTTACCACATCCATGAGTCTCATGCAAGTATTATGCATTTATATAAAGCAGATGCCTCCAGTAAGTGCTTACTTTGCATGTTCTGGTTGATTTATATTTATAAAAACCCAAAAGAAATTATCACAAATTGTAATTCCCTAGTAATGTCAGCAATTGAGCAATTAAAGTTTAAATCTTTACTTTGCTTTTCTCCAATTGTTAACATTTCTGGGCATTTTCTATAAGCATCAGTGCCTTTTCTGTGTGATGTTTATTTATATAAATTGCAATGAACATAAACAAGACCATAGTTAATACTGTGTAAAAGCAAACTCATAAAAATGTTGTCCAGTGTTCACTGGAGTTTTTTCTGCTTCTCATCTGCTTTTCTATCTGCCAGATTTCTGTTCCCCATGAAATGTCATTCACCACATTTTCACCATGTCATCTTTAAGTCATAGTGACATCTCAGATTCTCTCTTTCCTAAATTACACGGTCATTAACAATGTATAAAGACCTGAATGTCTCCATCGCTCCTAGAACCTAGATCAATCAATAAAAATAAATGTGTCATCACATTCAGCTAACTTTGGGCTGCACCACTGCATGTAGACATCTCATACAAAGGCCCAGATTTTTCCCTGCATGGGTGCTGCGTAGCACAAAGAGCCATAAAATGGCGCAACAAGCCATGAAACATGATCAGCCCACTTTAATAGAATTTTTTGGTGATGAAAAGACAGTGTAATTGATTCTAAACCACCAGCGATCCCAGTACCTCTGGGTGATAGAAGGGGCAATGGAAGGATTTACTTTCTCTCAGCAAACCATAGTCTTTTGGGCTCATTGGCAGTTTGTGCAGGTTTGGAGAGTACATAGACTGTTGCCCTTATGCTGGGAACCAGCCCAAGGTCAAAGAAATATGTAAGGATGCCTTTGCTAATTCCTTTTACCATCTCTAGCATTTTGTGCCATCTGACTACAACTGAGGACCAGGACCTAAATAGTCAGTTCAGTTTGTTTCATGATAGGTCATGTTTTCTGGTATTTGCTATTCTTTTCTTATTCTGGATATTTGTATACTGGTGTCAGTGGGATTTTTTTTCTCACTAAATGAATGACTATAAAGTGACAAAAAACCTTCAGATTTGACCCTATTTATGAACCAGAAGTAACTGCTTTCGTGTAGGAGGCGTATATGTTGATATGGATAGCATTTTTATTGTCCTTTGGTAGAGATTTGATAACCACAATGATCATCTTTCTATCTGATATACTGGTCACCTCGGTTGCTATTAGATGTTAATAGCTCCAACTTATTTAGGAGGGCTTCAACAATATTTAAACTTCCTGGCATTATATTGCTAGTTTCTATCTCAGGTGGATGCCAGTGAAGACTTGAAATATCCTCATTTGCTTCGACTGTCACTGATTCAGTTTGTTCTCTAGAAGAAAACAAACAAACAAATCCCCAGCTGTCTCGTGAATTAAATACAAATCATATGTTTCCTCTGAACAAAATGCATTATTTTTTTAACTTATGCAGCCAAACAGAATAGTTTTCTCAAGATTTAAGAGGAAGGAACATGAGTTCCCTACTCTACTGATGCCTTAGAAGGTTTCTGGGCCAAAACGAATGCAAACTTTCTTTGGTGTAACAAATGCTTGTGTCAACAAGAATGCTGTATTTAGACGTATTCACTTTGTTTTTTCATTCCTTGTTGCCCCTTCCTTGTTACGTCTTCCCCTTGGAATTCATAACCCTCTCTTGTTTCTTTTACACATAATCACTTCTGCAAAACCTTTCATCAGTAATCCATCCATTATCCTAGCGTGTGCTTTTTAAATGGACCACTGACACATTTGATACTCCATCTGTGCATCTTGTTTCTGTAATTTTTGTCAACTTCCTATGTACTCTGTTTTATGGTGTTTCACAAATCAGAATGTGCTTTTGATGTAGCTGAGGCTTGACTATTACTTATTTTGAAATCAAGGCATTGAACTGCCATCAGAAGCTCAAAAGAAGCGGTGAAGGATTTGAGCGTTCCTGCTAACTTCATGGGGCTTTACACATTGCTTATGATGAGGACAAGAAAAAAAATCAGTCTGGGGAATGTGAGCCAAATAAATGGAGAATTAAGTTACCTTCCTAGCCACCTTATTGTCCTGTACCTCTGGATCATGTCAGTCCTATCCCAGAGCTGTCTCGCTGCCTCCTCTGGGTCATCTTTCATTGCAAGGCACATTTCATTGCATGCCTAATTTAGTCAGAGCCGTAAATATGTAGATGTTAAGTCTGTTGGGTAAGAATATAAACATGGGTCTGTTAACAAAAAAGCACCTTCATGCTCCAACAGATGCGAGCCGGCTAGAACTCATTAGCACCACTCTTAGGTTAGCCGGTGCATAGCCGTATTGAAATAGCATGCTGTTCAACTTCCCTGCTGCTTCTGCTCTCAAGGGAAAAGTGGTTGTAGAAAACTCTAGTCTTCTAGTCCTCTAGTCCTGGGACCAGTAGCCTGTTTCACAGAGGTTGAAAATGGAAGGGATTATTGGACAACAGAGATTGTCCTCCACTGTATCCTTAACCATTACATTTTACCTAGAAACCTTTATATTGAGGCTGATAACTTGAGTCATATTAGTCATGTGCCACAGATAGAAAATGAGGAGTGGGGAGACCAAGATACTGTCAGTGCATGAGGTCTTTACAGTGGCAAGGAAGTGATTAGACATTCCTAGCAGGTAAACCCTGGCCTGTGCTGTGATGGAAGGAGCAAACTCCCCCAAACTTCATAACAGTTTGATACGGGGGAATATTCCTTCTTGACCACAGACCCATCACCAGTTTAACTCTGAACACATGAAGAAAATACCAGGCAAATATCTCAGCAAGAGAATTTTTGTGCTTGCTCAGAGCACTGATCTCCCTTATCTAGCCTCCATCAAAAGCTGTGACTAGTCCATGATGCTCCAGGGGAAGGGAAAGGAACCTCCCAGAACCCTGGCTAATGGTACATAGAGAATTTCCTTTTTGATCCTGGTGGGTGACCAGCTGAAACTGTGAAATGTAGTTACAATCATTGTCTTATTGCAGAACTGCAAGTATTATTAGCATGCTGAGGCCAATGCAGAGGCTGCTATTTTCTCCATAGTCCATGAAAAAAGAGAATGAACAAGGATTCATAGATTAACCCTTCTTCTTGACAGTATATTCAATTTGTTACATGGTGTCCTAAAGCAGGCCTTTAGTTGTTGTGAACTGGCATACTTCCACTCATGTCAGTGTAGCAGTGCTGTTTTCTAGCAGATGAGGATCCTGCATCCCTCACTTGCATTGCATTATACTTGAATGAGTCGTCCTTTTGAACTCACTGTAGCTACTCAGAGTGCATGAGGGTTGCTGAATCAGTCCCTTAACTAGCTAGTGCTATTTCAAGCTTTATTAAACTCCACTCTTAGATATGTGACTATGATGTTCAATAGGATACAAAGCCAGAACAAGGCAGCAGTAGCAATGAGACCCAGCTGATTTTTATGAAAACAACAGGCTTCAGATGAGTTGGTAAATCAGTTTTAATCACTTCAGTTGAGATTTAATATGAAATGCTCACTGAGGCTTAAGTAATTCTGAACAATTAAGAAATCTGCTTGACATATTTGTTAAAGCAATCATTACCGTTTTCCCTATAATGTTCGTAATGCACACAGCATGTGGAAGAAAGCTCTTGCCAGCTTTTCGGTCCATTGAAATAGTTTCAGAATGTGCAGCTTGGTTTTAATTGTTAATAACATTAACAAGGAAACTACCACTTTGATATCAAGTAGGAAAATTATAAAAGGGTGAAAATGACAGATTGAAAAGACCTTATTTTCTTTAGCTTTTACCGTTGAGCCAAACTGTTACTTAACACTAAAGGTGAGCAGTCTAACCAGGTGTAGTGTTGAAGGGAGTGACAGAAATATCTAATATAAGGAAGTTTTGTTTTTTTCCATGTGATTTATTTTTAGTGCACAGCTGAGTAATGCACATGAACAGACAGCATGCTCATATCCCTGGTTCTCTGAACATTTTCAGACATGTAAAAAACACAATCCAGAAGGCTATATATTAAAAAAAAAAAGTCCTCTTGGTCTATTGGAAAAAGCCTACTTTCCATCCAAGGTTTTTGCAGGAGAATGATAAGGAAAAATAAACATTTTTAGAAAATTATAATACTCTCTAAAAGAATTGTCTGGAGGTCTAAAGCTTCCCCGCAAGGCAGACTTCTAAGATCCTTCCAAAGATGAATTGCTGTCTCCCCACATAGGATCACAGTTTAATTCTCCATCTCTTAGGTAATGTAGCTGCTTTCTCTTTGCTTCTGCCACTGTGGTGTCCAAGTTTTGGCAAGTCTGTGATCTGGCTGGAGAAGGATTTTTTTTTCCCAATTGCTTAGCCTTTCCTAAGGAATATGGGACTGTGTTGTAAAAGACCAGGGGTGCATCCCTGTCTCTGACAATGGATGACTGGATAGTCTATGGGATAGTCACTATCCTTAGTTCACTTCAGAGGAAAATGAATAAAGTGGATTTCTGGCCAGTTGTTCACTTCTATGTTTCTCGCTCTCAAGTGACATGCACCTTTTAATCTGAACCATGAGGTAGTAGAGTCACTGTGATCTTATCACAATGATTTAAATGAAAATGTTGCAGGGGTGAAATTCCCCCTGGTGCCGAGGAGCAACTCGAGGCACTCAGCACAACACAAGCCTGCTGTGGGAACTAGGGGAGGGATAACTCTGTGCACAGGATGGTGGTACTCCTGAATCCTGCAGCTGGCACATGAACTCTGGTCCTGCTTGAAGGTGGCTTGGAGGACAGAGATAGGGTCATGCCTGAAGCTCCCACACAAAGGTAATCACAGTTTTATGTGAATCCATACAGAATACAACTAACCATGAGATGAGGGAGAGAGGAAATGATGGTTTTGTCTCCTCCTGCACTGACAAACTGATCTGCTCCACCAGAGAGTACAGACTGTACTACTTTAAAGAGTATGAAGAGTGTATCTGGGGCCAAAGTGACAAGACAGGCTTCTGCTGGAGTGGGATGGTTCAGCACCAAGTGCAAGATTGACCAGAATCCTCTGGTCCCCTTCCAGTTAAGCTTTTAAGCACTCCTATTGACCAGAAAGTAATCTAATTAAATGTTTGGCTGACTCATGGGCTATTAGACAGATCTTGTAGGGGCCTCTACAACAATTTCCGAGAACTACCAGGAGTGACCAGGAATAACAGTCACAAGCTGGAAGAGGGTAGATTTGAGCTAGATATCAGGGGGCGCTACTTCACGGTCAGGGCAGCTAGGATCTGGAAACAACTTCCAAGAGAAGTGGTGCAGGCTCCTACCCTGGGGGTCTTTAAGACAAGGCTAGACAATCACCTTGCTGGGGTTGTTTGACTCCAGTACTCTTTCCTGCCATGGCAGGGGGTTGGACTCGATGATCTGCTTAGGTCCCTTCCTAGAAACTATGAAACTATGAATTAATATGTAGATGCTTTGTTCCCTAGGTTAAGGTACATAAGCTTCCTAAACACTGAATAGGAACCTAGGTGTCTCTTAAATGTGATTCAGACCTTCAAATTATTCAGCAGGTAGCTAACAGGAAATGCTGGATACAGGGGGGGTGCGGTATTTTCCGCTCTTCCACAGTTTCAGTGCCTCAGCTGGTTACTCCAGGAAGCTGGAGATCTAAGTTGCAGCTTTTCCTTATCTTGAAGGGGTGTTAGCCCACTTTTCCCACTTACCAGGAGAGTACCTTAACTATCAGTCTTTTAGGCTAGGGCTGTCTGGGGTGCCCTTGATTCCTCTGGTTAAAGCTGAATCACTGACTAGCCAGGAATGCAAAATTCATGGGACAGAAAGAGAAAAAGTAAGATGGAACGCCACTCTTAACCCAGTAGTTATGGTACTCCCGTCCTCCTCCCCATCCATTTTGTACTGTCCTGTATGTGTGATCTGTCTCTGTCTAGGGGATGTATGTAGAGTTTAGACATTTCCCGGGACCAAGCTGAATTGCAACAGACCCCAGATTGGAGTTAACCCCCTAGGTGGCTGGTCTAGACTGCTTCTGAATATAAGTTTATAAGCCCTATATGCTTAGTTCTCTTAAATTTTTCTAAACTCACTTTAACAGTAAGATCTACATGCTTTATAAAACATCCAGGGGCAGATCCAGGACTTTGAAAAGTGGGGGGTGCATATGGTGTGGCACATCACATATAACACAACACATTTTTCTCTCTTTAAAGAGAAACTTGAAGCTTTACTAATACACTAGTGCTAAATTATTCAGTTTAAGTAAAAGCAATAAAACTTTACTGGAATGTGCACTAATTTGCTTAATTATATATTACATTTCAGAACAAAAGGTAGGCAAAAAAGGGTCTAAAGATGTTGTGTTATTAGTTCTGTCTCCATTATAGTTAAATGTACGTCTCTTATTCAGTTTCATAAAACTAAACCTAGTTTTCTTGACTGTCTTGACAGTGCTTCCAATACCTCACTGGCAGTCATTTCTATACCCAAGTTAATATCATCACACCTGAGTTAAGGTTTTTAGCTAGAGCTAAAAACAGTCAGCAGAACTGTGAAATAGAAAAGAGATGTTACTACGGATGGCTAGCAGACAGCCAGAAGAAAGGAAAAAGTGGTTTGAATAGTGGAACATCAAAACCACCAAAAAGGAAAAGGGGCATTAACATGTTTGAAATGAGAGGGATTAGCAGAAATCAGGGAGATGATAATGAGTCATGAATCTGATGGACTTCTTTAGTGCTGCCTTAATAGAAATGTCACTGCCCCTCCCAGGCATTTGTTTGTAAAGTTTGTGTGGATGTAAGCAAGAATCAAGGGATGGGGTACTACTTCACCACTGCACCCTCACCTCTGGATCCACTCTTGAAAACATCCATAAATATATTTTATTTTATTAGTTTAAATTGTTACTCCAACCTTCACCGAAGGAATCCTTGTCCTTGCATTATAGGTCCATAGTTATTCTAGATTTTCTCCTTAACAGTTGATGGAAACATGTTCTCAGTGGGTGTGTCTACAGGTGCATTAATGCACCTTTTCTAATGAGCATTAAATTTAGTACCTCCAATGTGGTATGTATTAGGCTTCAGTAATGAGCAGTAGTGCATTTCCATGCTTTTTTAGTGATGCTTAATGAGCAATATACTTTTATGGTGCATTAACGTAATGTCATTTTTTTTACATGATGCTTTAATGCACAGTAAGATAGTCTATTGCACACTGAACCACACATGTAGACGTGCCCAGTATGTCTCATCTACACTCATGTCAGCATGGATATGCCACAGGAAATACCCCAAGGAAAGACAAGATCTAATGGTCGCAAACTCTGGGAAGGGCATTTTAGGCTAGACTTAAGAAAAAATGTCTTTACCGTCTGAGTCTCCAGAGTCTGGAATAGATTCCCCCCAGAAATGGTGCAAGCACCTACTCTGGACACCTTTAAGATACACTTGGATGCTTATCTTGCTGGGATCAGTAGACGCCAGCTGACTTTCTGCCCCTTGGGCAGGGGGCTGGACCCAATGATCCTGCAAGGTCCCTAGCAGCTCTAAAGTCTATGAAATCTATGAAAGCTGTAAAAAAACAAAAAAACAAAAACAAAACTAAAAAAAACATAGTAGTGTGGTTGGGAACTAGTAATTAATTCTTTAATAAACTGGGAGCTTATCAACAGGAAGAAATTGAGGAGAAGGAGCCTGGTATTGATCACAGGATGACTATGAGTTCTTTATGTGATGCAGAATGAAAGAGGCAAATGAAAGCTTAGCATATAGCAATTGAAGTGTTAGTACAATTGGAAGAGACTTCTAGAACATCATGTATAGTTCTAATCATCCAGGTTTGAGAAAGATTAACTTAAACTGATGTAGCGAAGGTATGCTAGGATGATCTCGGGAATCAGCAGTCAATTGTGTGAGAGGAGATAAGCTTGACTTTTGTAGTCTAGCAAAACAAAGGCTAAGAGGCTGTCTGTAAAAACTCCAGAATGGGAGAAGGGCAATTTAAGCTAAAAAAAGGTGTTGACACAGGAACAAATTGCTGTAAACTTGCCATAAATAAAGTTAATTTGGAAGATTTCTATCATAAATTCAGTGAAATTTTGAAACTGCTTTACAATTGGCAAAGAAGGTACCAAAAAACCCTAACTATTTTTAATGTGGATCTTGATAATTTATACTTAATTAGTTCTGATGGCTGACCAGCATTTGTAGTGCGTTGATGATGTGCGTTCATTCTTGTCTGTCTTGATACTTTACGAAAGGGATTATGATGAAGTGGTGCCTACAGTGAAATGAGACTTAATAAGGTTCCTGGTCCTAGCCCCAAATGCCTGTTATTGGAAAGCAGAATAATATACTAATATCTTCAAGACAGTAAATAGGCTTGTTTACTTTTATGTTGCTCAGGTTTGAGCTTTCCAGCAATAGTTCTGCCTTGCCTATCTGATCTAGTACTGTTGACAATAGGTGCCGTTCCTGAAGTCTTTCATGAGGATTGAAAGGTCTGGCCTGCTGCAGACAAAATCAAAGACTTGCCTGGCATGTCATGAATAAATTATGGTATTTCAAAATATTTCCCATTCAGTCTTTGTGAAGGCTGACTCTTTTTGCTAACTGAAGTGTTCCAGATATGTGAAAACAGGTTAAATGGGTTACTTTCTGCTGGTACTGAAACCAAAGGCAAAATTCCTGTCACGTGCAGGTAGAGAAGTGGGCAAACATTGATTTGGAAGTATGGTACTTTTCTAAAGTAGAGTTCTCTTTCTGCAATACTATATCATTTTATGTACCTTCAAAAGACAGCAGAAAGCAGATGTTTCTGCTATTCATAAAAAAAGGATATTTGACTTGTTTTTGATTTTTTTGGATATCATCTATGCCATAATAACAAATCACCCACCAGGAGTTGGCAGTCCTGTATGCAGAAATGAAACCATATTTCAGTTTTGCTACAGGACGAAGTTGGCATTATAGCAGAAATTATAGAAAATAAATATATACATTCTTTTCCCCAATTGCTTATATGGCCTTAACCATATTTCTCACAAAAATTGCTACAAAATTAAGTTTTCACATTATCATAGCAATATTGTGTGAAATAAAACTTGGTTTCTTGCCTTGGCTGCTGTGCGAAGTGCACTGAAGGATAAACCGAAAGTGTTTAATATTCCAGTAAAATATATATAAAGGAGTTATTAACACTAATTTATGCTAGCTTTGATACAGTAAAAACTGGTGAATACAACGGAGGCTTGTTTTAGAACGTGGTACCTAGGCAATAATCTTTACATGATTGCATAATGCAGGTTTTCTAAGCCATAATGTGCATTCACTACAGAATGATTTTTCTCATCTTGGCTTCAGAAAAATTCATTGTCCGATTTACGCAATGTACTTTATGTAAAATTTAACTCAGTCTATTAAAATACAGACTGCATGGGTCCAAGATGAAGCCAACATGCTAGATTCTATTCTCTGTAGCATTTGAGATAAAATTCAGAATAGGCCTATTGAAGTTGATGGAGTTCCTCTGGTTTCACATTATTTGACAAAGAACAGAATCTGGCTCAGTGGGAAATTTGACTTAAAAAAAGAATGCAGCATCTGCCCTCGTACTTGGGCCCAGATCCTACTCTGCCTTCTAGATGTCTGAGTCTTTGTGGCTGCTTGGCCGAAAGAATGTATCTTGCCTCAGAAGAGTGATCGTATTTTCTTGAGGAGGTACATGACCCAGTGGACAGGACCTTCAAAAAGCCAGTCCTGTTTTGTATTGTGGAGGCTCATAGCTCCTCCATTCTGGCAGTCACCACCATTATGAGCTTCTGGAGCACACGGGATCATTACAGCCAACCAACATGTAATGCTAGGTACACACACTATGGTGTATGTGAGTCAGGGCTGCCCCTGGGATCTGGGATCATATTTTGCCTTGTGAAGGCATTTTTCCGAATGAAAGCGAGAAAGGCTCCCTCTACTGTTAGTCTGGTGCCTTGTAGTTAGGACACTTAATTAGGAACTGGAAGACTTAGGTTCCTGGTCCTCCTCCCCTGAAGGGGTTTGAATCCATATTTCCCACTTACCAACCATCAAACGGTGGGCTAGGAAGTGCTGATGCATAAAGTGATCCCAACTCTATTTATAGTAAACTCTGGTTAATTTGCCACTTCAAGGGTAATGCAGGTATGGCAAATTATTCAATAGTGACCAATTATCAGGAGTCGATGAAGAAAGGGAGGAGGCATTGGCACTGAACTGAAACAAAGGTGAATTAAACTAGAACAAACAGTTACCCCAGAGATGAATAACCTGATTTACTGTATTCATTTTTATACACTTTATTAGAATAATAACATAATTGCTGTGGGCAGAAGCATACAGCGTTTTGTAGGCAACATGTGGACCGCAGAGCAGAAACCAGGGCTGCTTCCCAAGGCAGTGGGCTGCAGGTTCCCTCTGGCTTGCTATTTGTCTGGCCCCTTATATACCTTTCAACCCAGTGGCTTAGTGGTAGCAGGAGGAACAGAGGATGCTCTCAGTCCTCCCTAGCCCATTGCTTGGCAAATAAGAGGTGTGAGTTCAAACCCCTGGGAGTGAGGGGAGCTGAGAACCGGTTCTCCCACTCCCTGGAAAAGAGAGAGGGAATCTTTCCAACTCCTCCCCCCTTTTGTGACTTAGACATTTTAAGGCTCATATGAAGGCATGTTGCAAAAGGAGATGTGTTAATGGCTTTCTGAGGACTCAAGCATCTTAGAATAGGATTATATTTAGGACACTAAACAGCTGGCTGAATTCCACTTAGCCATCTCAGAGGCAGAATAAGATCTGAGCCATGGAATCTAGTGCATGATTTAGAAGCTTAGGAGAGCTAAGGAAGCCAGTTGAAAGTTGCACAATAATTAGCTGCTCTTTACTAATCACACACAATATTACTCAAATTATTTTCATTTGCACAGGTTTTTTTCAGACTTGGAAAAGGTTTTACCTCATACTTTGGGGAATTTCTATACAAAGAGTTTTCATTATTGTTAAAAGCTCAGAAGAGCAAGCATATCGCTTTATTAGAACAGTAAAATAATTAATGTGGGCAGAAACATATGCCAGAGCATTTCATAATACCCTAATTGTAAAATTCCTACCAATAATACTATTCCAGTTGACTCAAACATCTGGTCCCTTCTTTGCTGTTCTGTTGCCCAGAGGTGCAATCAAAGAAGTCTACCTTAACAAAGACATTGTTGCAGCTAATAAATTTCACGTGAGCCATCTTGCATTATATCAGTTACCATGCAAGAGGCAAGGATGTTTGTGGGTGACACCTTTTATTGAACCACCTGCATGGTTGGGATAGACTTCAACAGCAGTGTAACCTAGAGGGGAAAGTGGGGCACCACTCCTGGGTGTCAACTATAGGGGGTGCCAGAATTGCTACCGGGGAGAATTTGCCACAGCAGGGGCAGCACTGTGCTGCCCAGCCAGAAGAGCCAGGTAGGTGCAGCCCTGCTCTTAGCATTGTATCTGGGGGCCTGGGAGGCAAGTAGGGTGAGCAGAAGATGCCAGAGCAGGTATAACCGTACACCCAATAGCATATTTTGGGTACCTATTTCCTGGGCTATCACAGCTACAACATTAGTTATCATGAAATACTTATCTTTTTGTTAGAATAGTACTCTGTTTTGTGTCTATGAATATAGTGAATATAAGAACATGAGAGATGCCATATGAGCTGAGACCAAATATCCAGCTAGACCAGTATTCATAGCAGCATAGATCATGCATCTAACTTTTTCTAGCTTAATTTAGCTGTAGCTTACAAAAGTTCATGGACATCTGAACAAGTAAGTTTAGAACACTGGTTCTTAACTTTGGGGCGCGACCCAAATCAGGGTCATGGGGGGGTCCTCAGTAGGGTCATGAAGGGTCTACACACACATGCGCACACATGCGCGGTGCAGGAGAGGTGGGTGAGTGGGGCCAGCGCACACAAAGGGGGCAATGGCGGCTGCCCCTGCCCTGCCCGCAGGCCACAGTCACCTCTGCCACCAGACTCCGCTCCCAGCAGCCCCTGCGGTGCTGGGTTCGGAGGTTGCTGGTGGCCAGTTTAGAGTCATAGCAGAAAAAGGTTGGGAACCACTAGTTTAGAAGGTGCCACCCTGGCCTGCCTTCTGCCTAACTTCAGACTAAATTGAACTTGCCTCCATAGGTTCCCACGTTGCTCTTCTAGCTGAGTCACTAAAGGCTGTATATATTTAATTGAGTTCCTAAAAGAAAGGATGGCCTTCTTTTTAGGAATCTATGGCTAGTATCATATGGCTAACTATCTCTCTTTACTTATTCTTTTTGTTATCAAAACCCACAAGTTCTTAGAAGTTTAGCAGTATTCCAGAAGAAGTTCTGTTCTTATCCAAGTCTAAGCTTTTATAATGTTGCACTGTCACTTAGAATAATTTCAGTCCTGGAAAATAAAAATGTACATTGTATACATAAAGTATGATGGCTGGACTCTTATGACATTTATCTTCACCTTGTGGAAAGAAAGGTGATGTACTGTCCCTCTGGTAATACTACCTTCCATTCCTGTACCATGAAGATAAATGTGTAAAATAAGACAAGCCACTATGCAATAAACATGCATACATGTACACAATGTAAATAATAATATTATACAGCTACCCATAGTAAATGGGGATATGATCTCATCCGGGGGCATTCTGGTGAATCCATAAACCATTAAGGAAGAACATTTATCTCCGGGAACCTATCATAGAATTTTTCTCCTGGTATTATGTTGACATCTATTATTTTCATGGTATAAAGTATGACACATTTTCTCTTTTTATTATTTGAAGGAGTTATATTATTATTGATAGTTTGTCGGTTTAATTAATGTGGTTGTACAGATTCCATAGCCATGGGAATGCAGTATATTATGCTATATGCTATTTTGTGGAATCTTTCTGAACTATTTCATATAAATACCACCCTGGAGTTATTTTCATTCTGAAAATGAAGTTATTTTTCTATTGCTAAAGTAAGTGTTTCTGTAGTGAAAATAGTCATTTATTTAAAGAACAGACAGCATTATTTTAGCAAGAGGAAAACAATCATCATTTTAGTGATGATACCGATACATTTTATTGTGTATTATGTATGTTTATTTGGTATATTTTGTTACTGCCTACAAATGCAGTAGCTTTCATATGCCCAGTAATATCACAAAGTTATTGCACTGGGAGCTAGGAACTAAATTATAGCTCAATATTCAAATATAGTTTTTGTGGTAACATTTTTTCAAACTCGCATGGCATTAACAAATAAGCATTTTGAGACAAAGTTTGGTTGCCTAGTGTACATAAACTCATCCCATAAATCTTGAGATCTGTAGGGAAAATTGGTCCATCCCAAGTCGAACTCTCACCCAAGACCTACAGAGAGGCGGTTCTGCAGACTTTCTGTATCAGGGGATCGGTGGAGGAAAATTCGAGGTATATTGTGTCAATCAGTGATTCTCAGCCAGGGTGTCTTGCCATCCTTTGAAGGCACCACGGGAAATGTGAGGAGGTAAGGGAGAAGATCCGCAGATAAGAGCAGGCTCAGGCTCCAGGTGTGAGGAGATGAGCAGAGAAGGGCAGGCTCAAGCTTTCCTGTTTAGCCTCTCCTCTGCCCCCACTGCCCGGCCCCTCTGCAAGGAGGTAAGTACTATACTAAATAAATTAGTTTTTGAAATGAGGTACTACTCAGTTCACAAACAGTATGGTAGGAGCCTTGAGTTTAATGAGGGATGCTTTGAGTCAAAAAAGGTTGAGAACCGCTGGTGTAGATACCGATGACACTCATGCATCTAGCCCAGAGTTTCCCTAGTAATCTCTGTACAGGGCAAGGGATTTATACAAGAACCCTCTGGTGCACGTGCAAGCCTACATTACGACTGTATTTTTTCTGTTGCCATGAATTTTGTGCGTCGGGATTCCATTGGCCCCCAAATGAACTTGACCTTCATAAACTGTAAATCAGCATTTTAGCAAGGTTACAAAATATATGCCAATCAAACATTTTGATCCTTTCTTTTAGGAATATATGGACTCAAATAAATACATAGAGCATTTAGTGACTCAGCTAGAAGAGCAACGTTGGAACCTATGGAGGCAAGTACAATTTATATTATTTTTAAATGAATGTAACAGTCCATAGCTTTGACTCCACATGTCAAGTAAAATGGACGGGTATCCAATCTGAACGTCTCCTGAGATGTGGCCTATGGAGTATTGAACTTTAACCCAATGAAATATCTCAGCCATGTACAACACAGACAGTTGTCTCTCTAAATTACAGCTTTGGCTAGAGAGATCCTTTGATATATCATAATTCTCAGTGTATGAAAGCTCTGTTTTTTAAACATGCTGTGCTAACTCTATTTTGAAATATAGGCAGCTTTATTGGAGTAGATTTATCAGAGCTTTTAGTATCTTTAATTATCTGTGTCTCCTTCAATGTTATGTAAAAGGACACACATAACTGCCCCCCAAATGGTAATAATTTGGGCAGCATAGGAAATTCAGAGTTTTAAAGCCTAACTTAGCTGCTTTTAGCAATCCTGCTTCAGTGAAATGAAAGGAGTACTGATTGTCCAGTAAGTACTTTTCACATTATCCTCTCTTACTACGCAAGGTCTATACCTAATTTGTATATACAAATCTCATGGGTACTCCTGGCTCACTTAGAGCAACCTCTATAGAGTGCTGCTTCCGGAAAAATAGTATAGTACCAGAAACATTTATGTCATCAGGTCACTAGTTGTCACTTTTGTGAATGACATTTGAATAGATTTAGAGAGATGTAATTTGGCCTACATAATGAGGATGGGCATTACTAGTCTGGCATCACTAGTAACACATCAGCAAACGATCCAAGTAAAACATCCAATCAAATTGCTGATGCACACAGAGAAAACATTTTTAGGATCAAATGCTATGTCTGCAGATGTGCTGGGAGGTTGCTCCAACGCACTATAATTGCATTGTGCCAGGGCAGACTTGATTAATCAAGTCTGCTGGAGCATGCTAATTAGCGTGCTCCAGCCAGCCTCTGTACCTCATATATCCGTGTCTCCATGCTTCCAAATGATAGCGGGGGTGATTTAACTAAAGCTCGTTCAGTGGGTGGCTTTGCACAATGTTTGATATAAGTCTGATGAACTTTCCTGTCCTTTAAAAATTGAATGATTATAGTAAAAGAAAGGAGGTTTATATGCAATATTACAGCATTCAGTAAACAGCATTTGAATCAGAATGAAGGATAATAGAAGCAGTATAGTGAATAGTGAAAAAATAGACATGAACAATAAAGAAAATTAAAATCTCCTTGAGAGCCAGCAGAGAGTAAGATTTTATTGAATTATGAATTGACACAGCAATGTTTTAAAGTGAGTGTTTTTTAAAAATTAAAGTCAGCATTTCCTTTTTGTTATTTTTTACAGAGTGATAAAGGTAAGGGTGTCCCATTTGCAGGTCATTGAGGCACTTAGGTAAAAACAACAGTCTGGCAATGAGTCGTATGAAAAAAAAGCCCTTTGGGTTTGGATAGACTATTTTAAATTACTGGATTTAAAAAAAGGGAATCTCTGATATGTGGAGGATTATGAGACTAGCTCATGATATTCAAGGGAAGTACTAGATTTTGTGTAGTCAAACAGATGTTCTAATAAATCAGCATAGACCACTTCTCAGACTTCATTATGTCCTTGATTTGTGACTGCCACGTTTTTAACCTATTGGGTCATTGGGCATTGAACCTGACATTGAACGATAGCCCCCAGTTTACTCTAGGCTAGCTAATAAAAAAGACAGACACAAATTCTGAACATTTAGCTCTTTCAACGTTACTTACAGCCTGGACTGATTTATAGCAACCAGTCTGAGACTGAGGAGACTAAAACTGATGTCATGGTGCTGATATAGAACGTCTACATTACCACATGTACAACAGCAAAATAAAAGGCACTTAATTTGATGCGGGAGCAGAAATTTCTTTTTTCTTCTCATTTTACAGCACTTGATAGATTTTACTTTCTTCATGTGGCATAACCATCTGTTGTGGAACATAGAAATTTATTGCTCTAATCACACTCCCAGGAGGACTGGTTATGTTTAGCTCATGTTTCATAGCTTTCTGATAAAACAGACCTCTAGACCAGGTCCAGATTATCAATGTCGAAAGAATTTCAAAAGCATAAAGAGAGTAACCTTGGTAGTATGCAGAAGCGCAGCTGTTTTTGACTGGTGCGTTTTTTTTTTTTAAACGGAGGACCATTTAAGGATTATTGTTAAATGAAAAATTAAGACAGTGATTAAGATAGAAGCTCATAAGTAGAGAGGTTGGATCATGAAATAAGAGATATAAAAGCATATATTTGGGGAGAAGGATGGTTTTTTTTTTTTCCTTGGCTGTATCCTCACATGTTCGTTCCTCCAGTTTATTTGAAAATATTAACATATATACAGAGGGACAAATTCAAGTCCAGTCAAAGTCTGTTGAAGCCACTGGAGTTAAATTCATTTTTGATGCATCTCAGCCTATGATCATGCACTGGAACATTTGAGATTATTTTAGACTTTTTTTCTGCCTAATCACACATTTAAAAATAGCATAAAATATTTGGCCAGAAAGGATTTTTTTTCCTTGCACTGGTACTTTCTCATGTACTCATTCAGTGCTGTGGCTAATTTGACAAAATTGTAGTTTCTATGTATAATTCCCATGTGAAGAAACCCTAAGAAAAGTAAACTATTTGCTCCTGCCACCTTTGCAGAATGACCACAATTGGGTCAATTGCCTAAGTAAAGATTACAACAGTCAATTTTCATGTTCAGTTCTTGTTTGTGTGTTTATTTGTTATGTATTTCTTTATTAGATTGACATTTGGCCTCAGAACTGTAATTCACTATTTCTTTTAGCATAAAGCAGAATTAATATTTAAACATGGCATGCTTGTTATAAAGGGTCTGATCTTACTCCTGTTAACCTCTATTTTATTATTGACTTCAGTGGAGCTTGGATCAAACCTAAGTCTTTCCATTTGTGAAAATGTTTAAAAAATGTTTTGGATTTCAGAGAGAGTATAATCAGAAAATAAACTGAGGATCCATAGCACTTAGATCTTACAGTGAAGGAAAACCCAGAGAGAGAGAGAGAGAGAACAAGCATACAACAACACAAGCACATGTATAAAGACCTAACAGCATTTTTTCCAAAGACAGATTTAAAAAACAGACTTTCTCAGATAATTTTGCTATGCTTTCATCTAAATCATTAACATGTCTCTATACTCATGGGTTTAATGCTTGTAAATGAAGGCAGTGCCAAGCATTAAACAGTTTGCTTTTGTCATAATCATAAACTTCCACTGGGAGATTTTAATTGGTCTGCAAGGAAAATTGCTCCGCAAGAATTCTTAATGGTGAACCCAGATTAAAATAACAACTGTGATTAATTTTAAACTGCTTGACTAGAAAGCACTAAACTTTGGGGAATAAGATGCATGACAAATGGAAACCTTAATGTCCTACATGGTGTTACAGAAGTGAAGGCTTTGAAAAAAATATCTAATGCTACCAATGAAATAAAGTTGTACTTTGTAATGCTACCAATGAAAATGAAATGCTACCAATGAAATAAAGTTGTATTCTGTAATGCTTTTTCATTTCCTAGTGGCTCTTTCACTATCTTGGCTGAAGAACCCACAGGCAGGATCATAGGAAAGTAGGGCTAGAAGGGACCTTGTAAGGTCATCTAGTCCAGTCCTCTGTTCAAGGCAGGACCATCTTGGGGAGCTCAGCCATGTAATCCCTATTTTGACCATTCCTGAGTAGCCTACACCAATAAGCCTGAATGGGATTTACTTTAGAATCCAGGAGTATTGCCTTTGGTCATCTGACAGAGATCCCTATGAAGAGATCTGAGGCTTTCCTTCTCTCTCTCTCTCTGTCTTTTGTGCCTCAGCCTTGTATCTTCTGACACTTCCAATTTTTGTTATTTGATAAAGCGAGGGGAAAAACACAAGTTTTGGAGTGTCACTTAAATCTTGATCACTCATGTTTGTCAACTTAGTTGCCATGTTTGTTTGATCCTAAAACAGTACATTTATAAAACAAAAGAGGCACAAGCACTGACATGCGTCTTAAAATGCTGAAGTACAGTTGTGAGTGAGGCAAGACCTTGGCTTGTAATACCCATCTCTGTTTTTCACGTAGCTGCTAATTACAAGCGATAGAACATGTCTTCTATTTATACTTTCTGTGAATTTGGTTCTTACAACAGCAATGAACAAGGAGAATCGGCATGATTGAAACATTAGAACACGGATAGTAGTTTTTCCAGTGCAGCTGACAACGCCACTTCAGTTCTTAGATACATCATATGCTTTACTGGCAGTTGTGAATACATTTCCTCTAAGACCCAACATTTAGGCTCCAGAGGGAAAGGCTATTAAGAACACGTCTGATATTTGAACAAATGTACATGTCTTTAGATCAATGTAAATTTAGATGGTTCAATGAACAGGGCATATGTTGTAACTTGGTTACAAAAAGCACTACCACTGCTTTATCTGTGAATTTAAAAGGCTCGCTCGCTTCCTTTGCATCTCTGGTACAATGTCTTGTGTCACACCATACTTTTTTAAAGAGCCTTTTTCATGATTTCAAGCTGGTTAGGTTGGCATTGTGGATCCTCGTGTATAGAAAAAGTAGATATTTTGTCATATGCTAAATTGTATGTATTGTAGAACACTAAGAACAATCTATGTCCCTACAGAAAGATATGCTAAAAGGAGAATGCCTATAAAAATGGTCATGTAACAGGATAATTTAAAAATAAAAATAGTGATTGCATTAGCTGTATAGTGGACCAAAGATAACAAAGACACCAAACTGCAGAATTTTATTGCAGTGTTAACCCTCTAACATAAAGGATAGCACAGTGAAGGTGAAGACGCTAGAATACTTATCGCCTAAAAATGGTCATAAAAAGTAGCTCTGTATTTGTTTACAGTGAATATTAGTTGTATCAAAGTGCTGTTGAAATAATTTTAAACAGTACAGTGACACCTTTTTTAAGCTGGCACCAATCCCAAAATCTAATCCGTTCTTCTGATATTGCTTGTGCTATACCAAGAAAAAATGTCATGAATAGATATAAAAAGTGTCTACTGGTCAGTCATTTTGTAAGTTCAGAAATTGTGTGTTTATTTAAATCAACAAGAAATATTCATGCTAAATTACACTGTCATGGAGTAATACCTACATTACCGATACTAATTTAACTTATTATACAAAGCACAGCTTGTAAAAAGCTCTGGTTCATGAGAAGTATGAGGCAAGGTGCATGATCAGGACAGAACATGTGCAAAGCAAAATTCCTATCAGAATATGGGCCTTCCCTGCACCCTTAATTCAGATATAACTCCCATTCACATTACCAGCAATATTTCATAAGTAAGAACTTAAATTTTGGGATCTGGTTATCTACATCATTTCCAAAGTGATTTGGAGCTTTTTACGTACAGAATATTTTTCATATTAACAGATTGCTATACGCATATAATAAATAACCTGGAGTAAAACTTGGAAGTTAACAAAAGGATCAGTAGTTTCATATAATCAGAGTAACAAACTTAAATAAATTAGCCAGTGTTTTAATTTATAAATATTTTAACAAATGTATGTAATAGATCAGGGTTTTTTGCACAGATGTGTGGTTGTCTTAATAACAAGACCGCCTGAACCATGAATTGATTTGTTTCTCTGAAATTAAAAAAAACAGGAGCCTTGAGCAAAATATATTCCTCAGATTTATTTGGTAGAATAAAGATCAGAAATGTTCCCTACTAAGTTGAAAGAAGAAAACTCCAGCAGGGAAGAGTATAGATGGTCTATCTGACATATGGATGTTTGTTAAAAGCAAAATACATGAACAGCCCAGAGTGAATTATTTCCTCATTTGTATGCAGAGAAATGAAATGTATAATCTTAGCATGGTTCACTATTTGTTTTACATTTTTATAAAAATGAACCCCTTTTGTGTATCAGATGCTCTTATTACTTCAGTAATTATTTAGGGTTCAACAACTGTTGGGAGTTGCTTTTACCTGATCCCGTCTGTATTAGGCAGATGGTTATAGTCTGGGTCTCTTGAACTATATGCACTGTGGTTCAGTCAGAAGACATTAGGCACAGTATGCATCTATATATACAACTCTATCACAACATGGGTCAAGTACTGCTCTAGAAAATTAAATGTTTGCTTTGAAAAAATATTGGAGCATTTATTAATCTGAAACTCTATCCCAGCTTTAGGTGTAGTACTACAGCTGATCGTCACGATCACAATGTGTAATGTGGAATATGCAAAATATATGTAGGTGATGCATTTCTGTCAGTTTAGTAAGTTCTTTTTAAAAGATGAAATACTCTCCTAACTTATTTAAGGGCAAGAAAATAACCAACGTGAAATAACCAACAGTAACTCATAACAGGTTTAATCTTCTGTTCTCACTAATGATGAGATTCTGCTTCATTTAACTTACTTCTACCTTACCAAGGAAGAAGTGGCTGTAAGTAACAATGACAAGATCTGACTGTAAGTCTTTAATACGGGTTACTTCTAAAACCTTACTCTGAAAAACTCTTAGAAAACTAATAATATATATGAAAATATTATGAGTGAGAGAGATTTTACAGATCTCTTTCTCTCTCTCTCTCTCTCTCTGTAAAAACTCTCACTCATTATAAATGCTTTCTTACATATAAGGAAATGAGGTAGATATTGATCCATATTAAACCAGCGTAAATATGAATCATTACATGCCTACCTTTGGAATTAAATCAGATTTATAAAAGGCTAGCAGATTGGTGCCTATACAAACAGTATATACTATTGTAATATGCTGTTGGGCAAGTCTGCATATAGAAATGTCAGTAGCAGTTTTTTTATCAAGTGTTTTTTAGTCTGCATGGAGATAGAGAAAATGCTCATAAATTAACTGGAATTATAGAAAATCATGACTGAGCGTAGAAGAGAAGAAGAATCTTATCCTAAGAGAGAGAGAAGAAAAAGAGAAGAAAAAATGTATACTACAGTGTCCTTTTACTCATGCAGCTACTTATGGAGAACAGTGCATTCCAGTCCTCCAACTGGAGGATGCTAGTCTTTCTCAGTGCAGTCAATGGAGTTTGATGCACCTTAATGGAAAACATTATCAAAATTGGGAGCATTTGATTATGCCCTTTTTTGTCTGTTTCAGTTGAGAGGCTGATGACAGAATGAGCCTGAAATTGGAATTATTCTCACATCTTTGGTCTTTTTGAGGAAGCTTACACTGCTGCTGCCCTGTCTGGGCCTTCCTTTGATGTGTAGATAAAGGACTTTGATCTCCCCATTTGTCAGACTGCCATCTTTCCCTGCAAACTTTTTTCACTTATAAAACACAAGTTCAGTAATGGGCTGACACTGATGATAGGGTGCAGACAGCAGTGCAGCTCCCCGCTGTAACTCAGAACACTTGGCAGGAAGCGTTCTGAGTTGCACCAATCCCCTGGACCAAACAAGTTCATCCTTGGTTGCAGGGGAGAGGGGAATCTGCAGCCAGTTTCCCCTAGCAATGGCCTCTCCTCCCTGCCAGCTTGTGCTGTTTTCACAATGGGAGGGGAAAAGGGAGCAGAGGGAACTCATTCTAGGGGTTCCCCAGCCAGCGCTGGAGCTGGGGTAGGTGGATTTGTGCTCCACCACCCTGATTTCAGGGGGGCTCCAATCCACCCACCCCGTTCTTCGGCAGGGGCTGAAAACACCCCAAACCAAACTCTCTCTGCTCCCTCATACAGTGAAGGTTCAGATTTTTGCTGGATTGGGCTCTTTTAAAACACTCTGCAGCCATGCTCTTCTGTTTGGTCATGGCTGTAGAGCACTTTCAGGGGTCAGATCAGGCAAAAACTGTCATTTCTCTCTGTGCCTTTTTTATCACCACATCACAGACCCCTTGACCCAAAGAGCAGGAGGAGGGGAGTATCATCAAGCCTGTTTTACAGATGGGGAGTGACTAACAAATATATTAAGCAACGAAGATGGTATAAGAAATCTGTGGTCAAGCCAGAAATTGAGCTTAGATCTCCTGAGTTTTAACCCAGTGGAGTAAGAACAAAATATTATTTTCCATCAAATCACAATGTTCGAGGTCAACTAATCCACAGATTCACAGATGTTTAGGGCTAGAAGGGAGCTCATGAGATCACTGGGTCCGGTCCTCCTGCTCTGGGCAGGAAAGACTGCTGGGGTCAAATAACCCAGCAAGGTGTGCGTCCCGTCTGCTTTTGGAGATCTCCAGGGTAGGTGCCTGCACCACCCCCTGCTGGGAGTCTATTCCAGTCTGGTCACATGAACTGTGACAAAGTGTTTCCAACACTCCAGCACCTAAACCATCTCTGACAAATGCTTTTCCCTCTTTTTCTTGAAAAACTCCAACAAAAGAGATTCCATAGCTTCCCTAAGCAGCTTATTACATTGTCTGGACAGATATTTGGCTGGGGTGATATGACTACGGTACCCATTCCTGCCTGGGGTGGGGCGTTGGACCTGGTGATCTGCTTAGGTCCCTTCCAACCCTAAGCACTATGAAACTGTGAAACTATTGTGATTGTTACAAAGTGAGATTTTATACCATCCTACAGGATGGTGCCCCAAGTTTGTCAGGCTTTATAAAAAACCCTTTCTCTTTGGCTCAGACTATTGTAATCTCCCTCCTTTACTCTTGTGGGAGAAGGCATTTTGTGTGGATTGTAAGAATGGATGGTAAATTTGTATTTTTGAGGTGGGTTATTTTACATTGGTATACCTAAGCTGGTGCAACAATTCTTGGTATGGGCACACCAACAGGCATTTTTCTGGACGAGTCAAAAATGCTATACGTAGCTTTAAAGTAAAATAAGGACATCTGTGCAACAAAAATATTACTGTGACATTTTCTCTTCCTGTTATTTGATATATCAAGCTTATTCTGCTCTATATTTTTTCCCTGTTTTCTACCATGATAGTTAACACCTCTGTCCACCCTTTGTATGCATTTGGCAATTGTAAAATCCAGATGTACAAGACCATATTTTTGCAAGAATGACTTTTAGGTCTGTGGTTAGCCTCATCCAGATCATTCATCTGGTTGCTTGTTTAGTTCCGGTGTTGGCTGTAATAGAGGTAGGAGAACTGGGAGAGGTATGATTTAAGAGCACTCTCCCTTTCTGGATACACATTTCCTCCAATTATGAAGAATTTGGCTGACCTCCTGCCTCTGTATGTTATATAATGAGATCCAATGTATGTTTTCTATAAATTCTATGTGCTGCATGAGCCCATTGTACATTAAGGAATGACGTTTTTCATGACTTTGTTTAATATTATGTATGTAGCAACCCATATTTGCAGATACGGTCCATTTGCACATTGAGGTTATTTTGGGTTTTTTTTCCTTTAAAAAAAATCAGGAATACATGCCAATACAGTCATCTTCAGGGGAATAAAACATACATTATAGTTTAAATCTGTGTAAACATTATTGTAAAAAGTCCCACAAGGGATGAGGTTTCAATTATAAATCAATATTCATTAGAGTATTAAAAACATAAGCAGATTTTTTCCTATTTAAATCAGCTTGATCCTGAATTTGCAAACCATTTCTCATGTGAATAGTCCCATAAGGGTTGGGAAATTGAAAAAAAGTTTGCAAAATCCAGTCTGTTGGTTTCACTACCAGGTCTCTAATCTGAGGTCACCAATCCCACCTTGATCTCTGCTGTATCTGGAACAGTAGTCGTAAGACAAATGCTTCGGGATAGTTCAGGATGTTTTAAACCATGCCACATTCTATGTGAGTGTGAATACCAGACAGGAATAACCATAGATGTTCCCTATTTTGCTAGAAATGGGTGTGAATACTTCCATACTTCCCTAATACGTGAGGATGATCTGGTGCTCCAGTTCACACTTATATTTCCCAGGGTCAAATTATACCTGGTTAGGGGAGGGAGGTCGCATGCAAAGGAAGAGCAGATTTTCCTGCATCAGCCCTCTCAGAGCCACAGTCATTAATACAGATCAAAGGCTTTAAGCATTCTGAATCCCTATCCCCTTTTCCTACAGATAATGCTTTATTAACATGCTTGAACAATTGGCCAGATGCTACTATTTTCCTGGCCTCAGATGAGCAGGGATTTCACTTCGCTTTTGTTCTGCAATATCAAACAGCAGCATTATTCAGACATTTAAAAAATATAATTGGAATCCAATCAATACTAAAACTTTATTGACTTCATTGGGAGTAGGGCTGTGCCTGTTGGGCTTGATCAAATGCCAGCTGAAATGAATAAGATGATTTCAGTAGAAGGCAATGGTAGTTGGAATTTCAGAGTCTTTGTCTACAGTGGGAAATTAACTGGCATAGCTGTTATGGAGTATTGACTGTGTTGGTTTGTCTCTGTTAAGATAATCAATAAAAGTAATTTTTTCTTTGAAATAGTGTCTAATACCTGTACCAAAAATACCTTATGTGGAGTAGCTCTTTCTAGAATGCCATAGTGAACGTCTGTATGTAGGAGCACACTTGCCGCATACCACGCTACCTCAGTTCTCCCAAATTGGTATTGGAGAGTCTGAATATCTCTCGGGATTTGACTCGGAGTGAAATGGTTGTGATTCCCAAAAATGATATTACTATATGACCTTGCTAATTGTTTAATATTTTAACACTATTTGTTAGTTAGTAACCTTAGGGCCTAATGTCTTAACATTTAGTCTTACATTCCTTCTATTCTGTTTCACTCTTGTATAAGGAGAAAATATAAATTGTTATTAAGAAGGGCATGGAGAGTGTTGAGTTTCGTACCAGACTTCAGTACCTTTCTTGCTTTTTTCTTTCAGATTCTTCATTATATTTCAGGGTAGAGTTTTGATCCTGAAGGGTAGAGTGTTTTTTAGATGAGATGGTCAGACTGATATTAGTAATTACAGGTGAAATGATAATTCCAGATTTTGGTTGCCTATCTAAGATGTGCCCCAAGTTATTTTCACTTTGAAAAGAAGAATGGAATGAGTTGCAGATGATAACAATAGATAGGCAAATTCAGTTGACAATTTCTGGTCCTGATCTCACCTGCACTAATTTTATACTGAATATACTGGCCATGTAGGCCAATGCCCTGCCTTCAACAGTGGCCAGTTGCTTCAAATGAAGAAGCAAACCTCACATACTGGACACAGCTGTTTAGTCTTACGAGCTGCTTGCTTTCCACAAGTAAACCCTTTGCTAATTACTTGTATGTTAAACTTCTGTTGTTTGCTGTTAGGTTTACTCTAAAGAGTTTTAAAATATGAGCTTTGCATTTCTGAGATCACTCCAAAGCAAAAATGAAAGTCACGGACATTTTTGAGAGCATGGTCTCTTATCTTGTAAACATTTATGCTGGATAAAATTGCTTTGGTCTTAGGGACAAGAAACAATGGTAGGAACAATCAAGTCAGCTATGCCAAATATGAAACCCTGAAAATCTATCAGTTTTGAAAAGCAAAAAAGCAGGTGAGGAACAACAGGGGTTCAGGAGGAGCATAGTTTGATTTCAGAAATATATATTGTTTGTAGCCACCATTATGAGCTGCAAGTTATTGTAGAAAAATGACAAAGCAGAGTTTTTGGATTGTTTCTTTGTCTTTGTTTTCATGAAATGTTTGTACTGATAGAGGACACTCCTGTTCTTAACATCAGTAGGTGCAGGATTGGTCTTAAACCATTTAATACTTGGAAAGACATTGCCATTATCTAAATATTGCTGTTTACTGGAGACTACACTGGGAATTTCAAGGAAAGCAAGACTGGAGAAATACAGATGGGGTTTGAAAATGAACCAAGAAACTAAAGTTTGTGGTCTCAAAAATGGCATCTCATAATCAGACATGTAATCATGAAACCAGAAGAGAACAGTGGTTACTCTCAGACTTTAAGAGTTGTCACGCCACATTGAAACCAGAAAGTTAGCCTTTGCTGTTGTAATCAGATAATACAAGATGGGAACTTACTGTAATACTGTAGTTTAAACCAACGTACATACCACCTGATGGGTTTTGGTGTTACTTGAATGCTGAGGTGAAATCATATGTGGAAAATAAATTATCCAGGTGAAGCTAAACTTTGTATTTTCAAGCCAGGAGTATGAAAGCAGGATTATACTGAACTGTAATGTTGTTGTTGTTATTGTATCACAAATTTAATGTTGTTTAATCCAACAATTAAAAGATTGGTTATTTGGAAAAATGCCCCCTATGTTCTCCCTACACTGAAGCAATTAAGCATATATGTGACTTCAGTGTGGATAAACTTAGTCTTCATTTCAATGGGACTAGTTGTGCGCTTACATGCTCTGTCGGACTGGTGTGTAACACTGCAGGCTTATGAGATTTCAACTGATTTTAAAGACTATCTTTTGTATGATATTTGATGCCACTTTATTTATCTTGCTCATGCTCCTTTGTCACTTCCTTTCACAAAGTTTAACACAATTTAAAGCCAGGAAAACCACATAAAAACACTAGATCATTGAGTCTGATTCCTTGTATAATATAGGCAATTATGTTTCCTCAGCTGCTTCTGAATTGAATTGACTGTTGTTAAAGCAGAACACTTGGGTCCTCAAGATCATCAGTAATCCCTCACAGTCAAGGATGACTGTCTTCCATGATTTATCTGTGGGCCCAAAGATGGGCGACAAGGCCAATCTTGGATCGATAGGGTCTGTTGCAACTCGGGCACGTGTTTCTGTGTGGGGTGGCTGGCTCTGGATTCTTGGTTTGGTACCTGACATGCTGCTCCTGCTTTTCCATCTCCTGTCACCGTTGTAAGGTGTCAGAGTACTGAGATCCTTGCAGCAGATGTTTCCTCCACTTGGCGCAGTCCCCCACAAGTTGATGTTGTATTTTTTCAAGTTGGCCTTGAGGACATCCTTGAGGTGCTTTCTCTGCCCTCTTCCTGAGCATACACCTTGACTGAGCTGGGAGAATAAAACTTGCTTCAAGAGTCTGGAGTCAGACATCTGGATGATGTGGCTAGTCCAGCGAAGTTGATGTCAGAGGATCATCACCTTAATGGCCATGGTGTTTGCTTGCAAGGGGATGCTAACATTGGTGCATCTGTCTTCCAACTGGATTTGAAGGATCCTCCACAGGCAGTGTTGACAGTACTTCTCCAGCAACTTGAGGTGTCTCCTGTATGTTTGCCAGGTCTCAGCTCCATATACAGTAAGGTGGGGATCATAATGCTTGATAAACCATGAGCTTGGTTTTGAGTCTGTTGCAGTCTTCGAACACCCATTTCCTCAGGCATCTGAAGGCTGCACATGCACATCTGAGGCAACATTGGATTCCTTTGTTGATGGCAGCCTTCTGCTAAACCCCTATTATGGTGCCACAGACAGGACACAGCTACACAAGACATTTACTGTGGAGTTGCCCCAAGTAGCCCTGCAGTAAAGTCTCAGTGTCTACACATGTGGCCCTATTAGACTGCAGTAAACTAATAAATGGCGCCATAGGTTAGGGCTTATAAACACAAGCATATGGCAGCATTATTTTGTGTACCTATGCATGTGTAGACACTGAGTTGGAGCTGACCTAGGCTTGGCAGCCTGTCCTCCCCCCCGGACCCTTTGCTATCTGGGGCTGCTCCAACCCAGCTCAACATGCTGCAGTCCCAGGCAAACGTGTACACGGCATGCTTGGGAGTGATAAATTCATACTGCCTCAGAGTTTATTGCATCATGCTAACTGCATGTGTAGATGTGCCGACAGAGGACAAGAGAGACTGAGATACCACCAGTGCCCAAGGCCTTTCCAGGGTCAGGGGGTTGATTAGATGACATGGACTCAGATTATCACGGCAGGTGATCTGTATCTGTGCTACTGAGGGAGGTGCAAAATTCCCATGTTTCCTGGTGAGAAATTCCTTCCTAATCCCAGATCTGGCAGTGAGTTTAACCTTGAGACTATGAGCAGGATGAACAAAGGCAGGTATCTAAGAAAGAGGTTTCTCTCTGCCACCTCATGGCAGGGACACGGACGGATAGGTTTTTCTAGGGGTGGGACAACATTTGAAGCAACCTCCCAACAAACATGGGGCTCTGTGAGGCAGTGCACTGCCATGGGGTGTGGCCTGGGTTGGGGGAGCAACTTTGCTGAGGTGGTGTTGTGTGGGGACCTGGACTAGTTTGGTAGCCACTGAGGAACTGTCCCTCTTGCCATCTCTACACTCCTGCTTCAGGGTACTTTTCACTCCAGCCAGCCTCCAGCTGTCGCCAATCTCTACATTCAGTTTTAATAATACTGCTGTTCTTATTTGACTTCTGTTTCTCTCCTCTTCATTCTCTGCTTTCTCCTCACTTTCTGCTACTACTTCATTACCTTCTGCCTGTGCATAGCTTTCTTAATTTCAGGATATCCCAAAAAATATCCTATGAATTCATAAGGAGAGAATGCTTTATCAAAATGTCCCTGCCTTTGCCATTATGATATCGTATGTTATATTCACTAACCCAGGACTTTGACTAAGGTTGTGCTTTCCTACCTATTTCAGGACTGCGGGTATGTCTCAATAACAATAAAAAGTCAATTTCTTCACATAGCCACCAACTCTGAAGCCGAGCTATTGCCTAAACCATGCAAAGGAAGTTTAGCCAATACTGTAAATACTGAAACGGTCGAATCTGAGTTTTAAGGAAACTTCCTGATTGTGTCCATGTGTAAATGGTACTATTTATGTCCGACAGTGCCCTCACAACTATTTCACTGAAATTCTTTTTCCTATCTTCTTCTTGACTAATGTGACTCCTTCCTTTATGTACTTCCTAAATCCCAAATTACAAACCTCAGTGACTTGTACATATTTGGGAATGTAGCATTCCTTTAAAGTTCAAAAGTCACAAAAAACTACTTGTAATCTTCAAGTTCTCTTGATACACTGATTTCTTGAGCTGTGCAACTTCATCTCTACAAGGTCTGTTCTCTGCAATTGATTCTCTGCGTGCCTTAAATTTACTTCCCAACTTCCTTTTGTCCCCATCTGTATCTCCTTATAGGCACCACATCCAGTGCGCCACCACCATCATTATCTTCGTCATGTTGTTCTTAGCTGCCCTCTTGTCATTTCCCTGTTATGTCAAGCTCCATCATTTTCCCTGGTTTGTTAACCCTTTCTCTAGCTGAGCTAGAAACCCCCGTTCAGAGCACTTTGCCTTCCATAATTTTAGTCCTTTTTCCTGAAATTTGACAAATGGGCCTTTTGTATCACGAGGTACCACATTTACAGTGGACACCCACAACCTGTTGTAAGCTAGATAGAGAGAGGTATTGGGGCTGGTCCTGCTTTGAGCCGGGGGTTGGACGAGATAACTTCCTGAGGTCCCTCCTAACCCTAATTTTCTGTTCTATGAGGTAGTTGATGCCCTTGCCCTTTGCAAGGCCGTTTGTAGTGTCTGACCAAGTTGGTTGCAGCCTATGAAAGCTCACGCCTCTCTCAATGAGTTAGTCTATAAGGTGCCACTCTGTCCAGCTGTAACCTGGAACATTTGTATTTGCATTTATGGCCTACGAGCTATCAGTTTTCTGTGATTTTCTGTGCATATCAAAACAATGTTTAGGGTTTCTTTATAGGATTTAAAAGTATACTGTAGTTTCCTGTGTGCTACATTGATCTGATCACTTTTTTGTACTAAGTTCTACATGGGAATAATAGTCAGGCATCTGGCAAAGCAACCTGACTGGCAAATATTTCACTTTACATAACTCTTAATTACTCATCACTGTTTTGATAATTTCAGCAAAAGGAGCTGGGAGCCCTCCATGGTGCCAAGCTTCCCCCCAACTTTTGATGAAAACTTTTAACAAAGTATCTATGTAGAAAGAATATATTTCTGAATATTTCAAATGACCATTATTCTATGCAGTTGTGTCATCAGGGAGTCATTTACCAAAAGAAATACTTTGCATCACCAGAAATAGAAAAGGTTAACAGCCGTGCTCCCCTCCACCCCCAATAGAGCAAATTTCCATGATACAAACTATCAGCTTGCCCCAGGCCATGAATGTGCCGCCTCCCAAATTACCATCAAGGGAAAGACCCTGGCAGCTGAGCACTCCCTCTCTCTGGGTAGGGGTGCTGAACTAGGAGGAACTGGCTGCTGACCAGCCCCAGTGGTGCAGCAACCTCAATTAAGCGGCTGCCTGATTCAAGGTAAAGCATCTTGCTCTCAAAGCGGAGAGGAGAGTGCTGAAGAAGAAAAAGGAGGGGAATCCAAGCTTGCCACCTACTTTTCCTAGCAGAAAGACCCTCAACTTCTGTGGATGGGTCTGTGCAGGGCTGGACACAAGCATGGGCAAACCGGCCTGGACAGAAAGGGGCCCTGAAAATGATAATTTAAAAAATTGTTATTCTCACTATCTCTGGTGAAGGGGGGCCCGATGCGAAAAGTTTGCAGGAGTCTAGGTACGCTGCTGGTCCGTGACTCCAGGATCCGACTCAAGTCACCTCAGGAGCCAACCATGAGCAGGGGCAGGGCTCATCCTCCAGCGCAGGGATTGCCTGTGACCGTCCTGGCAACTCTTCCTCCCTCTAATCTGTGCGCGAGAAACTGTAGGCATTGGCATCCTGCCCAGGCGTGGAGGTCTGTATACTTCAGCCCCTCTTGCCTCGAGCTTGCCCCTCTATTATCGCTCCTCAGCCTCTTGAAGGCGCAGCTCAAGCGTAGCGGCTTCTTCACCTGGCAGGGCGACTACCACGTATCTGCGTCCAAGAAGGCAGATGTCCTGAACCACCCTGCGGGAGAGCTGCTCTTCCGGCGCTGCAGCGCCTTTCACCCCGGTCGCTGGAGTTGGGGAGGCAAAACTCAGGCACATCTAAGACCTGCATGGCGGACGCCCGCCAGAGGTTTTGGAAACATCTGAAGCCCCAGGTGCGGGTGGAGGATGTTTGCCCATAGTAGGGCCCCTTCTGCTTGTGGATTAGTTTGGCCTCATTTGGCCTTGGATGCAGTGATATCTATATAGCTATATCTATATACAAAATGATCTGAAGCCTCTGGTGGCACACGGACCCCCCCGCTTCTCCAAAGCTACACGCGAGAGCATCGTCCTCCACGTGGCCACGGTGGGGGGGGGCAGGGGCTGCCCCGGGTTGTCCCTGCAGACAAAGGGAGCCCGGGCTGTCCCCTGCCGCCCCCTCCCCCGGCTGCCGGCGCAGATTTGTCAGAGCCATTCAGTCGAGACGGATGATGATTGCCGCAGATGGGCTGGAGCGGGCGGCCCCGAGCCGCGGCGGCGAGCAGGG
>NW_017728949.1:66760442-66791500 GCF_001723895.1 Crocodylus porosus | reverse complement strand
GCTACTAGCAACCGCGGCGCCGAATTGCTCCGCATCCCTAAGCGGCTTAATGCTGATGGATGGCTCCGAAATCCCCCTTCCCCCCCTTTTTTTTAAAGAGGAGCGAGGCGCGTGTCGCCGCGGCTCGGGATGCTCGGGCATGTCGGTGAATCCCCGCCTCCCCCGGGGTGCGCGGCCCGGGCGGAGTCTCCCTGCGGCCCGGGGCGCTCCGGCTCCGGCGCCCGGGCCCGGCCAGCGGGCTGCTGCTGACCCCGACAGCTCTCCGGAAACAAACTTGCTAAAGAAATCAGTTCCTTGTAGAGCCCAGAAATAGCAATTTCCTTCTCTGGTTCCCCCCCCACCTCCCCTTATGGGGGAGCTGAGCACTTTCTCACTGCTTTTCAAGCAGAGGAGGACAGCACAGGTAACCGGTGCACCGGGGGGGTTGGGTTTTTTTTTGTTTTTTTAGGGGTTGTTTTCTGTCTCTCTGTCTTTTTCCCTGTGTGCCTGTGGGGTTGGTGCGAACAGCGACTGCATCCAGAAACGGTCTGCTTGGCTGAGCCTGGGCAGCGGCGAAACCTGGGCTAGTGACACGTTCAGTTGGTGTTTGTGCACAGCTGGTGCTGGGCAGCTCTCTCCTGCCATGCAAAGCGTCTCAGAGACTTGAGGTTGCGTGCAGACAGCGTCTTCTGTGTTGTCCTCCGAATCCCGGCGACACGAATGGCCTGACACGACCATGATTTATTTTCCTTTTTTTTTTTTTCTTTCCTTTTTCTTCTTTTAGGATGGAGGAAAAGAAATCAGATCAGTGCAGCGTTCTTAGGGGTTTGCCTTGAGCAGGAGCATGATGATGAGCCATGTGATGTTTGCTTTCTATATGATGCTTTCCTAGAGTGAGCCTGTCGACCCTGTTGCTTCAGAGGTGCTGTATTTTCTTTCTCCTTGTCTCGTGCGATTCTGGTAGAAGCAGCCAAACGATTTGGCGCGCTTGTTGCAGTGAAATAGTTTTAAAAATGAATCGGCATGATGCGGCACAAGTGATGTGGTGTGGCTGGAAGGGAAAAAGACTCGGAAGAAAATGAAGTCAAATTTGCCAAAGTTTAAAGTACACAAGGCAGGAAGAGAAAAAAAATAGAGTGCTGAGTGATCAATCGCTGTTCCTGTCTGAGAAACTTTCAGTTGTCCCTTCTATAAAGAGCAGTCATAGACCCCCCATCCATTTTTTCAGGGGAGGAGGGAGTTTGCCCATGAAGTGAAGGGTTTACCTGGGAAGTGATGTAAAACCAAAAGTATAATGACCTTGCAGCTTGCTTCAAGGTCCATTTTTTTTTGTAAGCGGCATAAATTCTGGAGGCCTCACAGCTGACACGGTGTTGCTAAACGTAATATTCTGTTTGAAGTTATATTTTAGATAACTGGCTCCCGTAACTGAATATAGTAATACTCACGGCATTGCTGTTGAAATGGTTTACAGGCTATCCAGTTGTAAACTTGTATTGATTTTATTTTTAAGCAGTGCTCATCATTTATCATTAGAAAGTTTGCTATGCTAACTTTTTAACAAGCAAGGTAACAATTCATAGGCAAGGGATTTCAATCTGAGGGGCTGAGTGTGTATATTACTGGATCGCAGATAAGCTATGTAAGTAAACAAGGGCAGCGATCTGTTATTGTGCATGACTGTGGAGCTGTCATGGGACCTTTTCACTAGTTAATAGCAGAAGGCTTCGTGGGAACTGTTTGATCTGCAGGACTTTTGCTTGGCAGTCGTTTACTTAAGATTATTACACTTTGTTTGCAGTCTTGTATTTGCTAGCCATTATTGCATTTTTAGTTCCAGGCTTCCCAGAGTTACAGGTTAGTAGGTCAATAAAAATTACTCAGAGATGCCGGAACTGACCAGTTAAGTTTTTCAACGTAGTTGGGAATAAGCTCGCCAGTACTCAAAACCTGTAGGATTTTTTCCTTGGGATCTTGGTGCAGATTATCAGTAATGAATTGGTGTTGAGATCAACATGTTTCTTGTGACTTGAGTATCTAGAATGCTGCCCCAAATGCTCTCCTTGTTTAAAGGGAAACAAATTGGAGAAATTCAATAATTGTACTTTTGGGGGTGGGGGAGAGGGTGAAGTACTCAGTATTCCTAATTTATTTGCTGAGGCTGAGAGCTAAGAGTCTGAGCTCAGTTCACTTGGTGTCTAGTGGAGCTCCGCTGGCTTGACAGTGGTAAAACTGAAATCGCTGTCCTATTTGTGGCGCTGCAAATTTAGACGTTTTCTCTGTATTTGTGACAGTTTACTACACTTGATATGGATTGTAAGGTCACAAAAATGGTGATTCGATAAAGTGCTATATATACCGGGTTTCTGCTTCAGAGCGTTGGGTATTTGAAGGTATCCCAGAATTTGTTTCTGGGCCGTTAGCTATTGAAAGCGACATAGGTAGGTAGGTAGTGCATGCAACTCACTGTGGACTTGACTCTTCAATTCCTTCTCTAGTTGAGTAGTATTTGAGGAATCTCATTGAGTAATGTGATCTCATTTCAGCAAAATATTTACCTGCCTGACATGAATCTGGAAGTTCAAAGGAAGTAGTCATGCCCGTGTCCCTACGTAATCTCAGTGATATACTGATGAGACGTTGAGGAGGGAAAGGAAGCTCCATGTAGATAACCTGGGTGCTGACAGATGTGCAGGTCCTTGCTCTAACTCATGGCACTTTACAGAAAGCACCACAAGTTAGAGCGACTGTCCCCATCACTCAACAGACATTCTCCTGTTGGGTTTAGGGCGGGGGAGGGAATCAAGCTCCACTTTGGAGCTGATCCAGCAGAGGAGCCTGCCTGCAACCTCTCTTCCCTAGCCCCCCCCACTCCAGCTCCAGTGCTGTCTGCAGGAAGGGGGCAGGGAGCTGGGAGGGAAGGGAGCTGTGGGATGGGGTTTGGCCTGCCTGAGCTAGAAAAGGAAGAGGCTGGGGGGGCAAGGTGAGGGGGACTCCAGTCCACCTGCCCCCCACTCCAGCTCAGGCTGGGCAAACCCCAGCCCACAGTTCTCTCCCCCTTCCTTCCTTCAGGCAGCCCTGGGAGCTGGACTGGGCAGCCCAGCCCTGATCACGTGAGGGGGTGACAGAAGTTCCCTAAGGTGCTCCACTTCAGAGCGCTTTCAACTGATCCCTCATTAGATGAGGGTTAATTTTTCACGTGATCAGCCACTTTTAACGTGCTCTGCTGCCGTGTACTTCTGTCATAGTATGTTGGTAGACTGCTCTAAGGGGGCTGATGGTGCAACACATGTCACTTCTGTCCGCACCCTTTGACAGCAAACTGGAAAAAAAAAGCTTTTGGATGATTTTGTGGTTATTGCTGGACCATCTTTCTAAGAATAACATTGTGGCTGTTCTTGGCCTCAGAAGTATATCTTTCCCTCTTGCATCCCAAACACTGGGGTTGGGCATCCCCCTGGGGTGTGTGGCCCCCATTGGCGAGTCCCATACAGCCTGTAGTTGCTTAGTTGGACAACCCTGCCCTCTGCTAATGAATTGCTTGTTAAGGCCCTAGTCCTGCAAATCTTTATGTGCATGACTGACTGAATTGCTGCCTCCTTGAAATCACTGGGCTACTCACAGCAGTAAAGAACCTGTGTGATATTTTCAGGACAGGGGCTTTAATGACAAGCTACTTAGGAAAGGGAGTAGAAGGCTATTCCCCTCCCCCACCTTTGTTGTCGTTATCTTCAAGGACTCCCCCAGTTATCTACTATTAGTTTGACCCTGGTTAAAATCTAATCCGTGTAATCCAACAGTTTTAGCATGGGAAGGGTTGTAAAGCAAATATGGTTTCTATTGCTAATTCCCTACCTTGCTGGGATTATTATGGAGGTTTGAGACCACAGCTCTTACCAAGACATCGGCCACATGTTGCACTGGAACGAGGCTGAGGGATTTGCTCAGACACTCTTTGCCTTCTCATCTTTCTAGTTCTGGAGCTGTTGCTGATCAGGAAGTAATTTTGAAGATGGTCTGCAAAGGAAAGCCTGCTTCTGTCTTTCATGGCTGAAAGTATTATAAAGAGACACTTTTGCCTGTTCTAACTTAAAATTTAGGTCGGTACTTATGTACTCTGATTGCCTCTAGCAGTGGCTGAAGGACTAGTAGAATTAAGTTGTCAGAGAAGTTTTGAAAACAAAATCAGAACAAGTGAGACCTGATTTTAAAAAATCAGACAAGTGAAAATGTTTTTTGGTAATACATTTAATTTGAGTGCATTTGAGAAAAGTTCTGTGCTGTTGCCAACAACTCCTATGATGTCCTTAGTGTTTTTCTTAATGTCCTAGCGCCAGGCATCATTTGCTTATGCAAGAATCACTTTTAAAAAGTGAATTCTGAAAGTTTTAGCTCCCCAGTCTTGCAGGGAAAATCTTGAGAACAAAAAGTCAGTCTCAAAAACTGGTCAAGTTTGTATTAAAAGGTGGGAAAGAGGGATGGGAGAATGGCAAAAAAAAAATCAGTTCTTGGGTTGGGTAATGTTGGAGTTCTGTTGTTGTTGTTAAAACTTCCTTACTTCCACCCCTCTTCTTATGGATTGTGTGTTCACAGTTTCATCAAAATAAAAAAAGATCCTACTATAAAAAGAGGCAGCCTCAGACTCAACCTACCTTAGACAGAGCAGGAAAAAGCAAAACAAAACAAGACGGAGAGAGAAGAATAATTGTTAAAAGTGGGAGAACCAGAACAAACTTCCAGGATTTTATGATGTCATAAAGAAGCAAAAAGGCATTGCCTCTTTTTCTCTTCTTTTCTAGGTTGCTTTTAAACTGTGTAATACCAAACTATCTCAGCCAAGTTAAATGCCTGCCAATTGGTTTCCCTACATCTTTGTTCAGTGTTATAATAGTTGTCCTTGTATTGTTTATAATATCCCTTTTGATAGAATCTCAGATCCTGTTGGCCTTTGTTGCCCTAAATGGACAATGCATTCATCTCATTAAGCTAACTTTTTTATATCTCAGAAGACTCTCAGTGACAGTACATTCCTGGCCTTTGTCCAGTAATGTATATTGTTCTCTGTGACATGAAAGGAAGAAAAAAATCACTTCCTTTTCCCAAGAGGAACGTTACCAGCCATTGGATATACTACTGTACTCTTGCGCTTATTTTTTTCCTGAAGATGAGCTATGTTGCTTATAACAATTCTGTTGTCATTGGCGAATATTAAAGCTGTAGGCACAGTCCTGGGCCAGGACATTTCAAAGCTAATTGAAATGCAATGTATACATAACTTTCCCAGTATTTATTTTTCTCTACTTTCAAGCTGTTGCCTATAGGTTATGCCCAGTGTACAAGTTTACATATGGTATGCTGGCCAGACAAAGAATTAGAAGCCAAACTTGTACTTTCTTAAACTACTGATGACCTCGCTGACATCAGTAGTTTTGCTTGCACATAGGTTTTCTTTCTCTCTTTGCTATGTTGTGGTTCACTGAAGGCACAGTGGAATGTGACATCATAAATACTGTAAGTCTTATTGAAATCCATGGTATGTGTTTAATGTACATTGCCATACGTAACGGTGCATAGAATGTCATATTTGTAGAGTCTGATCCAAAACCGGTGGAGTAATTTAGTTTTCCCATTAACTTTGGAGTTGTTCCAAAGTAACTCTTTGAGTCACACTGAACATGCATTGTCTGACCTTGTGTCTCATACCAGTTTTATATTCCTGCAACTCCACTCTAGTGATTTTTTTCCCTCGTTTTCTGTTGAACATCTAATCAGAATCATGCCTAGTTGATGTTAATGGGATTGTTGCATGCCAACATACAAGCAGATTAGTGTATGGTTAAATTATAAATAGTGTGTATAATAATACAGGGGAATGCAGGGATTGCCTCCAATTTTTGCTCTTAGATGAAGGATTTGAAGTTCATGAAGCAGAGCCCTCTGTTAGCATAAACAGTCTTTTTGGGTGCTTTTTCTTTTGCTTGGCATCAGATATCAACTTCCAAATCTCTGTCAGTAGGCATGTTGACACGTTCATTAATGTACGGTGGTTACTGCACATTCAGATTAGTACCTGTAATAATGGGTACTAACCAAACGTGCATTAACTGGTGCTACTGCGTAGTAGCATGGGCGCACAGGTTTTTTTTTATGCTAATGCTCAGTAGACTAATTCTACTGCGCATTAGCGTGTTAGCATGGCTTTTGCCATGACATGCTAAGGTGCAGTAGAATCAGTCTACTGTGCACTTAGGGTCTTGTGTAGACGTCCCCACTATTTGGTATTATCAATCAATGTGTGGATTCCATCTACTGTGTCTGGGCATTTGTAAAGATTGCAGCTTTTGATGAAGTGCTGTGCTGTTTGTTGGATACCACATTCATGCAGAGGGCTGTCCAAGATGTTCATCTTGTGAAGTGTTGTTCTGAAGCATCCATATCCAGATCTCAGTCTGTTCTGCTTAATCCATACTTCTCTGTCAAGGTCATGTCCAATGGGGGACTTATTTGGTGTTGATATAAATGCTGTAGGAATAGGTGTGACCTTTTCCAGTGGTTGGCCCACTCTGTTGCTGCCCATAGGTTTGATTCAGCTTCCCCAGCCTCTTCCAGGATCTTGTAGGCTTCATGTACAAACGGTTTATGACTTTTAAGCCTCTTAAGCCTCCATCTGTTTGCATCTTCAGTTAACAGTTGATGAAGCTGGTGATTTTCATCATCTCTTGTCTCTATTGCTAGTAATGGTGTTTGGGTCTGTCTTATATCATTTGGTCCAATGCCTGAGAGTACAGGGAGTACATCTGTGTGCGTAGGTTGTGCAGCCTGTTATGAGCTCAGTGCACCATGAAGTACAGTGTTGATCTTTTTAGAGTGACAAATTCTGGACCATACAGGAGCACAGTATTTTGCTGGGGGAGTGACTACCTTCTTGTGGTGCTGCCTGTGAGTAGCTGCAAAGCAAATTTAAAAGTCCCTACCAAGGCAATTGGACTTTCTATTTTTGTTTTTCCAGTTTCAATACAGTATACTTTCCAATTTTGATATACTAACTACAGGATGAGCTAAAGGAAGCCCTCTTATTTACAAAGGGAAAGCTAGACCGTTCTTCAGCTTAATATTGGAAGATATACCTAGCTCAAGCAAACAGTACTGTGGATGGTTACAAAGAGGTCACAGTTTAGAACCCAGTTGCTACTGCTAGCAAAATAATAGCTACCAACAGAAATTAAATTTTACTGTGCTCATGTACAGTTCTGTTCAGTTGGGGTAATTAATTTGAACTTGGGCAGAAGGCAGGGCAGGTTGGCACCTTAGGCCACAAACAAATCTTGCATTGGTCCTGGAAGAAACCATTTCATCTTAGGACAAAATGCAGTTGTTCAGGTGTCCATGTTCATTGTCCTGGGACAAGCTTTACAAAGGTTCATGGGAAAACAAGTGCTAACAGCTTGTCCTGGGGTACCGTGAAGTGCATCTTAATGGTTGTTAGAGGATTGCATCTTCGAATAAATGGCAAAAAGCATCAGTGCATTCAGCCGCTTGCTAAATCCTAACTGGAAGGGCAGTGTATACACACCAATCCCAGGATATTTGTTTCAGGACAAACATGGGGACAGCTTGTCCCAGGACAAATGCAACATCTATTCTTGCATTATGCTGTCATACTTATATCAATATTCACATTTGTCAAAGTAAATTCACATGTTTATTGGCAGTTGACTAGGGGTCCTACTCGAGGGCTTCATTGTACTAGCCCTGAACAAAAAAGTGTTTGCTGCACAGAGCTAAAAATGTAAGTGTAAGATGAGACAAAAAATGCATAGAATAATGTGGACAAATTCATTCATGAAAGCAGAGAAATGTGGTTGACCAGCTTTAGAGCTGGGTGAAAGTCAGATGTTCTGTCCTGTGACAAATTCCAGATTCTTAAAAAAAACAAAACGAAAAAACTATTTTGGAACAAAGACTGACAATGTCAAAATATTCTGTGGAAAGGGAGAAAATGTGGAAAATTATAGGCGGCGAGGAAAGAGAGTCAGGAATCAAGGATTAGAAGACAGAAAAAAATAGAAAAAGTTGGCTGAGAGGGCAGGTGTAGATTCACCTGAGTCTGAGAAATACTGTATGTCAAGGGAGATTGCAAAACAGATTGAGGAGAGAGAAACATTGTCATAGAGGACATCATTCTAGCCATGAGATATGCCAGACATGTTCTACAGCACAAGAGCAGGAATGAAGAAAGTGGCTATTGGGATGAGTCAGGATTAGGGGATTGATTGGGTGGAATATGTGCTGAGATGCAGGCAAACTAGCAACTTCCCCACCCCATGCCTTTTTTATGGGAAGTGGAATCATTTTGCATTAAATCAACATTTCAAACTTCAGGGTTTCTTATTCAGAAATATTTCTTACTGTATAACCATGGTGTCAAACTGAAACCTGTTGGCAGAGCATATTCCCTGCTTTACAGACACCTGAGGGCCATACCCATAATCTCTCACCCTGACCAAGCCCAGCTAGGTGTGCAACATCACTCGCATTTGTGCTTTCATCAATTGCTACTGAAAAAGTCTTCACCTTGTTCTGGAGTTGACTGCAAATTATCAGATTAGTTAGATCTGTTGGCTAATATTTCCCAGGGCTTGCTGCTTCTCTGGCCACATCTGCAGCCTTTATCATACACTTTAAGAATTTTTCCCTTAGCAAAGAGTTGTGAAGAAGTGGCAGTTCCTTGAGAACGGACATGGGTATGTCTCACTGCTCTGTTACCTGGGTGGGTGCTTGTGTGCAGAGAAATTGTTGCTTTTTCAAAGACTGTTCTAATATGCTTAGTTTGTCTTCACACAGCTTCCTAGGAAACTTTGATGCCACAGCCTGACTCATAATTAGGGAGCTACCAAAATTGCAATTTCGTGGATTTCATGGAAATGAAGGGAAAGATCAAGCAGACACTGGGGGTGAGCTAAGAGGCTCTGGTGTCAGTCAACTAGTCAAGAATAGTATTGGCTGATACGGAGTAGTGAAGGAGAATGAGGCCACCTCCAACTCTTTTTCAACATCAAACTCATGCAGGGAACTGAAAATGTCAACAGGCAATTTCAGGAAAGCTCAGTGGGCCAGATGACCCACTTCCACCGGCCTGGCGTTTGACTCCCTGGTATAAAAGCATGTTCCATATGAAACAAATACAGGAATAATGGGGCTTGGGGGAATCTTGAGGGTCTTCTTGCTCAAATTCTACACGTTGCACCTAAGTTATTTTAGACGGAGGCGTAACTACCCTGGGTGGCAGCAGCATGCAGTGCAGTAGTAATAATTGCTGCTAGGGGAGATATCACCTCTTTTGTCTTTGACATGCATGTCAAGTGGACAAAAAAAATCCATCACTTTATTTCCCTCTGTCCCCCCCCAAGTGGCTAAATAAATGAGGTGATACCTTCTTCCTCTGTGAACCACCAGCCACTACTCCTGCACTAGTGCTGCTGCTCTACCTTTAGTGAGGAGGGCAGAATAGGAATAGGGGTGAGGTGGGGGACACACACACAAGGGTGAGGTCCCTTCCCCCTCCAGTGCCCCACATTGAGTATTTCTGTTGTTGCAACATGAAATAGTTTTGGCTTGTTTTTAACAGCTTTGTATTGCTGACCCATGTTGAGATTGGGCTCCATCAGAACATCTTTCGTGGCAGCGCTACTGGAAATCCAGTTATCCCCAGTTCCACATTTGTACATGTGTCTTTATGCACAGCCAACTGAAACTCTGTTGCCCAGTTCCCCAGTTTATCAGAATTTCTTTCAGTTTTGTCCTCCAAAGTGTTTGCAGCCTCTCCCACGTCTGTGTCATCTGAAAATAGGTTCAATGTACTCTCCATCATCTGCATCATTTAATAAAAATGTTAAACAGCTTAGACACCCAGACAGACCCCTGTGGAACTGCATTTGAGACCTCCTGCCAGTCTGACATTGATCCGATAATAGCTACTCATCTCTCGCAGTTATTAAACCAATTATGTATCCATGTAATGGTAATTCATTCTAGCCCACACTTCTCCAAAGCATTGGATGTCTGGTGTTGGCTGCAGCTAGATGTGGGAGTTGGGGTGGGCTGGTGCTCCTAATGGTGCTGAAAACCTTTCAGTTGTCTAGATACTGGGTTTAGCTTGTGTGTGTGTTTGTTTGTTTGGACTGATTTTTTTTTTTTTGCCTTCCTTTATAAGCCTACACTCATCTGAGCATATTTTTAACCTAAGCAATTTCCTGGCATTGCAGTGTCAAGTCATTAGTAGCGCCCTTGTCCTCTTGCCATTTGTTTGTGGTTTGGTTTTTCATGGGGTGCTTTGTGACCGTGGTATATGGTAATGTTCTTGTAGACGTTGAGTGATTTGATATTGCCTTCAAATGTAAGATACCAGCCCAATTAAATTGGGAGGCTTGCAGTCCTGTGTTCTTCAGCTTGTTTTGGGGGAGTGGCATATAGTACTGTCAAAAGCCTGTGTCACCACGTTCCCTTTATCCACCAAGCCAGCTCACTCTTTTCTGCCCTTCTATCCCTTTCCCCTGCCCCCCAAAAATTCAAATTGGTTTGGCATGATTCTTGGCCACCTCATTATCCTCCCAGTTATACTCCAACTTAAAGACACAGGAAATTACTAGGAAGAAGTTGTAAAAAGTTGTATCATTTGACTGGCTGGTCTATAATTCCCTGTTTTTCCTCCCCCCCCCCCCGAGGGCTCTCTCTCTCTTACGATGTATGGTGTTATCTCTTCTGGGACCTCATCGGTCCTCCAAGGGTAGGGACAGAAGTTTCACATAAATTGGTTTAAGTGATCAGAAACTGGTTTAAACCTGCAACAGAACAGAAGCTCCGTCCACATAAACCGGTTTCAAAATGTCTGAAGCTAGGTTAAGATAAACCTGTTTGAATCAGACTTAACTGATTTAGGGCAACCTGGTTTAAGAAACTTCTGTCCCAGACCCCTTCTTGGTTCAAGTTAAATTACACTCCCCCAGCATCCCAGAATGCTTTCCAGCCCTGGGCTGAGCTGTGCTGTCTGCTCCAGAGAGTAGGACTGGCCCTGCCGCTCTGCTCCCTAGCTGCAGCAGTGAGGGCTGGCTGATGGGGGCGGGGGGGATGGGACAAGTCCAGCTAGGGATGCAGCCCAGTCTACAGGGTGAAGATCGTCCCCCACCCCATGGCAAACCCCAGCTGGGGTCTGGGGCCAGGTAGGGGGGTTAAACACCCCTTCCCCCACTCAAACTTACTGCTGGCTGCAACTGTGGACTACAAATCCCAGAGGCACCTGGAAACAGAAAGAGGAAGTGATGAGCAACCTTGCTGAACCTTGCTGCTGTGATTCTGGACTGCAAATCCCAGAGACTTTGGGGGCAGCAAGAAGAGGAAGCGAACACAGCCAAAGAGGTGTGCTTCAGCACTGCCCCGGCTTCTGGCTGCATTTCCTGAATCAAAGGTAAACGTCTGTTTCAATTTAATTTCTGCAGGTTAGACTAACCTGCAAAGAATGAATTGATTCAGCCTCGGGCTTTTTGACTGTCTATACTTAGCCCAAAAGTGAACATTTTTTGCTAGTGGTTCTGAGATCATTCTGACTTGAACTCATTTACATGAGTTAAAAGTTCTCTGGGCCCTTCTCTACTTTTCATGATCTGAATCCTTTCTTTTTTTTTACACTAATTTTACTATTGTAATTATTAATTGCAGTACTAAAGTACCTGACAGACTTTATGGAGTTATTGGGCTTTTTCTCTCTTTCTCAGGTTAAACAAAACATTAGTTGCACTTATGTTTTGGTTGGATGATTTGCTAATAATTTTATTTATTTTATTTCTGGAGAGTGGGAATGTTCTGTTATCATTCTGGTAGAAAGCATTACTTAAATATAGTTATGTTCTGGCTTCATCTGATGTTAATGCTTTCTCTTGTCCCAGGGAACATTGGTCCCAGCTCAGACATACTGTATCCAAGCTTTGTGATCTGCACTTCCTTTTGAAGTGCCAATGTCAACATTTTGTCTTTAAAGTAATTCGGAGTATGGTCTATTAATTGCTTTGAATGTTAGGAAAGCCTAATATCTGAAGCTGAGTGGGAACCAGCAAAGATACTCAACTATGGGCTGATACAGGTAAAGGTATCAGATACTACTGATACTACTAAAGGTAGTCCAGACCAGTGGTGACAAACATATGGCTGGCTCATGACTTGCTTGTGGGCCAGATGCAGTCTGCAGAGCCACTCCATCCAGCCTGATGAATAGAAGAATGTGGGGGCATGGCCAGTGGTGGATGTGGCCTGCTGCAGAATCTGGGGCCCCAGCGAACATGACCTCCTGTGCAAGCGGGGGAGTGAGGGCTGTACAAACACAGTTGCCCTTCAGCTGCCTGGCCACTGCCACTTGTCCCACTGCTGTGGCAGGGCCTGCTGCTGCTGCAATGACCACCCCATGCCCTAGGCTAGATGTGGCCTGCAAGGAGCCCTGTGGGCTGGACCAGTTTGGGGCCCCGGGTGAGTTTGACCCCTCTGGCCTAAACCGTAACAGCAGCACAAGAGTTACTATTAGCTCTGCGTGCGTGTGAACACACAGCAACACTAAGAAAAATCAAAGACGTTTTGACTGACATGAGCATGGAGCTGTGCTCCAAGAACAACTTCAGTTTGAGAAATTCCAAATATAGTATTGTAAATTCCAGACCTTTTCTGTTTGATAGCTTTTCAAAGAATGCTGCTGAAGTTTCTTTTGAGGAAGTTAAGAATTAAAAAAGGAAAACAAATTAACCCATGACCAAATTCTGCTTTTAGTTAAACAGTTGCAGCTAGTTTCATTGCTCCGATGAAGAATCTATAGATTCAAATTCTGTTTCCCGCTCCCCCCAATACATTTTAAAAGATAAAAGTATAGGTCTGATGTTATTAGATCAAATCTGGCTTATAGTCGAATCAATGCAAAGCCCCCCATTTTTTACCATCTGGATTAGACTGTATTGTGTGCTCAGCTTAGTATAAAGTAAACAACACTATACTGATTATCTTTTTGTAACATAACGATATCTTGCAAGCTTACACTGATAAATCTAGGAAAAGATAGGTGTTATCTTACAAGAAGACGTAACTGTCAGGCTCAAAATATCATTAGTAGTGCCAATAAATTACATTAATCATGTTAAGAAATCTCTTTTTGCATGGCCTAGGATGAGACAGAAACTTTCATATATAAATTCTATAAATAACATTTCCACTTTGTGTGTGTCTTGTGGTTATGTTGTTATTGTTATTTTTAAGACTTTTCTGTAGCAGTGTTTAACAAACTTAGAGCCAGATCCTGCTAATGTGAATAGCCATAAGACTGTATGAGAGGTAAACAGGATTTGTTTCACGAGTTTGTCTAACACACTTTAGGGATCAGCACCAACTGTTTTTCCTCCCCTTCTCCCCCGCCCCAAACTCAAACTAGTAAAAGAATTCTGCTTAAAAAGTCATTTCTCTGAATTTCTGTTTTTAATATGTGCTGCAACTAAGTACACATTTCTGAGATGCTACATCAGATATTTAATGAAGGCCCTAGACACGGAATTAGTTTATAAATAACCAGGGAAAACACATTCAGTAGCAGCGTCTTTAGCAAAGTCGGCTCTCGTGTTCACCTCTTTTGTGTTGAGGAGGAGGCTTCATAGAAACTCAGGTTTAAAAATGACGTAATGATAGGAAGTCCACTTGGAAGTTCACTGACGGTCATAGATAAGTTTATGAAAAGCTAGACTGATTTGGCTGGACAATGCTATGTGGACTTTTGTCATGGTCTCAATAGCTGCAATCTGAAAGCAGCTGGGAATCAATACAGAGGCTCTCCAATCAGCAGTTTCTTAGTAGTTGTCCCTATTTACAGGAAGGGGTGAGCTTAATTCCCAGACTTGGATCATTTAATAGGGCTAATTTGGTCAGTGGTCCTGAGCAAAGGAGTTAGGGGTCTGAGTCTTTGCTCACATAAAGTAGTATCAAAATTCCCATTGACCTAATGGAATAAACATACTGTATTTGCCTGAATCCAAGACGATTTCAAATTTAAGATGACCCCTCCAATAATTAGATTCTATAATTCTATACGTGAAAAATTTATAAATTTTTCATACTTTTCCAGGTATAGAATCTAATCAGAGAGTTCACCCCACTACAAACTTCTATAGTGGGGAAAGCAGAGGCTAGGAGGTCAGGCTGCTGGGAGTCGGGGGTAGGTGGCCCTTTTACCCTTTGTCCTCCACTGTTCCTCACAGCATCTTCCCCCTTTTCCCCCTTAATATGAGGCTTGGGACTGGAGTCAAAGCCACAGCAGCTGTTTCCTTCCCCCGACCAACTTCCCGCCGTGTACTTGAATCCAAGATGAGTAGATTTTTTCCCATGCTGAATGTGGAAAAGGACCTCATCTTGTACTGGAATAAATACAATAACATGTTGTGAGCCACTGTTTTATAATGGATTGGTATTTAATCAGCATGACTGCCATGGACTAAATAGGGCTATGCCAATTTATGCCTGCTGAGTAACTAGCCTGTATGCTCAGTTTTTTTGTATCACAGCTCATTTTTCAAGTAACAAAAAAACCCCTAACCCACATGGTAATCAACTTCTCTGTGACACCAGGATGGTGGCATTTTAAACATTGTGAAGTCAGATCCCCCACCCTGCATGTTGCCATCACAGTCCATCAGCTCAAGTCAGTTTTTGGATTCTATATGTATCAAACACAAGATCCATATTTTGATCACATAGGTCACTTCTCAATTTTTCTGTGTCAGATAGAAATATATATATGTTAGACCTAACCTGTTCTTGGCAATATTGTAAATCAGCTGTGATGTACACGAGGTCTCTTCAGTGCACCATGATGGCATATACTGAATTTACTTTTTCCCTGTAGAGCATGAATGAGGAAAAACCTTGTCTTATGTTCAAGTATAGGCCAGGCAAGCAGCTGCTGTGGCTCTGGATGGAGCCAGGGTGGACCATGTGGCAAGGTATGGGGTGAGGGAAGCGTAGTGGAAGATGGTGCGCTGTGCAGGGGTGAGCATAGGGAAGGGGTCACATGGGGAAGAGTCATGGGGGCAGAGATGCATGGGGAAGGGACAGGTGGTGCAGGGTAAGCACAGGAAAGGGATGCACAGAGCAGGGACAAGTGGCAGAGAACTTTTGTACTGTGGGAAAGGGGGTTGAGATGGGATGGGCGAACAGGCTGCCCCTGAGGTGGTTGTTTCTGCACAAGTGTCTCTACGTAGCCATTTCAGCTTTCCAAATAAACAGCAGTGTCTATACCATTTTTATGGATCTTGTATGCCAGGGACTGTATTTCCTGTTGTCCATATTGAGCCATTAGGGCAGCGGAAAAGTTACCCCATTACAGAAGTTGCCTGAGGGCTTCTGGAGGGGGACAAGCACAGAGGCCAAGTGGTGGTGGTGGTGGTGTGGAGGGGAGGGATGACTAGGGATATGGGAAAGGTTCCCTGCCTTCCAGTTGCTGTTTTCCCTGTGGCAGTGGTGTAGGGGATGAATTTAAGAAGATCCTCCAACAGCTATATTCTAGACATGGAAGATTCTAACGTATAGTTTTCCATGTCTAGAATATAAATGTTGTGGGTGAGAGTCTTCTTAAAGTCAAAGTCATCTTGGATTTGGGTTAATACGATATTTAAAAAAACTGTCAATGTTGGCTTGTTTTGGGGTTGGGTTTTTTTAAAATAATGATTTAGGACCAGATCCTGAAAGAAGCTTTATGCCCTCAATTGCCATTGATTCCTTGGGGATTGATTGCACTCAACACCTAGCATGGATCATTTGTTGGTTGGTAGATTTGAGTTTTGATGAATGTAGGCTGGATCCTGCAAGGCTGTCTTTTGTGAGTCGTCCCAACAAAGCTATTTAGGTAAGGTTTGCTAGAGTGGGCCAAAATATTAAAAGGTTTTGCAAGTGTTTCAGAGTGTCTGTAGTGGAAAGGAAATTTTGAAACCCACAGCATCACAAGATAGTACAGTTTTTAGCAAAATACTGACCTATGTAAAAGAGGAAATATATGTATACTTGAAACATTCCACTCCTGCCTACTTCCAGGTTGCTAGGTTTCTTAATGAATGAAATCTTTCACTACTTTCAGAATACCATTCTACAGGGGGAAACATCTTTCTTCGAAAGTTTTAAGTGGATCATTAACCATTTACGACTTACTGTCCTACAATAACTGTTTTGTTTGGCTGGCTGAGGTTCTCAGAATTATTTGCCACAGTACGTCTCTCTTCAGCTTCTTTTTCAGTTTATTTAGTGGCTCCCACCCAGCCCCACCCCCAGAAAGTAAGCTATCAGCATTTATAAGTATGTTTGGCTACCATTTGATATTTCAGCATTTGTGCAGCATTGCGTTTGATATTTGCAGAAGAAAGAATGTTAAAGGATAGGTAAAGGTGTGTTTCTAAAATAGAGAATTAAGTGAGAGTACACATTTTCTCTTTGTCAGGCCTGAGAATAAGGCATTTACATTGCACAGGAATAAAATACATTTTCAATTAGGAAACTGAAGAATCTATATATTGATTGTCTTTTTAGATTATATCTAAGTGGTTTTATAATTTTTATGTACTCCTCAATATCAGGTTATCATAAATACCAACACGAAGCACGTTTATAATGTCTTACATCCTTAAGAGTAGATTTAATATCTGAATATTATCTTTAATAGTGATACAATTGTATGTCAAATTTATTTTTAATTAAAACAGTGAAAATCTTGCGTTAACTTGTGCAGTAGAGTTGGATATGTTGAAATTCAAGGCTACTGCTACTGACTTAGTGCAAGTAGCATTTTTATTTTATATGTTGTACTGGGATGAAGGCCAGTTGGCCTCTAAAGGTAGTTTCCATAGCTACTGTCCTGCACAGAAAGAAAATGCTGCCACAGCATTTTTCCTTTGTACCTTTACAGTTTTTATGCAAGCCGTCAGGAACAATTAGTTTTCATCAGATTTATTGGTTATCAGATTGTTGAAAGTTTACAGATATGGGTGGACACAAAACTCTTTAAATAGATTTAACATTAAATGTATGCATGTGTGCACATACATACATATATCTATGTGTATATATGCACACACAAACGTGTATGTGTGTATAAAATTTGCATGCATGCTGATGCTTGTATTCCATAGATTGAAATCACTGTCATGTTTTCTTGTTTGTGTTGTCAATGATTGTCTAACTGTAGTAACTTTCTTCTGCAAATCTGAAACATGATGCGTTCTGAGCATAAGTGCACTTCTAGAAGTACACTTATGCTCAAAACTAAAACCCTCTGCCTTTTGCTAGTTCCAGACTTCCCAAAGTAATCTTATCATGCCTCTTAAAAGTAAAAAGATATTTGGAATTTGAAATCTATTTTGGGAGAACAATGGCAAATTAATCGTAACGGTGGAATAATGCATTTGCTCTCTATAAAAGAAGAATGTTCAGTACAGCATGGGGAATGTAATTCCTTATTCATTTCATGCATGCAGTAATTGCTACATATAAGGCTGGACTGGTGTGGAGATGTGTGTACTTGACTGAATACTTGGTACTGTTCCTAAGAGCTCTACTGCAGGTTGTCATGGCAATAATTTTAAACCTTGGCCAACCAAAAGAACACCAAACTTCCTGTTGACCAGTGAGACAGAAATATATAAAGAAGTGTGCAAACCTTAAGGTTGGAAGGAACTTGGCCAGATCTAGGTGGAATGGGATCTATTCTCTTCACAGCCTAAGGCTCGTGATTATCAATTTTGGGTCTAGGTGTTGTCTAATCCTTCCCAAACTTAGCTTCCATTCTGGTCCATTGGGAGATATCACAGAGTCCCTCTTTTCCCTCCTCTTTCCCCTCTGCAACCTTCCCCCCTGGATACTAGCTTGAAGCTAAAAAGCTGTGAAGGGTTTGAACTGCGTGGACTATAAACTCTTCTCCTTATCCTGTCATGGTTGAATCATACACATTTTTCTTGTTTCTGATGGAAAAAAAAAGAATTTATGCTTTGCTCCACCCACATCAGGTGTAAATTGTCAGGGCCGGCTCACTTGAAGGTGTCCAGAGATGATTGGAAGAAGGCCAGTATGGTGCCTATCTTCAAGAAGGGGAGGAAAGTGGATCCGGCAGACTACAGGCCATCAGCCTGACCTCTGTCTTGGGGATGGTCTTAGAAAAAATCATCAAGGAGGCCATCCTTAATGGAGTGGCCGATGGCAACACCCTCAGGGACAGCCAGCATGGGTTTGTTGTGGGTAGGTCTTGCTTGACCAATCTCATTTCCTTTTACAACCAGGTGACCTGTCACCTGGACAAGGGGTAAGAGGTTGATGTCATATATCTCAACTTTAAAAAAGCCTTCGATCTAGTGTCCCATGATCACCTTTTGGCAAAACTGGCCAATTGTGGCCTTGGGTCCACCACAATCTGCTGGCTGGGGAATTGGGTCCGGGGTTGGACCCAGAGGCTGATGGTTGATGGAAGTCAATTGTCACGGTGCCCTGTGACCGGTGGGGTGCCTCAAGGCTCTGTCCTTGGACCCATATTGTTTAACCTCTTCATTAATGATGTGGACATTGGAGTCAGAAGCGGACTGTCCAAGTTCCCCAATGATACCAGACTCTGGGGTAAAGCATCCACACCTGAGGATGGGGGTAATCCAGACTGACCTTGACAGGCTCAGTAAATGGGCGGATGAGAACCTGATTTCCTGTATTAGTAAAGGAATGATTTAAGGGGCATAATGTTTTTTTCAAAAAAGTGAAAGATCATTTAGGCTGCTTACCTTTTTAGTACAGTGGATCTCCTGTAACTGCTTTGGAGCAGTAGAGGCCAACCTTTTGGCAGATGTGCCACAAATTAAGCATCACACCTTTCCTGAGTGCCACTTTTTATCCCTTTCTCCTGCCTGATCTGGTGCTCCACCTTGTGCTCCCAGCCCTATTTGTTGCTGTGTTCCTTGCACCATCCCCAGTCTGCTGTGTGCCATACACAGAGGCTGTCTGCACCAGCAGTGGCATAGTGCTGCAGGTTGACCACCCCATCTTAGAAAAGGCTTGCAGCTACTTCTGTAGAAGCTACTAGGTGACTTGAGGTATGTACAGGTGTTGGGTAAGTCTAAATGCCTGGCTATGCAGGCTGTTGCAGGGATTAAATTACCCCGAAAATGGCATGCTTGAGCTAAATTAGTTCACCTCTTGTGGTAAAATAACTTTAGATCAATAATAAGATGATAACTATAGATCAATAAAGGGAGTGGGGTAATGTTACACTGAATAAAGAGTGCTTTAAGCCACTTAAAAGGTGTTAACATGCAGCTAGTCCAGGGGTCAAGAGATCCAGAAGCCACCTAAAGTTACCATGTAACAAGGCCTGGATACTTGTGTGCATCCATAAAAGGTGCAGAGCCATTTGTGTCATTATTCAGTTTACAATGTCAAGTATCTGTTCCTGCTTCTCAGGCAATGAAGTATGCCACATGCCAGAATCTGTAAAAGGATGACAGAGGGAAACGGTAGAGAAGCTAAAATTGTCAGGCCTGTCCCAATCCAGGGAATTCAGTCTTAGGTGGAAAAACTATGTATATGCAATACATATATGATGTATATATGATGATTTTCCATAAATGTTTTTCTTCTAAATTAAAAGTACTTTAAGGAAGATTTGTGCTAACTGCCCATGGAAGAAACAGAATTATACATCTGAGCATTAATCAGACCTGCTGAGGTAAGCACAGCTTGAACCAGATGACTCTTCTGAGAGTCAGAGTCTTATTATTCTACTCAGAGCCTCGTGTTCGCTAGGAGTCTAAACCCTGGCATGAGGTTCACCTCGGAGGGTCAGAGGTGCAGTTCTAGTTGAAACTTTTCAGTTGGTTGAAGTTTGCTGTCTAGGTTAGAGGCAGGGGAGTGATTTGAAACAGTCACAAGCTTTTAGCAACCAGCAGAGACTAGTAGTAATCAAGGCCCAGCTGGCTGATACCAGTAGTCCGCTAGGATTTCCAATAGATCAGGCTGAGCTCCATTGTGTTCCTGAGCAGATGCTCAAATTGTCCAGATTACCCACTAAGCAGTATTGGGCACCACTGTCTGACACTTGCTACATGTTGATGATTCACAGAATTCAATAAATTTGGAAACCCATTGATCTGGGCTCTGTAATCATGTTTATGGGGCTGATTCCCCTTTGAAGCATTAGGGCTGGTTACTTAGAAGCTGTAAACCAATTGATTAAACTGATTTCAGTGGTGCTTATGTTGACTTGTAACAGCTGTGGTTCTGGCCCCTTTCTTCCTATTCCTACAGATGTCTAAATCAGAAATCACTGCTTATAAACCACTTGAGTAGTGATTGTAGGGTGGTATTGGGAGAGGGAAGAACAAAAAAAAGAAAAGGAAATAGTTAAAATGAAACAATTATTTCAAGAACATGTTGGAAGTTGTGTGTTTTGAGTGCTTAATTTTTAATTTTGGACTTGGTTGCAAAGTATGCTAGATGAAAGTACCACTAAGTTCTTTGAATAAATTCAGTATAAGATCTGACAGATCTGCAGTCATTTTAGCTTAATGAAAAATTGCCTTCTAGTTAGATCAGATATTGGGGGAAAGGAGGTTGCGTGCTGTAAAAACTTATATGGAATAAATAGAATAAATGTTAAGTGAAGAGACTGAATTACAAAGCTCTAATTTTACAAATAAACTTGATAGCCAGTAGTGCAAACAAGACAACTTTTTACATTCTGGTCATACATTCATAAGCCACACTCATAAAGGGCATATATTATACTTCTGATTGAATACATTTTGTGCAGAATAGGATACTAATGTTTCATTTCCACATGAAATTAGGTAATAATAGCTTTCAGTGTGAGCTATGATGATTTGTTTCATAATATGTGCAGTGATGGAAGGAGTAATAATGCAATCAAAAAGCTTGTTTTTTTCCTTTTACGATGAAGTTTTACTCTTTAATAGATGCCTTTTCGGTCTGTCTATTATTGCAGGTGGTGTGTCTTTGTTGACAAGTTCTTATTAAGAAGAATGTGCCAACAATTATATGTTTCAGTGTATCAAAATGTATAATTGTTTTTTGCACCATAGCCATGGTCTCCTTTTACCTCCCTGCCCTTCCATTGTGATTCTCAAATAGGAGACCAGGTGTGAACGTCCCATAGATGTTTTTCTTTTTCAGTTTGGTAAACTTCCGGAACACAATATATTAATAGTTATGATTTTAAATCCAGATTAATAAAGTATGCTAAGTTATTTTTCAGAAAGGAATAGTTCCTTCAAAACAGTATTTCATCAACTGATGCAATTTTTGTTGGTAAGGAAGTACATTTTTTGTTAGCTTTCTCTTAAAAAAATTATTGTGTGGTGTTGGTGCTGGTAGTGGTGTGCATAAAGGTTGGTTGGTAGTATTCTGAAGTAAGTGCTTATTCTAATCCTTTAAATTTAGGGTGAATGTTTGCATTTTGGATTAAGTGGTAGGTTTTCTAAATGCCTTTTAAAGGGCATATATTCTGCCTGCTGTTTTGACCTCTGTGAACTTAAAGGCATGGTTCTGTGATGGCATGTAGGAGTTAGCTGCACATGATAAGTTTGTCTCCCAGTTTCACGTGTGGCCACTGTCCTTTTGTGTTTACTGGCCCGTGCTCTTCCACTGCATCCAATTCTGTCAGAATAGAGGATATTGATTTCAAAGGGCTGGGAGAATTTGTTCCCATTTTTTTCTAATCTGAGTGAGAGAATTCACTTACATAAATCACACACTGGTATTGTTCCGTGCCATGATTATTTGCACCAGATGCCATATATTTTTAAAAGGAGGTGTTTTCTCGAAACACCAGTGGGGTCTAAAAGAAATTGTATTTAGGGTCACTGTGAAGGCCAGTTTCTTCTGTCCATAACCTGCTTGAAATATATCCTGCAAGCTCTTTATCTGCAATTGCACATACTTGGACAGTGCGCCAATTCTTGATGGTTTGCAGTAAAGGCAGCATGAGATCGAGCCAAAATGTCTTGGCTGACATTAGACTGAAGGAGAACTAAGGACTTCGGCTGAAGCAGGAAGAGAAGATTATGGGTGCAGACAAGTGACAGTTTTTGAGCAATCTGGTTTCTGAAAGCGTGACAACACATGTGCATGCCTGCAGAGCACTTTTAAAATGGTTGATCATGCAAAAATGTAACCATGGTTAAAGTGGGTATTAAGGTGCAGAGTGTCTTGGGGAACTTGTGTTCCCTCTAGAGTTAATTTTTTGCATTGGCTGGGCCAGTGCCCAATCCCATCCCTGGGCTGTCAGAGGGAAGGAGAGGGGGGCTGGAGGCAGCCTGCACCAGCCCAGGCCAGCAAGTGAGGGTGCTTTAGCCACCTCCTGGGAGGCTGCTGAACAGTGTACGCCCCCCATCTCTGGGGCTGTCAGTGAGGAAGTTCTCAGCTGTTGAATGGCTGGAGCTGGGAAGCAGCAGACAGCAGGGCCCCCTTGCCTCATCCCCCCCTCCCCCAGCTACTCCAGCTGGGGTATTGGGGAGAGCTAGGTTGGGCCCCTGAGGCACGGGGGCTCCTCCCTCCCACCTCCCCCCAACCTCGGACCATTCAGCAGCTAGGAGCAGCCAGCATGGAGCTGGGGGAAGGAGGCTAGAAGTGAGCTCCCTTGTCTCAAGGGCCTGACCTGGCTCCCCCAATACTCCAGCAAGGATAGCTGGGGTGGGGCTGCAGGGCAAGTGGGGACCTGTTCCCTTCCCCCCCCCCCAGCTGTGGCCACTCAGCACTTGGGAGCTCCCTTGCTGACTGCCCCAGAACTGCGGGGGTGTGGGGCTGGGGCAGTTCGGCAACCTCCTGGGGGTTGGCCTTTGCTGGCCTGGCATGGTGCAGGCTGCCACCAGCCCCTTCTCCCCTGACCCAAGAGGTTATACCTCTTATACCTGTGGATAGTCTATAAATTTAAAATTTGAACAGTTTTTTAATTTTGGTTTTTGGCTGGATGTTTTGCTCTGAATTCCCTCCTTTCTTTGACTGTTCCTTCATTACTGATTCCCCTTTCTAATAATTTCCTTATTTTCATTCTCTCTTTCCTTTCTTCTGCAGTAGTATCTCTTTCTCACTTCATCTTTTCTCTCTATATTTTTAGCACATTTACATTCAAGACTTCTTTTAAAGTGATGTTGAACCATCAAGTTGTACACACAAGTAAGTAGAGTAATATAATCTTGAGAGAGTCCAGAGGAGAGCCACATGCATGATCAGAGGGCAGGAGAACCTTATGAAGAGAGGCTGAGAGCCATGGGACTCTTCAGCTTAGAAAAGCGCAGGCTCAGGGGTGACTTGGTAGCAGCCTATAAGTACATAAGGGGTGTGCATCAGGATCTGGGGGAACGTCTGTTCACCAGAGCGCCCCAAGGGAAAACAAGGAGCAACTGTCATAAACTTCCCCATGAACATTTCAGGCTGGACATAAAGAAAAACTTCTTTACTGTCCGAGCCCCCAAGACCTGGAACAGACTCCCTCCAGAAGTGGTGCAGGCACCTACTTTGGAGTCACTCAAGAAACATTTGGATGCTTATCTTGCTGGGATCCTTTGACCCTAGCTGACTTACTGCCCCTTGGCAGGGGGTTGGACTTGATAATCTTCAAGGTCCCTTCCAGCCCTAAGGTCTATGAATCTATGAATCTAATCGCTCTTACTCTCATCCTTTTCCCCCTTTTTTCCTGCTCTTCCTATTAATTTGTGTACTCACTGGCTGTGTTCTCTGTGCATCTACAGAATTTATCTCTTTGGGAGTGAAACTAGGTACAGTACTATGCTCAGGAGATCCATTTTGAGGGATGCTTTCGTACTAATATAATGCAGAGATTCAATGTTATGGTTCAGCGTGGTGTATACCTCTGGTATTAATGCAGCTTGTTTTGTACTCTATATGATAAGGTATTTTAATGTAGTGCATCCTTGGTTATCTAATCCTGTTTGGGAAAACAATTTGATAAGAGAGACTGCGGCATCTTGTGAGGAATTATGCCTCCATGATACATAATGTAAAACTGTATCAAACTAGACAGTACATACAATAATTGCATTAAAACTTAGATGAGAACAGTGTATTTTAACTGTTGGTATTATATATGGACTTATCAGTAGAAATGCAGTACTGTATTGAATAAAATTTAAAAAGAGAACAGTATACAATATCACTAATTACAAGTTTAAAAACAAAACAGCTGCTTGGAAAACCAAGGAAGTAGTATATATTAGAAACATGCATTTGTTTGATATTGATATTAAGGGATATGGTGCATTTATATGCTCAAAAGTAACACATGGCATCTCTCCTAGATTTATTTATAGACTTTGTTCTCCACAATTAAGGCTTTGTTTTCAGGTTTTGACTTGCCTGATTCAGGTACATGACCGAGGTAACACTTGTAGTGCAGCAGGTTGGCAATGGGAAGGTTGGCTGTGGGGGGAATCAAACAGACAGACCCATGCCCCCCTACCCCTGTGTTGCCGGCACTCCTGGCATCTGCCTACCCCCCTCTCTCCCCCCCACCTTCCTCCCCCCCTCCCAAGAGCCACTGCCACAAGCTGCTCTTCCACTCCCCTTGTCTCTTACTTTTGGTTCTGGCTCTAATAGGCTCTATACCAGTGGTCACCAACCTCTTGGAGTTGATTCGAGGCTGGGGTGGGGGCTAAGCCCACGTGCATGCACACACGCACCCCGGCCCAGCAGGTCAGTTCATGGGGGAGGGAAGAGATGGGGGCTAGCTTGAGCCCCTACAGTGAGGGACAGTGCTGCAGAGGCAGGAACAGGGGTAAACTGAGTGGGGCCCTGGCCAGGTGGGACTTACTTGCTAGGGAGGCATGCCCCCAAATAATTTTTTCTCCCTCTGCCTCAATCTGCCCCTGCCACTTCCCTCCCCACAGACTTACCTGCTGGGGGGGGGGAGGGCGGCAGCGCACAGTAGATCTTGGGTTGCTTTTAAATGCCAAAGGTGATTTCCTTAAAAACATTGGAGACTACTGCTCTATACCCACTCTAGGGAGCCTAGGTCAGGGTGCACGTATCTGTTCTGGCCCCAGCCCAGCCTGGTAACAGCTGCTGCAGCGGGGGCAGGTGTCTGAGCAACACCAGCTGTCTCGTTCCCCTCCCCCTTCCCCGGCTTATACTCAGTTCCATGATGGGGAGGAGAAACCTGGCTTTGATTTGAGTAAATACAGTAATGATATTTGTAATAAATCATTTTTAGAAAACAAGGGTATAGACAACCTTATTAGGGACTGAAGTATATTTCAGAATGTATTTTTTTAAGCATTTAGGGAATTTGGACAAAATGTATGGGTAATAAGCTGACCACACTCAAACAGGTTGTTCTAAAGGTAACATCCAGGTTGTGAATAAGATGTACACAAACTTTCCATATCAATGTTAACATATCAAAGAAGGATCTTTTAATGATAGTGATAATAATAATAATAAAGCTTAACTAAAGAGCATTTGAAAGGAAAATTTCAAAGGCTCAGATGGCAATTGAGTACGTAACACCCACTGAAGGCCAATGGGAGATGGGTGCCCACTTGCCATTTGTGCTTTGAAACCCTCTTACTAGGTAGGCAAAACAAATCTTGCAACTGTGTGGATGAAAAATAATTAAAGAGTGGCCTTACCAGGATTATCTAATTCCATAGGTCACAGGATTGTAATTTAGTGGTAGATTGTTTTCCTGATGCAGCTTTAAGTTGAAGGATCCCATCTTCTGAACTGTTTACTTGGAAAGTGATTACAGTGTGTTCAGTTTTTACGTTTTTAATAATTGTGATAAAATTTGCACTTGTATTTGGAACAACTAGAAACACAGTTCTATTTAAATTGGGTAATGCTTGAGTTACACTCTTGTTTTCTCTGATATACCCATATTTCTTTTTGTGGAGTAATAAACAGGTAATTTCTGTGTCATTCAAGAGCAACTATTTTAATAATTCCGTTGTGGACCAAATCCTGCTCACCTTATGCAAGCTGTTTTGCAGAAGACACATCGTATAAATGCGGCAGATTGAATTTAATTGCATGCTGTGCCAGTATTTGCTGTTTTCCTTTCACTCTTCTCAGATGTGTTTTCTGAATTTTCTGTGAACTAAAACCTTCCCATAAATATAACAAAACATTTTGTTATTATGCTAATCTCCTTGACATGCTCTTGCTTTTGTTTCAGCATTTTTAAAAGGTAAACTGCCTTACTGAGGTAGTCGTGTATCCTGTGATAAAGCTGTCATTGACATACTAGCGTATTTTTTTTGAGCTCATTTTAATTGGGTCGAAAGATTGATTTGAAAGATTTCTGTATTTAGCATTTGGGGATATGCCCACTATTTGGAGTGACAGCATATCCTGTATTGAAATAAGAGTCCACGCCAGTCACTGTTTGATTCAGTACAAATAATGCTCTTTATGTGCCTATCTTCCTTCAGTCATTTTGGTCAGGGTCCCTTTGATTATATCCCTTTTAAAAACAATCTTTTCCCTCCCTTCTTTCTTAGGTCTGTAGGGACACAGTGCATTTGAGCTTGATGGTTCCAGTTAATCATCTAATTTGTCAATACACACAATCAGCCAGAGGCCATTGGCTTTGACTTCACTTGGCCTGCCTTTATAGCTAGAGTGACAGTAGAAACAATTGTCATTAGTATGTAACTGATTTTAATGCTTGAAGGGTGTATACAGATGAATTCACCAGATAGGTTTCAGCATTTTAACATTTGTTGTTTAAATTACAGAATGGGATTTTAAAACAGAACAGTGAAACTAATGGAATATGCTGTTTAACCCACAGCTATTTAACGCCTTATAATTTTCCTCAAAGCTCTTATGATGCCACAGTTTAGAATTCGGATGCCATTTTTGTTTCTGGTTATACCTTGTTTCTCATGTAGTAAACATGAGAATGTAATAAAAGTGTGCACGCTGGTGTTTACAGTGATTTACAGAAATTATTGAACTTGGATTTTACACTTAACGATGTCAGTAGCACGGGTTTAGAGCCCTAGGAGCAGATCCTGTGTCACCTTTACACACCTGAGTGGCACTTATACACTTGCATAAGTGCAATGTTAGGCACTTACATAGAATTTAGGTTAGATTTCCACTTGCCTGTGTAGCCTTTCCATGTTCTTCCCTGTGCTTAGGTGGTTGTGCTAGGATTGCTCAGGCTGAGACAGAATAGGATTGTTCAAGTATGCACATAATGGTGTAGAAATCTCTGAAACTTTAGTTAGAGAAAAAAAGCATGGCTAGCAGCATGAGGACATGAAGCAGGGACAGTTGATAAGGTTGGAGGATGAAGGGAAAAGACAAGGCAAACCCAGTATCCTAGTGATTAGAGTCCTTGCTCTTTCCCCAGTTGGGCATAGAAAATTAGGGCTGGAAGGGACTTCTGGAGGTCGTCCAATCCAGCTCCCTGCCTGAGGCAGGATCAGCTCTATCCAAATATCTGGTACAGTCCTTGCGTAAACTGTTCCTAAAATTACACAATCAACTGCCACGCAACCTACATTGCCGCAGATAAAGTAGGGGGGCAATTTCAGTCAGTCCTGCTTTTGGTCAGCCTTAAAATATTCTTGAGAGACTGGAAAAGAGGACTATGCCCTCTGTTACAGAAGAAGGCAACCCCTTGCTCATGCAGTCTCTACTACTTGGACCATGGGGTAAAATTCTTTCCTGACCCCAAATGTGCCAATTAGTCTGATCCTAAGCAAAGGAGCAAGCCCCTCTAGCCAGGAAATTTTAGGTTTTAGTTCAAATGGGAGCATTTGCACACCCTAGCCAAATGCTCTGCCTTGGCTGCAGGCAATACCGAGTGCTTCTGAGGAAGGGGGAAAAAGAAAACTTTGACCAGGCCCCAGGTGGCAACCAGCAAAACCCAGAAGCATGGAAAATGTCCATAGCTCTGCTACTCCTGGATCGTCCCTGACCAATGGCTATTAGGGCTGTGAGAAACGGCTGTGTTTCATTTTGTTTTTGGATTTGGCATTTTGGAGGGACAGTGTTTCGTTTTGGTGTTTCAAATCACTGTCCTGTTTTGTTTCAGCCAAAACTGTTTTGAAACTGTTTCGGAGACTTGGCACTGTTCCGGTGTTTGGGCCATAGGCCATAATGGGGAATCACAAAACTGCCTATAACTTTGTCATTTCTTGCCTGATTTGGATTAAACTTGCAGGGAGTCTAGCCCCTTCAGAGGCCATGGAGCCTGCCATGTTTCAAGGAGATAGGTGCAGAGGTTTCTGGGAAACTGCACCTCAAACTGTTCAAAGCAAACCTCATGTCACTTGTGTGTTAAGGGGTGTAGGTTGTAGTCATGTTGGTCTAAGGACGTAGCCCAGACAAGGTTCTTAGGATCAATCTGATATCTTTTATTAGGCCAACGGAATAGTTGGACAAATTCTTCTTTGCAAGCCTTTGGGTCTAAAAACCCTTCATCAGGCTGAGGAAGCATCTATCTGGTGTGTGTGCACTCTTCCTGGATGGAAGGAAAATTTAAGAAGTCAGAGGCTGGCATGCAATGCAGGCAAGAAAGCCAGTCAGTGAAAATGAAAATGGAGGTATCAGGGGGTGAGAGAGAGGCTGGGGTAGGGGGAAGGGAGATGTAGCAGATAAAAGGAAAGGTACCTGCTACCTGGGGAGTCAGATGTCAGGCAGATTGTAGTGTGTCATAAACCCAATATCTATATTGAGTTCATAAGTATCTAGGAGGTTGATGAAGTGAAGTACATGGGCCTCTATGTCAGAAGTGGTTTGTAAATTCAAACAAGCACCAAACCTTGCTAACCTCATCACCAGAAGCCAACTTCCTACAGCCCAAAACACACTGAATGGAGCCAGACCATGCCAGGACAAGAAATGCAAAACATGCCAACATATCTCCCGTACCCCCACAAACTATGCAGAAGAATCTATCAAAGACAAGAATACCCAACTACCTGTGGGGGCACATTTCTCACAAGGAAACCACTCTGTCTCCAGTCTCTCAGTCCTGATCCTCAAAAGGAATTTACAAACCACTTTTCACAGCCAGGCCTATGAGCTTCACTTCATCAACCTCATAGATACAGAAACTCACGGACTCAATATAGACATTGGATTTATGACACATTACAACCTGCCAGACATCTGACTCCCCAGGTAGCAGGTACTTCTCTAGGTTTATCTGTTACATCCCCCTTTCACCCCCCTCCCCTCCCAGCCTGTCTCTCACCCCTGACACCTCCATTTTCATTTTCACTGACTGGCTTTCTTGCCTCCATTGCACGCCAGCCTCTGACTTCTTTACTATTCCTTCCATCCAGGAAGAGCACACACAGCAACTGCAGATGCTTTCTCAGCCTGACAAAGGGTTGTAAACCTGAAAGCCCATGACTCACAGATGGCATCCCAGGCAGCTAAGCTCACCTGGAGCCTCACAACTCCACTGCGACCAGCAAGCCTCAGGCCTCAAAGATCTTACAGGTCTGGGCTTTCCCTAGCCAGGACTGTGAGTGAATGTGGTGGCTGGAGGTTATAAGGCACCTCCTACCCACTTTTCACCAGAGAGGTCCTTGGTTCTGGCATTTCTTGGGGGCTGCCATGCCACCAGCAGCCCTACCAGGCCTCCAGTCCTGGCAGGATGCAGTTTTAGGTCATGTCCAGAACCTGGGGTATCCTTCTTCCCCATAGTCCCAGTCCATTTCTCCAAGTTCATCCTGGCACAGGAGATCAGTGGGGAGATGTTCTTCCCCTTCTGACTGCTGATGTAGTGAGTGCCACTTCCAGCTCTGAGAGCGGGGCATTAAATGGTTTTAAACGTTTTTTTTTAAAGGAAATAGGTGCAGACAGAGTGAAGAGGGTGGCACTCTGTCTGCATGTGAAGCTCAGGGAAACCCAGCAGTGAGAGGTTCGCCTTGAAGAACAACAGTTGCTCCACCAAAACAGGATCCAAAGAGGTGTGGTGGGGTGTCACAACATCCCCAGCAATGCTGAACACCCTCTCGCTTGGAACACTAGTCAGAGGACAGGGTAGGTGTTGCCAGGCAACCGTGGCCAGATCCTGCCATATCTGGCTGTGGGTTGCCCAATAAGCCAAGGGTTCGCAGTCAAGTGTCTTCACACCCTTGCTGAGATAGGTTGCCACCAAGGCCTCTGCACTACTTGCCTGAGGCTGGGATCCAGTGCTTCTGAACCCCACCGTTGAAACCATGCCCTTGGCCCACGTCGTCAGAGGCTGTCATGGAAGAGACCAGCTGCTGCTGGAAGTGCTGGTACGGGAAAGTGGATCCCCCCATTTCATGTCCCCCCGCCTGTGCCCTTCTGCTTCTCAGATTCTGTTCACTAGGACCTCCGTCCAGTGATCCAGGGTTTTGCTTCTGCATACTCTCCCCTTCACCCTCGGGTAGCACCTGGATGCCAGCACATGGAATGTACTGGATCACAATGGATCCAGCTGTTCCTTGATGCCCTCCCTCAGCTGCTTCACCTCTCATGACAGCCGCTTACCCCATCCAGGAACATCGATCCCTTGGAACTTCTCAATTTGGTTCTCAAGTTCTCTCACTATGGGGCTCACCTGGCCAAGGAGAGCATCACCAGTGCTGACAGTCTTGGTGGCCTCTTGGAATGGTTTGAGGACCACCAAGATCTGGGAGATAGTATTCCACTCAGCTTTGTTTGGGCCCCGTAGCAGAGCTATCTCACGGATGGCATTCTGTTGCTCCACCAGACTTTCCAGCATCAGGTATTCATAGATTTCATAGACATGTGGGACCTTGGGAGATCGAGTCCAGCCCCTTGCCCAAAGGGCAGCAAGTCAGCTGGGGTCATAGGATCCCAGCAAGATAAGCATCCAATTTACTCTTGAAGGTGTTCAATGTAGGTGCTTGAACTACCTCTGCTGGTGGACTGTTCCAGACCTTGGGGGCTCGGACAGCAAAGAAATTCTTCCTTATGTCCAGCCTGAAACGGTCTTGCAGGAGTTTGTGACTGTTCAACCTCGTCATCCCTTGGGGCGCTCTGGTGAA
>NW_017728949.1:66744479-66759252 GCF_001723895.1 Crocodylus porosus | reverse complement strand
TTGTCAGTTGCCCCATCTGGTTTAGCAGGGGTCCAACATTGGCCTTGCTTTTCCTCCGGCTCCCCACATATCTGAAAAAGGAGTTTTTGTTGTCTTTGATGTCTGAAGCTAGTTGGAGTTCAGTTGCAGTCTTGGCTTTCCTGGTTTGCTCCCTGCAGGACCAGACCGGTGTGGAGTAATCCTCCTTGGAGGTGAATCCCGTCCTCCATCCTTTGTAGGCTTTTCTTTTTAGCTGCAGGAGGTCCACTAGGTCCCTGGAGAGACTTTCATCAAGTCTCCACATCCTGGATGGTTTTGTGCTGCGGGACACTCAGCTCTGCCCGTCTGTCCTGCAGAATTTTGCTGCCCTTGATGCTTTGGTGGAAGTAGCCTGACACCTACCTGCATTTCAAAATGAGCTGGCCAGATGTGATGGTGCTCTTACTGGCTGCCCTGTCGCCCTCCAAGGCATCCCTGACTAGGAGGCAGGACTTGTGTGCCACACAGTGGATGCCAACAAAGTTGACATCACAGACTGCCTTGACCATATTGTTGACCATATTGTTGGTGACCATGAATCCACGGGTGAGCTCTCCCTGCCCAGTGAGCTACCTCCGCACCATGTGGTTCATGGCCACCGTGATCTCCATTGCTGTGTGGGACTCATCCATCACCTTGGCTTGAAGGAGAGCCCACCAACACCCTGAGTAATGGCACCAGCACCCTATGAGGGAGAGTTAGGCATGATTTCCACCCCAGCTGCTCCAGATGTCTGAGGTGAAGTGCAAGGCCACTTGTGGACCTGCCTTGTGGAACTCCTCCCTCAAGTACTTTCTGCGTGCCTCATACAGGGAGGGTACCACCATCCTGCTGAAGGTGGTGCATGTGGGCACTTGGTAGGTTGGGGACACAAGTGCCATCAACTGTCTGAACCCTGGCTGCTCAACTACGGAGGAGGGCTGGCCATCCAGAGCAAGCATCTCCCTGATGCTCTGGGTGATCTTGCTCGCCTTTGCAATGCGCCCCCCTTTCTGTCCACCTTTGCCCCACTGTTCCAGGGTGGCCTGCTTCTGTTTCTTGAGGATGGGGGCTTCGAGCGAGAGGGGGCCTTCCTTTTGAGCATGCTCCCACTGGTGCTAGGCTGAGGAGGAGCAAGGGCAAGGTGGTGGTGCCTCCTGAGATGCATCAGCATCCTCATGGTGCTGCAGTGTTTCACTTCCTTGCCCTGTCTGGTCTTACATCAGCAGTGCAGGCAGATAGCATATGTGGGATCATCTGCCACCTCAAAATTATCCCACACTGATCTACCCCCTCGCTTTTGGGGTGCGGGTGCGAATCCTGCCTGATCCCCCTTCTCAGCAGCCAGAGGCACAACAACAGGAGGAGCTGACTCAGCTGAGCCACTTGCTTCCACAACCTCAACCTTGTCTGAACTGCTTTCTGGGGAAGGAGACCTGGCTCTAGGGAAACTTGAAGGGGAGTGGAGCAGAAACTCAGATTCCTCCTTGGTCCCCAGACTTTCTTTTGGTAGGGTGCTCAGGTCCTCTGCTTCCAGATCCTGCTCTTCCTCTGGCACTGAAAGACTCAGGCTGGGAACTGAAATGGGGGTGGAGGAGACTGTCATGCTGGTGCTGCTTGTCATGCTGGTGGTGCTGGGGGTTATTTTTATGGCTGGTGTTATTGGAGGCAATACAGATGCAGGCACTGGTCTCACCTCCTTGCCGCCACCAGCACCAGAAGCCTCATGCCTGCTAGTACTACAGAAGAGGGTGCATCTAAGTTTTGGGGAGGGGGAACTTACAGCTCTCCATCTGCCCTCTCTGGCTTCCCTGCCAGAAGATCTGGCACCTGGCTTTCCAGCACACTTCATATTTCATGTGCTGGAAAAAAATATGTGTCTGTTTGAGTGTGTGCGTAATGTATGTGAAGTGCTTTCCTGCAGTTGCACAGTGATGAGACACTGCCAGACAAAGCACTGCTTTCTTTTTGTTTGGAGAGGGGCAGGGGATAAGAAGAACAAATAACAGGATTTTGGGGGGAAGAAAAAGTTTCAAGGGATAACAATAGGGAGGGTAGGCAAGGGTAAATAGGAGAGGATTGGCTACAGCTTGGTAGGAAGGCATTACCAAGCTGTAAGCTTACAGATGCTGCTCTCTGCTGCTGCTCCTGCTGCTACACAGATGCAGCGGCAAAATGGCAGAGAGCAGTTCCCAAACAGCATTTTATGGTACCTCTCTGTTCCTGCAGCAGTGTACTGGGATTGGAAGGGACCTCATGGACACGTCGTTGTCACTGGCTCACTACAGATGTTAATATCAGAGCAGTCCCTCCCTCCCTCCCCTTATTTTCTCTTCCACTGCAAGCCCACCTCCAAAACAGTCCGAAACATCCAAAACATTTCCGAAACATTTCGGATGGATCTGTTTCGTTTCAGAGCCTTGTGTCTCATTTCAGATTTGGTGTTTCGGCCACCGAAACATCCGAATCCAAAACGAAATGGCCGCCAAAATTTCGCACAGCCCTGATGATTATGCAGTGTTTTCTTGAATACCTCCAATGATGGAAGTTCTACAGCTTCCCCAGTCTATCCCGCTGCCTGACTGTTCTAACAGTGAAGACGTTTTTTCCTGATATGCAATCAAAACCTTCTTTGCTGCAACTTCAAGGCACTCGTCTGTGCCCTCCTCTCTGCAGCAAGAAAGAAAAGGTGTTCTCTCTCATCTTTATGGGAGCTCTGCAGATATTTGAAGATTCCTATTATGTCCGCTCTTAAGCACCTCTTTTTTTCAAGCTGAATGTACCTATTTCCTTTAATTTCTCCTTGTACAGCTTCTCTTCCAAGCCATTTATCATTTTGTTGCCTGATTCTGGACCCTCTCTAACTTCTCTCTGTCCTTGTTAAAAGGTGGAATCAAAATCTGCATCCAGTATTCTAGATGGTGCTGAATGGGCAGATATTATCCTAAGTACTGTATGTTCATTTATAAATGAATATTAAAGGTGAGGTTCAGAAAAGCCTGGGGACAGGACCCAGGGTCTCCAGCTTTCAAGAGCACTGTCCCTGTCACTGAGCCATAAAATCCCTCTGGCATGTTCTTCTCTTTGCTATCTTCCCCTTTTTTAGCTGCTCGGGGCCAGTTTGAATGGGACTTTTGGAGTACTCTGGGCAATACCCTGCCCGTGACCTGATGGCTAGAGCACTTCATCAGGGAATGAATCCTAGAAGCTGCACACAAGAGGTAGAAAAGGTCCCTTCCCCAACTAAGTAGATACGAGAGGAGAAAGAGTGGTGTCATGGCAGGATGATTACAAATCTTGGTGGTTTGATGCCCATTTACTTCAAGGAGCTTTAAGACTGGGCCCCTCCTTCTCAAAGGCATACCTATGGTGTGGTTGAATTTCCTTTTTCATGATTTTTAATACAAAGTACTTAGATTACCAACTTTGGGTTAACTTCCATTGGAAATAGCAAGATGTGTTTCTTGCGTGTACTCTGTGCCCAACACATTCTAATTTGCAAGTTGTCCTTTTTAACTATTGGATATATTTTCACTTTCCATCCAGCACCACCAGTTATTCATATTGCCGTATTTTCTTTCTTACCATGTGCCCCAACATAAGGCACACACTTTGTTTTTTGGAAAAGCAGAATAAAGAGAAAAATAGTTTTTTTCCAGAGTTATGGTTGTGTAGAGTAGGGATTTATGGTTGCACAAAGCCTAATATTTAGTTCACTTGCCCTGCCTTTCCTGCTCAGCCAAAACCTGAAACTCTAATTGCTGCTGAAGACTAGTCTGCATGGGCAGATCCATGATTTTTATAAAAGAGCTAAAAACAGCCTGTAGGGCTATGAAATAGTAGAGGAGAGACCAGGAATAACTAGCAGGCAGTAAAATTGCTGGATGAAAGGTCAAAATAAATAGTGGAACATCAAGAACTATTTAAAAGGAGAGGTGGTTATTAACACATGTGGAGTGAAGCACAATGAGCCATTAAATGAACTGACTCTCAGCTATCTGAATAGAAATTCTACTCCTGCTGTGAAGTGATAACTTTTAAACTATGGGTAGAGTAGGGATCAAAGTGAAATGTTTTTCTATTCTGGGAGGCAAACTGGGTTTTCTGCATAAGATGACCACCCCAATTTTGGAAGACTGATACTTGGGAAAAGATGTGTGCATGTTGTATACGACTAATTACAGTAGTATGCATTTTGTTAGATGTCCCATAACTACAAATGGCTAAATATCCCTTAACCTCTTTAGTTTATTTTTCTAATGTTTTTTGTGTTTATTATTTCTTCACTAGAGCATGTAGTATTGAACACTCATAAAAGAAATAATTCAGAATGTAGAGAAGGAGAAATCTAGGGAGTGAAACAGTAAAACTAACTGGAGTGTCCCTGTCCACCTCCAAAAAATGGTGGTGAATGTTTTTATTTTTAAGGCATTTTATTTGACTATTTGGACAAGACATGAATGACATTTAGACGGCACCAAAGCAAATGCAATAAATGAAACGTGAGAAAGAAAACAGTTGTGATGTTGGACAAATGCAGCCTTATTGAAAGAAGCACATCTGCATGCCAAAGTGATTTTTTTTTTAATGGTTGAAAACCTTTTTACACTGGGTAAAGCTGTGAAAAGAAAGATTACAATTACAGTGGTTATAAACAAGATGTTACAATGATTCAGGTTATTCTGAAGGAAAATAAGAGATAAGTGGCCAACTTTAATGAAAATATCTGCTATTGCTTATTTAGATGATAATGGCACTGCAGAGACCTAGATGAGTCTATAAAAGTAAGTCTAAATGTTCTTGAAAACAAATGAGAAAGTGAATGCCTTCTTTGTCAACTGAAAACAGAAGGAAAACATTGCAATCATCCCCTGGGTGATGAAGGCATGATATAACCATTGTGCCATATTGTTTGTTTGTTTTTTAATCTTATTTTCCATTTTCTGCTTTGAGAGACTTTAATCATACATTTGAGGTCTTGTTTTTTAAAAATATCTATTTTTCAACTTGTTTCCCTAGAATCATAGGAGTGGACTCAGGGCCTTGTGTTTCAAAGATCTCCATTTTTTCATTAGGTCTTGATCCTTGTGTGCCATAGTAATACCTGGATAGGTTTAGAGATGCATGTTTTGTTGGGACAGTTCTTTGTCTTGAGCTGTCTCTACAAATATTATAAGAATACAAGTTTGGAAAAAGTCTCACTTCTTGGATCAGTATCACATCTGGATTTTTACCTGAGGAGCTAGAAATGTTAACCATTATCAAAGGTGGATTAGGACTAAAGAAAAGATGTGCAGACACTGATCAAAAGTTTCTATCAGAAGGAAGACAGACTATAGAAAATAGCAGCCCATGGTTGCTTTTCACCGCTACTTTACAGCTAACATCACTTCTCACAAAAAGTTGTAAAAGATCTGTGTCAAACAAGATATTTGAATCAGTTTCATAAATCGTAAAATCTTTGCAGACAACAAAACTAAAGAAGCCTGTATCCTTTTGGACTTGAGTTGAGACATACTGTTGGGAAAAGTTATATTGCTAGCAATCATGATATGCATTATGTTAATAAGAGAGGACTAGAGATTACAATACTGTCAATCTTGAATCTTTCATGGGCATTAAAATCTCATAAAAAAACAACTTGCACGGGAAACCCATTGCCCTTTCAGAAAAGTTCCTACAGCACGTCCTGTCCACGTGACAAATCTCCAGGGAAGATTCAGATAAACTATCATTTATCAAGGGATTTATTAGCTTGAGCTCTTAACTGTTTTATGAAGAGAGATTTTAACATATCTTTGTGGCTTGTCTCCATATCATCTTTCAGTGACTGAATTTAGAACAATAAAAAATTTCTGGTTGCTGGATAATGGCTGAATTATATCATATTTGAAACTCATTCTCTCAACAGGCCTCCACAAAAATTCTCATATGTTTTCTATGATCTTTTGACTTTCAATTTTTTTTCAATTTTAAAGGGAAAAAAGCAGAAAAAAGGACAAACCTATATACATAGAGATGTAATACTGTAATTCTTCATAAAAGAAACAAGTTGGAGATGAGGCTGTCCACTTTTATTATGACTTTTCTATCAAGTGTTAAAACGAACTGTGACACATGAGATAGAAGAAGTCAAAAACTAAAATAGCAAATGATGAAAGTTGCTTGTAAGAGCCATTTTTCTGTTTTCAGACAACAAAAAAATCACACTAATTGCTGTTAGTAAAACAGAACATGTAAATGGCTTCTTGTTTTAGTCTAGAGTAGAACTGAATTGCTGAATGAGACAACATGCTGGAGGAGGAAACTGTAAAAAATAAGCAATTCCACTGCAAATAATAGCAGGAGACAGTAACTAGAAGGAGAATCCCCCAAGGCTGCAGATAAAATATCTTCCATTGTCAGCTTTTTAAAAAATCTTGCTTATGTAGTTAAGTTTCTAGAATAGCTCCATTGATTTCACTGAACTCACTCAGGTTCTGGCCAGCACTCCATGAATGTCATAGATTTCATAGACATTTGGGCTGGAAGGGACCCCGGAGGATCAAAGTGCAGCCCCCCGCCCCAGGGGCAGGAAGTCAGTAGGAATCATAGGATCCCAGCAAGATAAGCATCCAAATGTGTTTTTAAGGCGTTCAAAGTGTGTGCTTGAACCACCTCAGGTGGCAGTCTGTTCCAAACCTTAGGGGCTCAGACAGTGAAGAAGTTCTTTCTTATGTCCAGCCTGAACTGGTCACAGTGGAGTTTGTGACTGTTTGAACTTGTCATCCCTTGGGGGGCTCTGGTGAACATTCCTAAGTAATGTTCTAAGCTGTTCCAAGACCTGCCTTCAGAAAAATACATGATCACAAGCTTAATTTTAGGTATACCAGTAATCCACTAGAATTTTGTGAGCCTACATAATTGCTACAAGTTAAGCCTAAACTTGTATACCTTCCTGAAACAAGATCTGAGAAAAGAGCTGTGGGAAGCTTTATACCATAAATTTCTTGTGTGAGAACAGTAACCAGCTATTTATTGAATAATTCTGGTCCTATTGAATGTATCCCCCAGATCCTGATGAGCACCCCTAATAAACTTATAGGTGGTCACCAGATCATCCCTGAACCTGTGCTTTTCCAGGCTGAATAGCTCCATTGCTCTCGGCCTGTCATTGTAAGGTCTGTTTTCCTGACCTCTGATCATCCTCTGCATTCTCTCAAGCTTCTCCACATCCTTTTTGAATTGCAGAGCCCAAAATTGGACGCAGTACTCCAGCTGTGGCCTCACCAAGGCCGAGTACAACTGGAGAATGACGTCCCAGGATCTGCTTGAGAAGTATCTATGTTTTGCTCGCTTTACTAGCCGCAGCATCACACTGAAGGCTCATGTTCATCTTGTGGTCAACTGTGACCCCCAAGTTCCTTTCATCTGTAGAGCTAAGCAGCGTAGCACTACCGAGCCTATATGCATGGTGCAGGTTTTTCCTCCCAAGGTGGAGAACCTTGCATTTTTCAGTGTTGAACACCATCAGGTTCTCATCCTCCCATTTCATGAGTCTGTCCAGATCTGCCTGGATCACCCTCCTGTCATCAGGTGTGGATGCTTTACCCCATAGTTTGGTGTCATCGGCGAACTTGACCAGTCCACTTCTGACACCAATGTCCACATCATTGATGTAGATGTTAAACAGTATAGGCCCTAGGACACAGCCTTGTGGGACCCCACTGGTCACAGCACACCAAGACGATTGGCTCCCATTGACCACCACCCTCTGGGTCTTACCGCAGAGCCAGTTTCTCAGCCAGCGGATCATGGTGACGTCAAGGCCGCAGTTAGCCAGTTTAACTAAGAGGTGATCGTGGGATACCAGATTGAAGGCTTTTTTAAAGTCGAGGTATAGGGCGTTGATCTCTTCACCTTTGTCCAGGTGGTAAGTCACCTGATCATAAAAGGAAATGAGATTGGTCAAGCAAGACCATAGAATTCTACCTGCAACAAACCCATGCTGGGTGTCCCTCAGGATATTGCCTTCAGCTAGTCTGTTAAGGATGGCCTCCTTGAAAGTCTTTTCCAAGACTTTCACCAGGATATAGGTCAGGCTGATGGGCCTGTAGTATGCCGAATCTACTTTCCTCCCTTTCTTGAAGATAGGCACGACATTGGCCCTCTTCCAATCATTGGACACTTCACCAGAGCGCCAAGAACTCGCAAAGATCCATGCCAGGGGCTGAGCTATGATGCTTGCCAGCTCCCTGAGTACCTTTGGGTGTAACCCATCAGGGCTGGCTGACTTGAAGGTATCTAGCCTGTTGAGGTGTTCCTTCACGAGGTCAGCTTCGATGGAGGGCAAGGAATCTCCTCACCTGGGCCTCCTTGACCCATAGTGGGCAGGGCCGTCCCATGGGGCTAATGGAAAACTGAGGCAAAGTACCCATTTAGCAAGTTTGCTTTTTCCTGGGCGTCAGTTGTCAGTTGCCCCATCTGGTTTAGCAGGCGTCCAGTGTTGCCCTTGCTTTTCCTCTGGCTCCCCACATATCTGAAAAAAGGACTTTTTATTTTCCTTGATATTTGTAGCTAGCTGGAGTTCCATCGCAGCCTTGGCTTTCCCGATTTGCTCTCTGCAAGTCCAGACTAATGCAGAGTATTCTTTCTTGGTGGCAGTTCCAGTCCTCCATCCTTTATAGGTCCTTCTTTTAAGAAGCAGGAGGTCCACCAGTTCCCTGGAGAGCCAAGGGGGCTGCTGTGCCCTCCTGCTGCCTTTCCTTTGAGACAGGATGGACTTTGCGTGCGTATCCAGGATTGTTCCCTGGAGGAGCATCCATGCATCCTGAACTCCCCTCTCCATTGGGTTGTGGCCTTTTAGGGCCTCTCTGACAAGCCTCCTTAGCTTGTCAAAGTCAGCTTTCCTGAAGTCAAGGACTTCTGTACAACTGACTGACTTGCCAGCTTTACGGCAGATGGTGAAGGTGATCAGTTCATGATCACTGTCACCCAGCTTTCCTTCTATTGCTAGGTTGCCAGTGAGGTCATCCCTGGTTGCCAGTATGAGGTCAAGCAGTGCTTTACCTTTTGTCGGCCCGTAGACATTGCACACGCCAGGCCTCGATCATCCGGTCCCTCGCCGCTGGGCTCTGGATCTTGGTGATGGTCTTCCGCTCCGTCCCAAAGGTAAAAGGGCCACAAGCTCTCACCTTGGGCAGTCTTATCCCCTCCTAATCCCGCCTGCCACGACTTTGATGATTCTATTAGTGGTGGAAGGGTCCAACTGTTTGGGTTTGGTTATCTCAGGCCGAGGGGTGATGATCTTCACGAGGCTTCAACCTCCCCTGTACCTCACCCTCTACCCAGCCTCAACGGTGTGCTGATGTTGTCTTCCATGGCCAGCCTTCCCTATGCGAGAACTTATTCTTGGGTCTCGCTTGAGCCTGACTTGTATGGCTGAGTCAAACTAGACCCTCTAAATCCTTGGCCTGTCGTAGCCCTCCGCCTTACTTTACCCTGGTGTTCCGGGCAATAAAAAATTAACAAATAAAAAGAAAAGATGCTAGTAACAAACTGCTTGCTACCTCTCAATAATCCATTGATTACTATCCTGTGGCATCTAAGTTACAGTGTGCCCCCACCACCGACTGCCCCTTCATGCTACCTATTCCCTACCCTTAGTGTACCCTAAGTGCATCCAACCCTTGACATCCGTTTCCGCCTCGGAGAAGAAACCTTCCTTCGACGGGCTCTCCCGGCTCTTTCATCCAGGATGAGTTGGTCTTAGCCCCTTGGCCGTTCACCTTTCTCCTGTGCGATCCACTGCAACCAGTCTCTGTCACTGAGGACCCTCCTGGATGCTCTCCTCGCGGCTTCAAAATGATATGCAGCCTGGATATCTCAGTGCTTCTAAGCCCAGTAACAGTGTCTGTATACTGATGCTTGTCTGGGCATTCTCCTGCCCTATGGGGCCGTGTTCTCCAGCTCCCCCTCCTCCTCAGTGGGTCCAGGAGCTACCTTCTCTTCGCTCTTCCTCCACCTCTCCTCCCCTTCCATCTTGCTGTCTTCCCTTCTTACCCTTCCGTGCCGACTCTCCTCCCCCTTCTCTCCAGCTGCTGTCACTTTAAAAAAACCACGGCTAATGAGCCGCGCGGCTCCTGCCACCGCTTCCCGTCCCGCCGCAGTTCCTGCAGCAGGTAGGGCGTTTTTGTTTGTTTTTCTTTCTCTTATGTTTTCCCTGGGGTGTGTTGCCCCCCAGAGTCCCTCCTTGACCCTTCAGGGTCCGAGTCCTCCCCTTGCCCCGGGACAATTGTCACTATATATCTCATTAGGGTGGGGGTTATTTTTGTTTTTTAAACTTGATGAGAGATGACTAAGAAAGTATCTGGATTCTACTGCTGTGTGCACTGAATCTTCACCTCAATAGTTGAGGGTAGTCAGCTCTATGGTTGTAGTCTTGCAAACATTTGTGTGTGATTTTACACAAGTGAGTCGTTCCACTGAATTGGTTTGCCTGTTTGCAGATTGGGCTAGATTCTGCAAATGAATCTGCCCAAGTGAACTGTTGTGCCTATCTACCCATCACTGGAGTTCAGTGAGGCCTGACACAACTTCTAGGCCAGGACTATCTACAGCCCCTAAGGAGTTAAATTGTGGCCCCATGATCCCATCTGGTTCCCACTTGCCCCCTTGTTTTGGCTGTAGCAGTAGCCAGGCTTCTAGGCTCCCCCTCCCTATGGCTTCTCCTTCCTGACCACTCAGAAGTTGAGGAGCCCTGTGCTAGACATTTTTCTTGAATGGAGCCACTGATAGAGTCTGGTCCTCAGAGAGGACCTTGCTATAGCACAATAAAAACTCAAAGCTCTGATGAGGTCGGCTTGTTTTCATGAAGCAAATTTGTACCTAAAAAGACAGGGTGAACGACCATTCATCTAGAGGAGGTGTTGGATTGACATGCAACTCCTGTCTTCATAGTAATCTGAAATGTCCTATGCTTAGTTAACATTCCAGAATGGCTTGTATCAGTCCTCCTTTTCTTTTCTTCTTGTCGGTCTTAACATTGAGGTTTCCCGTGATGATAAGAGTTGGAGCTTTTGGCAGCTTGCCTAATCGTACAAATTTACCTCATATGCTTTTTTGATTGCAACTTATTGGCAGAAATAATACAATATTAAATACAAATATTAATGTTAATTCAACATTAAGATTGATAAATCAGTCACTTAGATCAGGAAATTACAAAAGTTCCTGCTACAATATGGAATTCTGCTAAACTGTGCTTCCTTTATATTTTATAGTGTAGATTATATAACAGAAACATTAAGGCTTACATTTATCGAGGACACACCGATAGAAAATGCAGCATATGTGCTATGTAGATGAATTAGTAGTAATGTAGAAATTATGGGCTGTGTTTTATCCAATTTGTAATGTGTGCTTCAGTTCTACTGAAGTCTGTGGAGGTTATAGATCAGAATTCAGCCCAAGTTTACAAAAACGTTAGGCATATTAAGCATTTGCTAAATGTAGAGCATGCTTAGTATTTTACCTATGCCACAAAATATACACAAAATGCAGTTTGTCTGAGTTCAGTACTTAGTAGACACTTACGGTGTTTCCTGCTAAGTATCTTAAGTGCTGCCCCTGATATTGCATTAATGGTATTAATTTCTGCAATTTCCCTTTGTGGTGTGATGATGTTATTTTTTAAGCGAAATCTTTTTTTGAAATGCCACCTAAGCACTTCATGTATGTTAACGATGACTCAGCGTTGCTAAGATTTGGCTTGTGTCACTTCCACAACATGGGTATACACTTGGGTGAATCTAAGTAATGTTCTAAGCTGTTCCAAGACCTACCTTCAGAAAAATACGTGATCACATGCTTAATTTTAGGTATACCAGTAGTCCACTAGAATTTTGTGAGCCTACATAATTGCTACAAGTTAAGCCTAAACTTGTATACCTTCCTGAAACAAGATCTGAGAAAAGAGCTATGGGAAGCTTTATACCATAAATTTCATGTGTGAGAACAGTAACCAGCTATTTACTGAATAATTCTGGTCCTATTGAATATATAGCAAACTCTGTTAGACTTCAGTGGGGTAAAAGTTTGATAGTTAAAAATTATATTTTTGTAAAATCAGCCATGATGAAGATGCTGAGAAAAGGTTTCTTATATAGGCTTAAACACTTCAAAAGATAAAATGTTCATGAGAGACATACAGAAGGGGAAGAAAGACATAGACGTGGTTTATTTTTAACATGCTCATTACTTTCATACTAGCGATTCAAAAATAATTCATTTGATTCTGATTTTGCTGGATTTCTTCTCTCTTTCTGCCCCCCCTTCCTGCCCTTTGCCCATGTACTATCTTTGGTACATAGCTAAGTTGCAAAGAATGTATTTGAGAAAATTATGAGCAACTGAAAATAGCTTGGGGTGGGAGGAAATAGAATGGAAACTACATCTCAGTTTTAACTTCTACAGTTACTTGCGCTGGATGCTATAAATACCATGCTGCAATACACCATGCAGAGTAGTCCTAAAATGTTTACACTGAGTTGTAAGATGACCTACTGGGAGAATTGGTCATGGTACTAAAGGGATTTAGAATTTGGATTTTATAACAGCCAGTCCAAATATACAAAAGAACCCCCTAGATAGAAATCCTAATTGTCTTGATATTTTTAGGTGAACTCTTGTCTCTTTTATATACCTCCCTGATATTCCATAGCATAGCATCATAGAAAATGAGGGTTGGAAGGGACCTTAGGAGGTCACATCTAGTCCAGCCTCCTGCTCAAGTAGGACCATTCCCAACTAGACTGTTCCAGCGTGGCCTTTGTTGAGCTGGGCCTTAAAAACCTCCAAGGATGGGTGATTCCACCACCTGTCTAGGTAACCTGTTCCAGTGTTTTACTACCCTCCTAGTGAGAGAGTTTTTCCTAATGTCCAACCTAAACTTTCCTTGCTGCAACTTGGGACCATTGCTCCTTGTTCTGTCATTTGCCACCACTCAGTATAGTCCAGCTCCATCCTCATAGAACTCCCTTGAGGGCTGCTATCAATCCCCCCTCTGTATTTTCTTCTGCAGACTAAATAAGCCCAGTTCCCTCAGCCTCTCCTCACAAGTCATATGCCTCAGCCCTCTAATCATTTTTGTTGTCCTCCACTGGACTCTCTCCACCTTGTCCACATACTTTCTATAGTGGAGGGCCCAAAACTGGACACAGTACTCCAGATATGGCCTCACCAGTGGTGAATACTACCCTTTATCTTCCGGCATTACTTCTACTAATACAACCCAATACACTTTTAGCTTTCTTTACAACAGGGGTACACTGTTGGCTCACATTTAGATTATTGTCCACTGTAATTCTTAGCTCCATTTGTGCAGAGCTGCTGCCCAGCCAGTCAGCCCCTAGCCTGTACCGGTGCATGGGATTGTTCTGTCCTATGTGCAGACCTTTGTACTTGTTGTCATTGAACTTCATGAGATTTCTTTTGGTCTAATTCTCTAGTTTTTCCAAGGTCTCTGAATCCTAGCCCTAAACCCCCCAGCTTGGTGTCATCTAAAAACTTGCTGAGAGTGCCCTCTATGCCATCTTCAGGGTCGTTGATGGAGATGTTGAACAAAACTGGCCCCAAGACTGCCCCCTGGGGAATGCCTTTTGATATCAGCTGCCAACTAGACCTCGAGCCATTGATCACTACCCATGGAGCCTGATGACCCAGCCAGCTTTCTATCCATCTTACAGTCCATTCATCCAATCCACTTTTCCTTAGCTTGCATGCAAGATTATTGTGGGAGACCATATCAAAAGTCTTACTGAAGACAAGGTATATCACATCCACTGCTTTCCTTGCACCCAGACAGCCAGTCATCTCATAATAGAAGGCAATTTGGTTAGTTAGGCATGACTTGCCTTTAGTGAATCTATGTTGATTGTTCCTGCTCACTTTCTTTTCCTCCAAGTGCTTAGGAAATGGGTTCCTTGACAACCTGCTCCATGATTTTTCTGGGGACTGGGGTGAGGTTGACCAGTTTGTAGGTCCCTGGAGCCTCCTTCTTCCCTTTCCTAAAGATGGGCCCTATTTTTGCTGTTTTCCAATCTCCTGGGATCTCCCCGATTGCCACAAGTTTTTGAAGATAATGGCTAGTGGCTCTGCGGTCACATCAGCCAACTCCCTCAGCACCCTTGGATGCATTGCATCTGGCCCCATGGACTTGTATACATCCAGCTTTTCTAAATATTTCCTAACCTGTTCTTTCACCACTGAGGGCTGCTCACTTTCTCCCCAAACTGTGCTGCCCAGTGCAGTAGTCTGGGAGCTGACCTTGCCTGTGAAGACGGAAAGAATACTTCAGCCTTTTCCTCCTCAGCTATCGCTAGGTTGCTTCCCCCATTCAATAAGGGACCACACTGTACCTGAACTTCCTTTTGTTGCTAACATACTTGTAGAAACCCTTCTTACCCTTCATGGCCCTTGTTAGCTGCAATTCCAGTTGCACTTTGACCTTCCTGATTTCATTCCTGCATGCCCAAGCAGTAGTCTTATACTACTCTAGTCATTTGTCCAAACTTCCTCTTCTTGCAAGCTAACCTTTTTGTGTTTAAGCTCACTGGAGAGTTCTCTGCTAAGCCAATCTAGTTGCCTGCTGTATTTGCTAGTCTTATAGTTTCCTAGTTTCATAGTAGCTAGAGTCGGAAGGGACCTAGGCAGATCATCTAGTCCGACCCCCTGCCTTGGCAGGAAAGAGCACCGGGGTCAGATGACTAGATCATCTAGTCTGACCCCTGCCATGGCA
>NW_017728949.1:66734472-66744468 GCF_001723895.1 Crocodylus porosus | reverse complement strand
GCCCAGTCATGCGATGAGTCCCACCACGTTTCTGTGATCCCTACTATGTCAGGGCTGGTGACAGCTAGGAGGAGGGCGAGTTCCTCGTGCTTCTTCCCCATACTTCGAGCATTCGTGTAGAGGCATTTGAGGCCTCCAACGGTTGCACATCAGGATGGTTTGTCCCTGCATATTCAGTAAGGTTTCTTTAAAATACAACCAGGTCTCCTGGACTCCTTTCCCTCTCAGACTGGCATCCCAAGGGGACCCTGCCTATCAGTTCCCTGAGAGTCAGTCTGCTTTTCTGACATCCAGCCTCCATACTCTGCTGCCTTCCTTTGTTCCCTTTGTCAGGATCCTGAACTGGATCATCTTGTGGTCACTGGTGCCCAAGTTGCCATCCACTCCTACATTTCCCACCAATTCTTCCCCATTTGTGAGCATCAGGTTGAGAAGAGCATGGCCCCTAGGTGGTTGCTCCAGCAGTTGCACCAGGAAGTTGTCCCCAACACTCACCAAGAACTTCTGGATTTCCTGTGCACTGCTGTGTTGCCCTCCCTGCAGATATCAGGGTAATTGAAGTCCCTCAGGAGAACCAGAGCCTGTGATCTGGAAACTTCTATTAATTGTCTGAAGAAAGCCTCATCTACTTCATCCTTCTGGTCTGGCGGTCTGTAGCAGACACCCGCCATGACATCACCCTTGGTGCTTTCCCCTCTAAGCCTTAACCCAGAGATTTTCAACAGGCAGTTTCAAAGTATGATCCATACTTTCCATTCTGAATCTTTCCCTGAGTCCTTTTTCTCCAAACAGATAGCAAATAATTATTGTGATGGAAAAAGGTTGTTCAGTTTCTCCTTGGTTGGATTCTTTATCTTACCTGATCAGCTGTGCCTATTAGCTCAAATGGAACTCGCAAAAGATGTACCAGAATATTTATTTCCTTAAGTTAAGTGGTTTGAGCAAATTTTATTGTAGTTGTTATTGCTGTTATTAATGTTATGATTTAATACCATTATTTAATAATATGTATTATTAATGGTGGTAGCTTTCCATATTTATTTTATTGTCAATTTTTAGCATAATGGGATTGAAGAACAATTAGCAGCTGAATACATAGCTTTTGAATAATGGACATAGAGGAGTTTTCACAGTTTTGTGAATACATAATTTAATTCAGAATTAACTTTGATTTGTCATTATGCCTTATGGGTGTTTCCTTTATGCCGAATTGAAGGGATAATCAGTGAGTGTGGGGAAAAGTCACTATTCTTTCTCGACAGAGCATTAGCTGTGAAAAGTTGTGTTTTCTCTTCTTGAGGAAATGAGCTGTATCAGTGACTTCTTCTTTCTTTTTACATTTTGGGAAGTGAAGTTCTTTAAACATGCTACTTGTTACTCTTTGCATGTCTGTTGGTCAGCAGAATAAAAATTGAAAACTACTCTTTTGAGAGCAACAGGTTGTATATACTTCCCTCTTTAACACCCTGCTGACAGTTAGCTGTTACTGAGGAAAACTGTTTAAAGGTCAACAATTAAAAAAAAATATATCGACTCCTGACCTACTTGCTCTTCTACATTGCCAAAGTTAATCATGATCTGAAAGCTTGAAAGAAAATCAGAGTTCAGCATTTTAAAGTTTGAGACTAATTTTCAGAAAGGTTTAGTATGATCTGTTGAGAAGAATATAAACGTGTTGTTTCCTTAGTGCTGTGGAATCAGCACTACTTCAGTTCTGAAGTAGAAATTATTTAAATGTGCACATGCATGTACACACAAAACCAACTGTATAGACTGTAAATTAAAACAAAAGGAAGGGCTTGAAGCTAGAATCCTACAGTAAGAGTTACACTACCAATCTCAGTGTAGTAAAAGGTTTGAGATGAGCTCTCTGTGGAATACAGTGGTGGTGGCAGCAGCCTATTTTGGGGCAGGATGGGACAGCCTATTTTTGGAGTACCTTTTCTAACCCCCTCCCCATCGGGGTGAGCATAGGGTATCCTAAAAAGGACTGCTCAGTCATGGATGCAGCTGCCAAAGGACACCCCTGTCCCAACACAGACACCTGATAACCATTGCGCATCTGCTGCCTGTGTGCAGATTCTTGGCTGGGGGCCTCCAGGTGTCGCAGCCCTGCCCTCATCACCAGTCCTCCATCGCCACAGGGCTTTTGGACCTGATGGAACTCTGCACATGGCATGTTTAGCATGGGGACTCTGGTGCACAATCGGGTCCCCACGGTTTTTGTGGTTGGTGGTTGGGTTCAGTGGCATGGTGAGCCACGATGACTGAGGGGCCATTTCTCCATTGCAGCCTTCTTCCACCTTCACAGCTATTGGGGCTGTAGCCTTCCTCCACCTGCTCCACCACTGAGGACTTCTTGGATCATTCTTTGTCTGGAACCTCCCCCTCAATCTTACCACTGGGTTGGCCCTACCAGGAGCATGAGCTCCAGATGGCATCGCTCTCAGGGTCATTGGAACATGCAAGCATCTCCACCACGACAAGATGATGATCCTCGGAGAGGTCTCTGTGGAATATCAGCCCCCAGATAGTATAAATCCAGGAGTATTAGTTCAAGTGCCCCAGCTGATCTGAAGTTAGCATAGCTGTATTTGAGAAATGGTCTTTTTAATAAAATAAAAAATGATTTTACAGTGATGTAGAGTTCTGAGAACTCCTTCTCTTTCAGTCCTTTTAGTTGCTCTCCCACCTTTTCTGCACCAGATTCATGCTTTTGTTCTCCAAGCAGGATTATCCCAGATTAAGCCATCCCAGCTGAGTGTCTGTCTAAACTGGTCGTGAAAACTTCCAAAAATGGGGACTCTATTTTTTCTAGATACCCTGTTCCAGTGCTTGACTATCCTCATAGTCAGAAGGCTTCTCAACCTAAATTTCCTTTGGTGAAGTGAAAGGCTATTGTTCCTAGTCCTGTTCCCTGCTGACACAGAGAAAAGCCCATTTCCATCCTCTCTCTAATAGCCTTCAGGTATTTGAAAACTGTTATCAAATCTCCCATCAGTCTTCTCTTCTCCAAGCTAAATAACTTTGTCTTTCAGCCTTTACTCATGAGTCGTGTTTCTAAAGCCTCTAATCATTTTTGTTGCTCTCTGTATAGGCCTCTTTCCAAATTGTCCAAACTAATCCTTGCCTCAGTCATCCATTAATTACTCACGTGTCTTTCTGTGTTGTCTTCCATAGTATGCGTTCTATCTGTGACTTCTTGTCTGAGAACAGCTACACAGGGGCAGGCAATTATTTCAGGCACAGGGCTGCTTACTGAGTTTTGGCAAGCTATCAAGGGCCACATGACAGGCAGCCAGGGGCAGATAAATATTAATTTTCTAAATTTTTTTAGGGGCCCCATGGGCCAGATAGAATAGCCTGGTGGGGCACGTCTGGCCCACATTTTGCCAACTCCTGAACTACACAGTCATGTTTCAATTTTTAATTTCTTTTACTTATTGTCTACCAGACACTGTCAACTGAATGTTAGGTAGTCAGTGGGCACTGCTGATGATAATTCCTGTTATTTTCATACTTCCTTTTTCTTAGGCCCTGATTCTGTCCTATCTATTTGGACTGCAAGTTATTTGGAGCAGGGACTGTGCTTCTGTGAATCTGGACAGTTACCTTGCCCAGCTGTGGCCAGGTCACTTGACTTCAGATACAGGCTCTATGAAATTGTTTATCAACTTATTCTTCCATGTAAATTCAATAATGTAATGAAAACAAGTATTTTATTTATGATTGCAAATAAATAGAAAGTATACCTTGATCATTTTCTTCAACAAAAAATATTCTAGTTCTGTTAGGCCCCTTCTACATGTTACATGTGTCATGCAGTTACTGGGTTCATTGCTCAATTAATTTAGACCAGCTACACATGTAAATGAACTGTCATACCATAAAAAGGTCCAGCCAGCTACAAAGTGATTGCTAGAAAGTGTGTAAAAGCTTTATAGCTGGCTGCTATCCAGCCTTAAATTTGCACATGTTGCAGGGTCTACCCCTGTGGCTGGGAGCCCCATCATTGACCAAGCTCCTAGCCACTGGGGTGTACCATGAACAGCCAGGGCAGGGAGTCCTGCAGATGAAGGGGCTGTCAGCCCCGGCAGCACACAGCAGCTATGGACTCTGGCTCCTGGTAGCCATGGAGTGCTGCTGTGATCTGTCATCCCCAGGAGTGGGTGAGGTGTCCTGCAGCTGGCATTGCAGCAGCTGCAGTCTCCCAGCTGCAGAGGTGCATGGGGTGCCTCTGTGGTCAGGAGCCTTGTCATGGTATGGGGTCCCCAGGGATGGCTGTGGGACCCCTAGGGCCCTTTGACCGTGCCAATTTGGCCCAATGGACACCCTCGTTCTTGCCCGCCATGTTTTGATGTAGTTCTAAAAATAGGGAGGCTGCCTTCAAGTCCACTTGGACACAGTTGTGATAGACCCTCTGAACCCCATGGATTCCCAGACCCCTTGTGGGTCCCGTTTCACAATGGATGTCTCGGGACACCCCAGCCCTATGGGCTATATGCGTGGCTCCAAAACACCCCTTTACCACATCTCAAGCCTCACAGATGGTATTGACACAACGTCCCTCCGAGGCCTTGGTTTCACTCGGCCCTCGAGTCATTACAGGGCTCTCCGCAGCCCTGTCTCGGTCTCTGAGCCCACACTGGCGCTGGGGCCTGTTCACCCCCCAAACATTGCGCCTTATCTGGTGCTGGGGCCTGTTCACCCCCCGCAAACACCACGCCCTCTCTGGCACTGGGGTCCCCACACTGTAGTGGGCCCCGATGAGGCCTCCTCCCTCCCCAACAACCTCACTCAAACCAATGGTCTTATAAACAAAAGTGAAAAATGCAAGTGCCTAGGCTACACCATAACTCAAACTGCACAAGGTGTGCTCTGCCCCTTAACATTACCAGGAGCAGAACTTACAGTCAGGCCTCTTCACTTCCTCTAGGAGGGCTCCTATCCCCTTGGCCACTGCCAGAGAAGTGCCTTCCCTAGTTCCAGCCTGGGGTTTACATGGGCCCAGGGCCCTGCCTCTTCTGGTCAGTTGACTGGGTGCAGGTGCAGGCTAATTTGCTCGCTAGCCTGTTGCCCTGGTAACCTGCATCTGGGCTTCTGCCCATCTCTTTGGGCTCTCCCCTGGCAGTTTCTGCTCTTCGAGGAGCAGGCACCTTGATGCCCTGTGACAAGCCCCGTCAGTTGAGGGGACTCCCAACAGCAGGAGCTTGCTACTTGCCAGTGTGGGGTAAGCCCAGGATTGGAGTCCCCCTGTGCCAGCAGTAAGGCACGATGGGATCTAATGTATGATCCCGAAGTCAAGCCTTCCGCCATATGGCATGGCAGGAGGCAAAATTGTATGAATTACGGATTAGATCCCATCACACCTTTACCTCCATTTGTAGAGGGGCTCATATAGAAGACTTAATTACAAAACATACTGCCATGGTTGTAAATTAGAAACTTCTTTGAAATAACACTTAGTCTGTGTTGCAGCATCTAAAAGGTCCCATACAAGTTAAATGTCTCTGTTAGCAGACCCAGTTTAAAATGGTTGATTCCAAACAATTCCAAAATTGAACATTAAATGGCCGTTTAGATATGATGAATCCTGTATGTGTATACAGTTTCTTTCAGTAGAAAGCAAGAATTTAACGCTGCTAACCACAGCGTGCAAAATGCCAGTAAAATGAAGCATATTAATTCACTGTAGCCATACCACCTTGGGCTGTGCTCTTGTCAGATTTAATAAAAGAAATGAGGTCAAGCCTGGGCAGTATTTGGATGGGAAGCCTCTATGGAAAACAAGGACGTTGGAGGAACTTTCCCTTCAGGTCAGTCGTGGCATCATATTGGTTTAGTGGATTTCTAAGGAGAGGAGGAAAAAGAGGATTTTTTTCTGAAATGTGTGAAAAACAAGGGTCCTGTCTACTAATGTTTATTAAAGATCCACAGGTATGTTTTTTTTTTTGTAAGAGATAATGAAGGTGCAGTGTTCAAATTAAGATCTCTGCTGCTTGCTTGTATCAGTTTCTACTGCCTTTTAAGCTGGATGAACCACATTGGCATAATCATTTTAATAAAGACATGATTTTAATAGTATGGTTTTCAATCTGCCAAGTTATTGTAATTTAATAGAAAGACTAGAGCTTAGACTTAAAATAATAGACTTCTAAAATAATTATTTGAATGTCTAACAAGGAAAACATGAAGAAAAGGAGGAGTATAGTTATATAGGAAAATGATTACTAACAGCATAAAAGTGATATTCTGGAAGCTGCTTAATGTTAAGAATGCAAGATGTGTGCGCATGGCAGGAGTACTGGTGTGTGATTAAGAGTGGGGAAAAAGGACTTTGTCAGAGTTTGATATGGGTATTGTGCACTAGATGGACTCTGGGGAACTCAGTTCATTGAAGCATTAATAAGTCAGCCTCTAGGTGCAATACCAACAAATGTCAAATTCTCCCTGAGTTTTGATTTGATGCTAAAATGCTCTTTTATTATACAACCTTTTTTTTGAATGACAAATTCTTACCTTTCACTGATTTTTTTTTTTCCAATTTAATTTAATTCATTAATTTATTTTTGCACATTAATTTAACTGGGCATGCTAAAACCATCCTAGCAAAGGATAAGATTCCCTTAAAGACCGGGCTGAACCATTGCTCTAGAGCAGGGCTGTCAAACATACAGTCTGAATCTGGCCTGCAGAGCCAGGCCATCTGGGGGGACCTTCCCACCGGTGTAGCCATGAGCCTGGGTGAGGGCTGGAGTGCTGTAGCCTTACAGCAGCGTGGGAAGAAGCCCAGCATCATAGCTTGTTCCCATGGTGGCACTCAAGCACCTGGGACACCAGGCCTGTCTCCAGCTGGGTCACAAATCTGGCCCTTGGGACCAACCCTGACCATTCATCTGTTCAGACAGGTTTGATAACTGTGCTCTAGAGCACGGTATCATTTTGTCTGTGTAAGGTACTGAACCACAACTCTGCCTCGAAGGGCTCCTGATTTGATCCTTCTATTACATATTATAATCCCAATTTAATGTTTTGGAGGTTCAGTGTTAGGGTTTGGCTCATTGTTGGGAGAAATAGGACTAGGAATTCAAGGTCAGGGCACAGAACTGAAACATCTTTCAGCAAATTATTTATATAAAAATGTGGCTCTTTTGTTTCTGAAATTGCAGGAAGCAAATCAAATCAGCGAGTGTGCATGTTTGGCTGTGGGGTTTTCTTTTTCTTTCTTTTCTTTTTTTTCCCAGTTTTTTTTTTCTCTCTGGGGTTTGCAAAGAGTTTGAGTGTGTGATCCCCGATGTCGAAAATCTGAGCTGTGCTGTTTAGCTGTGACTAGTCATGTGATATAATATCTGTTCCCCAATTGAATGGATCTAACTCATAAGGAAGATGGCCTTAAGGGGAAATGATAATTTAGGGAGAGGTTACAATACTGGCTGGATTATTCAGAACATAATAAGCCTTTTTCCTTTCTGGGTCAAACAGGCTTTATTCATTATACAAAAAAGCCAAGCTTCTAGATGATATAGTGGTAAAGTGAAGAGTTTAAATGTGGTTTCTTGCATTGCATTAATACAACACAATTTCATTTATATGCCTAGTCCTAACTGCAGAGGAAATAACTGGATCCCCATACGGCTTCTTTAATTACTTTTCTGCAGTGTCTTTGATTTGGGGGATTCAGTCCCCTCCCTGAATTTACAGCCTAAAAATTGTGCCTTAAAAAGTATACCACTTACAATGCAAATATTAACATTTTAAGGTGCACAATATGCTTTCTAGGAACACATTTGTAAATGTCTTATGTGAAATCTTCAGAAGCAAATATATCTGAAGTGATCCCTTGTTTTTTTGGTTTTTTGGGGTCTTGTGCTTAGTTCTCCCAGAAGATTTTTTTTTTCCTTACAAGCTTTCTCTGGTTGCTAATTAACTTTGTCAGTTAATCATGCTGAAGGATGAAGTATGTTTGATTAAATAAAACCACCTAGCAATAAAGATAGGCTAAGCATTTTTTCTCTTAAAAAAATAGATGAAAAAGAGATGAGATTAACTTTTGAAGCTACATGTCAAAATGCTCCTAGCATCTGAGAAGCTAAAGCAGCTAAGAGCCTCTTGTCTTATGTATTAAAAGTGCTTATCCAAGTACAGCACTATGCCAGTATTAAAAAAGAAAAATCCCTCTAGGTTGAGAATGCCCAGAATTCCCTGAGCAGTGGTGACAGTCTTATTTCATCACAGTTAAACATAATGTGTCTGATTCTCACTTGCCACACACCTTGTATAATTACAACAATACACACTTATATAAAATACTACTGTACTAACTCAAAAGCAGAAGCATTGTGTGTGTGCTTCTCAGTCAGACCTGGTTTACACACTGTGCAGTGCAATAGATTGCTATGCCTAATGGCTTTAATTCATCCCGGTTGGCAGATCATACAGTTACACCATGAATTAATTTGGTCCAAAGGCACTACTGTGCTTCTGAAATGTGTTCTCCTAAATGAAGATGACCATCTGCCCAGGTCTGGACTTGAATGCACATTTTCTTCAATTATGGCATAAGGGGGGGGTGTGCATTGGGACCTATTTAAAATGGAAATATAAAATTGATTTGCCTCCTTGTTTTAGACACCATGCAACAGATGGCTGTCCCCTTATTCAAAGTTTTCCTTATACATAAAAGGCTTTTTTGGTAGTGTTTTTGCTTTTTTTTTTTTTAACCAATTGACAAATGGCATTTATTTTTAAATAAAGAATTTAGATCAACCTGGGAATATTTATATTAGCAGGATACTGTGAAAGTGGCCATCCTTGCTCTGGTTCAGTTGTAAATTCTTATAAGAAGTTCTTTTTATTTTTCTGTTTTTGGGACTTCCTAGGGATGCTCAAAGATTCTTGTACCAACAATCGCTTGATTAACGAAGCATGGGAGGGATTTGGGGTTTTCAGCTCCAGAATTCTCTGGCTGTTTTTCCGTTGGGGTGCATGTGATTTGATTGGGGAAAACGATCAGTTCTTTTTTTCCCTCTCTTTTCTAGAAGTAAACAAGCAAATATTTACAGACAGCTGTTATGAAATAGATACAGGGGCAGCCTGTGGTTTTTTTTCTCCATGCATATTTTAACATTCTCTTCTTTTCAGCTGACTTTTTAAAAATATGGATAAACAGTTCACATGTGCTTTGCTTATAAAATATCTATAGGCATTTATTTTGCAATTAACAAGTCAAAACCGCTCAAAGCATATGCTAGCTTTTTCCACTAACTCGTATTAAAGTGGTGAAGCAATGCAGAAAGCCACAACTGACCATTTTTAGTAGATGAGCTAAATCCTTAAAACAGGATTTACCAATTTTGTAATTTCCTTGTGATAATACCCAAGCAACGTGCTTAAAATAAATAGTAATAATAATATTGAAAAGCTGTGTTTTTAGAGCCTCATATTGGCATGAAAGGTGCCCTTGTTGGCCCAGTGTGTGTCGAACTGAGGCTGCCCATTAGAACACCGTTAATCCCTGTGGAAATCCTGTAAATCCCCATGCAGGGCAACTTCACTGCTGCCTTCCTGTTGACGGTATGGTCCCTAATAGCACTCTGCTGACACCATCTCACATATGCCTGAGTTGATGCCTCTCAAAGTGGAGAGCAGGATCTTTAGGGAATTAATGTTGTTGCCAGCATTCTTCTCCGGGAATCCCTTCCAGCGGGATGATGCTGTACCAACCGGTTCTGTTGCACCTCCCCTTCTGTAGAAGCCCTGCTAGGACAGAGGTTTCCCTGGTTTGGGGAAAGGAGATATTATATGTTACACTCTTACCTCCTTTTTACTAATCCCTGCTCCGGATCATTTACCAGTTCATCTTTCTTTCCTTTTTGAGTTTCATAGTTTCATAGTTTGTAGGGTCGCAAGGGACCCGAGCAGATCATCTAGTCTGACCCCCTGCCATGGCAGGAAAGAATACTGGGGTCAAATGACCCCAGCAAGGTGTTCATCCAA
>NW_017728949.1:66704878-66734097 GCF_001723895.1 Crocodylus porosus | reverse complement strand
GAGGGGGAGGATCACCTCCTTGGACCTGCTCGAGATGCATCTGTGGATGCATGCCAAGGTGCGGTTGGCCTTCCTGACTGCCTCCCCACACTGCTGGCCCATGTTCATCTTGGAGTCAGTGATGAACCCCAGATCCCTTTCTGCCTCCGTGCTGATAAGAGGGGAGTTCCCCAACCTGTAGGTATGGTGCCGGTTGTTCCTTCCAAGGTGCATCACCTTGCACTTGTCTGTGTCGAAACCCATCCTATTCTCGTCCGCCCACCCTTGTAACCTGTCTAGGTCTGATTGTAGCCTGTTGCATCCTTCCAAGTTGGTGATTGCCGAGGTATAATGAAGTTGTTTAGGTTTGTTTTCCTCTCTTAAGTTGGAGATCATGTTCCAGTATCATCATTTCAGTATAGCCACATTGCTAGTTAGGGGTGATGGAGGGACCTAGCTCTTTGAGACTTCCTCCTTGAGCCTGGGCCTATCCGTGTACACCGTTGACCCTTTCATGGATTTCTTTGTTGCACCTTAACATGGGAGGAGTCTGGAACTTTGCTATGGTGCACCGTTGACTACATTTGCTCTCCCTGAGTTCCAGACTGCCTTGACTGGTCTCTGCTAATGCTAAAACTCAATCACTAAAAAAGTCTTATTTCATTTGAAGAGTAAGAAAGCAACTTGGGAAGTGTTTGCACATTTCCTTTTCTTTTGAGTGGTGATTCATTCCATATTTCCTACCTGCCACATCTTTACCCCCTTCTTTTTCATGCCCCTTGATTCATTTTTTCTATTTTAGAATAATTCTTTTTTAATTCAAAATTACTGTAAAGGCATATTTTAAGCCATGGTGTTATGCTGTCCGTTGTGCTGTCAGAAGAGAGGGTTGTACGTAGGTGTTGGAACTGAACTTTTTTTTTTAACTGAAAAGAGAAAAGGTCTTCCTTCAGTAAGCTAATCATCTTCAAGATATAATATTTTCAAGATTTTAAAAATTTGTCTGTTCTGCATCAGTGCAAACCAGCAACTTTCAGAAATTTTCATAAAGAACATGAGAGAAGCCAACAGACTGGCTGGAGCTTTCATCGGGGGAGTTTCAAATCCCTGCTCTGCCTAGTTTAAGTAAGGACCCAAACCTCACAACATAGTTGAGTGACTTGACCAGCAGATGCATTTCTCTTGATTTGTCTTGGTGGAGAAGTGGTTTTCCCACACCCCAAGTAAGCATTGTATGCTGTTTGCTGTGTTGGAGGAAGCAGGAGGGTATATCATTGATATCATATAATAATTCCAGAACCCAGTTGAAAAATGCACTTGAAAAATCATAGAAAAATAGAACTCAGGAAGTTATCTAGTCCAACCTATGCTCAGGTCAAGATCGGATTATCTTTTTTAAGCCATTCTAGACAAGTGCTAGTCTGGCCTGCTCTTAAAACTTCCAAGGATGCAGATTCCATGACTTCTATGGATAGCCTATTCCATTGCTTAACCACCTGCATAGTGAGAGAGTTTTTCCTAATATCCTACCCATTATTGCAATTTAAGACCATTTCTCCTTGCCTTGTCCTCTGCAGCCACAGGGAATATTCTGTCACCATCTTCTTTAAAGCTACCCATCAGGTACTTGAAAGTTGTTACCAAATCCCCCTCCGTTTTCTCTAGTCCAGACTACATAATCCCAGTTCTTCCAACCTTTTCTTCTAAATAATGTTTTCCAGACCTCTGACCTTTTTTGTTGCCTTTCCTAAAACCATTTTAAAGGAACTCACTCTAGCATATCAGCTTATTTTTCTCCCCTGCTATTCTCCCCTGCTACTTTCCTTGATTTTTTTTTTCTGTGCTTCACTAGTAGAGGTTTCCTTGGTGTTGCTTTATATTTTCTGGGAAGAAGAGATGTAAAAGTTCTTACCTACCATGTTTTTTTTCATGCCATAAACAGTTCCCTTCCCTCTTCCCCCCGGTCAGTAAATGCTGTATCTTTTGTCTCTTACCCACAGCTCCTTAAAGAGAAACATCTTGTGTTTTGTGGTTAGTTGTACACAGAATTGTCCCCAGTTCTTCCTTAAGAAAATAATCCTAATGGGCCAAGTTTAGGATTTCACTGAAGATTTCATGGGATGGGAGACTGCAGGATTAGGCTGTAAGGGTGCTTGTACATGAGCGCGGAGGCTGCTCCCATACGGTGTAATTACAGTGCGTTGGAGCAGGCTCAGTTAATCAAGTCTGCTGAAACCTGGCAATTACCACACTCGAGCAGCCTCCTGCTTCTGTGTATCAGTGTCTCTGTGCTTCAAAATAGTGGTCGTTGAACAAGCTTTAGTTCAAGTCCCCTTCCCCCCGCCACCATTTTGAAGCATGGGGACACTGATACACAAGATGCTGTGGCATTTTAATTAGAGCAGCACTCGGAGCCGCTCTAATTAAAATGCTGCCTCCCTCCCCACCCAGGAGCATGTGTAAATAGGGTGGTAACCTTTTCAAATTGGAAGGCGGGACGCATGCCTGCCTTCCCCACCCCCCTGCTGCTAGCACGGCTGGACATAGTAGGTGGGGGTACATGTGGGTGGTTCACTGTGGTCTCAGGGCTCCCTGCCCTGCTGCCCTTCCCCCAGGAACCCCATGCCAGCTGTGCACCCCCTGCCTGCCTGGTAGCATTGGTTGGCAAAGCTCCATGCCGCTGCTGCCCTGTGCCGGTGTGGGGCTCCCAGGGGATGGGCAGTGGGGAAGGAAGCCCCAAGCCTGCAGAAGGCAACCCACATCTGCCCACACTCCATGCACAATTCTGGGGGGTATGTGCTCCCCCAATGCCCACCCCTGAGGGGTGCACACAGTGGTGAGGAGTCACTCCCCCACATGCCCTGCACACCCTGGATGAGCCACCCATATCTGTCCCACTTCCCACCCCAGCCCCAGGGCTTCATGCTCCTCCCTGTCTGGGCAGCACCACCAGAGCCTGCCCCACTCCCTCCCTCACCATGGGGGCCTTGATCTGCCCCCCATTCCCCTTCCTCCCACCATACACTTACCTGCATTGAGCTATCCAACCTGTCTGGCTGCTTCCCGGCCATGTGCATGTCTGTGGGTGAGCACATGCACGTGGCACTCTCTGCATCCCGCTCCTGGCAGTCCCTTGCAGGCTGGATTGTTGCCCGCCTTTAGGGGGAAATCCGAGTCCCTGCACAGTGCTGCAAATCTGGGATAAATGCTGTCCTGGAGCCATGCAGCCCAGGACCAGGACTTGATGATCCTATTCCAGGACTATCCTACCTAATTAGGGATGGGTGGTCACCCTACATGTAAAAGTACCCTAAAGTGTTTAAGTAGTAGTATAATACAAAGCACTATATACTGTTCTTGTGAGTATGGTTGGAGGGCACATGCTGCTTGTTCAGTTTATTGATCATATAACGCACACACACACACGCACGCACGCGCGCGCGCGCACACACACACACACACACACAGAGTACCAAGGATCCATCCATCTATCTAGCCATCCTTGTTACTCTATTTGTATTTTAATATGCCAACCACAACTGTCACGGAGCAGGGTAAAGCTGATCTGTAAATTATCGGGGGAGGGGGTGGAGATAAAAGGTGCCACTATGCAATGTAACTTACAGAAGTTTTGAAAGTCTAAATTTATGGGCTACTTTGTTAGCTGTTTCAGTGAAACAGTGGGTCTTAGATTATTTGATTTACTGACATTTTGTCAAACTGTCAAACTATCACAAATGCAACAATAATGTTGAACCCCATGAAATATTTTTAGGAAATATGGCAGAGAGCTGGATCTGCCAAGAGGTTACCACAGCAATGTCCAAGAATGCTACAGTGACGAGTGACCGGCGTATTCTCCCTACTTGTGAAAAATGAACTGCTATTCATATGCTTTTCTTTCCATAGGGAGAAGCTGTCTGTGGCTCGGCTGCAGCGGGAAGTTGCACGAAATAAGAGTGAAGGAACAATGGTAAGCTTTGGCTATTATCCTATTTGCAATTCTATTGTACCCTCTCCATTCAGATCTTGAACATATTTCATCTTGTTGAGGATGGCCATTGAGCTATTAATCCTGCATGAAGCTCAATGAAAGTTTAGCTGATTCTGTGTTCATAACACTGTTTGGAAAACCCTACAGCTAAAGATACTGCTGTCTTGGAAAAGTTTTCCTTAGAAGTCAGTTCCTCTTTCTTTGCTTCACTGAGAAAGTTTCTGGAAGTTCAAGTTTGGAACCATATATGCAGCGTGGGGAACGCAGACACATTCTGACTGAGGCATGAAACTTTTTTAGTCATTATTCAATGCTACCAATCTGTAAAAGATAGGAAAATGAAAGAGAAGGAACTTTAAAAAGGAGCAGTCTTGACTGTAAATAAGTTTAATTTCTTTATTTTTACTTTTCTCATTTTACACATTTTCTCATTTTGAACATTTACTGAAGGTAATTATTTAAAATCCAGCAAATGTTTTACTTCTGGTAAGAATTTGGTTTCCCCCTGTATTAGGTGAATAGCTTAGGGGAATCCAGGGGATAAAAGAGATGTGTTTGGGAAGCTTAAAACAAAAACAACAAAACAACGACAACTAAAACCAGTTTCCTAGAACATGGTCATGCAGCTACCATTGACTTAAATTAATTGCATACATGGATCTCAATGAAGAATTTGACCCATAATGTGTTTAGCTCAATGGAGAGAGCCAGAGGTGATGATCAGCTGGAGAGTCTACCTTTGCATTTAAATGCTCTGTTAGTCATGTGAGGCAGTCTTGAAGAAAAAAGTCCATTGGTCCCCTTAAAATTTTTCAGAAACCCCTTTTATAAGACTTTTTACAATAGATTGAAAGACATTTGAGATGCATAGCTGATGGTTTGCAGGAAAGATTGAGTTTAATGTTGGTATTTTATACATGGAAGCAAAGGTTTGATATACACGTTGAGAAACACTTGTTTCAAATGTTAAGCCACAATCCAGTCTGCAACTATGATAAAACATCTGCTTAAGTACAAGAGAGGGTTTTGCGTGAGGAGGATGGCCAAGATCAGGCTTCAGGTTTGTAATTGCATTTTGGTTCTCAGTGTAAATAACTTTTACAAAATCTAGAAACTGATTTTACCTTGATTGAAATGTGTCTGTCTGTTTTAATTGTATGAACTAATTTTCAGGTGAAGACATAGAACTAATGCAATACCTTGAGTGTGGAATACATTTTGCAGGATAATCCAAGATTCTGTTAAATAAGCAATATTGCTTAACTTTCTATGCAGGGTAACATTTATCAGTATATATTAATCCAAAGCACTCCTACTGCTTCAAGAAAAAAAATTAATGGGTGGATGTTGTCCTGACTTATTCTTGTGTTTTTTTGCAACAGGAACACATTGTTGGTTCATATTTAGCCTATGGTTTACTGTAACCCCAGGTCCTTCTTTGCAATACTGCAGCCTAGCCAGTCCTTCCCCAGTCTGTATTGGTGCATGCAATTATTCCAGTTCAAGTGCAGGGCTTTGCAGCTGCTCTTATTGGCTATGTTGAAATGGGTGTGAACATGTGTCGTATGTGGCACTTCCGACTGCGACGTGATACGCCATACATGCAGGCATTCCCCATGCTGCTACCTTGCAGTGCGGGGGCATTTTTTGGCTGTAGGAGATCCTGGGGTCAAAAAACCCCACGTCTTAAAAAAAGCTGGGTTGCACACGTGGCGAGAGCCTGTGCTGCCTGAAACCAGAGCCTCGCCTGCAGGAGCCACACTCCAGCTGCTGGCAAGGCTGTCAGCTCCAGGAGCACCCCAAACTCCCAAGACCACAGTGTAAGACTGCTGGGTCCAGCACAGTTGTTGGCCCCAGCCTCCTGTACCCCACTCAGGGTAACCTGCCACACACCAGAGTGTGTGTGGTGTGGGTGTTTCCCAGGCACAAGTAGCAGTGGCACAAAGTGTGCCATTGCTTCTTGTTCCTGGGGAAACAAATGTCCATGCTTGTGTGGACAGGGCCATTGAGTGTTATTTGATTGATTGTGGACAATTTCTCCAGTCTATCCAGTCATTCTGGATCCTAGCTCTGTCCTCAAGAGTGTTTGCAATTCCACCCAACTTGGTGTCCTCTGCACATATGCTAAATGTGCACTTGATCCTATCATCCAAATCATTAATGAAGATATTAAACATTACTGGGCTCAGAACAGATCCCTGGGGAACCCTAGTTGATACTTCTTCTCAAGTAGACATTGAGCCAGTGCTGACTGCCTGTTGAGTACTGTATTTACTCTATTCTCAGTTCCCCACCCATTTAATGGGGGCGGGGCAGAGAAAGACACTCATTTTAGAATTGCATACAAGAGTGATGGGGGGCAGGCAGCTGCTGTGGCTTGGCTCATACCCCTACCCAGGGTCAGAGCCATAACAAAAGTACAGCTGCTATGGGGCTGGGTTGGGGCTGTGCTTGGTGCCCCAGGCTAGAACAAGAAGGGAGTCTCCTGGTATGGAGCAGAGGGTGGGGGAGAAGGGGACGAATAGAGGCTGGGGAGGAATCGGGGAGCAGAGACTGGGAGGAAGCGGGGGCAGGCAGGGGACAGAGACAGTAGGGGGCAGGCATCAGCAGGGGACAAGCTGCTTCACCTTCCTATACCACCTCTTCCTCCACCCCTGCAATAGTGTGGGTGGGGGAATGAATTAAAGATGGCCCTCTGATTATTAGATTCTATACATGGAAAATTATAGCAAATTTATTAATATTCCATGTATAGAATCTAATTATGGGGGGGGGTCTTAAATTCAGGGTCATCTTAGATTCAAGTAAATATGGAATTTAGCCATAAGGAAAGTGACAATGGTCAAAAACCCCAGAGTCTGTCTGGAAGAGTCAGGTTGAGATCTTGTGTTCTGTCCAACTCCTGATTCATTTGGCTATGGTGGAACCATTTTGTATTTTCATTACTGTGGACACTCAGATCCATGCATGTTCATAGGTATGTATTAGAAGTGCTAGCACAGTCGCTGCTAAATGTATTCCGTGGTTTAATTTGGAGGTGGGAATTCTGGGACAGAGTGAAGAATTACGAGATGAGAGAAAGCTAGTAATGTCAACATAAAATGTGCTGATGGATCAATAGAACAAGCGTGTACGGCTGTGAGAATGAGACAGGACTTTGAGGGCTAGATGCCAGAATGCTCCAACATCAAGAAAAACTTGTCCTCAGGAGATGAAGCAAGGGATCTATAATATAAAGAAGTCGTAAAGTTACTAGAATTGAATCTTCCATTTCATTCCATTTAACATTTTGGTAAAAAAATTAAATAAAATTGAGCATCTAATTAACTTATACAAATATGTGGTCCCTTAAATATTTGCAGCCACAAGTACCTTAAATATGTGCCACAAGTACCCCACATGGGCAGCTGGTATGTTTGGCACATGAGACCCAAGCACTGAGTTAGAGGGCACCAGTGGTGGGAATTGGGGTGGGGAAAGGTATCTGGGTGGGAGTTGGGGGTTGGTGCTGCCTTGAGGATTTGGCCCCATGGGAGGTACAGAAGTAGGCACTGCCAAATTCAACACTGCCATGCCCCTCTAGCACATCCAAAGTCAAGCAATCTGCAGTAAGAAAAGGTCAGAGTTGGTGAACAGTATTTATGCTCTTTTTTTCTCACTATGCCAGTAGCATCACACGTTATTGCAATGGCATTATCTAATAGTTTGGACTTGCCTTGTGGCAGGCTTTTCAGAAAGGTTGGCCACCACTAACTTAGAATGGGGGAGTGAAAAGTCTTGTAGAACCACCTCTATTCTTGAATCAGCACCACATATGTGATTCCTTGTGATGATGGGCAGCCACTTCCATGATTCAGAAGGGCTACAGGAGAGGTGTCTATCAGTTTTGACACCTTCTTCCAAGGTTATTGAGGTTGGAGACAAAGGAAAAGAGCAGTAAGAAGTGGCATCAGTCAAAGAGGAAGTTGGACACAATATCTGTCAGGTACTGATGAAGAGATCCTTGCAACAGCATTTATTCTGGATCTGACTTGCTACTGGACAAGTACTCCAGCAAACTGGAGGTGCAGTAGCTTAGGAAGTTGTGATGGAGTACTTTAGGCATCTTGTGGATGCAGTGACCATCTCAGTAATAGCTACAGCAGTAGTGTGTCAACCGTAACAAACATCCTTCATTCACTTGGGGTCTATCTATTTGGTGACAATGTTGGACCCTTTCCTGATGACGGGCTGCTGCCTTCCCTGGCACAGAGCTCTCAGACTGAATAGTTATTTGCTCCTGCTGCTAGCTCATATCACTTGGCCTCTTGCTTAGACTGGACAGATGGTTCCTGCTGCTTCTCTGGCTAGTTTAAACTATAAGGAATAGTGTCTCCTATTTTCATCCAATAAATCACTGTTAGTATTCTGTATTGTACTGATGTAAAGCATAGCCTGAGGTTTGTTGTTGTTAACTTCATCATATCATGGTAATGCCCAGGCACTCTGGTCAGGTTGGGCCCCCAGTTCCCTAGGTTTTGTACAGAAGACATGTCCCACATGCCTTGCAGTCTAAAAGACAAATCCTATGTAATGCCTGGGAGAAGGAAGGGAGAGGAAAATGATCAAGTATTTAAAAATGCAGGTATAGTTACAGTTTAAACAAAACTATAAAGTCATACCAAATACTCATATTTGACCTTGTTGACTTGCACTTCCAAAGCCGAACAGTTTGCAGTAAGAAAAGGTCAGGGTTGGTAAACAGTATTTATGCTCCTTTTTTCCAATATGCCAGTAGCGTCACACATTCAGAGGCCAGGGAGAATGTACACTTATGGAGTGCACTAATTCCTCCTTCGGGGAGGGAAGTGAATGAGCACAGCTGAAAGACTTCCAGGAGTTTAGGTGTGCATGTCATTCCTGTTTATGTCATGTGCAGAACAGATTAAATGCAGCCTTGTGATTAACATAATGATGTTAGTGTTCTTGCAAGAAATAGCTGTCAGCAGTTTTTAGCCAGGCCATTCCTGTACACAGACTTGTGCATCTTTACTCCAACTCAGACACATTAAAGTCCCTGACAGGGACCCTGTGCATTCATTTGATGAGTATTCCTGAGACTTACAGAGAGTATGTAGCTGGCCTTTGCCAGGAGTATGCAAGGCTGGGGGAATCTACCATTTAGCTGTCCTCCTAAATCTTGTTGCCCAAGCAAAGGGGCTATCCACAGGTTCAGTCATTTGCCCTGACAGACATTATCTGCTCTTTTGCTGGTTTCTCTGGCTTCAGTTATTTTCTGCTAAGAAATTCAAAAATGAATTTGGCTTTTGAGACCAGAGGTGGTCCAAGTTAGTAATAGGTGGTCTCTTTGCACTAAGTTATTAAGTCAAACCCATGCACAATAAAAGTCTGACCCATGTCAATGAATGTCGTGTATTCATACCTTTCCCACATGTGTTACTCCAACACCTGTGCAATTCAAGGGAGAGCATATGGTGCTACAGCTTTTGGCCTCTACTCCCCCACTTTCCATCTGGCACCCATTTGGTCACAGTGTGAGAAAGTTGTGGATACTTTTCCTTTTTGCCTTCCCAGCATGAATCATGTTAAGAATACGCCATTTAGGATTTGCTTTCCTGCACAGAGGGATGCCGGTTAATCTCTGCCATAACTTATGACCAGCTGTTGCCTTTTGCATAAAGCTCATAGAAATTATAGACAGGAAAGACTTGTTGCATTCTTGTCCACCCACCATTACAGGAATTGCTGCAGTGGGGATTATTCAGGCACTAAAACAATAATGAAAAGTAAATACTAAGCATGTGTTGTAGATACTATTTAAGTTGCAATACATTTGTTCAATAAATGAGTTTTACACATCTGTATAAATAACATATGGTGAGCAGTGAGGAAATATATTTTTTATGAAAAAAGTATCTTTTTATAAATGAAGAGATTAAGAATTGCATATAGTATGTGATCACCATTTTGTCAGGGTACAGCCTCCTAGGAAATCAATTTTTATAATTCCAAGATTTTACATTTTCTCGGGGTCCAATTCATTCTTGGCATAAGAGGGATACTGAGAAATGCTGAGGTGAAAAGACTAAATGAAAGTATTTAATCTCAGGACAGATCTTCACCACCAAAGATATAGAAATATATTTTATTTGTATAAAAATATTGTATTTAAGCTTGTAGGTATTGAAAAGTTGGTGTCACACCTAGAGCTGAAATCAATATAAGGAATGCATTCTTTGGAATAGAAAAAGGAGAGGCCACATTTATACATGAACATTTGATGATTTGTTTGGGCTTATTTATTTAAATTTGTTTTTGTTGAACCCCCTCAGCAATATCTTCCAGTTTGTAGACTGGTCACCTTCAAATTGCACTGTCCCTTTACTGATGTTACCTATTGAAGTGGAAACAATAAGGATACTCCTAGATTGGATGGTGGCTCTTCCTCCAGGTGTACTGTCCTATTCTAATTTCTTCTAGTATGTCCAATGATATTTTCTCTCCCTATAGACTAACTCAGGGTTATGCCCTCATACTTGCATAGCTTTCACTGAAGTGAATGAGAAATGTACATTTTTAGTATGTGGTTGCAGCGTATATTTAAAATCAAGAGATTTTTTTTTTAAGATTAAGCTAGCAAAACATTTATTTTATTTATGTTTATTCTAGAACAGAGAAATATATGGGATCATCTTGAAATCATTAAGGACCTTGTTTCATTAGTCTCACATAATTTAACCATGGTAAAATATCTTACCAAACTTCCTTTGCTTTCTTTGGATTCAGAGTGAACGATAATTAAAACTGTGAATATTTTGTGTCTTTTAATGTATATGTGTGCACATGTATGTTTTCTGTTCTTATTCCTGCATCTAAGTATTTTAATGCAAATCATTAGTTCATTGGCCTGTAAACCATAGCAATCCTAGGACTCAGGGAATTTATTTATGAAGGCTAAAGTGGTGTGATATTGTCTTTTATGTCTACATAGGTTTCACTTAGGGTGGGCCTTAGGCTCTGATTTACCATGTTTCCTGCTGTGTTTTTAAGTGATGTGAAGTGATTATCATGGCATCTTCCCTGTATCCATCTATTTCACACCTGCACCCTTTTGTTATAAACATACCATGTTAACTGAATGTGAGGTCCCCAGTGAATAGGTTTCCACCCTCCTGTAATCCTTCTACATTAGATTGATTTGTAAATGTATCAGATTCTTTGTTAGCAAGTAAACCACTAATTAATTTAAAGCTCTCTGTGGAGAAATTAAAACCCTGGTTAAGACTTTCAACAGGCTCAGATGGTGCTAATAATGGGAAAACAAGTTATATTAATGAATTTCACTGTGAGCTGCACTACTACTGCTTTATAAGGAGTTTTTGGCATAAATTGGTACAAACTGTCCATTTCAAAAGAAGGAAAAGGGGGGAAATATTTGCACAACCAGTGAAATGATTCATTTGTTACCAGACACTGAACTGTGTTACAGCTTCATTGCACTGTTTTGTATATTCAAGTTAAGGTAAACCTGAATGAAACTTTTATTTGTTACGGTTTGAAAAAGTTTGACTAATTTCCTCAAATCCTTTCATCTTCATGTGCCTCTGAAATTTGTATGTTCCACTTAGAGATAGAAGCAGTGAAGAACAGAGAAAGGAGCTGATCCGTCTCATAATAAAATTGATGGGAGGGTTTAATGACTAGCTTCGGTTTATTTTCTTCTTAGCTCAGATTTGTATCCAAAAGGTCATATAAGGAAAAACTAAACTATATAGTTTTTGAGCTTCAGCCTGCACCAATAGTAGAGAAATAAAAATGTATGTATACGTATGTGTGTGTACATATGTATGTGTATATGTAGATATGTGTATGTGTGTATATGTAAGTATATGTATATACCTTTATGTATAACTTCATCATTTCCAGGTTCTTGCATATAGAGTGTCACTTAATCACCCCCAGACAGCACAGTATTAGCCAAGCTCACCCCATTATTATGGAGACTCTTGGCATTAGTGTTTCTGCTTCCTCTCCCCCTCTTTGGCTGTTATCACTGTTGTGGCACTTAGTGCTGCAGCAGGAGGCTACGTGGCCCGCACCAAAGCTGACATTATTACTGCTCCATTAATCAGCTAGCAGGGAGTGTTCCTAAAATCTGTGCAATCAGCATTTTTAGAGACCCAGCACATTACATCTGCAATGTGCATGGTCTTCTCTGAGGAGTGGGAGTCCTGAGGTTTCACTCAAACTTGGGTCTTACACATGGCAGCACAATGTACTGCCTCCAGCTTGGAAGCATTTTCTATCAGAGAAGTGATAAATCTGTGCAATAGCCTTGAGCAAACAGAAAGTCTGTTGATGCAGAAGCACTTGGGTCATTCAAAAATAGATGATATTTAGCAATAAATGAACTGTTAAAGATGAGATACAAAAAGCTAAATTATCTTTTTGAAATCCCAACTTTTATGTCCCTGCCTCTATATAACTGTCTGTCTGTACTGTAATTTAAAAAAGTAGTGCATAATGAAGCAGATTCAATATTTCTTTTTAACACTGCTTGAATTTATATTCCTTGTTGATTTAAATGTTGATAATTAAGTTCCTTCACATTTTTGCTTGCTACAGCTATTGAGTGATAACCTCCATGTGAACCTTCAGACATTCTAAACCAGAAAGAATGGCTCTAATCCCAGTGTCTTGTCTTTTGTTCCCGTTACCTGGCCTATCTGCACTGTTTCCCATTCTTTTTAGGAATTCTGTGATTTTAATGGCAGCTAAATGGTGGTTACAATTGATAATAATGATTGAGCTTCTTTAGGGCTAGAAACAGAAGTTACACATAACTTGGTTTAAGTAATCAGAAACTTGTTTAAACAGGTAACAGAATAGAAATTTGGAGCCCATAAACTGCTTTTAAAATGGCCAAAACTGGTTGAAGATAAACCTGGTTGGATGTAGTATCAGACTTAACTGATTTAGGTCAAACCAGATTATGGAACTTTTGTCCCAGACCCCTTCCTGTTTCAAGTTAACTTTGTCCCCCATCATCCCAGGTTGCTTTGCAGCCCTGGGCTATGCTGCCTCCTCAAGCAGAGCAGGGACTGCCTCGCCGCTCTGCCCCTTAGCCTGCATCCTGCATGTGCCCGTCAACCCATATGGACGGGGGGAAGGGGAACAGACCCGCAGCCCCTCCTAACCAAGGTCTACACAACACGTGGAGGGAGGGAAGACCCCTGTGGTGGGGGCTTTTCAACCACTGGCAGCCCTCTCCCTTCTTTCTTCCATGCTATTCATTGCTTCAGAGCCTGCCATAGGGGAGAGGGAAAAGAAGTCCTCTGGGCCAGGTGCCTGTCCGTGCAGCCCAGCATGGGGGCACCAGGGAGCTCCTGCCTTGGGGGTCTTCCCTCCACCCCAGCCCAGGGTCCCCCAGCTTGGGACAGCCTCAGGGAGCTAAGGGGAGTTCTTCCCCTCCTGAACTACAGAGTCCTTGCCTCAGCCCCTGCAAATCTTACACAGCTTCAGGGAGTGGAAGGAAATTCTCCTGGTCCTCCACAGCTGCTGCGAGTCTGAGGCAAAACTGATGCAGGGGAGCAGAGGACATGGGTGACTGGTGCCTCCCGAGTTGAGGGGGCACCAGATCGCTGATGAGCCTGGGGAGGGGTTGGGGCCCCCAGCGGCTAATTGCAGAGCCAGAGGCGAAATGGGAAGTGCACTTCCACTGGCACTTCCAGCTTCATGGCTGCTGGCACTTCCACGGGGTGCACAGCTGATCTCAGGGGGTGCACGTGCACTCGCGTGCATCCCTTATGTGTCGCCAATGGCAGAGGAGTTTTCCTGGGCTCCCTGGGCTATCCCCGAGACAAGCAGCAGCTAAGGCAAGGGTTTGGGGTTGGGCTTGGGGAGAGGAAGAATTCCTGTAGACTCCCTGGAGCTGGCCTGGGCTGGGGTGAGGGGAAGCCCCCCAAGGCCGGGGCTCCCTGGTGCTCCCACGCTGGGTTGCACAGGCAGGCAGCTGGCCCAGAGGACTTCTCCCTCCCTCCCTCCCTTGGCAGTGGCTGAAGCAATCAGGAGCTGGGAAAGGGAAGGGGGCTCCCCAGGGCTGCCTGGGCTGGGGAACCCAGGCTGCAGGAACCTCCTGAGGGGGAGGCTCCCCTAAGGTGGGCCAGTACCTGGGCAGGGGGCTTCTTAACTCCCTGTGAGGGGACAGCAGGGCTTTGGGGACACTTGGCTGGTCTGACAATGACCGGAAAGCTGGGAGACATGCTCTAGCATCCCCTGCCTACTGGCTTGGGTCAGTGCAGGCCTCCCCCTGCCTTTCCCAATTGAAAACTGAATGTCAATTCAGTCAGTTATTGGTTCAGCATGGAGGAAACTGCTTAGATTGAATCACTTCAGCCCTGGGCTTTTTGACTGGCTGTACTTATCCTAGAAGTTTACCTAATGCATTTGGACCCAATTAATTGCCATACTTGGTAATCAAAGTCATAGGCTCGTAGGATTGGAAGGGGCCTCAGGTGACCTCATTTACTTTTCCACAACTGTGTTTCCTTCGTGCAGTTTCAGCCATTAGCTGAGTCCCGTCACTCTTCTTGTAGCTTCTGGCGCATTCTATTTCATTCACTCCAAATATGTAGATATTCAGTTAATATTGATATTTTTCTTTTTAAAAAACAAAGACGAGTTTTCACAAGTTAAAAAAAAGAAATTCAGACATTTTAGCACTTGTTTAAGAATAGGTAAGACAAATCAAACTTGTTCAGTCTTCCTGAAATGGAAATACTGAAGCCCTATAGTATCAGCTGATTTTTTTCCCTGTTTTAAAAAATCAGTTCTTGTCTTTCCAAGACAGTTTCAGAGTTTGTCTTATTTATCAAATTCTGCTGTAACATGTGAGGAGCATGTTGATTGAAATCAATTTATTTAATTCCATTGTTGTTATAAGTTTAATAGAAATAAGGGCATACAGCAGGAAAGGGAAAAGTCCCTAAGGGTGTGTGTTTAATTTTTAGTTAGTACTCTTGTTTTCTACCAGAAGAGGGAGCTACATTCATTTAAAATAGCATCCCTAGTGAAAGCTCAGTTGAAGTATAAACCATCTGCGGCATATTCAAAGTGCAGCACTGGCAATGGTGTGGTTCAAACTTTGTAGACAAATTCTGTTCCCATTTGAATTTAAATTTGGCCTTGTAGATAGCCATTGCAACATAATAAGACTAGTAAGATCTTCTCATTTGTCAAGCAGACCATTTGTCTTTGTTTCCAGTGGTGGGGAAGAGAGACTGAAGACCTTCTCTACAGTTATTACTACTGTAGGCAATGTAGTTACGTAAAACAGACTTTGACCTTGTTGCTCAAGTTAACCTGATTGGTTTGTCTTTGTTGTGTGCTTCTGAAAAGTATTTAGAGTCAACCTGGAAGGAAGCAGAAAGTGTATAAGTACCACTGGAAAAGGAAAAGAGTTGCTATGAAAGGTCATGTTTTATAAGGCCTGGAACACAGAAAAATTATTTTAAAAATCAGCATAAACTCAGTTGCCTTCTATAGAAACTGGCAATTAAACATTAGGCAACCCATGCAGGGGCTGATCAAGGCAATATAACAATGGTTCAGAGAGCTATCCAGTGAGTACTTTAATATCAGAGTAGCAGTTGCCTTCACCGTGGAGAAAATCCCATTTTATGGCTGGAAACAGATGTATGCTGCCCTAAGCAATATCTCACTGGCTAATAGGAATGATGCACATATACGCTAACAGTGAATTGTGGCCACTTTAATATTAAAAAGGTTAAGTTCTGCAGTTCTGAGCACCTCAGGCAATAGGATGAGTTGGATGGGGGGGGAAGAACATCAGAATTTATTGAGGAAATATTTTTACAAGGGTGACCTGAATATAGTCACTATTACAAAATATAAGGAAAAGGTAAATATAAAGGCATGTGTTAGTCTAGTACAAGGAGAGTAATTTGTCAACTAGTTGTAAGGTTTCTTGTGATTCTAAAATACAGAAGTTGCATAACAATTTACATTTTGTGCAAAATAGGAGAACAAGTCTATACTTATGAATAGCAGTAAAATTGCTATTGTGTATTTGGGGTTGTATTTTTTTTTTTAGCTAGAGCTTCTAGGAAAATTCTTTAAAAAAAATCACTGAGTTTATTCTCTTGCTTAATTGCTAGAATACTTCTATGGCATTTATATTAGTAAACAGTAGCATTACCAAAATAAAGTGTCCTACTGCCTTAGCTCTGGGAACAGTTTAATTTATTGTGTTAGCCCAGAGTTCATTGACTTTATTTTGTAAAACAAACTTTTTGTTACAGGTACTGTTAATTTCTTGTTCTTATGTAGAACGCAAGGTCTGGATTAAGTTAAGATATTTCTCTTGATGTGAACTTCTATGAATATCATTGAAACTGCTTCAGGATCTGTTCGTTGTCCTAATATCCTTTGTATCAGAATTAACACAAGTCTTTTTAGTGGTTACAATAATAGCTGTACTGGTACTTCTTTCAGTTTGTGGTTTCTTATCAGAATTACTTGTGACTTGCCATAGTTATGAATTAATGAGGTAACATGAAGACAATGCAATGCAAAGGATGTTACGCTGGAACATCTCATACCATCTTTAACTTAGGTACTCCTGACAAAGTCAAGTGAGTGGGGTTTGGCCCAGTACAAGGAGCAAAATCATTATTTCTTTACTGCATCTGTCAGCTAAAGATGGGACTTGCTGCCTTTTTCCTACGATTTTATTTAAATTTTATTTATATGTACCATGTCGGGCAGTGTCCTGTGTACTTCAGAAACTGTTGTCCTAAAGAACTGTCTTATTTTAAATGCGACGCAACAGCAGTGATATCATATCTATATACAGGTGAGGAGGGAGAAATGGTAGAGGAAGCAGGTTGTTCCATCCTTTTGATTCCATAAAAATATAGACATGGTTCTTTGAGTGAATGAGGGGCTGTTGAAATAAAGCATCCGAACAACTGTATTTCTCTAGAGAACAGGTGAAGCACAAACAGGAGAGCACATAGTTTGGATTGTACGTTCTTTGGGGAAAGGACTACCTTCTTTCTTTCTGTTTGTATTGCACTTAGGACAATGAGTTCTTGTCCCTTGGCTGAATCTCCCAGACTCTGTAATAGTACAAATATCCCACTCCCTTAAAAGAAGTTTATATAAGATAAAGGTATAATTTAGCCATCAAATCCTTGGCCCTCTCACATAAGAAAAGTTTATTAGAAACCGGAAAGAATTAATGACTGAATTTACTTGAGCCCTTGAGTAATTTCAAATGTCATGATGTCTGCTCTCTATTAATACCAGCCAGGTTTGAACTGGAGACTAAAAGATGAAGAGTCTCTATGCTGCCTTGACCCATACAGGTTTCCTTCAGCACAGAAAAATTCCTTCACCCTCCCTTAAAGTCTCATTTAATATCCCTGTTTGTGAAAAGTTATAGGGAAGCAGTATTCCTAGGTGATCACTAGAGGTGCACTGATTCATCGGTCCATATTGTGTAGGCACTGATAAAAGGAAAATTGCTATTATTAGCAACAGCTTTATTGGGCTGATGTGGCTGATAATGTTGCTGATAAATGCTGCATGCATCTGCACAGCCGCAGCATGTGTACAGCAAGTTTGGCAACTTGCAGAGCAGCGTCTCGCTGGGAAGTCTGTTGGGAGGGAAGGGGCGGGGGTGGGGCACAGATCAAAGCCCCTGCAGTGAGGGAGGGAGTAGGGCTGGGACTGGGCCTGGGGCAGGTGCTGCCCAGCTAGGGTGGGGTGTGGGACTGAGCCATGAGCAACTTGTCTGGGTGGCATGGGGGAGGCAGATCCTGATGATGTACGCACCCCTTTTGGAACCATGGGGGGCATGTGCCCCCTGGATCTGTGCACAAGGCAAAGTCAGGCTGCCACTATGGGCTGGGGCCGAGGGCTTTGGGGTTTGGACTGGGACTGCACTTGTTGTGGGTTGTGGCAGTGCTCTGAGGGGAGGCTACAGGAGGGCTATGCAAACTTTGGGGTGGCTATAGCCCAACCCATAATTCCCGCCCAGTGCTGCCGGGGCCACCCCTGGCCCCAGCCTGCCATGGCAGCTTGCCTTTGACCTGTGCAGAGATCTGGGGTACGTGCCCCCCATGGCTCTCCCCACAGCCCCCGGATAAGCCTCTTGAAGCTGTGTCCTGTGCCCTGCCCCGCTCCGGCTGAGCAGTTCCAGCCTCACTCCTTCCCTCACCGCAGGGGCCTCTATCTGCACCCTCATGTCCTTTCTCTTCTCCTGCCCCTCCCCACCAATAGATTTACCAGCTGGATGCTCCTCTCCATGCTGCTGAGCTGCATATTGGCGATTGGATTGGTATCAGCCGATATGAATTGTTAATAATTGGCCATTCGTATTGGCAGAGATGACCTGAGCAGGGTGTGGGGCCCAGGGCAAATCACCCTGTGCAGGGCCCCATCCCTGGACACAAGGAAGCTGGTGGAGGATTCAGTGGCTGGGGAGGGGGGTGCTGAGTGGCCAGACATGAAGCCAGTGGCAGCACGAAGGTGCCATGCCGCTCCACCCAGCTCCATAGGGCCCCCCAAAGTGCGGGGCCTGGGGGTGGTCACTCTGATTCACACCCCACCCAGGGATGGTCCTGGGTATCTGCCCAAAATATCTTTATTGTTGCACCTCTAGTTGATCATTTAACTGTGTTTAATAAATTAACTACTGTATCTTTCATCTCTTTGTCTCGTAATCTTTAATTCAAGTTTTTCCTTGTAAAACAACTACTGACATATTTTTTATTAAGTTGGCTCTCGAGTCAGAACTATGGATGCCTATACACATGCTTGGAGGTGGTGGGGGTAGGCATTTTAATTACTGTATAGACCAACTGCCTGGCAGCTACTCTACTAGATTACCACAGCGTCACATATATCAAGTCCCTGCGCATTTAAAAATGGTCACGGGATAGTCTAATTAGAATATCAGTGAGCACATGTGTAGACAGCCTAAGATACTAAATCTTTCACAATTAAGATCTTTCATAATTTTTCACTCACTGCATAGTTTCCCAAGTCTGCAACTGGTATACAGAGTTTATGGTATGTCCTATAAGACAGGATTGTGTCTAGACTGTGGAAATGACTTTTTGATACTTGGATTGTATTATTTCCATAATGCTTGGTATGATGCATTCATTGTGCTTTTGTAGTTGTTCTGAAATCTTATAAAAGGAAAAATACCACACAGTCCCTCATTTCAAGTCTTACCTTGCTATGACATGATACTATGGTGATTTCCATTCACATTTCAAGCTATAATGACAAGTAATACTCTCTGCGTAGAGCAGGGGTGTCATGCCAAACTAGATCACTCCCTTGGGCTGGATCTGGCTTCCGCCTTGTTGGATTCAGTGACAGTGGGGTAAGCGGCAGTGGGGGTTGATGTAGCCACTGCTTGCCCCCTTGCTGTTGAAGTATGTCCCCAACAGGACTCTGTACCCAGGAATTTGGTCAGAACCTAGTGAAATGGCTTTCTGGGCTAGGTCATTAAAAGCTCTTGTGTAGAGCATAGTGGCATGTCAATTAATATGGTAGTTCTTAGTATTCTATCAAATGTTTATAATGGGATGCATCCTGGTTACAGTCTTAGTATGCAGAAATGCAGAGGATGGCAGGATCGGTGTTGTCGCATTTGTTTGTGGAGTACTAAAAGGTTTGGGTAAACTGCTTGGTGGATGCAGAAGCCAGCAGTCCCATGCCGTGCAAATTTCATGTGCTTATGGGATTGGGACTGGTGGATATCTGTGACAGTTCTCTGGTCTTTCCACTTTAATGAGAAGCACAGCTGTGAAACATGTTCATAGCCTAAGGAGAGGATTCTTCCTTTCCCTCGTTCTTATTTTGTTGTTTAGGCTCTTGTTCAGAAGTCCTGGTTTGATTCCATATTCTGCTGTACACCTGCTGTATAATCTCTGCAAAATTACTTATTTTCAGTGCCCAGGTCCCCTATCTGTTAAGCAGGGCTATTAAAACTCCCATCCTCCCACTCTTTGTATGAATTGTCTCTATGGAATGTAAACTCTTTGGGTCAGGGACTGTCTCTTGCTGGGGCTTTGAACAGTTGAGAGTAATTTGGAACCCAGAAGACATACTAGGATATAAATGATAATAGATCAGTCACTTGCTCTCTGTGTTGGAAAGTAGATTTGGCCCCAAATACATAGCCTTTATGACAATAGTTTTGTAATTACTCTTTCCATTTTCAGTTTGTGATCAGCACTCTATGGTGACCCTAACTATTTAGAAGCTATTTCTGAACGCTGGAGAAAAATTATCCTCTCCTGGGAGCATACTAAGTTTGGTGGTATCTATTAACCTCTGCCCTGGAGCAGTGACTGGCATAGTTTCCCATTTAAGCAGCTTTGTTCGTGACTTCCACTAGAGGAGTAGGTCATAATTCTGTGACTGTTCCTGGAAATCTTGTGTTATATAAGGTTGCCCTATGTCAGTGATGATAAACTGCCTCAGAATGAAAATATGTGCAGTTTATTGCCTGAGATTTCATAGGGAAAAAAATACATGTCTTAAATCAGAAGCTTAAAATAAATCTCTCATACTAAAACTAGATTTTGAGTCTTATAGGTTGTGTATTCTTAAATACATTTTTTCAAGTGTTGGATGTAATCTTTTTTGCTATCATCAGACTCTCCCCCCCAAAAACTAAGTAATTTGAGAAATTATACTGAAATTGAGAAAATTTTCCCTTTAAAGAGGGAGGATGTATTATTTATTTATTGCTAATACTTGCCCTTTGGTGCAAACTGGTATGTTTCAAAAGGAATTGCTCTTTGGAAAATACAGCAAAAGATTAACAAAAGTAACCTTTGGAGCTTTCAGAAAAGTTGTGCCTATCAGTTTCCTGACATAGGGAAGAAGAAGTAGCACAGAGACTGACGCAGAAAGCAGAGATTTCCAGCCCCTAGTCCTTATTTGAAAACCTGGGGGAGGAACACTTTCATTGGTCCTTGATTTTTTTTTTTTTTAATTTTTAAAATAAATGTGCAAAATATATCCGAGTTAATTTGATTCTGCTTGAATTGACATGAGGGTGAATTTGGTTTATGAATTCACTCTTAATGGAAATGCCAACTCTGTGAAGTGCTCTCCTTCCTGTTTATCCTTTCAGAAGAGGGTATAGCTACTGCCTTGTTCTTTGAGCTTCCCGTCTCCCACCCTCTGGTTCTCGCTCAGTGCAGCGATGTCAGTGTTGTGTCGCCTGAGTTCTCAAGCCATGATCGCAGTGTGGTGCTCTGGCATTCACTTATAGGATTGTCCTTGAAGGTCCTGATATTGATTGTGTGTCTCTGTTAATTTCAACCATAGTAAAGGCGATCCCACTGGACACAGTTATCCAGTCAGGGAAAAGGTAGTCAGACTGTATAGGGTACTGTTTTCTAGCCCCCTCTCATGTGGGTAAGTAGAGTGGATCCTAAAGAGGGCTGCTAAGTCACAGTTACAGATGCTGCATCACACTTCTGCCTTGTCCAAGTGCTAAATGACCTTTTTGTAACTGCTGCCTTCATGCCAGTTCATGACCAGGAGCTTCCAGCCTTCACAGTCCTGTTCCCATCTTCACTAGCTAGTCACTGAAGGGCCTGAAAAAATGTGCTAAAGCCATTTTCATTGAAGATGCTTGTGCATGATTTCTTCTATTGTGGAGAAGCTGCTGTACATCAGTTTCCACACTTTTCTTGATAAAACGGGACCTTGATCCAATGGCAAGGAGGCCAAAACAATTGGAGATATCGTTCCACTGCAGCCTTTGTCTGCCTTTGAAGTCGTTGAGGTTCTAATATCTTCTGCCTGCTCTGCAGTTGAGGACTTGTAGTCCCATGCTAGGGGCTGGACAGACTTCTTATAGTGTTGACCTGTACTCACCATATCACAGTGCCCTCAGAGGATATATGTCGCTTTTCAGGAGGGAGAGCATTGCCATCTGATACCCTGGTGGTGCAGCAGCTGCTTGGTTTGCAACTCTTTATTAATCAGAGTTACCCCTGCTTATTTCACAGCTAACCTTTCCTGAAGGTCATTCCACTATCTGCCACATATGGACACACTAGGTAACAGCATAGCTCTGCCACCAGATAAACCAACTCAGTGAATTCCTCTAATTGGAGTTAGAATACCTCATGTATCTCCATGTCAAATTGGCAGGGATCATCAGTGGCTACTATCATTAGTGTGCATGCCCTGACTCTTGATGCTGCCAACAAAGCCAAGAAGGAATTCGATGCCAACTTTGACCAAGTCCTTTCTGATGTTCTGTAGGGAGACAGGCTTCTTCTGCTTGGCAGTTTTCAATGCCAGAGTCAGAAGGGACTTGACCCATTGGCAAGGAATGAGTGGAAAAGGTTAACTCCAGTGACATTCTCCTCTTGACCAGATGTGCAGAACATGGACTCACCATCACCAACACCCTGTTTCACCAGAAAAACATATACAAGACATCATGGCAGCCTCCACAATCTAAGCATTGGCACTTGTTGGACTATGTCATCATTCATGATTGGGATTGCAAAGATGTCTGCATCACTTGAGCTATGCTAGGAGCTGATGATTGCTGGACTGGTTACCTACTCATGCACTTGGTTTTGTCACTGAAACTGGCTCCCAAATGATGGGTGCAGCAGAAGCAATGCTGATGGAAAGTCAGTGTTGAAAGACTCAAGGACCCAATCCAGCAAGACCTCTTCGACCAGCTCGTCAATGAAAAACTGGCAAATTCCAATCAACAACAATAGGAGAGTGTTGGCAGCACTTGGGATGTCTTCAGGTCCAATGCTGTCAGCACCTGCAAAGGGACATCCCTTGGATTCCCTACCAGGAAACAATACTGGTGTCATGAGAATGGCTGACTAGGAGATCTAAGAATTGATTTACCACAGACAAAAGGCCTTTTGTGCTTGGCAGAATGACACCAACTCCAAGCAAAAGAAATTGAATCACCAACAAACCAAGGTAGAGATCCAAAGGAGGACCTGCAATATTAAGAACAGATGGTAGGAAGATGGTGACAAGGTGGGAAGACATCTTGCTGGAATCCATGATAAGTGCAGTTTTCATTAGTGCCACCAAAGAAATCTATGATCTGAGTACTCAGGGACCAACTCTAAGGATGGAGGAGACCTGATCAAGGAAAGGGGACCCATCAGTGCCAGTTGGAAGGAGAATTTTGAAGGCCTTCTCAGTTGAGACTCTGTTGTTGATGAGTGTTTCAATTCAATCCCACAGCACTCAGTCAGAGACTGTCTTGGAATACTTCCAACCCTTGGGAGGTGAGGGAAGCCATCAAGCAGATGGAAAATGACAAGTGAGAGAGGGAGTAGATGGAATGAGTCCCTGCTGAAATCTTCAAGCACCGGGGGGGAAGAGCTTACATCACAGTTCCATGCCCTCATCTTGAAGATTTAGAATGCGAAGGAAACCCCAGTTAACCTCAGGCTTTCCATGATTGTGACAGTTCTTTAAGAAAGGCCACAAGTCTGACTGGAAATTAGAGAGGGATCGCCTTGCTGTCCACCACAGGAAAGATCATTGTGAGAACCTTCCTGAACTGTCTCCTTCCACTTGCTGAAGTGCTCCTACCAGAATCTCAGTGTGGGTTTGGAACATCGTGAGGCACAATTGATGTGATTTTTCACTGCTTGCCAGCTGCAGGAAAAATGCCAGGAACAACTTAAACCCACGTACAGAAGGCTGACATTGATGAAGAAATCCAACATCACCTCAAATGTGTAAGTGCAGCCTTGAGGGACGCCTAGGGAAATGAGTGTTCAGAGAATGCAACATCAGATTCAAAACCAAGCTCATGGTTTATCAGGGAGGCATGATCCTGATCTTACTGTACAAAACTGAGATAGGCAACACACAGAAGGCATGTCAAGTCATTGGAGAAATGCCATCAATGCTGCTTGTGGCAGATCCTTCGAATCCAGTGGGAAGACAAACACACCAACATTAGCATAATAAAATCACAGAATCATAGAAAATTAGGATTGGAAGGGACTTCAGGAGACCACCTAGTGCAATCCCCTACTCAAATCAGTGCCATCCCCGACTGTATCATCTCAGCCAATGGTATGTCTAGGTGGGTCCTAAAAACCTCCAAGGATGGAGATTCCACAACCTCTCTAAATAATCTGTTTCAGTGTTTTACAGTAAAAGCTGTGTTACCTGGCATTTTACTAACCGGAATACTCTATTAACTAGAATTTCAAATATCCCCCAGTACAAATTCTCACTTCAGCAACTGAAATCTTTGCTGAGTCTATCTGGGATGCACATCAAGTATTTCTGTTTTTTGCATTAGTTAGTGATGCTGTGGATAGAGGAGCTGCTGCGAGTCTGCAGGGGAAAGGAGGGTGGGACAGGGATCTGCGCGGGGTAGGGTGGGCTGCTGCTGCAGGCTGGGGCCAATATCAATCTCAGTTAACTGGAATTTTTAGATAACTGACACCACTCTTACGCCACTCATGCCAGATAATGAAGATTTTACTGTACTGCACTCCTAGTAAGAAAGTTTTTCCTAATATCTAACTTAAACTTCCCTTGCTGCAACTTGAGACCATTGCTCCTTGTTCTGTCATTTGCCACAACTGAGAATCTTCTTTTGAAGCCCCTTTCAGGTAGTTGAGACTGCTATTAAGTCTCCTCTCAGGCTGCTCTTCTCTAGACTAAATAAGCCCACTTCCTTCAGTCTTTCCTCATAAATCATGTCCCTCAGCCCCCTCACCCTTTTTGTTGCCATCAGCTGGACTCTCTCCATTTTGTCCACGTCTTTTCTGTAGTGAAGAGCCCAGAACTGAACACAGTACTCCACATGTGACCTCACCAGTGCTGAATGGGGGGGAATAATCACTTCCCTTGATCTGCTGGCAACACTTCTACCAATGGAGTCCAGTATGCTGTTAGCCGTCTTGGCAGCAAGGGCACACAGTTGGTTTATATTCAGTTTATTGTCCACTGTAATCCCTAGGGCCTCTTCTGCAGAGCTTCTGCTTAGACTGGCAGTCCCCATCCTGTACCAGTGCATGGGATTATTCTGTCCTAAGTGCAGGACTTTGCACTTTTCCTTATTGAACCATGTGAGATTTACTTTGGTTCAATCCTCCAATTTGTCCAGGTCTCTCTGAATCCTAACCCTATATTCCAGCATATCCACTACTACCCCCAGCTTGGTATCATCTCACTGAGGGTACACTCTGTGCCATCTTCCAGGTCATTCATGAAGATATTGAACAAAACTAGCCTCAGGATGAACCCCTGAGGCACTCCACTTGATACTGGATGCCAACTAGACATTAAGCCATTGATTACTACCCATTGAGTGCGATGATCCAGCCAGCCTTCTATTCATCTTACAGTCCATTCATCCAACTTGTACTTCCTTAGCCCGCTTGCAAGAATGCTGTGGGAGACCATATCAAAAGCCTTGCTCCAGTCAAGGTATATGAAGTATATCCATGCTTTCCTTGGATCTACACAGCCAGTCATCTTATCATAGAAGGGAATTAGGTAGGTCAGGCATGACTTGCTCTTGGTGAATCCATGTTGATTTTTCTGAATCACCTTCTTCTCCAAGTGATTAGAAATAGAATTGCGCAGGACCTCTCCTGATCACCATGACTCTTCAAAGATGATGGCCAGTGGCTCTGCAATCACATCAGTCAATACCCTTGCCACCCTCATGTGCATCCTGTCTGGTCCCATGGACTTGTATATGTCCGGCTTTTCTAAATAGTCCCTAACCTGTTCTTTTGCCACAGTTGCTTACCTGCTCTCCAAATTGTGGTGCCAGGTGCAGTAGTGTGGGAGCTGACCTTGTCTGTGAAGACTGAGATGAAAAAGGCATCAAGTACTTCAGCCTTTTTTGCATCATCTGTCACTAGGTTGCCTCTGCCATTCAGGAAGGGACCCACACTTTCCCTGATCCTCTTCTTGTTACTGACATACTTACAGAAAACCTTCTTGTCACTCCTCATGTCCCTTGCTAGCTGCAACTCTGATTGTGCTTTAGCCTTCCTAATTTCATCCCTGCATGCCCAAACTATAAGCTTCCTTTTTGTGATTTAGCTTACTGAACAGTTCCCTGCTAAGCCACTCCGGTCTTCTGTCGTACCTGCTTGTCTTCCTGAGTATCAGGATGGTTTGTTTTTGCACCCTTAGTAAGGTTTATTTAAAGTACAGCCAGCTGTCCTCTCCCCCTCAGACTGGCCTCCCAGGAGATCCTGCCCATCAGTTCTCTGCAGGAGTCAAAGTCTGCTTTTCTGCATTCCAGGATCCTTACTCTGCTGCTCTCCTTCCTTCTTTTCCTTCGGGTCCTGAACTCAATCATCTTATGGGTGCTGCTGCCCAAATTGCCGTCCAGTACTACATTCATCACCAGTTCTTCCCTGTTTGTAAGCAGCAGGTCAGGAAGAGCATGGCTCCTAGGTGGCCTCTCCAGCACTTGCATCAGTCCCCAAGATGCTCTAAAAACTTCCTGACTTGCCTTTGCACTGCTGTGTTTCCCTCCCTGCAGATGTCAGGGTAATTGAAGTCCCCCATGAGAACCAGGGCCTGTGATCAGGAAACTTTTGATTGGGAAATGTCCTTTTGCAAGCAAACACCACAAGCATCAAGGCAATGACCATCCAACATCAATTTTGCTGGGCCGTCCGTGTCGTCCGGATGTCTGACTTCAGGTTCTTGAAGCAGTTTTATTCTGGCATCTCAGTCAAGGCTTACACTCAGGAGGAGGGCAGGGAAAGCGCTTCAAAGATGTTCCCAAGGCCAACTAGAATTCAGAGGCTCCCACTACACGACCCCTTTAGACATAATAGGTTCATAGTTTCATAGTGCTTAGGGTCAGAAGGGCCCTAAACAGATCATCAGGTCTGACCCCCTGCCTTAGGCAGGAATGGGTGCTACAGTCATGTTACCCCAGCCAAATATCTGTCCAACCCCCTCTTGAAGACCCCCCAAGGTAGGAGAGAGCACCACCTCACTTGGGAGCCCATTCCAGAGCTTGGCAGCCCTAACTGTGAAGTGATGTCTCCTGATGTCCAGCCTGAACCTTCTCTCTAACAATTTGTGGCTGTTATTTCTAGTAACCCTGGGTGGTACCTGGGGGAACAGAGCCTCCCCCAGTTCACTCTGCCCCCCCCCCCCAGTGAGTTTTTAAATGGCCACCAGATCCCCTCTCAGCCTTCTCTTGTGGAGGCTGAATAGGTTCAGGCCCTTTAGCCTCTCTTCGTAGGGTCTGCTCCGCTGCCTCTGGATCATGTGAGTAGCCCTCCTCTGGACCATCTCAATGCTGTCCACATCCCTCTTGAATTGCAGTGCCCAGAAGTGGATGCAGTACTCCAACTGTGGCCTGACCAATGCCACATAGAGGGGAAGGATCACCTCCCTGGACCTGGTTGTGATGCATCTGTAGCTGCACAACAAGGTGCAGTTAGCCTTACAGACTGTTTCCTCGCATTGGCGGCTCATGTTCATCCTGGAGTCAACAATGACTTCAAGATCCCTTTCTGCAGCTGTGTTGACAAGTTAATACTGGTAGGGGTCCCCTATTACACCACCTTACAGTACTTTCATTTAGTCTATATATCCTTTTCTTGTTAATACTGCCTGCTTTTCCCCCATCCATAGAGCCCATCCTTATAGATGGAAATCAGGCTGGTTGTGCATGACTTGCTCCTGGTGAATCTACGCTGGCTGTTCCTAATCACCTTGTTCTCCTCAAGGTGCTTCACAGTAGAGTCCGTGTGATCCAGGACTCATCATCTGGAGTCCTGCTCTATGATCCTTCCAGGTGTTCCCCTTTCTTCCCTTTCTTAAAGATGGGCATTATGTTTGCCCTTTTCCAGTCATCTGAAACCTCAGCCAACCTCCATGGGCTCACAAAGAGGATAACCAATGGCTCTGAACTTACCTCAGCCAATTCCTTCAGTGGCACTGGGTGTATCCCATATGGCCCTGCCAAGTTGAAAGCATCTAGCTTCTCTAAATAATCCTTAACCTTTTCTACCACTATTTCAGTTCGTTTGATTTCTTCCCTACCTTTGCTGTTATCTGCGTTTGTCATCTGGTAGCTGCCTCTAGTAAAATGACTATGTTTTCACTTTTGTAGTGTAGCAGGAACTGAACTAAAGTAATTGATGTTAAAATAGAGTGTAATAATAGTGAAATGTAACCATGTTAGTCTTGTCCTTTAAGCAACTTGAAAACTCAATTTTGTATCCTTCTGCTTGACATAAGTGAATGAACTCTGCATAACCTTTATGTACAAGTCTGTGTAAAATGGTGAATGGTGACAGAATGGCATAGAGATGGGAGAAGAAGATTTAAGTGTTTATGGAAGCAAAAGGGCACCAAATGTAAGTTACCAGTCAGTAAACTAATTAACGAATGACAAAAGAATCCCTTTGAGGCTAAGCACAAAAGAGATAATGAGGAGGAAGAACGCACACATCCTGCCAGACAGGCAGCAAGAACACTCCAAAGCTGAGATACCAACTTTGACAATCAAACTGACCTTGGGCTGAGATAAGCTGAAGATGAATGAAGAACAACCGGAAAAACGGAAGCTGGGTATGGAAAAACCCCAAAGTGCTGAAACAAAGGATGCCAATCCTTATAAAAGAAAACTTAAAAAATGCCCAGTTGGGTGAGTCTCTCTCTCAGCTGCTGTTTTGTCAGAGCACAGAGAAATCTATTTCACCCCGCTCCAAAGCTGCTATCTACAGAATCTTTGTCTCTCTTAATAAGGCCAGGGGCTGGCCACCCAGTGCCATTATTGAACAACTGATGCTGGTAACTATAAGGTCTGAATGGAATGCTTGTTTTGTGGTTGTGTCTGTCTGTGTGTGTCTATATGCGTGGTGTGTCTGAACCTCTATGTCTAATTCATGCAATCAGTAAACACAGCATTTTGCCTTATCCCCTTTATAAGGTCCCACTTCTGATTTGACAATTGAAAGTTAAAGTAACATTTTGATTTCTTTTTAGTTTCAACTCATTGAAGAGATTGCTTTCCAGCCAGGCTGGCGTCCTCTTACACTTGCCATTCTTCTGCCATATGGGAATAGTGAGTGATTTAATTGTGTGTATTTAATAATTTCATAGATTTCATAGACATCAGGCTGGAAGGGACCTCGGGAGATCATCGAGTCCAGCCCCCTGCCCAAAGGGCAGGAAGTCAGCT
>NW_017728949.1:66653068-66704543 GCF_001723895.1 Crocodylus porosus | reverse complement strand
TCCAGCTGCGGCCTCACCAAGGCCGAGTACAAGGGGAGAATGACGTCCTGGGATTTGCTCGAGAAGCATCTATGGATGCAAGCCAGCGTTTTGAATATAATATTGTAGCAACTCCTAACTGTCCGGTAAGTTACCTTCTTCCAAATTCTCCTTCCTCTTCCTTCTAAGCCTCACAGCTCTGTACAATTACTCTCATTTTTCTAGTCTAGTGTCTTGAGAGATGGTATACTGCATATACAGATTTGTCCTAAGGCAAATTTGGGAATGTAACACTATTTTATTGCAGCAGTTTGATGCAAGTCTCTTTTGTGGGGATATTTATCCCGATCAGAAATTGGAATTCATCCTGTTTACAAAATTGTGTTCTTCTTCTCTCTGTCTTTAGTTTTTATGTTCATGATGCCAGGATGCTAAAGAAATGCTGGCTTTCTGTAACAACTTCTGTTGCAGAAAGTTATCAAAGAACAGTTAGCCTACTTAACATTCATGCTTCCTAATAACCATTGCCTGCTATTTCTCTTGGGATTATTTTTAATGGAATGATTCTTTGCCAGGGAAATAACTCAGAAAGTAGTTCAGCAAAGGTTTGAATATTGTCTGCCTTCTTAAATGCCCATTTAAAAATCTTTCCTGTGTAAGAAGAGAATACTGACAATAATATTGAGTCATTGTGCAGCAGCTAAAAGAATCTTTTATATATCTTCCCTTTTGATAAAATTTGAAAACAGATGGGCTTAGTCTTATAGATTTAGTTTATTCAAGCAGCACAACTGTAAACGGCATTGGAATTAATGCTCATACATTGCATTTTCTGTAGAAGTATTTGTCAGTTACAGTTAGGTATATTTTGCATCCTGAGCTATGGACTTCAGCATAATAAGGTCAAGACTGCATACATATGCTGTATATTTGAGGTGGTAAAAACAGTGTCTGTGATGGGCAAACACTAACATTTAGTAAAACATATTGCTAAATATGAAAAGCAGTCCTACCACAACAAGACACTGATCTTAGTTAGAGTCTCTAAGCAGTACTGTAATATTTTGCTTATATAATTTCTATTTGATCTGGAAAAAAGAGGAGGGAATCCCAAAGATTTACACAGCCTTTGGTGCTCTTGGTCTACCCCTTGCAGCAGTGCCATTGATCTCAAGTAGTCTGTAAAGATGTATATCTAATGAAAGTGTTGGGAATAAAATTGACATTTAAGGTTCTTTTTTCTTCTGGTCTTCACAGTGTGTTTTCACTTGACCCCATTCATTTCATGGATTTTTTTCATGCATAGACTATAGCTCCTCCCAAGCTTGCAATATAAACTATCATTTTATTTCTCTCCTGCTCCATTATAACACTAAACAATACCATATTATTGAGAGTAAAGTCTATTGTGTCAATCCCTGCATAGAAGTGAGGCATGTGAAGTCAAAACCCAGAATCTTGGCATGAAACAAGGATCTTACTACATCAATTTCTGCTGTAACACTTGGACTGTGTCCAAGTGTCATCTAGCTCCAGATCTGATCTCCACTGACTGCTGCAAGGAGAAACCACTGCAGGAGTAGTTGGGGCTACATTACTTTTCACTTTTATTTGTCTGTTTATTTTCCTCCATTCCCCTTTTCATCATGCCTTTGCCCTGTTCACTGCCTTGTCAACAGTGGAATGAAACTATAAAAAGCTAAGGTCCATTTCACTGCCGGCACCACCTGCTCTGAGCAATTATGACACCAACCAGATTTTTGCAAGTTTTACTGGCCTTCTCAGAGACACTGTGCTATAGCAGCAACAGAAGTGACTTGGGAGTCCATCCCACATCTGTCTGCCTCCAGCAGGGAGGACTGATTCTTCTACTTCCTCAGCTGTTACAGAAGGTTTCTGAGCAGCACGGTCAAACTTGCAAATATCTGTTTTGTGTCACTGCTGCTTAGAGAAAGAGATTGCAATAATGAAACCTTACAAATGTGGTTCACTGTTTTGCTACCGTTATCGGCTCATTTGCCAGGGAATGTTTCCCAGTTGTGAGTGAAGCAGCCCTAGTACTCTTTAAACCTTCTTTATCGTGGATTATTCCAGAAAACTGTTCCCTGAATTACAAAGTCTAAAGTTCTTAATCTCTTGGGCCAGCCTATTTGTGATCACAGAGAGGTTAGGCTAGTGGTTCTTGGATAATTAACTCTGCTGTTGAAGATGGAATGGATGTCATGCCAGAACAATACAGTAAAAGTGACAGTATTGTGTGGCTTGTGTTAGAAAAAAGAAAATCCATTTGTTGGGGAGATTTCACAGGTCCAGGATGGAACTTGTGTTCAGAGAAACTTGGAAAGTTGAGAGGAGAGAGAGAGAGGGGGGGCATGTGTAGATGAAATGGGGGCCCTAAATTGAAGTGCTGGCTTTTTAGAAACACTGCTTGAACATAGGGCCCTTTAAACCCCTGTGTCGTGCACACACCCAAACTTACCTGCCTCTCTGGCACTGGGAAGGGGAGGAGAGCTGCCAGCTGGCAGAGCCATCCCTAGGCTGCGGGGGGGGAGGGAGGAGGAGTTGGTGCTGTCCTCTGCAGCAGCGATGCTACCCCTCTCACCCCAGGTGGCACCCACCCTCAGGCATCTGGCTCGGGTGGTCCCAGGGGGTACTGCAGCTGTGGAGGGAAGCACCAGGCCCCCATGCAGCTCAAGCAGGTAGGCAGGTTCCAGGGGAAAAAAAAAAAAAGATCCTGGGTGGAACCTGCCTTCCCAGGCTGCTGCCAGGCTGCCTGCAGAGCCCGTGATCTTTACAGAGCCTAGTGCTTTGCTTCATGGCTGTAGGTGCAGCAAGCTCCAAGGAGTTTTAGTTTGCTGCGCCCCAAGTCATTTAGGGCGCATTACACTGCTGAATGTGCTACAGTGGCTGGAATTACTGTGCAATATGCCGCCAACGCGTGCAAACATCAACACCATGAAAGCACTGTAAAAGCATTTAACCCACTTTAAAGTGTTGTACACACATGCTCCTCGTTTTGTCTGCACATGGCCAGAGAGACCAAAAACTACTTAGGGTACTTTTCTGAACTAAGACCCAGGCTCAAGTCCTTGCTCTGAATCTGGCAGGAGTTCAACCCATCTCCTGCATGCTATGGAAATATTCCAGTCATCAGATTATCAAATCACTTTCTCTCCCTAGCTGAAGTATATATAGGTAATACCTTAATAATTTGAAGTGGATAAGCATTAAGAGGACTTATTGAGCAGGAGTGATTCTACAGCTACAATTCTCAGTGAGGGTGCCACAAGATCCTTTCAAGAGTGCTCCAGGGTGCCACTCAATGTTAGCATGATTAGGTGTGAAAACAGTACTCACAAGATAAACCCAAAGATTTCAAACAAGAATTCATTGTGTTAAAAGTATTCTGACCTGTTGTTGCTGAGATTTCCTTGTATTGTTTTCCCATAGTGAAATATAAGTGAAAACTAAGACATGGCATTTTCCAAAATTTGAGTCTAAAAATGTTGAGAACCTCTGCTGTACATGATGGTGTTGGGGGCACTTGTTTGTGCTGTGGAAAAGTGAAAGTCCTTGCTGCCAGATTCAGAGCACTGTGGAAAGGTCTTGTTTTACTCTAAAATCAAATTCCAGAACCAAAAAAATATTGCAAACAGAAATTTCTGTTTCCAAAAATATTTTCTGTATAGTGTTTCACAGTAGTTAAACCATCCCTTTGGGAAGTCTCACAGCTAAGAGTTGCAGCTCTGGCATAAAATACTGTATTAAATGATTCTGTGGCTCATCCAGTTAAATTTCAGCCTGAAGTGTAGTTCAGCCACCTATTTCTTAACAGTCTGTTGGTACAATACAACTTGGCTCTTAGGATAATAAGTTACTTGGCTGCCAATTACTCTGAGCTAAGAGTAAATTCTCTGAAGTCAGGCAGATAGGAAATAGACCTTTTAACCACTGAATACATTTTTACATAAAAATTCAGAATTTACAAGGCTGTAATAGAATGACGTCATTGGGAGATTCCATATAACATTTTTCTTAGTTTTAAAAAAAATGGGTAACTGATACTCTCTAGGATTTTTTATGTTTACTAGACAACTTAATATGAAATAAGTCACCTTGTAAGGACAGTCTGTTAAAATTATTTCCAAGCATTAAACACTGACATGATACAGCAAGATTTTTTTGTGGCATTACTGTTACTCACTTTGCTGTTGACTTAGAGTAACTCTGCATACTTTTGAACACTAGATTTTCATACAAATTATCTCTGCCCTAATATCAGTTCCAAGTTTGTATTTGATCTTGAAAAACATTTCATTATGTTTAATTTAGGGAAATGAGATTTCTTTAATTACTGTCTGTAGAAGCTATTAGAAGCTCAATTACATTTGCAAATTCATTTTTGAAAGGCTTTATCATTTTAAGATAAAAATTCCATGATCTGACTATATGGGGCTTTCTTCTTCACTAAGGAGTCTTTTCTTTTATTCCCTATCCATGAAAGAAAATACAGGCGGAATGCAAAATTAGTTTTGCTAGGAAGCTAAGATCAATGCATATCTTAAACCTGGACTCTGAACTGCAAATTTAAATGCATAGTAAATTTTTATTAAAGAGAAAGCACTGTCAAAATATTTATTGCTGCTCTTGAGTCAGTGTTGAAAGTACAATAAGGAGGTTGATTTTGAGAAGTTCAGTAAATGGGAATATAAAGATGGCTACCATAGATCCCGATGTTTCATATGCATATGGCATGCCTGGAAATAGTTTGTTTTGCTATAATAGATTATATATTACCACTATTATGTCTACAGCAATGTCTCCAATAAAGATTGTAAAAGAAGTCCACATCGTAGCTTCTAGTTTATTAGTCTCTGGAAGGCTCTGAGTGGTTTTAGTGGTGACTCAAGTTTTATGTGGCCTGGGTTGCCTATTTTACATAATTAAAGAGCTATGTGGAAGTAAGAACTCCCTCTCCCCCCACCCCACAATTGTGTTTGGCTGTATACCATAGTTGTAGAGAGAGACAGTGAGACAGTAGTGCTAACCATCTAGCTCTGTCTTAAATGTCACATGATTATTTAAAATTTCCAGTTTAAGACAAATACTGCCATAACTCCAACTACATGTAGGTTACCCAGCAGATAAGAGCCTTTTAAAGTTCTAAATGCAGATTAATTGTGCACTTACAATGATAAAAGAGCTTTAGGACAGCAGTTATCTTGTTGAAAAGATATAATTAAAATCATACTTGTGTGTTTATGTGTGTGTGTATGTAAATGAAGTTACTGTCCTACCACATGGTGGCGATTTTGAGCTACTGCACAGTGAGAGCCAGTGTCCTATTTTATTTAGAAATAGTAAATGTATCAAGAAAACATTTTTAATTTACTTGAATTGTTTTGGAGCAATGCCATCTTCTAAGAATATAAACCATGTAATGTACTGTCTATTGTCACTAAAGTATCAACCAGCAATAATAAAAGTTCTACAGTCCTTTCTTACTATTCAACATAGAAGCAGCACAACAGCTACCCCTTAAATAAACATACTTGTTGTTTGTTGAGAAACCCAAGCAGGGATATGTTTAAACTTATTCTTCTTTAAGGCTGCAAATTAAAAATGTGTTTTAATTATTGCTATTATGTATGGGCCATGTTACATGTTACACTTAGTGGGTGCGTCTACATGAGGCATTACAACAACACTAGACGGTGATATAGTGTCAGCAGGCATGAGCCATATTGCTGACTCTGCTGTGCAGTAGGGCTGGAAATTTCCTGTGCACTGCCAGGACTGCACAGTAATGGTGGTTACTGCTCAATCATTTAGTAACAACCGTGCAGTCAGGGGCACATGTAGACGTGCCCAGTATGCATTAAATGCACTAAAAATACGAGCAACCATGTATTCAAGCAGCAAAACACATGCTAAGTACACTCATATGATAACATATTTATGATTTTTTGTGCAGGAAGTATCTCCAGATTGTAAAGTAACTTATATTTAGCAATCATTAGACTGCTCTGTGAAGATAATATGAACAAGTTGCAGTCCTCCAACATCCTGTGATACACTGCTCCAAGCATCAACCTATGTCTATCAACCTACCTGAACTCTACTGCCTGGGAGGGTGGTACCAGCCTCCACTGGAGCAGTATTGGCCCTAAGGCTCACATCTGCCCTCCCCAGGAGTGTGACCAGCTCACATAGGCACCCATTGACACCCCCAAGGTTCACAAAGGCCTGCCATATTTGCTCCAGCACTCCACTGTGGTCAGCTTTGTGAACTGAACTGAACTGAACTAAAGAATGGCCTCCTTAGACTCTAGCACATAGACCTTGAACTGGAGGTGCTGGACTTCATCATGGTCCGGTGTGAGGAGAGGACCATCACCAAGGCTGACCTTCGAGTCCAACAACAGCAGGTAGTTTGTGCGTGCATCGTCTCCCAAATGGCAACTTGGGAGCATTGGCAAGACTGGCTGAAGATCCACATTAAAATCAAGGTACAAAGTCACAGTACATTTTGCGGCAGGGATGTCAACAACGTCTCAGAAGCCACAAGGACTGTGGTCCATTCCTGCAAGGTGCTAGTCAGGATCTTGAGGAGGGCCACACCATCACTCTCTGCTACGCTGTGCACTATACGCTTGCAGGCCTGGTGCGGTGTGCCAGTGATACAAGCATAGATGGAATCGCTTCTCTACCTCCTGTTACTGAACTGGCCATAGAGAAGCACAAGGATGCCTCCTGCTTAATTTCTTCCCCAGCCAGGCCTTGACTTTGACCCTGACACAGACCCAGACTCAAACCTAGAACCAGGATGCACAATTCAGAGACAGCTCAGGCAAGACTGTCATTGAGCAAATGGAAACAGACAATATTACACCAGCCACTAGTATTTGCAGCAACTCTGGGGGAAAGGGTGACTGGTGTTGTGTTTGGGGATCTGGGGCTGTGGGGGTGGCTCATGGTTCAGGGGTGACTTGGGTCTCTGGTTTAGGGGGGTAACTCTGGGTTCTGGGTTTGGTGAATGGCTTGGGGAAGTGGCTAGGTGTAGGAATGGCAATGGGTGCAAATTTCTCCCTCACCCCTGCAACTTACCAAAGGGGGGAAGGCATTGTGTTCTGCACAGTGCGGAATTGAGAACTGGTGGAAAACCCCTGTTTGGGCTATGGCAGTTTTATGTATGAATTAATGATTAGGTTATGACTTAATGGACCAGTTAAGGCACTCGATATGCTGGGCCAATTAGGGTACTCCATGGCCTAGGTTATTTAGGTGTATCTGAGCATGAACAGAGGTGTGAGAAGAGAGGACTCGTATGTAGCCCTGTGCTGCCTCACATCCCTGTCCCTCCAAAGGCACTGTTGGTATATGGCCAGTGGCAGTCCCATATGCTCCTTTCTGAGTGCCAGGTGAGAACAGGTTTGGAGCCAGGGAGCGCTGTCATCTTTTGGGTCCTGGGAAGGTAGCTGCCTCATGCTGTCCCATGAAAAGGAGGGTAGGAAGCTGTATTTCCTTTCATAGTGCCTTAGAAGTTTGCAACAGTTGCAGGTTCAATTCTGCTGTCCCTGCACTGTTGTCTTTGCACCTGCCAGTGTCTGAGTGGGAATTCAGAATTCACACACACGCTCTATCAACTTTGGAAATGATCTCAAGGCCATTTCTGCTTTTCTCATTCCTCAGAACTCATTCTGATGCATGAGAGCTTGGGAGGCTCCAGCACTGCGGATGCTTCAAGGCCACAAAGGGACACATATGCTCAGAGGATGTTCCATAGGCAAAAATATCTGTTGAACTACTGGAATCAAATGTTGGAGGACCTCTGTGTCATCTCCATACTGAGCTGCTACCAGTGAGAACTGGCTTGCTACCTACGAGCACTGGCAGGACCAGTCAGGGGACTTGCTGAGAACTCTTCAGCAGACTTTTTTGTAATGTAGGACTGCCAGTTCGTGGAACTGGTACACAGGCAGACAAGATTCTTTGGGTGAATCTGATATCTTTTATTAGACCAACTTAAATAGTTGGAAATTTTTTTTTAGCAAGCTTTCAAGTTTAAAAACCCTTCATCAGGCTGAGGAAGTCTCTGTAGTTGGTGTGTGCTCTTCCTGGATGGACTGAATAGTAAAGAAGCCAGAGGCTGGTCTGCAGGCAAGAAAGGCAGTCAGTAAAGTTGTAAATTGAGGAGTCAGTGAGTGAGAGACAGGCTGGGGGTGGGGGCTGGGGAAAAGGGGATGGTTGTAGCAGTTAAATAGTGGAGAGGTACCTGGGGAGTTAGATGTCAGGCAGGTTATAATGTGTCATAAATCCAAAGTCTCTATTTAGTCCATGATTTTTTGTATCCAGGAGGTTGATGAAGTGAAGTTCATAGGCTTGTCTCTGAGAAGTGTTTTGTAAGTTCCCTTACAAAGTACTGAACAAAACATTAAAGGCATAGCACAGTGAATGAAGGGTTCACGATCACCTAGGGGACCTCTACCCCCACTCCTACCCAGAAAAAAACTGTTCTAGAACAGGGGTAGGAAAAATAGTGGATCTGGCCAAAGGCCAGGCTCCATTTCCCAGCAGCTCCTGCCTGCATTGCTGGGGTTGGTTTTCATAGAGACCCCAGCACCAGCCATACTGGGATAGCGCGAGGCCAGGGCTTCCGTGGAGAACAGCCCTAAGAGCACTGACAGGGGGTAGGGCAGAGCATGGATCTGCTCCACAGCCAGGCTGGGATCTTGTGGTGACAGCATGGGCCAGGGCAGAGCCATGATCTGCAGTCTGCAAGGCCCAGGCAGGGATGTGCATGGTGCAGATCATGGCCTGCCCTGACTCTGGACTATGCTGTCACTGCTGCAAGATCTCAGCCTTGCTCTGGAGCAGCTCCGTGCACTGCTGCATGCCCTGCCAGCAGGGGCAGTGCTAGGGGCAGACCTGGGGGGGCTATAGCCACCCAAAATTCCCCATAGCAAACTCTCCCAGTGGCACCACTGCTGCTGCCACTGCTCACTCTGCATAGGCAGCAGCAGCTGAGCCTGCCCCGCTCCCACCCGCAGCACAGTGCCCCTTAGCTCCCCCACCAGGAAGAGGCTGGCACTGCTGCTGCCTGCCAGTGCTGCTGGAGTCTGTCTCCATGGAAGCCTTGGCCCCGCACTATCACAATGAGGCTGCTGGGGTCTCCATGAAAACTGGCCCCAACCACGCAGGCAGAGACTTCCAGGAAATGGAGTCTGGCCACTGGGTGAATCCAGTCCACAGGCCAGACTTTGCCCGCTCCTGTTTTAGAAAGTAGTCAGGCAAGACTCCCCTAGACTGAATGGACCTTGGGTGGTTCTTTCCGGGATGCTCAGCTGGGAGCACTTCTTCAGCCTGAGCACCATCTGAAGTGCCAGGGTTATACTCCGCCATGGTTTCCTCATGCCAGTTTGCTAGAAAGCTTCATCTCTTGCCTCACATCTATTGTGGAGGGTGCAGATGGCAGCCATGAAGCTGGGAATGTTCCCAGCCTGAGTTCAAGGTGGACTCCCAGGGACCTCCAGCACACCTTTAGGCACTCAGAGGCACACTCCTCCCCCATCTGGGAGCTGTTCAGCCGTAGTCAAAGAATTCCTTCCTGGGGTCCAGCTGGCTGGTGTATGGCTTTAAACCAGGGGAGCAGTGGGTAGGCTGAGTCCCTGATTATCAAGGTGGGAACAGTCAGCCCACCCAGATCCATGGTGGAAGCACTGGGGGAACCTTGTCTTGCTAAATCATGTCCAGGAAACCAAAATTCCTGAATATGGACGCATCTTGGACCTAACCTAAGCTCCCTACATTGGTTGTAGTGAAGCACTCTGGGTGGTCTACAACTTTCTGGAGTATAACTGAAAGGAATCTCTTACAGTTTATCTAATTTGAGTCACAGTGAGGCAACACAGAATGGATATATGGATCCCATCAAGAGCCTCCACACAATTCAGGAAATCCATTGTTTTGACCTGGCAGTGACTTTCTGTGGGGCCCCAAGATGGATGAACTGAGGCCTCAGCTCCTCAAGTACGGCACCACATACCAGGCCCTGCTGTTATCCCCATTGTCCACACAGCACTGAAGTGCTTGGTGATAGAACAGAGGCTGTTGTTGTGCACCAACTTCTATATCATCAGGTCCACAAATCTCTCAATGGACATGGAGAACAGAAGTCCGATGTCATTGCACTGGAGCAAGTGAGCCAGCTCAATGCTAAGGTCCATGAATATGCCACGGAATGTCCAAAACTTCCTCCACTATGTGGCATCCTAGGTTTAAAGCATGAGCTATTTCCATCAGTCCAAGCTTGCTGGTAGTGTCCAGCAGTGGTGAGGTGGCATCTGATACCAGGCTGCAGTGCTCCAGCTTGAAGTGTCATGTTGTGCTTCCTCCAAGTGCTCCAGCAGGTTGCTCATGGCAACAGCATGATCCTTAAAATGGTGCCTCAACAGCTTTTACTGCCAAAGCTTGGAGCACCTGCAGATTACATCAGTCACGGCAAGGGTTTTAGTCTCTTCTGACAATTGTCATTTCTTGGAAGTCCCTGGAGATCTGATGCATTCTGGAATGGTTGGTCAAGGAAGATTGGAATTTGCATCATCACCTCACCTCAACCAATCAGCTCTTTTGTCTGTGCTTGGCTCTCTTCAGATACTGTTGGAAACATGAGAAGAAGTTGCTCCAGCAAAGCATGCTAGGATGTCTGTTCACAGCCCCCCGAGCCACAAAGCATGAGCTGTACGTGTTAGAGATCCTAGTAAACATTACTATGTGACTGCTCAGAACATGTCCCTATCTTCAATAGTGTGTACCATTCCATAGATTTAGCACGTGTTACATGTCCCATGCAACAGGGCGCTGAGAAACAAGCTTGAAAAAACCTTTTGTTTAAATTGTTCAGGGCCCTCTGTATTTTCACAGGATGTTTTTTCATCTGGTTTTCAATAGGGAAGCAGAAGATTATTCTTTAGAATACTTGCAAAGTGCCTGTCAAGAATGACGGGCGGGCAGCAGGGACAAAGTGCCGCCACCCCCTACCCTGCAATGTCGCTACTCCGTATCCAGCCACATGCAACCCCCGCCACTCAGTGTCTGGCCTCATGCCCCCTTCCACCTCAGACACACACCCAGTCACACGCCACATCCACCCAGCCACACCGACCCGTACAGTTACACACCACAGACATGCAAACCACCCACTCAGCCACATGCCACACACCCACCCAACGACACACCACTCACACCCACTGATTGTGGGTGGTGAGGGGTGGGGTGCATGGATGCAAGGGCATGTGAGGTGTGGGCAGCACCTGCTGCCTGTAGCATATAGGACGAGGTGCACCCCCCCGTGACCACTCCCTGCGCGGCACCCCGTGGCCATGCCCCCCCATGCGGGGAGTGCCCGCTGGCTCTGGATTGCAGAGGGGGCATGGTGCATGGCTGCAGGAAGCCCCGAGGTGAGTGGGCAGGGGAATGCAGTCAGTGCCCATTGGCTGCAGTGCATGATGGGAGGGTGGGGCATGCCTCTCGCCCTCCCCCACATGGCACTGTATGGTCACGCTCCCTGCCCCTTCCATGTTTTGGTGCTCCCGGCATGGAGAGGGCATGGCATGCAGGTGGGCGCCCTTCCTCACAGCTGTGTGCTGCAGCCGGCAGGCGCTGACAGCACCCCCGTGCCCACTCTCCTCATGGCAACCTGCGGTGGTGCACCATGGCCCCTGCCCCACGGTCACAAGCCATGCCCCCATGGCAGCAAGCCACGTCCCTGCATGGCCACTCCTCGTGCCCCGCAGCGGGGATCACAGCCTGTCCCCGCCTGCCTTGACCCCCACCTCCACCTCTGCCTGTCCGTCTGTCTTTCCCAAGGCTCTGGGCCATGCATGCGCAGTTGTCCCAGAGTGTTATGGACAGAAGATGTAAGTGGTAAGGCTTTTATTATATTAGAATTCCCTTCTGGAAAGAGGGGTTGAGTGTGAAACACTAATGACTGGAGAGCTTGCCTAGATTCCCAGACAATACTGTTTGTTGTACTGTGAGTCCTGGTGTTCTAGAGTCTTAAAGGGAATAGGTTTAGGAGACAGGACTACATTTAGAAATGATGGGGAAAAATTAAAGTGAAAATAAAGCCCTTTCTGACTCTCTCTGTACTACAGGCGTGTATCCGATACAGGGCTGTTTCACTTCTGACCAACTACGAAGCAACCACACCACATTTACAGCTAAAAAGATAGATAGCAGTTATGCTGTTAAAATAAATAAATAGTCAGATTTGTAAGATTAAGTTCTGGAATTTGTAGGTTATTGCTGTTTATATATTAATTCTTCACACTGCTTAAATATGTCTTACAGCTTCATTGTGGGAAAAGTTTTTAAAAATACTGTCAGCTTTATTAGCACATTTTGAAACAATAATGAAAGACATATTAATCACTATTGCTGGAAAACTAGTATTCAATAGTTGTCTAATTTAATAATGTCTGGTTATAGAAATATGATTCAGCTGTAAGCAGCTTGTAAAAGTTGTAATAAGGACAAATATCAATGCATGTCTTTTTTGTTCTTTAAGGGTAGTAGTTTTTCAAGCTGTCAAAGCCGACTACGAGGAAGGGTGCTATATGCTGCAGAGCTGTTTGTCAGAGCTTGTGTTTATTTTTATAAAGAAGTATTGATTACAGAACGAGAAACATGTAGTTTAACAGCAATCAATAAGGAACAGATAAAGGATGTTCTGAAGTTTGAATCATTTTAAATTTAAACTAAAATACACAGCCCAGAGTAATTTATGGCTGAATAAAACTAAGATAGATTATGCACTTTTTGTAAGGTCACAGTGGTTTGCCCCAATATTTTTCATGCTCGTAAAGATAGAGCCACAAAGGGACTTGGGCACCTCACTGTCAAATCATTAGGTACTTAATTCCATAGTGTAGCTCTTAAAAACATTTTGCTCAGCTGCTACCTAGCACTAGCATCACCTGAGTTTCTCAGAGTAAATTTCTCTCTCTGCCTTAAGTATCTGATTTTGGTCGTGCCCAAAACCACCCCACTGTTGCCCACACTGAGCTGTTTCACTTGGCTCACACGTAAGCAGCATTTGGATTCAACAACTAGGCAGATGTGTGAGACAGACTGAAGTGAACAGACATCCACATCTCCTACCTCCTGGGAGAATGCCTAACAACTGAGCAACAGGGGGTTCTGGGGTACGGCCTGTCTTTTCTGTTCAAGATTTTCCACTTCGTACTCTTAATATTCATTGGGTTAGAGAGAGTGTGAGAAGGATTCTGCTGGGGAAAAGAGACCTGGATTCCAGTCCCTGCTCCAGTGAATACTTGGTTACAATTATGAATCATATTATGAATATATTATTTATCCAGGCATTCATTCATTCACTTATGAAGGCATTATAATTGGAAACATTTGCTGGCTGGGGGGCTGAAATGACCCAGCTTGAATCAAAGAAGGTGGGCTTTGGATCCCAGCCGCTGCCGGTTCTCCCCACTGCTCAGCTGCAGCCTGGTATGGTGAATGCCCCCCCTGCCAGAGCGGGGCACAGGCAGAACCACCCTCCCCCAGAGCCCCGGGCACCTGACTATGGTGGTGGTGGTGCAGTGCAGGGGCAGGTCCCCTTTGCTGGAGTCCCAGGCGGCTGACTGTACCACAGCCTCTCACTGCCAAATGTCACTGAAGCCATGGCTTCATGGACTGGATCTGATCCACAAGCCATAAGTTACCAGCCACTAAATTATAATGTTTTGTTATTTTATTATTTATTGCAATACAGACTATTTTATTGAAAAGTAGCATTTTAGTTGTTCCATGCAGAGTGGGAGGCTTTCAAAGGGAGAAAATAATAAAGCCTCCTTACAAAGAATGCCATGTAGTGTGGTGGTTTAGGCACTTTTCTGGTAGAGGGAAATATGGATGCAAGTCTTCTCTGACACAGGGGCCACATCCAGATCTACAGGAGTGTGCGCCCACAGTGCATGCCCCTCCACTTGTACTTTGGTGGGGGACAAATTGTCCCACTTCAGGAAAACTACCCTTGCCTGGCTTCTGGTGTGCTGAAGGAGCCAGGGCACAACTGCAGGAGTGGAGATGCTCTGGCCAGCAGGCAGAGTGTCTCCCTGGAGGACCGATCCTCTGTGTCTCCTGGTGCACATTCCTGTAGCATGCGCTCCACTGCTTTTCTTTTCCTCCGGGCTTTTTTTCACTGCTGGAATGTCTCGGTAGCAAATTTCGACCCAGTGCTTCAAATTTGCAGCACAGGGCATATTTTAATATTCCCTGCTTGCCATTTGCGGTACTGCAAAGAGATTGGCGGCACCACAAACTGCACGTGCCTGCATGCCTGAATGCAGCCTTGAGGGATTTAAATTTGGGTCTCACACATTTTGGTAAGAGTTCAACCTAGTGCACAACAGCTACTGGGTAAAAATGGGGCAACCACCACCCTCTCGCCTCCCACACAAACTCACTTTGTGAGGAAGGACTGATTGGGAACAGTTGCCTAACTACACAAGACATTTTATGACTGAGAACACCTGAGCTTCATTCCCATGGGAGACGTTGGGCTTACTGGACTGAGACTTGGATGTTCAGGATTCATTTCCTGGCTCTGCCATGGGATTTCTGTGTAAACTTAGAAACCTGTGAGTTTTCTGAGGTTTCAGGGGTGTAGGTTGTAGTTGTGTTGGTCTAAGGCATAGGCAGACAAAATTTGGGGGGGAAATCTGATATCTCCCCCCACACACACACACACACTTCTGCCTCTCATCCACTGACTACAGCTACATTCATTCCCCTTCCCACCCCTACCCCCACCTGATTCTCACTTATTGACCACCTCAGTTTACATCTTAACTGGCTGGCTTTCTTGCTGGCCTCTGGCTGCTTTACTGCTCCATCCAAGAAGAGCACAGACCATTTGCAAAGGCTTCCTCTGCCTGATGAAGAGTAATTGTACCCGAAAGCTTGCAAAGAAGAATTTTTCCAACTATTTGAGTTGGTTTAATAAAAGATATCGGATTTTACCCAAAGAACCTGGTCTGCCAGAAGTTTTCCTATACTTTCATTCTCCAGCTGTAAATTGGAAGTACTAATTCCTTTTTCTGACCTTTTCATTCTTGTCTATTTAGATTATAAACTCTTCAGGGAAGAGAATTTCTCTCTGCTGCGCCTAGCAGAATAGGACCTTCTAATAGGGGACTCTAAGATTTGCTGGACTACTTCTGCAATAATGGTTGGAATATGCTACGTGCTCTGATCTTATGGAATTCCAGGCTGATGGGTTCATCCGCTATGAAAGACCATCTCTTGTTCAGTGAGAATTTTTTGAACTCCTAAAGTATAAGACCTGCTCTACAGATTGTAGTGCCTGTTTAAAATGTCGGACCAAACTAGTTCAGCTGAATAATTTCACAAATGGGTTTGACGTGAAGAATTTTTAATTTGTTCAGAAATCTCTCTGTGGATCATATTTTATCCTTGATTTGTGTCGTCTGTGCAGTGCAGCAAGCGATAAGAATTAAGTCAGGAGAGGCAGCAAGACTTGCATTTTGATGATTTAAGCACAAAAATAAATACTGTCAGGGATAAAATGAAAGGGGCAAAAGTTTTGTAGGTGAAAGATCATGAAATCACTAGAATTACATTATTGAAGACTTGGTTAAAATTAATGCAGTAAGATGATTTCTATCAAATAATACAGGATCATAGAAAAGGAGGGCAGGAAGGGCAAGGACAGTCTAGTCCAGTTCCCCGCAGTGCAGATCATTCCTGTCTGTCTAAATTGTTCCAAGGATGGAGATTCCAGAATTGTGCTAGGTAGCGCGTTCCAAGATGACCACTCTCAAGGTCAGAAAGATCCTTCTAATCTCCAGCCTAAATTACCTCTGCTGTAGCGTGAGGCCATTGCTCCTAGTACTGTCCCCTGTATCTAAAGAGAGAAGCCCATCTCCATCCTCCCTGTGATTGCTCTCCAGGTGTTGATAGACTGTTATCAGACTTCTCTAAACTAAGTAACCCAAGTATTTCAGCCTTTCCTCATTTAGGCACACTTTTCAGGCCCAGTTTTTGTTTTTCTGTGCTGGACTCCTTCCAAATGGTCCACATTTTTCTTGAAGGATGGGGCCCAAAACTGGACAGAGTAGTCCAGGTGTGGCCTCATCAGTGCTGAATAGAGTGGAAGAATCACTCCCCTTGTTGACCTGCAAGAAACACTGCTGTTAATGCAGCCCAGTATGCTGTAGGCTTTTTTTTTTTTTTTTTTTGCAAGAGGAGCACACTGTTGCCTCATGCTCAGTTTGTGGTCTGCTGTAACCCCAGGTCCTTCTCTGCAGTACTACAGCCTAGCCAGCCATTTCCTAGTCTATATTTGTGCATGCAGTTATTCCATTTCAAGTCCAGGATTTTGCTGTTGTGCTTGTTGAATCTTATCTGATTGATTGTGGACTGTTTTATGGTCCATCCATGCAGGTGTTTTTGGATCCTTGCCCTACCCTCCGGAGTATTTGGAACTCCACCCAACTTGGTATCTGAAAATTTCTTTAAGCATGCACTCGATCCCATCATCCAAATTATTAATGAAGATATTGAACAATACTGGACTAAGGACAAATCCCTGGGGAACACCACTTGATACCTGTTCCCATTTAGACAGTGACAGTGAACTATTGGGGCTCCTATACACATGCAGGGAACCAGTTCTGGCACGCTGGAAATCCAGCACATTGAAGCAGACTTGATTAATTGAGTCTGTTGGAGCACAGAAATAAACACGCTCCAGCAGACTCTGGCATCATGTGTATTGGCGTCATGTGTATTAGTGTCTCCAAAAAATGGCAGCGGGGTGCTTTAAACTAAAGCTCATCTTATCACTCTGATAGCACCCCTCTGGCTTTGCTGTCACCCCTCAAAGGCTCTGGTTTTACCCCTCAAGGACTCTGGTCTTGCTCCTCTTGGATTCTGATCTTGCTCCTCAAGGGCTCTGGAAATGTCCCTCAGGCCTGTGGGCTCCTGGCCCTGTCTCCATCTTTCTCTGGCACTGGCAGAACGCGGTGGGTGCCCCACACCGCTGATTGGCCAAGTGGCCCCAGAAGTCCTGCCCCTCCCCAGAGACTGACAGATGCTTGGGGGGGGAAGGGCAACTGCCCAAAATTCAGTATGTGCCTAATTATTAGTGTCCAAATGGATGAGCAGCATGGGGCAGTGCAACCTTTTTGTGATAGCTCAGATATGGGCTCCTTGTAGGCAGCAGAGCTCCCAAGCCAAGAGGTCCTGCCAGCAGAGGGATGTCTCTGTGCTTTGTAAGAGGAAGTCACCAGCCACCACAGCTCATCACTTTTTCTTGCTAGCACTGGTCTTGACCCTTCTTCCCCTAGATATGCATGGCTTGGCCTCCCCTGCCACTGGAGTGTGCTTCTTCTCATCTGATGCCAGGGCTTCATATCTGTTCTCCAGCTGGACAGCCACAGCTCTGAAAGAGCGCTGACTGTTCCCAGAGGAGACCAGCTGGCATCTTTTACCTTCTAGAGTACCTGTGTTCTGTGTCTTCCAGGATTTTCCCTGCCTGTCCTTCTTTCATGATGCTGGAGGTCTCTTTGTGCATTGAGTTGATGTATTCTTCTGAGCGCATCCACCTGCACCTGCAGCTCCCTTGCTTGATTCCTGGGAGAATCTGTTGCCCCGAGGGGTCAGGCCAGTGCTCAGGATCTCAATATTGTGCTGTTAGACAGGAGGGCATGATGTACAACTGCACATGCACACATAAAAATCAATTAAGTGTACACTCACCAGGTGCATACACCCCTACTAGGCATACACACTCACACTACCAGCTCAGGCACATATAGCATACACCCCAAAAATTAGACACAGATCACCAATTCATATATCATGCACACAATGCCATATATTTTACACACACACGCGCACACTCACACTAGCAACTCAGATGCATGCACATTCAAAATAATTAGTCTAGGTTCACGCACACTACACACACCAAATTTAGACAGAATCAGTTACCAACACCTGCATATTCAATACACATATGTGGATTACTAATCCATATGCCCCCCCCCACACACAATGATATCTATGTATGTATGTAGATGTGTGTTCACTAATTTACACACATACCACCCACCTACACATACATACAGGTGAGTTCCTAAATTGAGTGTTGTGATGTGTATGTATGCATGTGCTTGGTGTACTTGGGATACCTGGGGAAAGGTTAAGGTAAGAAAGTAGAAGTGTAGGGGGTTAAAGTTACCAGGACTGGGATTAGAACCGGTAGACTACAGGGGCCTGGGCTGAAAAACTGAGGCTGGGTGGGGGGGTAACTTCAGGTTAATTGATTAAAAGACAATGCCCAAAGCCTGCAGAACAGGGATGCATGCTGCACAGAGTCTGAGACTGGAGCCAGAGCTATGGGGTGTGGTGGGAAGTGTCTTGGCATCTATTCAGATATGTGTGTGGGGGGGTGCAAGAGAAGCCCATCCCTGACCTGGATGTGGTGGGGGGGAGGGTCCAAGTAGGGGCAGAGTGGAATGGCCCTAATCAGGATGCAAGGGGGGTGGGGATGAAGCATCCCAGCTCAGGTGCAGCGTGGGGGCAATGGGGAGCAACCCAGACCAATGCAGATGTGTGTGCGGGGGGGGGGGCAGCTCTGATCCTACTGTGTGGCAGTGGCCCAGGTAGGGCTGGATCTGGCCACATAAATTTTCCATTGCTCTCCCACTGCCAAATTTTCTGACCTGTGGGGGTTCCAGGGGCCAGGTGCCATGGCTTCATGGACTGGGTTTGGCCCATGGGCAGGAGGTTGAGTACTCCAGTGTCAATTGTGAAAACATGACCTGTATTTGTACGTGCAAAAATTTATGCTGACCAATTCTTTGCTTATGTGTTTATACATTCTACCACTTCTGCATGTGAACTACAAAACGCAACACTGACAAAACACCTTTTTTTCCATGCAGATCATTTGGACACAGGGTTTTTTGTGCTTGTAATTCTTATCATCTGTTGGCATGGTGATGATGTTTAAAAAATCCTGCGTCCAAATTATCTGAATATCTGTGCTTGATTGTGCATGGTGCACACAGTTGTCAGATTAAAAATATGAGCCAGAAATGCTTTTAGACATCATTAAGAGAAGAAAAACCCTAGTATTCAATCCTGAGCATGGACCTTCTGACTTTGTAAGATATTGTTCTCCAAGCCAACCCACAGGGCTGTATTTCTATTTTAGTCTGATTATTATGGAGAATTTTAGATTTTTTAATATAACTATTGAATATATTTCTGCAAACAACTCTGAATTTTGAATAGCAGGGATTTAACAGTATTTGTCTAGAGAAAAAGTAGTTTAATAGGGAGTTTTCTTGTTACCTGGGTGTAAATCTGCCGGAAGAGTTTTTGCCAAAAATCAATATTAGTGGAAAAGAAGTTGTGGCCTTGTTTTCAAAACACTTGAAAATAGTTGGCAAAAATCAAGTTTTAGGGTTATTAGCCAGTCTCAGGAATTTTAACCTTTTGCTTGTGTTTGAATATTGTATTACTTTCACGATAACACTTCTCTCTTTTTTAAAATTAATAGTTGCCATAGCAAGTTCACTGTCATGATTTCTCATTCAGAATACATGCAGTCAGAAAAGAAAGAGATCTTTTTCTCATTTATACTGAGGGTGTTTATTTTGAGAGTAAATTACATTTATTCCTACTTCAAGGCCCATTTACACTTAAATTAAAGGGTTTAATTGGGACTAGGGGATGTGAGAATCAAACCCCAAAGTTTACATGGTAGGAGATTTTTTAAGAAGCAGGCCGCAGTAGTAGTGACTTGATAGGTTGTATAAAGGCCAACTGCACTGTATTTCCTTACCTATCATAAGAAATCTACTAAGGAGTTAAATATGAGATTAACAGAACAGCAATAGCCTAATTTTCATGAAGCTCTCAGGTTGCTCTCTTTTTCCCCTGTGCTCATGTTGCTGCTAAAGTAAAATATGTTAACTTTTTTTGTACCCATAATTAACTGTGGTCTCAAACCCAGCTGTTTGCATGATTGTGGATATGGCTGAGATACAGGGACATACTTGTCCATCTGAGTGGTAGGGTTTGCACCTGATGAAGCAATTTGTGACTGCAAAATAAAGAAGATGGCCTTTGAAAACATTTTGTCACAGATTTTCATAGTAAGATTAAAGTAACTGCCTGACTGGGGCCAGCTGAAAGGAAGATCTGATTAGATGAAGCACAAACAAATGCATCATCTTTGACAATGGAATTTTATGTAGAGGAGCCCTGAGAAGACACAGACTGGAGGAACAGGAGATGGATAGAGAGTCAAATGAGTCAGTGAGGAGAGAGGCTTGAAAATGAAAAAACTTGGTTTGAATTGACATCAGTTCAATTCAATGGGATCCTATCAGAGAAGGAATAATTTGATTATAGGACATTATGGTGTAAAGAGTGAGCACTCAAGACAAGCAGATCATTTACCTGTTGTGCATACCACCGTGATTAGAAAAGTCATCACAAGTCCTAGGCTGTTCAGGCTTGGGTGCCGTTTAGGTAGAAGTAACTACAAATTGAAAGTAAACAGTGAGGTCAGCCAGTAGGCATGGGGAGGGTTCAGCAGCAACCTGAATGTAATCTAAATCAGACTGAACTGATTTAGGTTTCATTGGTTTATTGAACTTGTGTCCCAGATCCCCTTCAGATGCAAGTTAACCCACAGTCTCCAGTATCCCAGGATGCTTTACACCTCCTGCACAACCCTCCCCCCCTTGCCAGGGGGGTGGGCTAGTCTTGGCCCAAGGTGTCTGCTTCAGCCAAGCAGGAAGCCATGCTCTGGCACCCCCCGGCTTCTGGCCAGAGACACTGTAGCCATGTGGCTGCATTTCTGGAATCAAAAGCGAATGTCTGTTCACTTGCTTATTGGTTCAGTCTACTCAATTTAGACTAACCTATGAAGATTGAATTGATTCAGCCTGAAGCTTTTTGAATGTCTGCAGTTATCTTAACTGTGATTGTGCATTCAAGCATTGTTTCAGACACCTGACTGGAGAAGAACTGCAGCACTTCTGTTTACTTATGCAAATAGAAAATAGTATGTTACACAAATATTCAGGCACTCTTGAATTTGGTTTGCAAATGTTTAGTTAGTAAAACTTGTTTGTTCCAATGTTCACAAAAAGTGAGTGCTGAGTGAGCTCATGCGTGACAAAGTACTTTTAAAAGTTTGACTAGTAAATCTTAAGATACTGTTTGCAATGTTTGGCCAACCAGGCTCTAAACTCTTGTAAAATAATGAATTTAGTACCATGAATTGTTCCAGAACCAGACTGAAAACCTCACTTTGCAAGGAGATGCAACCAGAAATGAGACCTTTTTTTCAGAAACTTGTAGATGGCAGCAGTATTGGAGGTAGAACAGCCATTGTGAGTGAGAGAGGGTGCGGCAAGGATTCTGCTTTTTCTAAGATAAGAAAGTAATAGCAACATTTCCGAATGCAAGGAGAGGAATACTGATGAGAAATAAGAAGTAAGAAGAGGAAGCATTTGGTCAGGAAGTTATAACTAGAAAAAAAACAAGGAGTCATGAACCATATGAATGATTTCACTGACAAAATATGTATTATTCTAGTGCCATTGCATATACAATCACTAATTAAACATATTTTCATTTTTACTATTTCTTTTATTAGCTTCCACCCAGTCTGTTCCACTTAGGCAGTGGTGCTCAACCTACCGCCTGAGGGCTGTATCTGGTCCCCAAAATGATTGGATCTGGCCATGGCATGGGGAGGGTTCAGCAGCAAGCATCTCAGCCTGGTGTGTCCCCTTCCTTGCCCTGTTGTTGATTCCCTCCCTGCAGCTCTCCCTGCTCTTCCCCTCCTCCCTGCCCTACAACAGGCTCTGCTTGCTTTCTCTGTCTTCATTTCTCCCCTGCTTTTGGGCAGGTGCTACTCTCTCTACACTTTCCCCCCTACTTCCTTCACCCGTCTCTTCTTGCCACCATGCCCCGTCAGAGGCGACTTGTGGTCCATGGCACAGCTAAATCCAAAGCACCTAGCCCACTGCTCTAAAAGGCTGAGCACCTCTGCTCCTGGGTACCCCCACCATTAAGTTTCTACCCAGTGTTAATTGTTAAACCATTCGACTGGTTAATACATTTTTTTCACCTTCCTTCACTTTGCTTAGTTAAAAAAGTCAAATGCAAGATCCACAACACAGAATTTGTAGGAGAGTCAGAAATTCTGCATATATTTCCAAGAAGAAGGAACTTTATCTTGCTCTTGCCTTTACATGAGCTGAGGTTGCTGTTTCTCTGAGCATCCTATTGTATCTTTCTGCTGTAAATACAAATATTGGCCTTTTTCTATTTATAGGTAAAACCAGAGAGATACTTTTTCACTAAGTTAGGTACATAAGTTATTTGTATTCTGAAAACTTTGCTGTGGGGAGTTTCCTGTTCATACTCTTACTTGGTCTCCAGAATAGCTCCTGTGTAGTTTTGATTAAACTCTAGATCTTAATTCACTCCTCCTGGGCATGGGAACTATATAGGCTTGTCCTATTCTCACATAGGAAGTCTGCTAGTCAGGAAAAGAACTCCCAATTTGCTGAAATCTCATGAAGGAAGACATTCTTGTTGTTCTTGCATCCCTTTCTCTCCTATAGTTTCTGTCACAGGCACTGAAAAATTATGGGTCCTGTACAACTTAGATTGTGATTTTAAAATGGTGTCATGCATACTTACAAGCAGGCTGAATTAAAATTCAGCGTCACTTTCACTCGTTCTGTCAAGGAACTAGTGTAGCTATGTAATGTTTTGACTTTACAAGCTTTTTGTTCTTTGAGTGTAGTTTTTTTAAGGTAATGTCCTAGGTTTTTAAAAACCTAACTGACAAAAGCAAAACTTCCACTGCATGCAACCACAGGGATCCCCTTCCATAAGAAATCAGAGAGTACAAGCCTTTGTTCTGTAATAAAGACTCTGTCACGTGACTTCATAGTAGCAAGTGTATTCACCTTTAGCACCTGGATCACTTGGATAGTAACATCCACATTATCAGTAGCTTATACCAGAGCTTCCGAACCACCGGGCTGTGGCCTGGTACCAGGCCATGAAGGCTTGGCTCCTGGTCATGGCACAAGCTTTACCCACTGCTAGCAACAGTTCTGTGCCCAGGCCACGCCCACACCATGCTGATTGGCTGGGTGAGAATGTCCTCCCGTGGCCAATGACTGTGACTTCAGCTTTGAAATTGGACTGTGGTACGAGTGGCGAGTCACTTCAATATCTGCGAGACTGCCATAGCTACTGACATCTGGCTTGCTGCCTCCTTATATCCTCGGCAGCTAACTAGCTAATGTTAGCCAGCTTGTGAGATGTATATATGATTTTTAGCTATTGTCACCTCCTTTATTGATGATGTTCCTGATGTTCCTTGCAACCCCCCCATGTAAAAATTTAATTTAAATATGTAAATTAGCTTGTTTCTATGCCCGATCCGTCCAAATTCTTTGAGTGAGTTTGCCGGTCCACATCATAAAAAAGGTTGGGAACCACTGGCTTATGCAACTATTCATTGTTCAGCTGAGGATGCTTGCAATTAGGAATCCTGAGCTCTGTTCTTTTTTTCTGAACAGGCATGTCATTTGATCACTAGTTGCGCGGTCATTCACAGGGACACGACAAACATTCAGTAAGGCAATGCAGATGAAACCTTGTGCAACCTGTACCAATACAGCAGACGTTCCTTCTGTAAATCAGGTCAGGATAGAAGTTTTGAAATTGAGATCTGTGAAGTGCACGATCATCCTTAATCGTGCTAACTTAATAACGTTTATGATCTCCTCAGGGCTTTCGATCCAGCATTCCTGCCTTTAGGCTGGGGGTGGGCAGTTATTTGGGCAAGAGGGCCACTTACGGAGTTTGCGTGAACTTTCGTGGGCCTCATCACCTCCCCCACGCCCCACCAGAAGAGCTCACCAAAATTTCCTAAGTATCCCTCTGGTCCAAATAACTGACCACCAGCTAGAACAAAAGTTAGGGAAACCTAATCTTTGTCTCCTCCTTCTCCCTGAACCCCTCCCCAATCCCAAGTGCCCAGTACACGGCCAGGCCAGTGCTGTGCTGTATTCCTGCCTGCTACCTCAGGCCATGTGGGCACAGCTGGTACAGCTTCTGCCTGACCCGGCGGCGTGCTAGGGACTTGCGGTGATGAAGAGGTGCAGGGAGAAGGGGGGAACAGAGCATGGCACCTGCCAGGTCGAGGCCAGATGAGACACGGCTCCTGGCCCCCTTCTCCGTGCACCCTGTCTTCTGCCCCAAGTCCCCAGCACGTGGCCAGGTCAGGCAGAAGCTGGATCAGTCCGCTGCATTCATGTGGCCTGAGCTGGCGTGAAAATACACCGTGGCACCAGCCCAGCCTGGCCGTGTGCTGAGGACTCAGGGTGGGGGAAAGGGTGAAGGGAGAAAGGGGCTGGGGGCTGGGAGGTGCAGGTTATCCAGGCCTGGCCAGGCCAGTGCTGCGCTGTTCCCTCTTTCTCCTTGCACCCCCTCCCCTGCCCCAAGTCCTTGCAATGTAGTTGTGCCAGTGCTGTGCTGTGTTCCCATGTGCCACTTCAGTCCATGTGGGTGCAGCTGGCACGACTCCTGTCCAACTTGGCCACTGCTGTGCACTCGGGATTAGGCAGAGGACATGACAGCCACTCCCGCTGCACTTGTGTGGGGCAGCCCGAAATGGTGCATGGGTACATACGGTGGCACTGGCTCCTGGCCCTCTTCCCCTTGCACTCCCTCCCCTGTCTGCAGAAAGATCCTTACCTGAGCTTGACTCACCAGGTGCAGGGTTGGAGCAGCACACAGACAGCCACCCTGGGCAGGAGCCTGGCCAGGAGCTCAGTGCCTTGGGGCTTACAGTGGAGGTGGGGCATGGTGGGCCGGCTGGCGAGGGGAGGGGAGGGGAGTGGCTGCTGCTGCAGCTGACTGGCATGGGGAAGGGAGAAGGGTGAGAGGCCCCGAAAGCCAGGGCAGCCATGGGCTGGATACAGTTCTCCTTGAAAGGAGCTGCTGTGGGCCAGGTAAAATCATTTGGCAGGCCACGTCTGGGCTGTAGGCTGTATTTTGCTCACCCCTGCTTTAGGCCAAGGGGCTGCTTCTATATCTCTCTTTAATCTTTTTCCTTAGAGCTCTAACTCTGCACCTAATATATAGGTGGTTTATTAGGGGCTCAGAGCATATTGCATGTGGCACATAGGGCATTTTGGGGAACTGGAACACGTTCAGTATAGATTAAGTGTTTTTTAATGCCTGTTGTGTCGATAGCTGAACTCTCCTCCCCCAAAGCTAAACAAAACTGGAGCGAATGCAGGGGTGAGGAACAAAGATGTTAAAGAGACCGGGAGTAAAAATGGAAAGAACAAGGTATGTTTTGTTTGGCAAAAAAAGAGATCAAGGGTGGACATTATAGCAGTTTTCAAACATTTGACAGGATGCCATAGAAAAGAGAGAGAACAACTGTTCTCCCTGGCAGAAGAGTACAGGGTACAGAACAGTGGGTTTAAATGGCAACAGAGAAGATTTAGATTAAATCTCAGGGGAAAAAAAATGCTTTCAGACTCTAAGAATCGTAGGACAGTGGAATCTCCTTCATTGGAGGTTTTCAAAAGGAGAGCATAGGAATAAGTGCATCCTGTAATTGTGTAAGGTGGTGTACTCACTGACTCATCCTCCTGTGATTCGGTAGCTCAGACTGCAGGCAGGTAACTCCGGATGGACCTCTCTGTGAAATGTGGTGTTTAGCTCAGCCGAGGACCTCTCAGTGGGAGATGACTAGAGATAGCTTCTCTCATAGACTGGAGACAGCAATGGAGGATCTGTTGCTGGGATCAGGTCTCTTAGGTCAGCAAAAGTCTTGGGTTTGACCAGAATGCTCATCTGTGCAGTCCCAGACACATTGGAGGACATTCAGGGCTTGCACACGAATGAAAGTTCAGTTCCTTGACTTTTTGGCTATTTCAGCCTCAAGCTCAAGTGTGAACTCTAGACATTTCTTTGCATGTAATTTTTCCCCCAGCTGCCCTCTGTCTTTCTAGGAGCTGCTTCTCTCAAGGGACGTTTATAATTAATAGCTTTGTCAGAAGTGCTCAGCATTGGCCAAACCCTACTCCCATTAGAAGCTGTGGGAGTTTTAAAGTTGACATCCAAGAGTACTGAGTTAAGAAAATGCTGACCACTTTTGAAAACCTCCCCTAATATCTTTAGCTTGAGTTCCCCTTCTGTGCTCATGGAAAGGCAGGATTTTGCTGCAGCGAGGTGCTGAGCACTGCCTCGTAGGTGCTGAGCAGTCCTAATTCTCCCTAGACGTCCAGTAATAGCAAGGGACTTCTCAGCATCTTGCAGAGTTGGGTTCTGAAGTAGCAAGAACATTAATTGGATAATTTAATTAGAACAATAAATTTATTTCGTGATAATTCATTTCCCATTTTGAAAATTTCCATTTTCTAGATATTATGTATGACTAGCTAGACAGAAGCTCTCTATTCGCTGCATAATTCCCCATATTTTTCCAAGTGTATAGATATTTCATTTAATCCTTTGCAGCTTCCCTTTGTGGCATCTGCTTATTTATCACTGTCTTTAAGATCTTTTTTCCACTTGGTAATGCTCGTATTTTGGTCCCTTGGTTACTGCTATTATAAATTATTATCCTATAAGATTTATAGCTGTGAGACTTGTACAAATAATCTCTCCCATTTAATGGCTTAACAGTACAAAACTTTTGTTATTTTGTAATGAAACTGTATGTATAATATCTTGATTCATTTTTGCAGGTATGTCATAAAAATTTAGGTCAGCAACAGACCTACATCAAAATCTTTGACAGGCGACAAATTGTGCCACCCCATGTTTACAGTGTTTTCCAAAGCATATAAATGGTGTGCCTAGTGCAATTTGATAATGCTTTTAACCAGCTGATGCCTGAGCTCTCTTACTAGTGGAACATAGTACGTTAGTAAGGCAGTTGATGGGGTTTTTGCATTGACTTGTTTGATGCTATGGAATAATCACATATACTTAGATTTAATTTCCTTGTAGTAGTTCCCATTGAGAATGCACAGGGTTTTTTAAAATCCCAATACTAATTTCAGTTTTATTTTCCCCCCTGAAATCATGTGTGGCCAGTTATGTATAATAGAGGTGCTTTTGTATCGGGGTTGAAGCTAAGGGGTTAATTCAGAAATGACCACGTGCTACATATTGACATGTATGGTATGCTGTCGCTGTTTTGTTCAGCCTTATGTTTCCACAGCCCATGATATCAATATACTTTTATGACTTTGTCCTAAAGGGCAGTGCTGTTAAACTTTTGAAATATTTTTCTCTATGCTGCTTCTTTAATAAAGCACACAGGCTATCAGGGCAGGATTCTTTACTAGAGTACTTTATCAGAATAAAATAAAATACAAGCACCTCCACACCTGTTGATGTAAAGATGAGCTTTGCCGTTGACTTCAGTGGCTACGGGATGAAACTCCAGATATGCTCTTGAGGCTCTAAATCATTTCGCGATGGATGTAATAATGCCATTCCAGTGAAGGATGAAAAGGACTTGATTTGTGCTAATTCTGACCTCTACAAAATAACTAACATTTAAACATAAATTGCATCTCAAATACTTTCCCAAACTTGGCTTCCAAGTAGGCATGACTCTCATGCATTCATTGTTACTGTCTCTTCTCAGGTACTTCAGTCTCTTACCCCTTCCAGGTTTAGCTTTAAATGTAACTATAGTTCCCTGCTTACCAACCCGAGCAGTCTGGGACCCTCCCCTGCTCCTTTAGGCTTGTCATGTAGTTCCAGCCCACACTTATGACAACTGTGCCAGGTCTTTGCCACCAATCCTCTTCTTGATGGCCCTCCTAGAGGAGCCATCACTCTTAGTTTTAGGCTCAGGTGCAGTAGAGCATTGAGGCCTATCTAATTCAGTGCCTAGTGGGTTGTAGCCACCAGCAGGGGAACTGTTAGTTCTTGATAGTGCATCCACTCTTGTCCTGGCCTCTGTTGTGACTTGCCATTTTATGACACAGGTCTGGTATTGGGTGCCACAAGCCCCATGTTCTCTATGCCTAATGGCTTGTAACCATTAGTGGAGACAGGCAGTCTTTGTGGCAGTCTTGTCGCCTCAACCCAGTGTTGCCCGAACCATTATCCTTTGCACAGGAAGGTGTCTTGCCTGGCCATTAAAATTTTCAGTTGCTTACGTAAGTGATACACGTCACATAACACTACAAATACAACGATAGCCAATAATATTTAAGCTAAGAACTACTGATACTACTAATATTAAAACAGCTTAAAATGTATGTATAAAAAGAGAACAAGGAAATAAAATTGCATTACTGTCCTTCTGTTTCTCTTCCTGCCATAAGAGCGAGACATGCTGTTCACTCATTTGTTACTTCTATCATTTTACAGACAGATGTAACCAAACTATACTACAAGGAATTTGAATCAATAATGCAATAGTCTGGGGGTGATCATGTGAATAAGTCCTTGGCTGAAGTTCCAGTGGATCAGTTTATCCCACCAGTTTTCTTTGACTCTAGCACTCAGTTCCTTTAGCTGCTTGGGTTTTTTTTTCATGCATAAGCATACCCGCACCTTTTCCTTCTCCTTCACTATAAGTGCAGTCTTCATCACAGGTGCTCAATGAATCACTGCCCGAGCCATTCTTCCGGATCTGTTGAAACATAATTAATAATAAGGTCTTCACCCCTCATTATTTTTCTTTCCAAGCATTTAGTTGTGAAGAGTGAAACCATTTTTGCTTACATGTGGAATTTTGGCATATTTCTATCTGATATACAGTTGGACTGGCCTTGGTAACTATTTGGACTGGTCCCATCCATAGAGGACTGAGCGCATGATTTTTATTTTACCTCTTGATACAGCACCTGGTCTCTGATCTCTCATTCCTGAGGATGCAGTATGGGGCCTAGCTGCTTGTCCATTGGACATTGGCTACTTGGACATTGGCTTTCAAGGCTGTGGCCACTTGCCGCTGTGTGATAGCCACTGATTATGACAGGTTTGTGGTCTGGTAGGATGTGAGGTTGGAGGCTATCTAGAGGCTCCCCTCCTAGCCACCATTGCTCTGGCAGCTGCATCTCTCACTTGTCATGACTTCATTTAGGGTGATTCCAGGTGCGGCTACAGTTAGTGCTGTCAAAATTAAGTGCCATCAAAATCAAGGGTAACTTTTGATCCCAATCCTTCCCTTGTTGGTTGACCACTTTTTGCAAGGCAGTCTTTATGGTTCTATTTGTCCTTTCCATTTGACCTGAACTACAGGGGGTTGTGCAATCTCTGTTGTATCTTAAAAGCTTGACAAACTGCCTGTGTGATTTCTCCAACAAAATGAGAACCCCAATCTGACTCAGCTTCTTTGGGGACCCACCACCTGGAGAGCACCTGTTCCACCAACACCCATGCTGCGGTGGTAGTTGTGTTGTTACAAATGGGTGTAGCTTCAGTTCAATTTGTAAAGCTATCTGCTATCACCAGGCAGTATTTATTCCCTCTTGCCATTTGAGGCGTGGGTCCAGTGTGATGTATTCATGGCCTACTCCATGGACCACTAATTCTTTGATATCCTGGGAGTCCCTTAATTACTTTGGTATCAGGATTATTTGCTGCACATGGTAAGCAGTTGTTAATGTATTGTTTGACTTCCTCCCTCATACTTGGCTACCATCCCACTGCCTGCAGTCTTATTAGGATTGTATCTGTCCCTAAGTGTCCTAGTTATCATTTCTACCCGTAATTTTTCCAACACTGGAACCTCCTTCTCCTCTTGTTTCTGGGCTACAGCCAATCCTGATGGCTCTTGCCAAATTTTCCATCCTTTCCCCTGCCCTTTGTTTACCAAGTCTTTTATTTTCTTGCTTTTAGCCTGTAATACTACCAAATGGACTGCCTCTTGGGTTTTCTATTGGTGCTTTATCAAGTATCCATTGTGGCCCTTCATTCACTCCACTCTTTGCATGTAAATCAACCTCCTAATTTCACTTGATTTCTTCAGTTCCCTTTTTATGGGCCTTTACTTTACTAATATAGGTGGGTTCAATCCTTTTTTTTTGGATAATTTCTACACATGCAACAATTTGGAAGCATGAGCCACTGTCTTTCCATCAGTTGACTTCATACCTCTCTCTTGCCACACTGGTAGCAAGTCCAAAATGGCTCTTACTACCCAATCTGAGTCAGAAGACACTGCCACTTGTTCATCTTGTGCAGTATTCTCTAGCACAGCTGCCATGGCCACAATCTCAGCTGCCTGTGCTGAATGGGGGTGTACTTTCCTTTGACCACCTCCTCGGTTTAACATTAACTGTAAGATAACCTGCTCTGGAAGCTGGATCTGTTCACAAACCAAACAACATAAGGTCCTTTGTCTGCTTCAGCGACAACCAAGTTCCCTCTAAGTGGAGAATATCTCTCTGATTTTGTCTCAGGCAAGGGACATTCATGCTTTTTCTTCCCTCTATGAGCAAGCTATATGGGGCTTGAGATAAACTGTCTGCTTTCTTTGTTTATTGGTGCTAAGGTTCATTTTGCTAATCTTGGATTGGATACATGGCCTTCATTAGCGTTTCCAGGCAGTGGGCACATGTACATGTGCACTGTTACTGCTCAGTAAATAAAAACTATTAGTTTGCAGTAACTATGGCAGTTTATCTTGACTTGGGTACTGGAAATAATCCTGAGTAGTTACTGTGCAGTAAGGCATGTGTAGACGCCTTACTGCACAGTAACGCTGTTTGTATGGACTGACTTGGGACTAACTTTAGTCCCAAGTCAGTTCACACGCAGCATTACTGCACTGTAACACCTGCATGTATAGATACTGGTGTAAAAGCCTCTTACACTGCAGTAAGTTACTGCTCAGTAAATGCATGTGTAGACACACCCAAAATGTAGTTTACTGGCATTGGTGTTGTCCTCAGTATTACTGGGGCCAGACCAACCAGATACTTCCAGTGATGCAGTGGCCACACTAATACCAGTACTTCCTTCTTGCATGATGTGAAGGCTTACTCTACTGGATTTAGAAGCTGGGCCACGTATGCCACAGGCCTCAGGTTGGTGCCATTGTCTTGACTCAGCACTTCTCTGAGTCCTTGCCTAGTGGTTGCTACCTAGAGGATATATGGCTTATTCACTTGAGGGTAAACTGAGGCCAGTGCTTGTATCAAGCCTTCCTTAAGGGCCTTAACTGCTTCTTGTTGCTCCAGCCCCCTCCCCCCCCCATTCCTTTTTTAGAAGCTTGTATAAACATGCTGCTTTTTTTGCAAATTCCTCTATTAACCCCCAAGGGAATCCTGTCAGTCCCTGTAACATCTGCAGGGTGGTTATCATAGGTTGGGGCTGGTAACTTCTGTATCAGCTCTATCTTTTGCTTGTCTGAGGATCACCCTTCATGCCCTAAAGTTATACCTCAATAGAAAAACTTTCTGATGTAGCTGCACCTTACTAGGGCTCACCTTAAAGCCTGTCTTTTCTATCAGTTGTAAGATCTGTCCTAACAATTCGAGAGTCTCTTCTCAGGTACTGGAGTGTATCAAGATATCATCTACATATGAAATCACTTTTTCTTGGTTGTCCAATTTATCCCACACATGCATCACACGAGTGTGGTTATATAGCAGGTGCAGCATGAATTTTCTGTGCTACCAGAGTGAAGGTGTACTGTCCTTCTCAGAATATAAATGCAAACTTATACAAGAAATCAGGGTGAAGTGGAGTGGAAAAGAACGCATTAGACAAATCTAGCACTGAGAACCAGTTTGCCCTCCAACAATTGCTGCCATCACTTTGCTACCACTGAGTATTTTGCTACCACTGAAACTGTCATAGGGGTGACCTTATTGAGGGCCCCATAAACCACTGCCAGCCTCTACATTTTCCCATCTGCTATTCTTACAGGCCACATGGGGGCATGGTTGATACTCTGCTGTTCTACAACCTCCCTCTGCTCTAGCAAAGCATTTATAGTCTCCTGTAGGCTGCTTTCAGCTTTCAGTTGGATATTTGTATTGTTTTTGGGGTGGGAGATCAGGTTCAGCAATTAAATCTGGGCTTCAATTCTCCCACGTTCCAATTTGTGTTGAGCTTGTGGGAACTTATTGGTTACAGTTTGGGCATCTTTTTCCCATTCAGGTGCCCATATGCTTGAGCAGCACATCTGTGAACCACGAGCCAGTGAGTCAGCCCTCACTGCTCAGCTAGGGAGCGGGGTCTGCCCTGCTCTGGAGCAGACAGCACAGCTCAGCCCAGGGCTGCAAAATGCTGGGATGCTGGGGGACTCTGATTGAACTGGAACCAGGAAGGGGTCTGGGACAGAAGTTCCATAAAGCGGTTTGACCCAGATCAGTTAAGTCTGATACTGCATTCAGCCAGGTTTAGCCTAAACCAGTTTCAGCCATTTTGCAACTGGTTTAGGTGCACTGAACTTATGTTCTGTTACAGGTTTAAACCAGTTTGTGATCACTTAAACTGGTTTATGTGCAACTTCTGTCCCTAGCCCAGCTATTATATTTTATGGGTGCTAGAAAAAGACTTTCCTGTCCCTTTCGGTCCATTATTATTAAAGGTGACAGCTGAGGCTTTTCCTTTCCCTTTCTGATAGGCCTTATTACCTACTGCATTGCACATGCAATACTGCATTCTGAATTGTCTTCCAGTCTGACCCTGAGTCGCACAGCAATGAGAGCTTGCTTTTCGTTTCCCTGTTGAGTACTCCAAACAAAAGCTGTTTCAATAATGGATTGACATCCCTCATATCTTGCCCCTGCAGGGGTGTGGTTAAATAGACCACTGTCCGGAAGGCTAGCTACAACTTGGTTATAAATATTATTGCATTTTCACGCAGTTTCTGCACAGGCCTGGCCACTGTGGACAGCATCCCATCATGCCCCGCAAATACTCCTGCAACTTCCCTCAGGATGGCTATTACATTTGTTTCTTCACCCTAATAAGCCTTTTTAGACAATAAGGAACTATTTGTTCCTAAGGCCACTTTTACAATTTTTACCACATCTCCCACTGACAGCTTGTCTGACTCCCATACCTGATTTACGGAAGATAACCAATCTCAGAAATTATCCCTGTTTAGGGGCCCCAGATTTTTAGCAATGACAATTGCCTCCTGTCCAGATAAGAGTTAGGTAATAAGAGTGGTCATTGGCCCGTTCTCTCCCTCCATATGGGTGGTGGCCTTTTCAACGGGAGCCATAGGTCCTTGACAAGCATTGCTTTTTTGTCATTATATTTATTCATTTTCATATTATAACAATAAAATAAAGCCAACAAAAACAGTAAAATATAAATGAAGTAAGATGCTATAAAAAAGCAAAAAAAAAAAGTATTACATAATAGATGATTAAACATACATGCTATAAATTTAGTAGACAGTAGGGGAAGGGGAGAATTTGACATTGTATACAACCAACTAACAAATACATATATACATTTAAAGGATGCCAAACCACCAACAAATCACTTGATAAACTTAACATAAGATTCATATCGCGTCAAATTTCTTCATATTGAGCCCAATTATGTCTATTTGCATATTTAATCTTCTCTAGTAATGCAATGTGCATACCTTTTTTTAACCATTGCAAAAATGAAGGTACATTGGGAGTTTTCCATTTCTTTAAAATTACCCATTTAGCCACCAAAAAGATTACAGCTAGCCATTTTTTCATGGGTGCAGACAATGGTAATGAATCCATAACCCCCCAATATGCATATATCTGACAATGATACCTTGTTAATTTTAAGTATCTTAGAAAGTGCTACATATATGCTAAGCCAAAAATGAGCAATTTTAGAACAAAAGAATAAACTGTGAGTAAGAGATCCAGTCTGGTTTCCACATCTCCAGGAATAGTCATCTGAGGCTAGCCCTGCTTTAAATAACCTTCTGGGATCCAATAAAACCTATTTAATATCTTGTTCGAAACAAATCTTAAGAGCTATGAATTAGGTATTTTACAGAGTGATTTCCAAATACTATCCCATTTCTCAACTGTTAACAATATCTGTAAATCCTTTTTCCCATTTACCTTTAATGATAATAGCCGCTGGATATAGTAGTGTATTAAACCATTTGTATGTATTACCAACAAAGGACAAGCATCATTTAACCCTTGCAAATCTCTCCTTAAGGGGGCAAATGCGAATGGCAGACAAGGAATCTCACCCCAACGATCATTCTCATATTCATAAAGGGAAGAACTTAGGTTTGGGCTGTCGTCATCCCAGTCTTCCAATTCAGAGTGATAGGGACCAAATCATCAGAATTAAATAAATTCAATAGGGTTGCTGGTCTCTTTTCACAGGTTTTACTATCTTTATCCTCAAAGAAAGCACTTTTAAAAAAAATTAAATAAGTACTCTGCCACAGCCTAACGTGTGACCTCTGGTGGTGTTTTCCAGCGCGAGAGGCTGATACATGAGTTGGAGGAAGAAAGACATTTGAGACTTGAGAGTGAAAAAAGATTACGGGAGGTGACACTGGAGTCAGAGCGTAGCAGAGCTCAGATGCGTGGATTGCAGCAGCAGTTTTCGAGGTATGTCATGGTTCTATACACTTTGTTCTCAATATGGAAAGAATATGCTTTAATTCAAAGCACAGGACATCACTCTGATAGTTTGGATAACATAGACATAAAGGAGATAGAAACTCCTACAGAGTGTAATAAGGATAAACCCAATAGGCTTCTGGATAAATGACTGTAAGCAGGCTATGGAATTTAAGATGATTATACCCTTGCTACACAATTCCAGAGCCAGTTTAAACAAAATCTGTAGAAAAGAAATTAGTACAACCCCTACTGTTTTTTTTTCCCTATAAAATCATAGGTTTTAACATTTCTCAAGAAATGAATGCCATGGTTGAATCAAAGTTTTATTTTCTTCATAATCTGGTTCGATGAATAAATGCTGTGCCTGTTGTTATCTTTCTTACAATTGTAAATAATGTTTGTTTATTAAATTACTGAAATGGGAAAATTTGTTCTGGGCTATTGCCAAGTATGCAACATCATAGAAGATAGAAGCTTTTTCTTTGTTTGAACACGTTCAGGCCTTGATTCTGCATTGGCTTGAATGGGGCTCTGTGTTAGAGCTTGGGATCCGTTTACAGGAATGATGTTGCAGAACCAAAATCTTAATTTATCTCTGTAGTCCAGTGGTGCCCAACCTTTTGGCCCCATGGTCCAGATGAGTGGGGTGAGTCTAGTCCATAGTCCGATTGAGCCCTGTGCACCAGGATCAGGCCCTCCTGCCCCACTTAGTTTGGTCCCCAGAGGCCTGGTGCCACCCCCTTCCACTAGGATTAGTCCATAGGAGCCTGCCCCTTACCCCCAGAATCGCAGGATTGGGTTTTGAGGCCCAGCACTCCCCCCTCTCAGCCCGCTGCATGCAGGGATTGGGCCCTGGACTTGGTACCACTCCTACCCAACTGTTTGTGGTGGGATCAGGTGCCTGATCCAGCTTGCAGAACCACTGTTCTCCAATCACCACATTTCTGGACCTGTGTGGAGCCTCGCGGGCTGGATGACAGGAGGTTGCAGGCCAGATCTGGCCCACAGGCCGGGAGTTGAACACCCCTGTTGTAGTCAATCAATATACAAAAATGGCTGAGATGGAGGAGAGGGCCTAATTGTTTTTGTGATGCACAGTGAAGGTCTTGTTAGCCAAAAAATGCAATTTTGGATGCTTCTTATTTACACAAGGAAGAGCAACCAATACAAACAAAATCAAAATAGAGAATAGTTTCACTTTTTTTTTTATTATCCAACACAAAGGAACTTGTGCATCAACTCTCTTGCAGTGTCCCCCCCCCCCCAAAAAAAATCAGATCTAGTTTTGTCTTTACAGTGAAAGAAAACTGTTTTGTACGACACTGAACAGCATGGTTTCTAGTTCCTGTACGACTTGTTCTCAACCAGAGTGTTACAACAGCCCCTCCAGGGTGCCATGATGCAGGCACAATCACATCTGTGGTGGCTAGGTGAAACTGCCCCACAGGCAAGATTTCAGTCTGCGTGCGCACTCCTACTCCATTTGGGTTCTCTGAGAGCCCTAAAGCAGGCAGGAGGGCTGGCTCGTGCTGCAGCCATCTGCAGTCTGGCCCACTTCTCCCAGAAACAAAAGGTTGTGCGACAATTCCACATGCATGTGAAAATCTAAATATCTCCACCGCTGAGTCAGAATATGTGTTTCTGATTTATATGTACAGGCATTAGGATAATGTAAATACGGGTTTAGAGCTTGTGCTCAATAGAAGGTCTCTCTCTACCTTCTAAATGTATTTTCCCTGCATCTTTAGAAGGCTGGGCGTGACAGCATGTGAAACACTAATTAGACCTTTTATAATCAATGCAAAAGGCTGTCTGTTCTTAACTTGTGTGAAAACATTTTAAGCAACCATACAAACATACAATTTTGAGGCTTTGTCTGTGAGACTTCAGAAAGAAAGCCTTTTTTTTTATTATTGATTGAAGTCCCTGCTTCTACCATGTCAGCAATATTTCTGGTTAAGGTTCCTTAATAAATCGAAGTCCTTCTCCTCAGCATCTGTGTAAATCTACCAAACCCTTGAAATGACACAGTAGTCACAGTTGCATTGTAAATTTCTGACCATCGCATTTTACAAGAAGGAACAGTTTTATAAAATCAAACTGTAGATTCCCACATTAGGTAGGACGCTGGATAGGTAGGTGCTAGTTTGCTATCTGATGCCACGTGTTCAAAATATAAATGCTACAAGAAAACTGTTTCTTATTTAAATGGCAGGATTTTACCTTGTAGCTGTGTAGTTACAGATATTGTGTTTTCTTGTAAAAGTGTAACTCCGATGGTGTATTTTTCCCTTCAAATCCACTGATACCTTTTGCTTGTTTGTAACTCTTCAGTTCAATTCCATGAGAATTTATCGTCATAGGGAAGTATACAGCTGTTGCCAAACTAAAGACCAACCCTTCAAATATTGATCGGTTAGGTAAAATCCTTTCAGGACAAGGCTATGCATTGTCTGGAGATTTTGATCTCCTCTTCCCATTTATCAGTAATGTTCATTCCCAATCTGCTCACAGGTCACTGTAGAGTGCAACACTATCCAGTCATTTCCTGGCCTTCCAGCATTAGATCCAGTTCTTACTTAGTGCCTTTTTCATCCGTTGTCTTTGCTGGCTTCTCAGAATTTCCAGAAATTTCCAGTTTATGCTTCCTTGTGTTTTGGAAAAAGTGCCCTTCTGTCTGACTATTTTGTCTGGCCTGTACTGAGCATTTCAGCACTTTTTCTAACAGCTGTATGTCCAGAGATGTCCAAAAAGAACCAAAACAGTAGGTGCAATTTCTACCACTGTTGTAAAAAGCACATTAAGTACTATGCACAATAGAAATTGATTACATTTCTCTTCTGTCCATCAGCAAACAGTAGAATTGTTGCTTGTTGAATGCGTATAGTCCATACAAATCCATGCAGTGATTAAATGTTAAAGCAGTAATAGAAGTGGCTTGGACTTCACTTATTTTGATTACTGTTTTGGTGTACAGAAACCAGGTTCAATAAACCACATTATTGTAAAGTATATCTGCAAGCTGTAATTGAAGAGGTGAGGGTCAGTGCCTTAAATTCCACTTTGTTTGAACTGCAAAAAGTCTTTCTGTTATGATAGCCTTTTCTTATAGGTATGTACATCTGTTGCTAGCACACTGTCTAAGGCTTTTAAGAATGCATGTTACTCAAAGTAGGAAATTGCCCATTTTAGAGCAGTAAAGGTCTTGCAAATGTAATTCTGTAATACACATTAGACTGTGTATCAGTATTATCAGTATTCCTTTTGCACTAGTATTGACTATTGGGTTATGTCTCTCACTCCCAAAAGGCAGACATGCCCACTACAAATCTAATAACACTTTGCATAAAGTGACAGTGTAAGTAGCTCCAGTATTGTGAACATGCACTGTTTAGCTTTCTTCTAGTGTTTTTGACTCTTTTTGCTGTATTCTATTTGGTGATGTTTTGTCAGCAGATCAGACCAGAATTGAGAACTAATTATCTAGCACTTGTGATGAAGGCATGTTTGCATTTCTGTCAGAATTTAATCACATCAAAGTGACCTAGCAGTTGCCACCTATTACTCTTCAGAGAAGAATTATAGCAAAACCCAACAATCAGGCTCTGGCAAATACTTGAAACTTGGGTTGGATGGGGTACTAAGACAGGGGATGTGAACCGGAGGTACATGTAGGGGGTACGTGCGGGCAGGCGGGGATAGAGCGTGCCCTGAATCATGGTGGTAGCATTTCCCCTGGCATGTTCCATACTTTGCTTCTTACCCGGGGAGGGGCACGCCAGCCCCACACAGTACACCGCAGCGCATTCCTGCCCCCACCTCAGCCTGCTTTCAGTGCCTGCTCCCAGGAGCAGGGCTGGGGGGGCAAGGGCAGTGGTGCCCCTCTGCAGGCTGCACATATGCTGCCTGGCCAGCTAGACGGGAGGGTGGAGGAGGGCTTGCATGCGGCAGCTGCCACCATCACTGCCCCACACTGCTACTGCGCCATATGCCGCTTTCTCATGGCAGGTCACCTGTGCAGCTCTGTGGGCTGGTAATGGGCAGAGTGTGATTGGCTGGCCACGAGGCCTATCACCAGCCTGTAGAGCTGTGACCAGCCATGAGAAAGCAGCAGGGGGCAGTGATGGTGGCGGTGGTGGCCTCCGCGTAAGAGGCCCCCGAGTCCAGCCACCTGGGTAACACATGTGCAGCCTGCAGAGGGGCACCGCTGCCCTCACCCCCCACAGCCCTGCTCCTGGGAGTGAACAGAGACAAATTCCCTTCCTCCCCCGTCATTCTCAATCTGGTCCCACCCTGCCCCTTCCCCACAACATGCTTACCTGCTGAGGCAGGGGTTTCTGTGTGTTTTTGCATCTGCATGTATGTGTGCTGGTGTGCATGCATCTGCATCTGCATGTGTGTGTACATATGTCCATACATCTGTGTGTGACTGCATCTGTGTGTGTGTATATGCCTGTCTGTCTGCCTCTGCATGTGTCTGTCTGCATTTGTGTATGTGTCCCCTGCCCACCTGGAAGCAACAGTCACACAGCATTGTATGGCAATTGGGGCAGTGGCAGCAGGGTGCAATCCAGTCTGCAGCAGCACCTGCCTCTACCCCGCATGCAGATCTGGGGGGCACTTGCCCCCTGGGCCTCTGCTGGGGTGAGCCGAGTGGTGGGAGCCATCCCCCCTCTCCATGCCCCCTGGATGAACTTCTTTCATGACTCCATCCCCCAATCCACCCTGGCTGTACAGCCCCAGCCCCAGCCCCAGCCTCACCGTGGGGCCCTCAATCTGCCCCTCTCCCCCCTTACAAGAAAAGAATACAAAGGGGTACAGCCCCAGCCCCAGCCCCAGCCCCAGCCCCAGCCCTACTCCCTCCCTCACTGTGGGGGGCCTCAATCTGCTCTCCTCCCCCGCCCCTTAAAAACGAGAGAAAAATATAAAGGGGTACGTGAGCTAAAACTTTGAGGTAGAAGGGGTACACTTTTTTAAAAAGTTGAAGATTGCTGTACTAAGATGTAGCTTTGGGATAACCCCTAGCCTAAAGTAATTGGTCATTTTTTTCTAATATCCATTAAACTCTGGTCAAACTGCTAATCTCATTTCATTTCATCTTGGTCTTTGGACGCTGAAGTGTAGATATGTTGCCCATTCATGGCAAAAGGGTTGCTTCTCCCTCCTCCCTGCCTCTTCTTTTCGGAGTGAGCTGCCTTCTCCTTTACTAACAAAGTGTTCATTCAAGTAAAGTGTCATAACAGTGTCATGTCTGCCAGTGTTAGTGCTGTCATACACAATTTCTTTGCTATTAGTTGTCCTGTGGAAATGAATGTTTTAATGCCTCTCTACACTCAGTTTTTTCTAAAGAGCAAAAAACTTGTAATTTAACAACATGCAAAACAAGATACAGTGAGTTGGTACTGGCACTAATGTACCTGCTACTGGTGCAGCTGTATCAAAACTGTCTGCATCAGTGGCAGTGGTATGCTAGCAGTCAGCATTGGGGCTGAGGTAGCCACTGCCTAGCATGTCAAGCTGGCCCTAACACTTCAGTATTTAGCGCTCCAGGACCTGAAACTTTGACAATCCTGAATTTTAAACTCTGAGCCAGATATGAATTGATTTCTGGTGCCTAAGTGGAACTTACATGGGGATTGGACACCTAAGTTCCAAAAGACTCATTCAAAAATCATCCTATGCCAGCAACCCCTGAACTCATTAGGTGTCTGAATAAATGTGTGCAGATTTCCTGGGCATCCATGCTAGGTATTCTGGGGATGCTCAGAAGCAACTCAGGTTCTGGGGAATACCTGAACTGCCTGCCTAATTCCCACCTAACATTTGTTGACATTTGTTGAGATCTTGTTTTTGGAAGACACCTAAATCCTCTCAAGTGTCTAACTCCCAGCCAGGGTTTAGTACCTCTTAATCAACTGATCTTTAAATAGCTAAAATAGCAGAAAAAGGATTGGTGGAATCTGGTGAACAAAATATAAAGAAAAGGGACCTTCTCTCCAAGATAAATGCTTCTGGTTTCTGAGTCTGTAATGTTCTGTCTTTCTTTGTTTGAACTGATGTTCATGGGATTTTTGCATCGTAAGAAAGAAGCAATGTTGTCATAAAGGAGTTCTTGTAAAGGTCTCATCTTTTTTTAAAGCTGCCAGCGTGACTAATTTAATCAAGTCTCTCAACCATTTCAGGGGTCTGGAGCAGGTCCACTTTGTATCAAATAACTTCTATATTTGACTTTGGAGCCTTCTAAGCTATTTTCTATGCACTGAGCAATTTAGAAATCCTTCATCTACAAAAGCAAGGTACGTAGTGAAGCTCAGATATACATGAAATAAAATAAGCACAACAAACAAAAAAAAACAGAAGCCAAAGCTGAAGGAGTATTTTTTCTGTTTCCTTTAAGTATTTTGCTAGCATATACATGCCAATTGCATAAGATCCTGGATTCAGCCCTATTATCATATTAGGTCTCTAGATAATACTTCCAGCAGAATTTTCCATCATGAAGTGAGTGCCTGGTTTTGCGATACAGTGTGCAGAAAAAGGCAGTTCCTCCGTTTAAGATGCTGGCAAGATAATAAATCGAACTCCTTCAAAACTCAGAAGGGATTCCCCTTGAGAGAGGAGATGGTCATTTTTCTTCTCAAAGTGGTTCTAGCATCTGCAGACTAAACAGTATCTAGAGGTTACTTCTGTGAAGTTACACAAGAGTTTAGCTTGCTGCTTAGAGCCAGGTTGGTGAAATCCTGCAAACTCCCAAATCCATGAAAGGGGAATGAAGTCTATCTTTTTTTTCTTCCTGTGTGGAGAGGTTGGGATGTGTAGTATAGTTGCTCTCTTCCTTCTATTCAATTGAGCATTTGGCCTGATCCATTGTGCAGTGCTCTCTTGTCCCATTGGCTGGTAATATTTTCCTACAGATGGAGAAAGGGTAGCTAGCAAAGCTAGTCTTGGTAGTATGTATACCTTTGCCAACTCTGTAATGGAGTTAACAAGGTTAGGCAGAATTGTGTGGGAATTCCTCAGCTACTGCCTCTGTCAGAAGAGGGTAGGATGACCACTCATCCCTAATTGGGCAGAACAGTCCCAAAATGGGAACATCAGATCCTAGTCCTGAGCTGCATGACTCCAGGACTGGATTTGTCCTAGATTCCTGATATCATGCAAGGATCCATGTTTTCCGTTCACTGTGGGAAGCAGTGGGTTTTCCCTTGCAGGCTGACAAAGCTCCATGCACGTGGCCAGGAATACAGCCCCAGGCAGAGGTGGAGAACAGCTCCCCCAGCTGCCTGCAGGTAAGTCTGGTGGGGGGGGGAGCAGAACAGGTTGAGGCCCGCATGGTGAGGGACAGAGTAGAGCAGGGGCTGGGCCTGGCCCTGGGGGAGCCGCCCAGTCAAGGCAATGAATGGGGCCCAGGGCTGTGGCAGGGAGCGGACCACAGTAATGGGTGACTCATCCAGGGAGCAGGGGGGGTGGCTCCCTGCCATTGCATGTACTTCCAGGGAGGGGCACATGCCCCTCACAATTGTGCATGAGGTGGCAGATGCAGGCTTCCCCCTGCGGCCTCGTGGCTTCCCACCCTCCTGCCCTACCCGTGGGAGCCCCATGCCAGCTGTGCCACCATTTGTGAGGTGCCCCCTGCCCAACTAGCAGCAGCGGGAGAAGTGACATGGAGTTATGCCCCCCCGCTGCTGCTGGGCAGGCCAGGGGTGCCTTGTCATGGCAGTGCTGCCAGCATGGGGCTCCTGGGGAGGAGATAGTAGGGCAGGGAGCCCCAAGGCTGCAGCGGGCAGCCTGCATCTGCCCCCACCTCCCTACAGGTTTCACTTGGCTCAGCTCAGCTCTGCTCTGGTCATGCTGCCAGGGTGGATGGGGGGCTATCATATTAGCCCTTCCCACCCCTACCCCTGAAAAAATAAAAGTTGTCACCTATGGACTGCAGAATGCTCTTTCCCTATTTCCCTTACTCTTCTATATACAGTTCTGCATAATTCTATCCTGTCATCTTTCTTGCTCAACTTGTTAAATCATTAGTGAGGCAGCTTGTCACAAAGGTAGAAAGAATTTGTATCTGAAGCTGACTTTGCAACACATCCCTATGCTTTATCCATCTCCAGGTCTGATTGCATGGGCTTATGCAAAACCTCTGAGAAGGGTAGAATGCAATAATCCGTTAAATAAGCAGTGGTAACTGGAAGGTACATATCACACTTGTATGTTGAAGACCACAGGACTGCTTGTTTCTAGTTACAATTTGAATATTTGACCTTTATCTTAAAAGAAGGATGGTATGGGTTTTAGCTAGCTAAGAAACCAGTTCTTTCCCTATATATTGTAATGATATAGAGCAGTGGTGCCCAACCTTTTAGCTGTGGGGCCAGATGGGCAGTGCCCAATCCCTTTGTGGGCTGGATCCGGCAGGGCCCCAGCCAGCTGTGCAGAGGAGGGAGCGGGGCAGCCTGACTTGGATCCAGCCACATAGTGGAAGGCTGTTGGCTGACCCCAACTTGGTCCTATGGCTGGGAGGGGATGTGACCCAGCCATGATCCCACCCTGTGGGTGGAGGGAATATGGCTGGGCCCCAACCTGACCAGGTGGAAGCAAGGGGTGTGCTCCTTGCCCACACCAGCTGTTCAGGGGGAGGGGACATGAGCCAGATCTGCAGGAGGAAGGGGACATGGTTCAGCCTCTTGGGAAGAAATGGGAACAGTATGGGAAGGGGGCATGTCCTGTCTCCAATCTGGCCATGCAGGGGGAGAGTCATGCCCCAGCTCTGATCCACCCCACATGGACTTTAGCAGCAGAGAGGGGTGGTTGTACTGTCGCTGCTTCCCCACCACCAAATTTCCTGACCTGTGGGGAGCACCGCGGCCTGGATTTGGCCCATGGGCCAGAGGTTGAGCACTGCTGATGTAGAAGGGTAATGGCTGAGTTCTTGCTCATTTTCAAAATTTGGTCTCTTCACTTCCTTTTCTTCCTCATGTCTTTGTGACAAGCTATATAGCAGAATTTGTAGATTTGTTGGAATCTGACATGGTTGTGCCCTGAGCTCTTTTACTTTGGCCTCAAACTCCTGACTTACAGGCTTCCAGCTGCTCACCCCAATGTCCATGCCACCAGACCAGGTGATCTTTTCAATTCTAGGGACAGAATGTTTTTAATGAAGGATGGTGTAACCCACTTTGTGCCCGCCGGGCCTCGAATAACCACTATCGGGTGGCCTTCGCTCTGGTGGTAGACGTCAAGTGACTTACGGACTCATATCACAGACCGAGTGTCAGGGAGTGGGGCCTAGGAGTGAACTCCCTAGCGCCCCCTACCATCCCTCTAGGTGATTCAGCACCCTCTGATTCTCGCCCGCCATGACTTTGATGATAATTAGGTTTATATGGGAGGCTGCCTCTATCCCCTGGGTGAACGGTACGTGTGGTCCTACCCCTACTCCATATGGGGTGCCTCTGCGCACCCCTGCCTTAAGGCCTATGCGTGCCTCCAGCCTCCCCTTTAGCACGCCCCAAGCCTCGCAGCTGTTCTCTGGACGTTGTTTGGTCCCTTGCCCTCCTGCGCTCTCTCTGGCGTCCCAGGGCCTATCCCGCCCTGGTGCCCCTCTCTGGCACCCCGGGCCTATGGTGCACTCCTCGCGCCCGCTGCCCCCTTCTGGGGCCTATGGCGCGCCCCTCGCGCCCGCTGCCCCCTTCTGGGGCCTATGGCATGCCTCTCATGCCCGCTGCCCCCTTCTGGGACCTATGGCACGCCTCTTGCGCCCGCTGCCCCCTTCTGGGGCCTGTGGCTCACCTCTCATGCCCGCTGCCCCCTTCTGGGGCTTATGGTGCACCTCTCGCGCCCGCTGCTCCCTTCTGGGGCCTATGGCATGCCTCTCGCGCCTGCTGCCCCCTTCTGGGGCCTGTGGCTCACCTCTCACGCCCGCTGCCCCCTTCTGGGGCCTGTGGCACGCCTCTCGCGCCTGCTGCCCCCTTCTGGGGCCTGTGGCGCACCTCTCGTGCCCGCTGCCCCCTTCTGGGGCCTGTGGCACGCCTCTCGCGCCCGCTGCCCCCTTCTGGGGCCTGTGGCATGCCTCTCGCAGCTGGGGCTACAACCCCACACCCCAAGCGCCTTTCCGGCACTCCTCATGCTGTACCTAAAGTGGCATTGCGCGCTGTGCCCCTACTGGGCACCGGGAACCCCCAAGCTGCTGGGGAGCCCCCGTGAGGCCTCCTCTCACCCCTACAGCCTCACCCAGTCCTCCGGTGTAACCATAACTGAAACCCGAGCCACCTGGCTACAACACCAACAACACAGAGCCTCCCTGCTCATAATGTAAACTCCCAACCATACCTCCTTTCAGGGTTCTCCCCTTCCTAGCATCATTGCGGCCGGTCAGCAAGGTAAGGCTGCAACTACCAACTCAGGCCGCTCAGCTCTGCTGCAGAGCTCCTGCTCCTGCGGCTGCCAGAAGGGAACTGCTTCTGGGCCCAGGCCTAAGCTGTTATAAAGGGCCCGGCCCTGACCCCTTCCGGTCACCTGACCGGCTGGTTGCCATAGCAACCCGCAGCTGCACTGCCCTGTTGATTGGCAGCTACTTACTTATCTAAGGCACAGGACACCTCAGTGCTCCTGTGACACTGAGTAGATGTCTCCCCCTCGAGTCGTCTCCCCTGTTCTCACCTGCCACGACTTGTTGTTTCTCAGTAGGCAGGATTGGTCGTCGAATGTACTTGGCCCGTGGTTCGCCCAGCGGTCATTCACGGGGCTCCACCACCCCTACACTCTGGTCTCATGCCTCGTTCGGTGCATCGTCCGACTGTTGGCCTCATCCCCTCCGTTGGGATAACACCTCCTGACTTGGCATCTAGGTGCCTGTAGCCTATAGTGACATACACCTGTGTGGGCCTACCCCTCATCCCTCCTTGCCTCTGCCCCTTCATTTGGGGAAACACAAAAAAGAGGTAAACCTTCCGAGGCTTCTCCTCAGCCCCGTCCCTCGGGGATACCTGCGCTCTTCCCCTATCCCCTTTCTCACAGGGTAACTAAATAAACATAGCAGCAAAACACAAAATAAGCCACTTCCGGACATGGTGGCCCTCTGCCTCCTTACTATCCTTCCCTGGACTCTAGTGGTGGCGGAAGAGCGGTTGCTTCACTCCTGACCCGTCGCCTCCAGTATTCACTAGCATCTGCCTGTCAACCCAGCTGGGACCAGCGGTGATACCCACCCTGACTGTAAACCCCTCAGGGCTCTCCCAGGGACTTCTCCACCTGGTGTGGCTTCCTCCTCACCCCCATCCTTCCGGCACTCCCAGCTGGGGTCAGCTCTGCCTCTGGGTGCAGCTCCAGCTCTGCCTCTGGCCGGCGTGCTTGTCACTCCCTCTCCATCCCGTGCAGGCTCCAGTCGGGGTGCTCTGCCTTGCCCTGCGAGCGTCTGCCCCTGCTTGCCAGGCTCTGAGCGTCCTGTGGGGAGGATCCCTTTCACTCCCTGCAGCAGCTACAGCTCCTCTCCTGTGCTGCCCGCCTCCTGCACGGCATCGGCCGCCGTTTTTATTTTCACTGGCTGGCGTCATCAGCTGGCTGTAATTGAATAAAGAGGTGGCTGACGAGCCGCGCGGGCTCTTCATTGCATCCCTTTTGCGTTGCGTCTCATGCTGCCAGTAAGTATCCTCCATTACTTCTGTCCCTGGGACACACTTCTACCATTGGATGGACAGGAGTCAAGGTTGCTAAGTGCCAGGGCCTGGCATAAAGCCCATCTCAGTCGGCTTTTGGCCTGAAGGGTTGGTGGTTGAGCGTTCACTTTTTATTAGAGATGAATGCAAGGAGATGCTGGGTTTGGCTTAGTAATAGTAGTTAATTTATTTACAGCTTTTATGAAATCAATAAAGTAAAATGAATAAAATGTATGTGTTAAAAACAATTATATAATTTATATTTTTTGATAAAAGCATGCAATAAAACTGCACATTCTAGCAGTTTGGTTTACTGTTGTCTGACAGTGGTCAGGTAAACAGTATTATTTTTATTTCTGTATACATGTATGCAGACAGTATGATGGGTACATTTAAATTAAATACAATTCAAGAGAAGACAGTGCAAATTTTGTAATATACTACTATTGCTAATACCTAAAGAAACAAAATGTAACAGAAATAGTAAACAATATGTTAAATAATAGCAAGCTTTTTTGCTGCTGTTTTTGGAAGACTATACTTTACCTTATGGCTTCTCATATGGTAAGAAAAATGAATTGTTTATCAGGCATCTTTTGTTTCAGATCCCTAAAGGGGTATGCACAAGGTAGAATTTGGAATCGGCATTAGATTTCATTTCTTTCTATTCACAAGTTTGAATGCATCAGTCTTCTAGCTTCTAGGAGTTTTCCACTAATAAACAGTTGAAAAGGGGTGGTCCCTTTATATCAAACTTAAATTTATCAGTTTTTCCATGCCAGGTGTAAATGTAGGTAAAATAAATTATGATCCAGGGACTTGCTTCTATTTAGTAATATTCTTCTTGGGTTAAGAAAGTACATGTGTCTTTATATTTTATGTATGGTTTTCCTTCAAAAACAGTCTTTTCTCACCATGATGGGCTATGTTTTTTCTCTTATGGCATATATGATTCCTTTTCACTGGGCATCTACATTTGCCCACCAGGGTGCAGTTGTTACTGTGCTGTCATTTAGGACTTGCTTTAGGAAGTCCTAAATGACGGCTCACAGTTATTTTAGCAGCTACGTTGCTGTCATGATGCGCTATAGTGAAGTAACACATCGCTACAACGACATACTGTTGCCATCATGGTTTGTGCCCACCGATGCTACGTTGCTGTAGCAATGAGCTGTTGTCAGAGCACATCACTACATCATGTGTAGACATGCCCAGTGGGGGCAAAACAGATCACACTTTTATTATATAAAAATTGTCCTCTGCTCAAAATGACTTTAGAATTTTGGATACTCTCTGAAAATAGAAGTAATTCAAGTAACAAAAGTTATAAAAGGCTGTGTTCAAATGACAGCTTTCAATTGATGTCACACTTATAAGAATGCTGAATTGCTCCACTCCAGGCATAATTAATGTTGTGCATAAGAAAATATATAGTCCCTGAACACCTGTAGGCTTTTTAGGCAAATAAAGCTACAATAATAGCCAGCCTTATTTCAATATACTGACATTCTAGTGAATAATGTGCATTGCTGTTCCGTTGAATCTCTTATTTGCTGTGAAAGCTTCTTTTAAAGGGTCTAGGGAAATGAGTAATTTGTGTCTGTCATGAGCAAAAGCAAAGTAATTTATTTATTTTGTCTGATGTCTACACTTTTAGTTAGTATATATGTGGTGTCAGTATATGTCCCTACCAGATACTTGTAGTTCTGGTCCCTTTATCTATGAAGTTCCTACCCTTGATATATAGGAGTATTAAACAGCACTGAGCTCTCTCAGGTCCTTGGGCTAGCATTACAGTTTAGTAGTTTGTATGATATTTTTTCTTTGTATAGTGTTATACTTCAGTGACACTAGAGAGCAACAGAATTAGGCAATACTTTAACAGCATACCAAATGGTGCTTTGCATACATACAAGTTTATGAGTACATCAAAAATGCAAGCAAATTCAACATTAGGTTCCCCTGGTATCTTGTGGTTATGTTCACAGAGCAAAGCATAAGCTCCTCCAGAAAGGCTTTTTTTTTGGCTTTTGTTACTTCAGGACAAAATGGGTATAAAAAGCTGAGCCCAGTCGGTTTCTGTGTAGAACGGGGTGGGCAAAATGGTGGATCTGGCTGGTAGCTGGACTCTATTTCCCAGCAGCCCCTGCCCGTGCCACTGCAGCTGGTTTCCATGGAGACCCCAGCAGTGGTGATGCCGCGAAAGCAGGGCCAGGATTTCCATGGAGACTGGCCCCAGCAGTGCTGGCAAGGCGTGTGGCTGAGCAGGGAGCTGCTCCAGGGCTGGGATCTTGCAGCAGTGACAGTGTGGTCCGGAGCTGGGGCAGAGCTGCAATCCAGGGCATGCAGGTAGCAGATCACAGATCTTCCCGCGCTCTGGACCATGCTGGCAGAGGTGCAGTATCCCAGCCCCGGGGTGGCTCCTTGCCCAGCCACACATCTTGCTAGCACTGTTGGGGCCAGTTTCCATGGAAACCCTGGTCCCGCACTGTCACAGCACTGCTGCTACTGGGGGCTCCATGGAGACCAGCCACAGCAATGTGGGCAGAAGCTGCTGGGAAATGGAGTCCACTGCAGGCCTGATGCAGCCTGTGGGCTGGACTTTGCCCGCCTCTGATGTAGAAGAACCGTAGAGTAAGCTGGTGTAATTTTCAGTTACTTGTTAATTTTCTTTCTCTTTTGTTTGGCCTGATTAATTCCCCAAACAGGGTCCTGGCTAGCTCCTAAAAAAATCCGTGGTAGTATGACTTTGGGACTGCTGACAGGATGTCTCCAGTAAGATCCCAGATGTCCAGGTGTCAGAGGACAGAAAAGCAATAACCATGCAGAAATGCCTGGGAAAGGGTGGGAGAGGAATGCTTTGCCAGTGCAAAAATAAGGAGTGAAGACCCCATGACTCAAAATGTTAAGGCTTTCAGAGCCCTGGTTTTAAGAATAGGACCCCTGTACTGAATGTGACAGGACCATGGAAAACTGCATCAATCAAAACTGTAAGCTATTGTGTATTGCATTTTGCACTCTAAAATGGTTACATTATTATGGATAATTTCACAAAAGTGCTCTTACCTCAAGTCACCCTTACTTCATGATTTTTTCTAAAGCACTTTTAAATCTATGAAAAAGAGGTGCTAACAAAGAGCTAAGTGTGATTACTTTCCTAGGGGCACGTAGTATACACAACTGCCTTCAACCCTTACAGTTCTTCATGTTGAGATGCTTTCAATGTAAACATGACCTTTAATAACAAGGATATACTTCTGTTAGTTATTAGTAGTGTATAGTTCTTATAGATATATTTTTAAATGGTATTGGAATGTGCAAAGTACACTAAGTGCTGACTTTTTTTTTTACTGTGGGATTTCTTATAGTTTGGTTCTTTGAAGAATGTTGAAAGGAGGAAAGTCATGTGTGTCACAAATGTATAACTGTGGCTTGCCTTGATGCTGTATAAGGGTCAGCCAGTGCTCAGAATGAACACATTGCTTCACCCACTTAACAAAAAGATCCTCCTGCCAGACATGTTGATGTACCTTATTCACAAAGACCTCAATTAGATAAACACAAAATGATGTGTTTTTCATAGTGGTTTTTTCCCCCTAAGCAGCACTATTTTTATATTAATTGGTACTGTCTAGTCTGAGTTTGCTGTGGGGGAGGGAACTCCTTCAAACCCATCTCAGTGCCATTATGTTCTTAAGGGGGTTAGGCAGCAAGGGATCAGCCATGACCGGAGCCCCTGGTCTTTTTATCCATATCTGTTCCCCAGTCTGTACTATCCAGGACAGAAAGATCAAAACTCAGATACCTACTTCAATACCTTCATTCAGAGTGAGGATATTATATTGAAATCACAATAAAGGTAAATTTCCAAAGAAAGTAAGTACAGAAGAAAAACAAACACCCCCCTCCCCTCCGCTCCCCGCCCCCCCGATGTTATGGAGTACAAATAAGGTGAATTTGTCAAAATCTTTTCCACGTAAATTCCGATGGTATGTTGCATATTGCCACTTCATTGGACTTATTTTAGCATATTTAGAATTGTCAGGGTGGGTTTTGTTACGTAGTGGGAAATTGGGAGTGTTCTGTAATAAACCATCAAGAAATGCCAAGCAACTTTTTTCTCACTCTTTGCAGGTAGAGACCATTTGATCTTGAAAGATAAAGGCTGAGCTGGGAATCTTGAGTTTTATCCTCACTTCTGCCAATGATTGACCCTATTGCTTTGCTCTCTGCTTAATAAAACATTACTCCTGTGAGGTAGATACATAGTGATGCAGGTGGATGAAACTCTAGCATAAAATGAATATATGTGGCAGGCCACAACTTTATCATAATGGCAAAAGGCAATATCTGCCCTTTTGCCCTCAAATAACAGGCATGTAATTGCATCCCGTGTAGTTGGATGAATCATCGCAATTTTAACTCCCTGGCCATGTCCACACAAGTGTGCATGTGCATTTTGTGGCACCTCAGAAGCTGTTGAGGTACCACAAAATTAACCCCTAGCACATAATTTGGTTCTCCAGAGCCAAATTTAGAAACTGGGAAATCCTGATATAGAAAAAAGCATGCAGAACAAGAGCAACACAGCCCTGCTCTAGTTGCTTGCCAAGCTCCGCATGCCTGGTTTGCTGCCACTGGATCCCAGGATGGCCCCCAAGAACCCAGGTAAGGCTGCTGGGGCCATCAAGTTACTAACCCCACATACAAGTCTGTGCCCTGGGGCAAAAAGTAGGGGTGCACCGATAAAGATTTTCTTGGCCAATACTGATGGCCGATTATCAACCAGCCATATCAGCCAATAGCAATCTGAGAGCTGATTTACAGGAATGCAGCCTGGCACCTTGGAGAGCAGTTTTTGGCCTGTAAGTTTGTGTGGGTGGAAGGGGTGGAGGGAAGGGAAGGGGCATGGGGGGTGCAGATTGAGACCCCCACAGTGAGGGAAGCAGTGGGGCAGGGCCAGGTGCTGCTCAGTCAGGACAGTGAATACAGCCTCGGTAGCAGGACAGAGCCACAGGTGGTACGTCTGGGGGGGGCACTCAGGTGTGTGGGGGGGCGGCTTTCTGCTGTTGCGCGCAATCCTAGAGAAGGCATGGGGGACATATGCCTCCCCGGATTTGTGTGCCGGCCAAGGGTCCAGAGCCAGGGACTGTGCCAGCCTCTTCC
>NW_017728949.1:66592308-66652968 GCF_001723895.1 Crocodylus porosus | reverse complement strand
GGGGCAGGGTGGGTGGCAGTGGTGGCGGTGCTGGGATTCAGGGCTACGGGTGGCTATGGGAATTTTTGTGGTGGCTGTAGCCCACCCCATAGCCCCTGCTCCTAGTCCCACTTCCCACCCTTCCCCTGCCTGCCCCAAGCACAGCCGTGGCCCAGACCTCCCCAGTTGGGCAGCGGCTGGCACAACTTCTGGCCCGAGCCTGCAGCAGGCATCCCACTCTTACCCCATGCACAGATCCAGATGGGCATATGCCTCCCATGCCTCCCTCACGGGTTTTGCATTGTGGTAGGGAGCCACTCCCTGTCCCTACCCTCCTGCAACCCCCTTCCCACTCCTCTGTGCCCCCACCAGACAAGCCACCCATGAGGCCAGCTTGCTCTTGGGGCCACATTAATCAACGTGGCTAGGCAGTGCCTGTCTCTGCCCCTGCCCTTGTCCCACTCCCCCACTCCCGTCCCTTTCCCACCCATGTTAACTGGTTCAGTATAGTTCCATTGCAAGATTTTAGTAACCATAAAGTCAGGTTTTAAAAAAATACAGAAATTTTTCTGGGAAAAACTGAGTTGGCAGTGGTACTGGAATGAGTAACAAGAATAAGACAGAGGGCAGGGCAAGTCAGGAACATAGATACAATATGATGTTCTATAGTAGTGGCTCTCAACCACATTAGACTAAACCCCCCCCACCCGTCATTAGACCTAAGGCACTCCTTTGAAAATGCCAGCTCTTGACTTCCACTCGTTTCTTTAATAGAGAAAAATCATAGAGCTATTCTTCTGTTGCAAAGAACTCATAAATACCACAACAGGTCAGAAAGTTTCACAATATGGATTCCTGCTTGAAGTCTCTGGATTCATATTTATCTATGGTGTGAATCATTGCTCTGCAGAGTGGAAGGGAGAGAATTTTGCCTGATTAGAGAATTGGATTGTTATGAACACTGGGGTTGTGTTCCTGGCTGTCTCACCAACCCACTGGGTGATTGTGGGTAGTAGGGGTGTACAAAACAGGCCATATTTGATTCAGATTCAGATTCCGCCTGAATCAGGGACAGTGATTTGATTTTTTGATTCGAATCACTGTCCCAATTCGGTTCGGCTGAATCCGAATCTGAAGATTCAATGCTGATTCAGAGAATCAGCGATTTGGCCATTGATGCAGCTTTACAGTTTTTCCTACATACCTTGAGGTACCAGGCATGGCTTGTGAATGCTGTGATGGTGGGGTGAATGGAGCGTCCCACAGGAGCGGGTGGGAGTGGGTGTGCTCGGATACTACTTGGAAGTAGTTCCGGTCCACTTCCAAGTCTGTCCGCCATCCTCGGAGATCAGCTGCGGGGGGACCCCAAGTGTCCCCCCACCCCAGACCCAGGAGGCACCAGTGACTTAGCCAGAAAGGATATGCGGGGGCACGTGCTCCCTGGTGGACCTGGAAGTGAACCGGAAGTACTTCTGGTTCATTTCCAGGTCTGCTGTTGCTCCATCCTCCCCGCCATCTCAGCATTCACAGGCCGCCTGGTACCTTGAGGTATGTAGAAAAAATAGTTAAAGTTGTGTTTATGTCCGAATCATTGAAACGTTCTGAATCTCTCTGAATTGATTCGGAGGGTTCTGATTTGATTCAGAGAGATTAAAGGGTCTCCTGATTTGATTTAGATTTGGAGTTTTGGCCACTGAATTGGGCTGAATCTTCACTGAATTGAATTGGTGACAGACCCTTTGCACAGCCCTAGTGGGTAGCCATTCACTTACCTGTCCTAGTTTCTCCATTTGTTTTTTAAAAAAATAGTAGATGGTGAACACTGGACTAATATGGAAAGTGCTGTGGGATGTACTGATGAAAAATGCCATATAAAAAATAAAGTTATATTGCTGGTACTGCTATAATCACTAGCAAAGGTTGTAAAAGACTAAAACAAAAAGATTCTTGAAACATATTAAGATGCAAGAGAGTGACAAAGGAAAATGTAGATCGCCTCATAGCTGCTTTGCTTTACCCTTCCCTGAAAAGATCATCATAATTCAGTGCTTAATGCAACAGTAATTAAGAAGGAAAGAATGAGGTCACAAGGTAAAATCTGGAAGGAACAGGTTAAAGAGAACAGGTTAGAAAGGTAAAATGCATTCAATGGGGCATGGTTATTTGCTGAAGTGCTCAAAGGATTTAGCTGACATAGAATCACTGTCAACGTTATCTGTGGGCTACATGGAGGATGAGGATTTCTAGAAGGCTGGCAAATGACAGTTTTGGTACCTGGTTTTACAAGACTGACACATGGGATCTAAAAGATTACACACTAGTAAGCCTAACCTCAGTATGTGGCAGATTGTTACAAAAATTAATATACCAGCTGTTGTACGATTTCCTAAAGAATAATAGGCAGTATAGATTTGTTAAAAACAAATCATGTCAATCTAACATCATCTATTTGATAGAATAACAAATTTAGTAGATAAACTAAAAGTGTATCTCATTTCCTTTATCTGGTTGCACATTACATTTTTATGGGAAAACTAGACAAAAGTTAGTTTGATGTAACAGCTGGACAAATGATATATTGTAGGTGCTTATAGCAGACTAAGCTGAAGCAATTTGAGTAATTTATTTAGACCCTGGGATTCAACATTTAGCACATTTTAAAGGACATTTTCATAGGAAGGTGGAAAATAAACTCATCAGATTTTTGGTAATAAAAATCTAGAAGGGAACTCAAGGGTTATGGAGTTTTGAGGGTAGAAAATGGTGTCTCGGTAAGAAATGGACAGAAAACAATAATAGATGTTGTTATGAAATCCACTATAAAAGTAGTTATTGTAGGAAACAGTATTTTTGCTCTGCTCAGTTCTAGCTGGACCTCACTGGGTTTTATGTCTTTGAGTATTATAGTTTAGAAAGGATCTATTAGTTCTGAACAATCCTTTCATTTCTGTGGAATACCAGGTGGGAATTTGGAAACAAACTGTGAGCTTTCTTCCTTTGATACTGCTGAGAGTGGGCCAAGGCTGAGACTTAGATAGGGTTGCGTGCCTCTTCTCCCTAACTGAAAAATCTCCTGGCATGAGATGATGGAGGGAAAACTCACATTGTCCACAGAGGAGTGTTCCATGGAGGCATAGAGCATATGCCGGCATGGTTCTGGTCTCCAGTAGATCTCTAGTATCCTGGATTTTGGTTCTAGAGACTCTGACCTTTGCTATTAGGATATGTTATGGTGGAGAAAATGTCAAAAGAAGGATGACATACAGGAATTCCCTCTGTATGGTTGGAGGGAGTTCAGAGGGAAAGATTGAGCATATTTAATATGCAGAGACATTACTTGAGAAAAGCCATAATGGGAAGTCTAATCACCAGGGATAAGAGCACCAGACATTACCATAACCAGTGGCATTAATTTGAGCCTCAGTAACTGATAACCTAATGAGTAATGGGAATACGTTTTAGTATGATTTATGTTTAAATATAAAGAAAAAATTATATAAGTTAGGCACATGGGCTAGGCACAGAAGTTGCACATAAACCAGTTTAAGTTATCAGAACCTGGTTTAAATCTGTAACAGAACAGAAACTCAGTGTACATTAATCAGTTTTAAAATGGCTGAAACTGGTTTAAGATAAACCTGGTTGAATGTAGTATCAGACTTAACTGATTTGGGTCAAACTGGTTTATGGAACTTCGTCCCAGATCCCTTCCTGGTTCCAGTTAAATCAGAATCCCCCAGCATCCCAGCATGCTTTCCAGCCCTGGGCTGGGCTGGGCTGGGCTGTCTGCTCCAGAGAGCAGGGCTGGCCCCACCACTCTGCTCCCTAGCTGGAGCAGTGAGGGCTGGCTGACCGGGGGTGGTGGCAAGCCCGGCTGGGGATGCAGCCCAGTCTAGGGGAGCAGGGGTCCAGGGTTTGGGGCCAGGGAAGCAGGTTAAACATCCCTTCCCCCCGCTTAACCTTACTGCTGGCTACAAATGTGGACTACAAATCCCAGAGGCACCTGAAAGGAGGAAGAGGAAGTGATGAGCAACACTGCAGAGTCCTGCTGCTATGATTCTGTACTGAAAATCCCGGAGACCTGGCGGACAGCAGAAAGAGGTAGTAAACACAGCCAGAGAGCCATGCTCTAATGCACCCTGGCCTCTGGCCTGAGCCACTGCAGACATGTAGCTGCCTTTCCTGCATCAAAGGTAAATAAATGTCTGTTCACTTCTGTTTCAATTGAAGCTCTGCAGCTTGGAGTAACCCGCAAAGACTAAATCAATTCAGCCTCAAGCTTTTTGACTGTCTGTACCTAGCCATGGGGATAGGTACTATCAGGGGTGTTAGAATAAATAGAGGTGTTAGAATAAATCTACTCTGTAACACCTTGAGTAGGAGGTTCTTCAAGTGTTTCAGGGAGGTCTGAACTGAGAGGGCCTGCATGAAACACAGACATCAGTGAGCTCTGTCTGGGGTGTAAATGAGTTTTGACTGGTGATTAGAACTGTGGTGCCTCAACACATGTCTGTGTGAGAGAGAAATAGTTCTACAGATGCAAAAATAATACACCCAAACATTAAGGGCTTGTCTCCACGAATAAGTTGCATATGTAACTTAAGTTTTGCTTTAAAATACATAGAGCTAAGCTGGTGCAAAAGTCTCAATTTTAGTCTCAAGAATGGGCAGTTTTAGTCTCAAGAATGGCTTATTTCAGTTCAGCAGTCAGAATCTCTTTGTAATCAGCTCAAAATGTGCTCTGACATGAGCCTTCACACAGCCTTTTTCACCAGTTTAACTATTTTGGTTTGAATTCATACTGTCTAAATGACTTAAGACAAATTCTCCAGGAAATTTGAGGCAGAACTAGAACTCAGCCCCAGTGTTGTGGCCTGTGCCTTCCTCTCTGCCTTTATAAGGCTAGAATGCAGTTGTATTTCTAAAGCTTTATCCAAAGAAGAGCAATGGTTTAGTGATGATGAAATTCCTATTAATCTAAGGCCTAGGTTACAGTAATGAGAGGAGGAAACAGCAACTGTCCTTCCTCTGGCACATCTTTTCCAATATCTTCTTTCACTGCCAACTGCTTTGGAAGAATGTGGCTGGAATCTCTAGTAGATGACTATCAGATGATCTGCTAAAAGGGGAATTTTTTTACCTAATGCCATGCAGCCAGTGACTGGACTGACTAATGTCTTGAAAAGTGAGAGTTTGTATCCCTCTTTGCATAGGGTTTCTTCCTGTACAATTTATTGTAACATTTGACAATATGAGGAAATTAGGACAATTGTATTTAAATGGAAAAAGAAATTTTGTTCAGTTTTACAATCATGCTAATTCAAGCCAATTTAAGATATACAAGAGTGTGTTAAATATTCAGACATTTAAAAACATATTCAAAATGGAAAGTTTGATTTAATTTACAAGATTTGCTATCTATGCCATCTGTCTTCTTCTCATTAGCAGGCCCTTAAAAATATTCTACAAAAGATTTATATTTAGCTGTAACTGTATCAATCAGAACATTCTTTGGCTTCCAGAAAAGATTTGCATTTCACATCTCTGCCAGTGTTTGAAAAATGTCAAAAATTATTCCCTTGCAATATCCATTTACACATTAGTACAAGTAAATGGTAGGAATCATTTCTTTATTTTTCTTTTAAATTTTGAGTCCACAGTGATGTGGAATTTTTAAAAGTTTACTTTATTCACTACAAAAGAGATGGATTCCTTCTTCAGTCAGAGCTTGATGTGGCACAAGTCTGTATTTCTGATTTAAATAAGTACATCTCTCTTTTTTAAAATTGTCTTTGTATTATTACATCCAAATGAGAAAGGACCGGTAGAAAGGTGATGGAAAGAATACTTAGGAGATAAAGACAGTGTGATGATAAAGATCTTGAATCTCTACAATGAAACACATTACAAAAAGTCACCTTTGTAACAGTAATTGTCATTTACAACTTTGAATCTGGTAATACAAAGGTTTCTGTCTAAATGGAAATTATGTCACACTGAAATGATTAGAGAAACAGAAATAAGATAACAAGACCAGGAAAGGAGAAGATAGGGGAGAACAGATGTGACTTTTAAGACCTTCCTGCAGGCCATTGAGATAAGTGAATGGCCTGTTTTTGAAAACATGGAACTGGTTTAAGTTAGCATGCAGGTTTCTACACCAACAAGAGGTACAGGCTTGGGTCCATGTAAATATCGTATTGTACAGACACTTGGGGGTTTATATCAAGCCAAAAATGGCAGGCTTGATCTAAGTTAGTTTAAATAAGTAGGTGAGGTGAGCAATTTTAGAATGGGTTAACCCAATCCAGTGAACATCTGCACACATTCAGAGCACAACCCCAGGGCTTAGAAGGCCTAGCCCCAGGGCTGCATTCCCCTGCTGTACCCCATCGATCAGGGTACTTTTAGCTTCCTGACCCCTCCCCACCCAAACCCACTGGCTCCCCCACAGAGCTGCTATTCCCTTTATGCTTCCTGCCCCTCTTCACCCAAATTACCATATTTCCTTGAATATAAGATGAGCCCCCCCACTCCCATCAACATGGTTGGAGAAAAAGTCCCTCATCTTACATTTGCCCACAAGGATCCTACACTAAATATATTGCCTACCTTTGAACCACTGCTAAAACTAGCATATGCTCTACTGGAAATCTACTATGAAGTTGATTTAAATTAGGGGTAGACAATTATTTGGCCCAGGGGCCTCTTAGGAAATTTTGGTGAGCTGTTGTGGGCTGGGTCAACACCCCCCACCCCAGCTGCATAGTATCAGTCTCTCTCTCCTCCCCACCTCCCACAACAGCTCACCAAAACTCTGTAAGTGGCTCTGCTCTGTATTTGGCTGGGTGGATGGGTTGTGGCTGCAGGTGGGTAGGGAACGGTAACAGCACAGGGCCAGGGCAGAGCTATGAAGACCAGCTTGGGCCCAAGTGTAACCTATCCACATAAGGTATGCGGTAGTGCCCATTGAGCGCAGTTCCCCCTTCAGCACCGTTTTATGAGTCATGGTGAGCTACTACATTCCACACATTTTTGACTTCCTCTTCACTCCCACAGCTGAGCTGTGTGTTTCTTTCCCAGTTACAAGGATTCCTGCTTCTTCACTAGCCTTAAATGTCTTGCAACCATCACCAAATGGGGCCCCAAACAGTTTACCCAGAGTCCGTCTGTCGCCCCTTCTCTTGCATATGATTAGTGTTGCCTACCTTCCATGAGGTGGATCCAGACCAGGTTGCCCTGCACCTTGTCTGCATATAAATTTTTGGAGGATCTTAGGACTCATGAAAAGTACAGCCGGTTCCAGTTATGAGTAGGAGTCTATTTAACACATGGATGCTTTGGGGGTGGTATCTGGAGTACACACACATACTGAGCAGTGCAAGTGAAAGTCTCCCGTTTTTCTTGGCGTTAGTCCTACACTGTGGTACCTCTTTAAAAAAGAAAACAAATGCCATCATGAGAGGTTCTGTCTTTTTAGTGCAATTCTTTACTGCAGAAAGAATAATCCTAAAAATAGTAGAAATGTTTATATTACCAAACTATGTAAAAAAAACATTTCACAGGTGGCAATCTTTTTTTCATACTCTAAATCAAAGTTTACAGTTCAGCAGTATATTGCTGCATCTACACATTGAGACCCATGACAGTATGGCAGATTTCTTGCAAATCATAACAACAAAGAACAAATTACCACATGCTTTTTTTGTTTTTAACACTGATGTAATTGTGGAAAAGTTTTGAATGAAGCTGAATTCAAGATGCTTTCCAGATTTGTTCTGTATAGTTTTTGGATTATGCCATACTTCAGACTTCTTTTGTCAGATAAGTGTAAATCTTTAAAAAACATCTATAATTTAAATGCAAAGGCTGCTGTGAGACGTTTCTGATAAATAGAGTATTTCTCTTTTCTATGTAGTGTGGACTTGAATATCTGAGTTTAGAATCAGGAATGTTCTGCTTGTCAAAAGTTTTTCACTACAGTGATTGAGATGGTTCACATTAATAATTCCCCTGAACTGCAGAGTTTGTAGGGCAAATGGTAAATGTGTCATTAAATACCATTATCATATATTCAGATAGACTATTTCAGGTAAATTAAAATGACCTATAATTCTGTCATAAACATTTGTCATAAGGGAATATTGTGATGAAAAAACAAAATCTAAATCTGTTTTCTTAGTGACACGATACTATACTCGATACTCTACTTTTCAGAGTTGTGACTGACATCTTAAAGGGACACCATCAAGATTGACAGATCCCCAAATTTACATACTTTTACCATGCCCCTTTTTATAAACAGACTTCTTACCTGCAAGAAGAAAGAGGCTACTGAGGACCTGCGTCAAACTTTGATTTAGAGTATGAAAAAAAGATTGCCACCTGTGAAATGTCTGTGTGCCCTCAGCTCCCATGAAAGCTCGTAGATGTTAAGGGTACCATACGCTTCACAGGATTGAACCCCAAAACGCAAGATTTGTACTGCAGAGAATAAGAGGATGAGATCCTAGATATATACTGCAGTAGTAAAATATAGTTATATACTGCCATATACTGCTGTGTCTTATAACTAACTTTTTCCTGATTTTGGTGGCTGTTTGCTTCCTGCAGAATATAACACATGCAAAGGAGGAGGAGAGAGCAAAATATGAAAAAGTAAGTGACAGACAGCTTATGCATGGACAGTGAGCTGCTGGTTGTCATAACAGAGCTCTCGCGACTTGATAAGGAGCGCTGGCATTCTCTCCAAAACAAAGACTATAAAGCATGTGGCTTATACAAACATACATCACTACTTCCCATTTATCCAAATATTTGCTAGGACTTGTTTTAGGATCATGTACTGTGGGGGTAAGCATTATTAAATAATGTCAAAAGAATCAAGGAATCATTTAAGACTGGGGCACATGCATTTATCCAATACATGCCCTTTCTGTAGTTGGGAGACATTTCTGCAACAAAGCCAGACAGAATGTAATTTCTTTCACACTTGCCCAGGGTGCTCACATCCTGCTCCTGTCTGCTTACCACAGCAGGGAGACCAGAGGAGATTAGAGGCAAATCAATACATGCACCAAGATTTGTCATTCTTGCAAATGTATCTAAAATACGGGCCAGTCTGCTCAAAAAGTGGGACACAGCTCCTTGTGGTGGTGTCGTGATGCTGTTGTGTAGATCTGTTCAGTTTTCAGTCAGTCTTAACTTAAGGAAAACCACATTTGAGTCAGTGAGAAGTGCCTGAGACATAAGTGGAACTTGGGATGTAGCTCAATAAACCCGAAGCAAGGTTTAACATGAAAAGATGTATTTTGCAATGGTTGGAGCATGAGATTGGGAATCAGGACTTCTGAGTCCTCTTTACCAGCTACATTAGGACGTTGGCATGTGGACCTGGGTGAGTTGTTTTGGAGCACACTGTGATTTGGTCCATTCCTGAATATCTGTGCTGAGGATGGGCCTTCCTAAATCTTATGGCTGATGCCCAGATGCCATGTAAAGCTACAAATCCAGTTCCCTCTCTATGCAAGAGCTATTATCTGTTAATTCCCCCTTGGATTGCCAGCCATTCTATAAAGTGGAGGAAAGGGTAATGGTTTGGAAATTTTCTTCTTTGGAACGTCAGTTAGGGACTAAAATATAAAGTTGCCTTTGCTCATGTTGTTTTGAGTTGGGTCTCTGATGCTATATGGAGCAAATGAAAGAGCCAGTCCCTAAATGTAACCAATACATAATTTGTAAATATAATCAGTTTATTGTTTTGCTCTGCATAACCTCTTAAGTAGCTACAATAACTAATGAAAATTGAATAATTTATCTGCTTGACTTGAGCTGGTAATATATTTTTTTCAATCTAGTAGCAATTTGTAGCCTGCATAGATTGGATTGTTTCACAGAAGAATTATTATGCTAATTTTAATTTTATCTAGGAACTTGTAATTATTCCATACTGTTGTTTTAAGGCAATGGACTATACAGCAGTTCATTTCTTGACAGTGCTCAAAATAGGACAATGTAACTTAGAAAATTTAGTTTTAACCTTTGTCTCATGTGAAAATATTTTGGAGGGTTTTTCTTAGAGAAGTATTTTTAACTATATTTAATTAAAAGTTGTTATGAGTGTATTTACAGCTTAGACACCATCAATAAACCAACTGTAATTTCAGAGTTTTGCTTATACAGTAACTGAGAGAAACATTAAAGGAAATGGATGGAGTCTGCCCATGTTCGGACAATGCAGCCTGTGACCCAAATACCTCTTCTGTACCTTTTATAATGTGGTGCCACCTCCTTGTTTCTTGGCACTGATCCCAAGGATTGGGGAAAGACATATCAAGCAGGTGGATGAAGCAATCAAATCCGGGAGCAGGGAAGAGGAAGGAAGATGGGAAAACAAAATGATAGAAAGGGAGTGAACAGCAGTAATGACAACTTCCAAAGTACCTATGCAGTTTCTACCTAGCCCTGACTGAGGAAACATGAGTTTCTTTTCGCAAGGACAGAGTGAAACTTAAGGAATCAATCCTGCAAAAGCTTTACAACTTGAATACTCTGACATGAACCGAACTGTTCATTTGAGTCAGAAATACTCAGCAGCAAGGTCCTAAAACGTGCTGGCAATTCCCTGGAAAAAGCTGGATATCCTTGTAGTGCAATTAAGTCAATGAGAGTGGATGTACTTCATATCCTAAGGGTTGGGCCTTCTGTGAGTAGGATCAGACCCTGAATAATTACCATGGGCTTTGACTGCAATACCCGAGTAAAGAGTACAAGAAATAATTATACTGGCTAACCATTTAAATTCCCGTGATATTTGTTGCAATGTCATTAATCATGCTGAAGTTACTTGATACTAATATGGATGTAATATCTAATTCCACAGAGACTCTACTGTGATTTAGCAACAATTACTGTCTACTTATTATAAAGTAGATGCCTAATATGATTATTTTTGGTCACACTGTATAGTGTACTTCCATTTTCAGATGTTGCAAAAAGATAGATTGATGTGAGCTATTAAAACTATATTTACCTGGAAATAACTGCATTTGTAACACTTGCGATACTATATAGTCTTGCACCATATAAATGAGATGACATTACCTCTTTACCACAAAGCTGCATTTAATAGTATTAGGTATTAGTTCGATATGCATTTAGGGAAAATTTAGGTCACCCACCAAATATGCAGAGTACTGGTAGTAATTGTTAAGAGATTATGCTGGCAACAGTGCCAGAAAGTTATCAGTGGCGTGTTGTATCACCCAAAGCCATGAGCTTTTCTTTTGGGAGTCAGATTAACTAAACGTATGCTACAAATGGATGTAAAGAAAACTACATGTCTTGTTAAGAATGAGTCTGGAGAGCATTGATTATCTAGTAAACTGATAAATGCTATTAGTCTGCATGTGCCTTTCAAGTAGACTTTGCTGTGCTTTGTTTTGTTTCTTGATAAATACCTGAAAGGGAACTGAATCATTTTCAAGATAAAGGACATTTGCTTTGCTAACTCTTGGAATGTGTCTGGGCCTTTGGTCTTTGCCTTTAAATAATCTGGCGTAGCCCTGGATCCTGTGCTTGCAGTTACTTTCCGGTACTCATTAGCAAGCTGCCTTATAGCAGCCATTCACTCCTGAGTGGGATGGAAGGAAAAATCTAAGGTATGCTGCGGGCATAAGCAACTGAACTACATGGAGAGGCCCAATGGGGAATCTTATCTGAACCATTGGAAGAATGGGGATTTCTTTAGGTAGCATTCATTGCACCATTTCAGTCAGAATGACTGATCTCTAAGAAGCAAGAGAAAAATCTCTCACGGTGAGCAATTGTATAGAACCTCAAAGCACAAGATGGTGTAAACTGCAGGTGGCTGCTAAACAAGTGAAGTCCTTACTGGTCCCACTGCACTTGGATGGTCTCCTTAACATTGCATTGCAGGAGAAATCAGATGTGTAAGGGAGTAGCTATGATTCTCCCTTGTATCACCAGGATAAAATTCAGTTATCTAAGATGACACAATGATCACAATCCAGAATGGTAAAATACAGACCACAATATACAAGAAACCCGCTGAACAACATACATGTCTGCACAGAACCAGGAGTCACCCTGAACACACCAAAAAGCTGTAATATACAGCCAAGCCCTCAGATGCCACTGAATTTGCACTAAGGAGGACAGCCATGATTGCCACCTCACAAATCTCAAAAATGCTTTTACTCAACAAGGACACTCCAGAGAGAGAGATCTCACTATTAAAAGAGCTACCTGGATACCACGTGAAGAATTGCTGCAGTGCAGAAGGAAAACCCCATGAATAGCATATCACCCCTCCCTGGAACCGATACACAAACTCCTCAAACAATTGCAACCCATACTAAAAGAAGACCCTATTCCTAAAGGGATCTTCCCAGAACCACCCATCCCAGCCTTCAAACAAGCACTGAACCTCGCTAACCTCATCACCAGAAGCAAACTTCCTACGGCCCCAAAACATACCGAGTGGATCCAGACCATGCTGGGACAAGAAATGTAAAACCTGCCACTATATCTCCAGTACCCCCACAATTACTACACCCCAAAACAGAAACATTGCCATTCCTGGATCTTACAACTGTACCTCCAGAAATGTAATATTTCTTATTCAGTGCACCAAATGCCCTGATGGAAAATACGTAAGAGAGACCAAACAACTCAGCACCAGAATGAACACACACCGGAAATCTATCAAAGACAAGAATACCCAACTACCAGTGGAGGCACATTTCTCACAAGAAAACCACTCTCTCTCCAATCTCTGAGTTCTAATCCTCAAAGGGAAAACAGCTTGCACAGATGATCTTGTGGACTTCATCAACCTCCTGGATACTAAAAATCATGGATTAAATATAGACATTGGATTTATGACACATTATAACTTGCCTAACACCAGGTACTTCTCCACTATTTACCAGCTACATTCATTCCCCTTCCCCCTCCCACCCCCACACCTGTGTCTCGCCCATTGACTCCTCAATTTACATTTTTACTGCCTGGCTTTCTTGCATGAAGCCCAGCCTCTGGCTTCTTTACTGTTCGTGCCATCCAGGAAGAGCACACACCAACTGCAGGTGCTTCCTCAGCCAGACAGAGGGTGCTAAGAAGAATTTTTCCAACTATTTGACTCGATCTAATAAAATATATCAGATTTACCCAAAGAATCTTGTCAGCCTGTTAGCTAAGATGTGAGTTTGCTGGTGTTAGGAACAGAAGACCTCGAGATTCAGTGGGTACGAGGCAACAAGTTTCTCCTGCATCGTGTTCGGGAACAGAGCTTGCACCCTGTTTCAGATAGCAAAATACCTACCTAAATAAGTATTTCTAGTCATCTTCTGTAGTTAGTGCATTCCCGTTAATTCAGAAACCAGTCAGTCTCAAATCCATTGTATTTTCAGTGGCATTGCATGTTATATTTAACAGCAGAGCTGCTTCTTTCTGTATTAGCAAAGTAAATCGCAAAGCATCACTGGCTGGGAAATGCACATGGACTGTTTGTGTCTAGCATAGTTTGTATTCCCTGAGAATACAGATTAGATCATTAAGGTGTAGCACATTTTGTCCACTTATCAGTGTTTGCATACTGTGGAGTCTATTAATGAAAGAGCTTGGTGAACACTGATATACCATCTCACTCCATCAGAAGGTTACTCTCTTGTCTTTCTCAGTGGGTTCCATCCTTAATCCTAATGATTGCTTGAACATACACAAGTGGTTGGCTTTATTTGCATGTTCCTTTTGTTTTTCCTTTACTATGTTGCCTAATTTGCAGACTGTTTTAAGTATTTTCTTGGCTAATTATGTTAGTGCAGTAGACCAAGCAAATCACAACAACCAACAAACTGTTATGTGTCATCCAGTCTACCAGACTGACTATAAACAAAGAACTGGGAAACTCCATTGCACTTGCACTTCTCTCCAACAAACTGGGCAGAACTGATGGCTGTAAAAGCTGGGTCAGACCTACACATGACATTTACATTGTTAAACTGCTAAAACAATACCTTTTGTATAAGAATGCAAGATTGTGGTTGGGACCTTGTGAAAGAAAGCAATCCCAAATTGATCACATCCCTGTGTTACATTGCAAATATACCCAAGGTTTATTATGCTAAATCAGTCTACTGATTGCATCTAACCTAAAACTAACTCATACTTATTGTCCTCAGTGGGCTTTGAGCCTCACTACCTTGCATTTGCATTTATTAATTAAGGTATATTTCTCAAAATAGGCAGTCAGTCTCTAAATGTTTATTATGCTAAACTAGGAGACTTTCCTGAAACTCACATCTATTGTTCTTCTTACCTACATTTACATTTTAACAAACCTGCTTTGGTCTAATAAAACTTGTCCTGTACCCCCGAAGAAACTTGTAAATCAAGACATCTCTCTCAAAACAGGCATTTAATGTGTCAAATGTCTGTCATAAGCCATTCGATGCAGCTCTATTGTTAAAATAACTACCGGAAGATAGTTGATTCTGTAATCAACTTCCTGAGGGTATCTCATTCAATCACTACCCTTCCCATTGAATTCCAAAACTGATCAAAAGCTTGCAAATTTCACAAACACACACACCAACCTGAAATGATCTCACAAACTCCTTTACGACCGCTTTAGGCTTGAACATAAGGAAGAACTTCTTTACTGTCCGAGCCCCCAAGGTCTAGAAGAGTCTGCTGCTGGAGGTGGTGCAAGCACCTACTCTGGACTCCTTTAAAAGACATTTGGATGCTTATCTTGCTGGGATCCTTTGACCCCAGCTGACTTCCTGCCCCTGGGGCAGTGGGCTGGACTTGATGATCTTCCAAGGTCTCTTCCAGCCCTAAGGTCTATGAAATCTATGAACCCAACAGGATATAATTGTAATATGTTCATTCTGTCCTTGCTGGCTTTGTTTGGACTTTGATTAACCAACTATCAAGAAAGAATGCTTTAAAGCTGTACAATTGAACAAATATAAGAAGAACAGAGTTGCCAGCAGATGGTGGGCATCTTCTCCAGAAGGAAAAAAGGGCACTAACCTGCCTCCAGCTGGATCCACCCTTTGAGAAGGCTGAAGACTTGAACCAGCTTCTGGCCTGCATGAGTATAGAGTCTCCTGCAGCTAATATGAGGACTGTGTGGTAACAGAGCTCATTTATTTTATATTGGGAAAGAGTCTTTTTCTTTCATTTAGTTTTGTAACTTGTTGGTAGTTATTAAAGCAAGCCTTTCTGCTATTCATCAACCGAGTGTTGTGTCAGTTCTTAAAGCACTAGGGTAAAAATCCAGTTTGTAAGTGCAACAAGAACCAAGTGAGGTAAAACAAGAGAGAGCGTGCCAGAGGGTTGACTTTTGAGTTCATAATTAAATGCAGAATTGCAGTGAATCAAACTGGAGCTGTGTTTAACTGAAGGTGTAGATTGGAGTTTCTCTGTCTGGCTTGCTTGCCAATCTGTTGTGCATCTTAGAATAAAAGATTTCTGCTCAAGACTAGAAATATTTTCTGGTCATCTGTGAGTGAATATATAGCATGGCAGCTGTTGAAGCTTGCCATATTTTCAGATAGGCTAACAGTCAAAATCCTCTTTGCTATTAAAGACATCCCTCAGGTTTCCTTCTGAGAGTTGGGGTTTGTCCTTCTATTCTGCTCACTTTCCTGTATGGCTTTTGATACGCTAGGAGCATGCTTGGCTCCACTCCATCTTTACACCTGTCTTGTTGTATATAGGCAGTGATTCTTTGCAGAAGGCTGGGTACTGTACGATGGGTATGGGGTAATGTGTGTAAACACATTCCCTTGTATGTGATTCAGGGCAGACTGATGAAGAAGTGAAAGAGTGAAAATGACACCCAGAAACTGTTGAAGGATATAGAGTTAAGATTCATCCTACTGTCACCTGTATCCTTTGGGTTTTCTGTTGTGGGTTTTTCTCTTTACCTAGGCAGAACTCCTATTTACATGACAGAATATTTTTCCTAAGCAGAGATCGCTAAAAGAAGCTGATTTTCTTTTTTATTTGTAAAGTGAAATCGAACACTTCATGTTGTTTTAAATTAGTGGTTGGTCTGATAAATAGCATAAGCTCACGGGCTGTTCAGGGCTTCCCTCGGTAAATGGTCATATATAGTAACGCAGGATCCATTTATGGTGTTTGAAGGGGATGTGGCAATCTTAGTTAATTGTCCTGATGATTGTTTTCTAAAGTGTCAGCTGGGATATGTTAGTAAGTAGATTGCTTTTTAATTAGCCCTGGCAAGCCTTTTTAATTATTAAACTTCTTCAGACAAAATACCATATCCGCCTTAAAGAATTGTTTAATTAATTGGTAATTTGATTAATAATCTTCCCTAATCCAATCTGTTCTTAAAATGCTAACAATATGATTTAGTGATGGTACATTTGGGTGTCTTTGCTCAGCAAAATTTTACAGATGGCATTAGATTGGAAGACTATGGACATCAATTAATCAGATCAGGGTAACACCTGGTATTGTGATACTGCTGTTCCTCAGTTGCGTCACCAGACTCAATGATTATATCTTGATCTCAGAGGGAAAAATGGTAAGTTTGCCCCAGACTACATTCATAGTGGTCACCCAATATATGACATATATTACAATTCTTGGAGTGAGTGCCCCCATTATCCATCATATTTCCTAAGCATGGTTGCATAGATACTTCTTTTTTTTTAAATGTGTATATTTTATTGTAGCACTTCTAGAATACAAGAGATGCAAAGAAGAACATCTCACAGTTATACTCTATAACTAGTGAGTAGTCTTATTAAAAATTGCTTGTAATAATGTTTTGTTTAGCCCTTTTACTCTTGTACTGCTTTGCTGAAGTTTGTTATAGTAAAATGATGAACAATATTTTCCTGTTCCTGATCAGTCTGCTGTTTTGTTGTGAGCCCTCAGTTGCATATTTTGTGACATGTTTATTGCCGTGCTGTATGTGTATTTTCTCAAATCAGTGTACTTGTAATGGGACAATTATATTGGCAACTGTTCCCTAGAACACTCACATGATGATCCATTGCAGTGTTGGCAGGCTGAGAAATGTCAATTGAGGTTGTTGTAAGAGGTTTCCTAATCCTGCTGAACTAAGAAGTGAGATTCTTTCTGAATCACTGCCATCTGGAGTGTGTAAAGATGTGAAATAACCTTTCATCATTAGGTTGGCACTTGTTATTGGAACAATGTTGGCACTGGCAAAATTTTAATGAAATGAAATACGTATACACTGGAATAGAAAAAATCCCCACTTTAGCTTTTTCTCTAAAGGAGGTTAGAAGAAAAACAACAAGGTTTTGGATAATTAATATTTATGTAATCTAAAATGTGCAATTTAAAAAAAATTAAATAATCTGGTATCTTAATATAAATATTAACATTAATATATTTATAGTACAAAGCTATGGGAGGGCAAATATTTGAAATGCAGTTTGTGTTCAGTAAATGTGGCTCTTTTTGGTCACTACTTGTATTTATTTGACAGTTGTCCTGGGATCACAACATTTAGGAACATATGACTGGCAGAGACTACCTGGGTTGCATTTTTACACGTGCAAGCGCCAGAGTGCCAGGTGCTTTTCAAAGCACCTGGCACTGCAATGCTTGCAGTTCTATAAGCAGCAAAATATGTGCCAGCACTGAGAAAATGGCGGCGGCGTGCTTTTGAACTAAAACACATACAAGCTGCTTTAATTCAGAAGCTCCCCGCTGCCATTTTCTGCACACTGACACACATTTTGCTGCTTATACAACTGCGCGGCGGGTCTCCAGTGTATCATGGGAGGAAAAGGTATGTATGTACATGCCAAAAGTCCAGTTCCTGCTGTTGCAAAAACCACATTATTGAATCCCATTCTTTAAATGGTCAAGCTCTATCTTAAAACTTATTAAACACTTTGTCCTCAATCCTTTGATGTTTAGAAACCTTCTCATTTCAAACTTAAACACATTCATAGTCATTTTGTACCTGTTCATTCTTATGCCATTGCTGTCTAATACATTAACCAAAAGCACTCATATCCCTTCCCAACTGCTGCTTTGCTAGGCAAAGCAAGCCAAGCTTTTTCTGTCCCTCTTGCAGGATAGGCTCTCCCTTCTCCTGTTCCCTTAGTCACTCTCTTCTGTACCTGTACCCATTTTACTTTAAATTTTCACTTTTGTTAGCACGATTGACTAGAAATATATGCAGCATTCCTGGTGAAGTCTTCGACTCCCGCTGACAGAAAAAATGAAAGATATAGTTTCAGGGAAGACAATCCATTGTTTCCCCAGCCACTTGTCAAAGACTGTTACCCCATATGTGAGTTAGTTTTCTCATCCAGTAAGTCTTTCTGATAGGATCTGCCTCTCCTACCACCACGGCTAAGATAGGTTAGAAGTTCTGGTTGCATTAATGCTATTGGGCACTACAGGTTATTGTCACAGTCCTTTTGTGAATGTAAGTATGCATTGCTGACAAAGGAGAAGAGATATTATGACATGGAGTGTGGCTCTGTGAAGTGCCAAAGTTTCCAAGTGAAAGGTGCATCCTCAAATACAAAATATATTTGCAGAAACGCTTCTATTGAAATAAAGGTAAAAGCGGAGTAAAGCGTCTGTGTTGTTGCAACATTTTGTCCAGACTATTTTCCTTGCAGAATTAGGACAGTAATTTAATATTTGCTGTCCACTTGGATTAGAGCAGCTAAAATGGCTGGATAGTTAAAACAGTTAAAATAATGTGCTGAGTCTGATGTGGAATCCTAATTACTTTGAGTTCTTAGTCTCTTTATCTGAGTTTTTCATTTGTAAGGGTTAATCAACATGGAATTGAGAGAACTGGATGACAGTCCTATTTATTCTTCAGATTAAACAATATGCAGCATCAGAGGTAGAGTTGGATTTAGAAAATGAAGGATTAGTACTATTTTACTAAGTCCTTTGAGGATACAGTTTTGTTGCATTTTGTTTAAATTCAACTGGTCCAATTTTTTGTGTTCCCTCATATATATTGTAGGTAAGAGTATTTTATTTTGACCATCTTTCTTTGCCTCTACTTTATTTTGGAATTCCTGTCAGTAATGTAAATTTACTTGCAATGCTGAGATCAATAAGGGTATGTACAAGCACTGCATGTTAACCAGAGTTCAGTCAGTGGATATGCAAGGTGTTCACAGTGCTTCAAAATGGCAGGCATGCAGAAAATCTCAGTTGCAATGCATGAGGATGAAGTTGCTTCCAAATGAGGCTCAAGGGAGTAAACAAATGTTTATACAGCTTCCCAATCAAATGAAGCTGCCTCATAGCCCTCCAGCATCTCAGCATGCACCTTTCCCACTCTGCCCATTCCAGGGACCCAGGCTCTGAGCATGACCCAAGCTCCACCCCTATCAGCTTCAGGCCTATGAAAGCAAAACCCCCCTCCATAGCCTCACACAGTCCTCCGGATCCCATCTGAGCCAGACCTAGACCCCCGCACCCAGTCCCAGTATCCCTGTACAAGACCCACACACAAACCCATACACCCAGACTCAAAGACCCCAAAGACTTCCTATACTCAGCCAGAGATCCAAAGAGCCAGGACCCCAACACTCAGACCCAGATTAGAAAACCCCAAATCTAAAACTGAGAGCAAAATCCTCAGACCCCACTTGCAGGATAGCTCCCACTCCCTACATGGGGAAGCCAGTTCTGGCATTTTGGGGTAAGGGTCAAATATCACAGAGTAGGCCCAAGAAAGTTTGGGGCTTGTGTGGAGCATGACCAGCTATGTTAGGGACAGTAGGTAAAAGCTCCTCGAAAAGTTGGGGCCTGGAGGCCATAGACAGCCATCCTGGGGCTGACAAATAGAAGCTCAGGGTTCAGGGCTTGGTGGGGCATGGCCAGTGAAGCAGGAATCACTCTGGAGTAGGAGATACACCCAGCCAGACCTGGATCTAATCAGAGTGATAGAGACATGTGCCCAGACCTCTATCCTTATGCCAAGACCCTCACCCACTCAGTGACATCCAAACTGAACCATGCTCACTTAGACCCCAGCGGCATAGCCAATCAGGACAGCAGAGCCCAGCCCTTTCTCCTCTGGTGTTTACCTTTGGAGGCAGAACTGGACCATCAAGGCAACAAAGAATCTCAAAGCCATCTGGAGCAATAAGATGGTGCAGGAGAGGCCCTGCAGTGTGTACAAGATGTGTACAAGAGGATTGCCAAGAGGACGAAAACATGGGGCCGCAACTGAGATGTGTCACAGTGCAGGACCTGAACAAGGTAGATGAAAGCCTACTTCAGAAAGGCTGAACAAGGCCTCCAGGACCAAGGGGCAGATTGTGTCCTTCTACCAATGCTGACCCACATCCTCACAGTGGATATAGCTGTCCACACTGTGCACACCTTTGCCACTGCTGGGCATAAAGAGCAGCAGGTGGCAGAAGCTCCCCAAGAGCAGATGGTGCATGAGGGCCCCAGAGATTCAGGGCAAGGGAGGGCACAAGAGCAGCTCCCCAGGGACACAGGGGGACTGTGATCTATACGGCAGCTGGAGCTTGATGTAAGGTCTCTTGATGTGCTCCTGAGAGCCAGGGCCCTAGATACTGAGGAACGGGACATGGGGCACAACTCCAACAGTGGAGCATGGACCACAGTCCTGTTCCCTCTGTGTTGGCTGCATCCCTCTGATGCACACCTGCTCTCCACTGGACCTCACCCCTACAGATGCAGAGGGATGCCGTGACCCTGGAGACACCAGTCTTCATGTTGGGACCAAGCAGCTAGTCCTTTGAAAGTTCCTCCTATCAACTGCCACTGACCTAGAAACCATCTGCCTATTCCCCTTGTTTCCATGCAGGGACTCAAAGACCTCCCACCCCACCTCCCATTTCCAGCACAGAGAGTGGTGAAACTGCAGCACAAACTTCCCCACATGAAGGTGAGGGATTATGATGGACTGCATGGAAGTGATGGGGACCCAGGCATGAAGAAAACCCTCAAACCCTACTACCCTGTGGGAGAGCCAGGTGTGGTCCTGACCACGGAACAGGAAAATGGATGGTACCTAGATTGAGTCCCCTCCCTGCCATAGCCCATTGTTTGAGACTTTTACCTGACAGGGTTTTTGTGTGTCCTACTCTGCATAGTGGAGGAGGGCAGCTCATGGGTGGCCACACAGTTATGCCCCCCAGTTCCTTGTCAGCACCCTAACCCCCCCCCCAGGGGAACGTTCCAGAGCATGGAGAACAGGGTGGACAGTGGGTGGGTGGTTGGGAGTTTGCCTAAGTACTGTCCACCCTGGATGACAGTGCACAAGGCTCATGGTGCTAATCTTTGTGCATTCAGTCAATAGTTATAAAGTCACACCCTCCACTCTTCTTTTCTCCACTGTGGACCAAGGGCACGCATCCTGTAGCCTTGGCAGTTTCACACCTCATGAGTTGCCAAGGGAGAAAATCAGTCATGCTTAGGCACAGTACGCTGTGTCTTCCTCAAGGCTATCCTCCGATGCCAGGACAAGCAGAGCAGTCCCTCCAAAAACATTGGAGTTTCACCCCTTCCATTGCTTTCTAATGCAACCAGAAGCATGACCCCTCCTTCATCCAGACTCCACATTGGGTGGATTCAGAACCAATAGCCCACTCTCTGTGGCAAGAGCCAGCCAGGCAGACCCATTCCCGTAGCCTGGAATTAATACCGATGACTTTACTTCCTAAGCGTGCAGAGGGAATGCAGCAGAAACAGGGCTTGGGGTTCCCTGTGCTGCACCCCACCAAAGGCACAGGAGGCTGATAGGAAGATCAGGTCAGGGACATGGGAAAAGGCACTGTTACAGGAAGCACTGGCATGTCAATACCTCAGAAGAGAAAGGGTTGAAGTTCTCCTGCCTGTGGTCCAGGAGTCCTGTGTAGGTCTTTGTTAGCCAAGGGAGGAGAGGGTAGGCTGGGTTCCTGATGATAAGGGGCAGGACAGCAACTCCGCCAACCTCAGTGCTGGGAGCCCCGAGAATATACTGTCCATTCTCCACCAACTAGCATCATGGGTACTGACTTCCCTGTTAGTGAAGATGTGGGTGAAATGGCCACGGTGGCTGACATTACCTAGCAGCACAACAATGAAGAAGTTGTGGTTGATGGACTCTTGGGAACCTTGTGGCAGGCAGAGGATGGGGATGTTGATACTATCAGTGGTCCCTATGCAGTTGGGAAAGCCCAGGGCATGAAACCTGGTGACAATCTTGTTCAGGTCATGAATGATGTGGTTTGCCAGCGTGTTCTGGATGAACAGGTATACCTTCTGGACTGCTGCTTCTGGGCTCATTTGCAATGGAATGGAGGTTGTCAAATATGATGAGCAATGTTGTCAAGTATGAAGTGCAATGAAGAATAGTCATTGCACTTTTCCAAGTAAGGGGTGGGTATATGCTGATGTCCTGCTGCTTAATGTTGGGGGGCCACAGCTCAGCCATGATGTTGATGAAGATGGCCTAACACTTGAGGAAGTTCTGCAGTCACTGCTTATTGCCCCACTTGAAAGGGATGATCCGTTCTCACCAGCTGCTGCTCATCTTGTGGGCCCCAAACTGCTGATAGATGGTCATGAGGTGCTCTGTGAGAAATTTGTCTTATATGACATCCAGGAGGGCACCATATTCATTGGCCAGGTGGAAGCCATTGGCTGCCAGGGGAGCTGATGGCTGTAGAGTCTCTTAAGTGTGTCTTCCCAACTGCAGATGGGCATGTTGCATGTCCCTGAATGTCTGTACAGATGCAGGTAGGGCAACAGGGTTGAGGTGGTGCTGCTCCTGGATCCTCTTGCCTCTGCAAGAGGGGCACAGGGCCATGGTGGAGTGCAGAAGAATAAACTGATGTGCTTGCAGTTCGTGAGAGAAGGGGCTTGGTCCAGATCTTTCTTATGAAAGCCTCTGGGCTGGAAGAATAGCTACCATGTTCAGGAGTTCCCTGTGAGGGATGTGACCCCTGTGGCAGCCAACCAATCAGGGCTATCCTGTGCACTTGGCTGCTCAGCAATCTCCAGCAGCCTGGGGAACATGCAGAGCAGGCTGGGGTGTATGCAGAAGGCCTGTTGGCTGGGGGCTGCCACCAGTGCAGGCTACCTGTATGGCTTCTCATTGTACACTGAAGGCACATGCCCCGGAGGTGGGGAAGTGGCACTTTAATCAGAGTAGTTCCAAGAGCCACTCTAATTAAAGCACGCAGTGTCTTATGTATCAGTGTCCCTGTTCTTCAAAATGGTGGCAGGGGCACGTGAACTAAAGCCCATTGAATGAGTTTTATTTCAAGCACCGTCACCACCATTTTGAAATATGGGCATGCTGATACACAAGATGCAGGAGGCTGCTGGAGCATGGTAATTACCATGCTCCAGCAGACTCAATTATTCGATTCTGCTTCAATGCGCTGTAATTACAGCATGTCCAAGCAACTTCCCCGCTCACGTATAGGCACCCTGAATGCTTGTAGAGTTCTCACAGGGATGGGATTCTAATGGGTTGCGTGACACCACTCTACTTCAACCAGTTCATTTCAAGGTTTGTACAAACCATCCGCTAATAACCAGTAGCTAGCAGTTTTCAAAGATTATTCCAGTTATATCAAGATTATAACCAAAAATATCAGTTCTTTAGTTTAAATCAGTGGTGGTCAGCCTCTAGCCTGCTGGCCAGATTCAGCCCATGAGACTCCTCATGGGTCCAGATGTTTGGCTCTTGGGTAAGTACTTTGGGGCCTGGTCCACAAAGACCTCATGCTGTGGTTGTGCTGTTCTTGGTCTCTGAGTAGCTTTTTAAAAGCTGGTGTTGACACATCTACCCAAGCTGCATTTAAACTCTTGACTGTAGCATAGATGCATCCAATCAGTCTGGTAATGGCCAAAGCTAAATTCACCAAATAGAATTAAAAGGAGGGATAAGAAAACCTCTGGGTATGAGCCAATCATGTATGCAGAAGTTGAAATTCTAAGTTTTTAAAATAATTAATCTTGACTGGAAATGGGATAGTCTGATTTATGGGTGTTTTCTTGCTTCTGTTGGCTAATAAATGTAAATGATGCTGTTTTACGGCAAAATAAGCACAGAGAAATTCTGAATGGTTTACTAACCAATAATACTGTGAAATATATAGCACCACAAAATCAAATGGAAAGTTCTTAAATAGCAAAGGAAGATTTCTGTACCTACAATTCCCATTCACCCTACCTAGGGCAGGTCTGTATAAAATAAAAAAGCACAACTGTAGCTTAATATGCGAGTAGTTCTTATACACATGTGCATGCACGTGTGCACACACACACACACACACACACACACATACACACACAACCTGTATACCCATAAAAAGGAAGATGTGAAAAACATCACATAGCTAATGAATTATGGGCAAAGTATCCCATTCCACTTTTCCTGAGGATCAGCCAAAATCCTTCTCGATCCCTGCTGGAGTAGAGATTATGAACAAGGAAAGTACCAACTCTATGGAACCTCCTTTTTTAACCTCCTTGTCCCAAACCTGGTTCATAACCTTTCTAGGGTATCAGTGGGCATCTCTACATGTGCCCCTATGGCACCGTAGTTTCTGTGCCATCATTTAGTCCTTTTGGAAGGACTAAATGATGGTACAGTAACAGCCCATACTGTTTTTAGTCACTACGTCACTGTAGCAATGCGCTATACTGAGGGAGCGTGTTGCTACAGCAGTGTAGCTGCAGCATCAGCTGAAGTCCCAGGCAATCAAAGGAGACGATTCCTCTTCAACAAAGGCAGAGGCAGTGCAGCAAGAAGTTCTTGCCCCTTCCAAGGGGTGAAGCAGTTCCTCTGTTTCCAAACCAGCCGTCACGGCTCTGAGCACTCCATATTTAGCTTAGTTCTCCCCTCTTTCTAGTCTGCACAGCTCTGAGCACTCTAAGGTTCACTTCCTTTTCCAGTCTCTGCAGTTCTCAGGCTGACACCCTCCTTTCCAGGCTCTTCCACCCATTGGGTGATGCTTAACTTCCTTCTTCCCTTGATGCATCTGGGGCACTAGGGTGTCTGTCAAGAGGATCATAAGGTGTCAAAGAGGTTAGTCAATACTTTGTTGCTGAAAGTGCATTTGGCCTCATTCAGCACATGAGCAAGGCAGTTCTGGCTTCATGTTTTAACACCTTTGTTTCTCCCCTGTACAAGCTAGTCGGGGAAATTGAGGCATGCACCATTATTAATTACATTGAGCTCAGAAATATCACAGCAAAATTACGTTCTGTCCCATTAGAGTATGTTGGATTCTTCAACAAAATATTTTTGTCAACTGTTATCAAAAGCAAAATATTTTGGAGAAATGTATTCAAAATGATGAAAGTTTCCAGAGTTCAGGATGGAATTTTTGTTTAAACCCAGAGGCAGAAAGAGACCCAAAGATAGACTACTTACTCTAAGTTCAGATCCTTTACATCTGGGATCCCCACATCTTAAACAGCATCATAATTACTGACCTGTATGTTGGCTACTTTGGGAGCAAGGGTAAATCTGAATTTTTTTATGAACCATTTTGCAAGCTCTTAATGGCTATGTCTACACGAGACACGTTACTGCACATTGGACTAATGTTCTGCACAGTTAAGCATCACTGTCTACATGTGTGCAGCAATTAGGGTCCAGTAGACTAATTTACTGCGCTTCTGGATAGTCCTGTCAGTTACAAGTGGTATCCGGCAGCGTGTAGATGCACATGTAGATGGTGACATCAGGTTTAGTTTACTTTGGCTCAAATTGAGCCAGAGTATATTCAATTGCATTAATTGCGTGTAGATGCACCAAGTTTTATTCTGATTTGGGCCAGAACCAGATAGCAACACCTCAGCATTTTTTGATGAAGGAGAATTCTTGTTTTCTAGCGATTTTATTTTCCTGGTCATGCTGCAGCATCCTGGGCATGTCTACATGAGATGCTATTGCACAGTGGCTACTGCCCATTTATTTAGTACTTGTATAAGCAAGTATTAAATAAATGTTGAGTAACTGGAGTTACTATGCAGTAGCATCAGCAGGCGCCTTTTAAGTGACGCGACTGCACAGTAGCCTAATACTACTGCACAGTAGCACCTCGATACATTTTTTGCAGTAGTATCAGACTACTGCGCAGTCAGCGTCTCATGTAGACATGTCCCCTGCTTTCAGGAAGTGAAGGGCACCTGCCAGAAACAGTTTCTTGATGGTACCGCTGCAGGGAACAAAGAAATGGAGCAGAGATGGAAAACTCTGCGTGGATTCCCTCATTTCTGAATAAATCCTTCCTCTCACCAATGCATCTGAAGGAGATGCCAGGAAAAAATAATATAAAAATAAGCTTAATAAACATTTTAGGACTTCCTGTCCATGGAATTTTAGGTGCTTAACAAAGAAATTCACTTTTATTACCTCCATTTAACTACCTCCGTTTAAATATACAGAGAGATGGTACAAAATACCCGAGTTACTGACAACAAGTCAATGGCAAAGTTGAGACTAGAAGGTAGGTCTTCTGGCTTCTATTCCAGGAAACTAATACCCGGGCTATATTGTCACAAAATGACCTTGAAATTTCAGGCGTTGTTGCTACATTGTTTGGCCCCTAATCAAGTAATAAAAGTTCAGCTGACAAGATTAAGAAACGGCAACAAACAACTCAGTGTAATTGTAAAAAAGGTGAAAACTATGTATGAAACAGCCTTGCTTATATCAAGGTGTTGCTGGATTCATGTTTGTATTTTCAAGCTGTCTTCAGACCACCAATATGCTGGTTGTGATAAAAGTATTTTTAAAATTCCCTTTTTTTTAAGAAAGCAAAAAAAGTATGTGTGCCTTAATTGATGAATATTTAATATATCTTTCTAAAGAAGCCTTCCAACATGAATCAAAATTCGAAGTCACTGCTTGTGCTCTTACTACTTCAGAACATGAAAGCTCTGGCTACCTCTTGTTTTAACAGTCTCCAGAACCTCAAATCAGCTTAGCAGTAAAACATTCAGAGAAAAGAATCCAGTCATTAATAGTGTTGTTTTTATCAGTTGACATCATGTAAATTAAACTAATAAGCTTACTTGTTAAGAATACAAATTGCATGTACAGTATCATTGGTACTTATTATAAGTACATTGTTGTTGCACTTAATTTTAAGCATTTATGGAATATGTATATACATAAAAATCCCAGGTGCTGTCTCACATATTCGGCAAACTACATTCCCGAAATGAACATGTGTTTTAAATTTGTATACTATGCTTATATTGGATTACTGTAAGAGTACATGGTGAAATAACTTTTGAAAAGAGAACAATTCACATTAAAAATGAGAAAGTAAACCAGTGCTTCTTGTCACATGCCTGACCTTTCTGCTCGAGGTTTTAAGGGTTGAAAGTCTGGCTATTAGGTTGTGGATTAGTAGGAGATTCATTTTTCTTCGCGATGTAGGTCAGATACCAGCAAACGTGGTAAGAAAGAAAGCTTGCTCTCCCCACTAGAAAGTGGAAAGCGTAGCTCTAAGGACTTTAAAACAGAGGACTGGACAAAATGATTAGATTTGATGTCCCATGTGCTATGCAACAGATTTGAAATGTATGAGTAATGAAGGCTTCATGCAGAAGAGTCTCTGACTGCACAGTGTGGGGCCAAGCTAATGCTTTTTAAAAAAGCAGCTCAGTTCCTGAGTAGCCTTTTGTGAGAAGTCATTTATCCTAGTCAGAAAGAGGAACTATAACTGACAATGTCCCAGCACACACACAAGAAGAGTATCACTGTGAGATCCTATTCAGAAGATCCTGAATTTAATCTGATGCTAAGAGAGGCTGTTTGCAGGTACTAAGTCCTTTTGGAGAAAGAGTTGTTGTTGTTTTTTAATTGCCTAAGTCTGAAAAGAATTAAGATGAGTAATACAATAACATTCATAAAATTGATTACATACTCATAGTTATAGTTCACCCTTTGTAAACAGTCAAATTGGAAGATATCTGCAGGAGTAGCGCACTGTCCTTCTAAAACAATTTAAATCTTGAGCTGAAGAATTGTCTTCTCGCAACATTTTATGTGCAATCTAATTGTTCCTTATACCATGTTAAGCACATAACTGTGATGTACAGCAATGATGTTTGTTATATACAAGTGACAATTCTGAGTGTTGTTATTTATCAGTTATTCATAGGTTTTTATTATATTTATAATAATGTCATGTATTTGTCAGGAATTTGAGTGGTTCTGCTGCCAGTAAAAGGACTTTCTTAATCTATTTTTCCAGTGTGAAAATGGCATGATCATCTTAGAAATGTTTCAGTTCTTTTGTTTCATTTTCATTTCATGATTGTTTAATTTTTTTTGCAATCTGCATAACTATACATGTCCACATGCACGTGACTACTGAGAAATGTTTGTACATTAAAAGTCATTAAGTGTAACTTGTCTCTCAGACTGTGTGTAGCTTTCTTTAGAAAATACTGCTTTTCATGGGCAAAAATACAATTATCATTAAAGTATTTAAATATATTTCTAAAGTTGCAGCTTCTTGCTCTCTAGCGTTTAATGTTTATTTTCTGTGTTTGCTCTTTGATAACATTTTGCTCTTTGGTGGGCTAGGAGTCAGACTTACAATCAAAGAAAGATTAAGTAGAGAAACAGAAAAAGTAGGTATCTGTTCTTCAGTTTCTTGTCTTCTCTGTCTGAAGTTTCTGTTACTGAAGTCATCAAAGTTATAAGAGGAAAATGGAGGATTAATTCTTTGCTATTAAGTCCCTGTGGTTTTAAGCTTTGATATTTACAATGAGCCTTGATGTCTAAGAACAGACATTACATAGGTTTACAAAGTATATGGAAGGATTTCCTTGAGACTGATACGTTTGTATACAGTATAAGCAGAAGGAAGAAAAAATGGCTTGAAATCTGTCAATTTGCATATCTTGCTGGTTTTTTTCTTTATTCTCAATTGTTAGCAACTTAAAAATCCCTCAGAACTACATTTCCACATTTGGGGTCTTAAGTGGGAAGAAAAAAATATAACTATACCATGATCAGATCATCAAACAATGGCAAATACGTTGCTCATCTACTTTCTTTGAGTAGGAGTGCAGGGCACGCTCACAGACTAGGCACCATGGCTGAATTTCAAAAAGGGGTCTCAGAGTTGTGAACTGAGGAAAATGTGTTTTATCTGAGTACACGGCCAATTAGATTAGCAATCAGGTTATTGTGAAAGTAATTGTTGGAAGACTTTTTGGCTGTACATCGTGATAAGCTGTTAGGCACAAATGATTCTTTGCATTTACAGATGACACGCAATCTTTTGCAGCATTTAATGTTTTTTGTGGTAAGTTGTATTGTGTAGAATTTCTATCAGGAGCAAACTCGTTATATGTGTATGTCATAAGAAAATGAACCGCATGAGTTGTAGGTCAAGCTGTATACAGTTGGCATGCATACAAATATATTTTCATTTTATCTACTGTACTTTCATTGGTCTCTCGAAAATTACATCGGCCCACATTTGTATATTTAAGGCAGTTTATTGTGCATATTTTGATAATGGAAATATTGATTATGTGCCCAAAGCATGACATTTGGAATAACATCTTCATTTCATTCCTGAGGAACAGAATGATTCTATTTACCCCCTAGAGGCATTTTAGCAAGTAATCTGAATGAATAAAGTCATTCCTGCTGAGTGTAATTAATTTTGAGGCCAATCTAATATTTTGCAGACTCCTTGTTTGGTATACATTTGGCTGATCATAAAAGGGCCTTGCATAAATTAATATTTTGAAAGAGTAGGTCTGCATGCTTACAGCTAAATTCTGACTTTGGATGGAGGTATATTTTTCCCATCGGCTTCAGAAGGAGTTACGTATGTGTGGGTGGCTTCATTGTGCCAAAAACACTGATATTCTCCTCTCCTTGTGGGAGATGCACAACTCCAGTTTCCAACTGAGCGCCAAAAACTCAAGCTCTTTGCCTCGTGGATGCATTTAAATTTATGGTAACTGTAGAGATTTTGGATTACTTTAATCTAGGTGTTATAATATTCTGTAAAATCAAAGGCTACTAATAGACTATTTGGTAAACTCAGCCATAGGTATATACTACATTTACTTGCATGACACACACATGCATGCACACACATATACACACAACCTCTTTCCAATTATCAGCCCTCCAAAACTGAGATGCATGTGTTAAGTGGGGAGGCTGACTTTCTACGCCAGAACTGATATATGCAGTGGCTGCAGAGGGAGCTGCAATGGCTACCCTGCCTATTCTTTCCAAGCCTGAAAGGGAAAGGCCAAATGCATGTCACAGTTGGTTTTAACCCCTTCACAGCTGCTAACAAAAGGCTGGTAGTCTTTGGTTGAGCAGCCAAAAGCTGCTGCCAACTTGGCAGTGGCTGAGAGAGGGGTAAAACGGTAGCTTTGTTTGAGCTGCGGTTCATCTGGTCAGGATTCTGCTGTGTTCAAAATTCAGCCATGACTTTGGAAAATTATTATTATTATTCTTCGTTCTGCTTCAACACAAGGTATTTTTATTTTGGGGGCATGTTGTATGGGGAAAATAGCATAGTAAAAGTCATGCCAGTATTCCTAAGTGATTATATATATGATGTTACCAGTTAGCATGCCTCATGTGTGGTTACTGTTGTTCAGAGATTAGATTGCTTAGATTACAAACTCTTTGGGTCAGGGATGTGTGCCTGTTTTTGTACAGTTCTGCTGGGAGAAGGAAGGCTGTTCAGTGACTTGGGTTCCTGGATGATCCACAGGATGGGCACTGACTAAGGTCAAAGCTCAAGCCATGTGTCCTTTGGTACCACTCTGCCAGGGGCAGAGATTGAGAATGAGTGATTTAGTGTATTACTTGTTCTAATTTATTTTTAATTGAACTATGTGTTTCCATATGGTGGGTGGAATGGGGAATGAGTGGATTAGTAGAAGAAGGAGGCATGGTTTTGGAGAGGGAGGGAAATTTCTCTGGGTATGAGGCAGGGTAGTGGGATCAGCTAGGGTTAGGAGGGAATATTTTGTGTTGGGGGCAGGGGGCAGGATTCTTGTTATTCTCTTATGGAGGCATTAAAGTGAGTTTGGATTGGGCAAGAGGGATTCTCATTTATTATTAGCTGCCCTGAGCCTTTGTTGGGACAGGTGGCATATACATCTAATAAATAGAAATAAATAATAGAATCTGATTCAGGGTTGGTGTTCCTCTTCATCAGTTCTTTCAGGTCCTGCTCCTGCAGTTATATCCTTGCAGGCAATTTTAAGGCCTGCAGTGTGCCCTTGACTCTAACAGTGCTGCTTCATATAGGTGTGACAGCCTATCCACATGGATGGATACAGCTGCAAGGTGGGAATCTTAATTTGTAAATGTATCATAACTGACTGACTGCTTTCCATCTTTCTCAGCCTTGCATGAAAGCTTGACTGAAAAATCACATGATAAGTTTATAACCCTTCCTTCTTCCTGGTGAATTATTTTCTGTTAGACTGTTTCAGCTACAAGAGTATTTTTTGTGCATGAAGCTAATGCTTCCTGACAGCTTCTGCCATGTAGGCTTGTTTTTCTTTAGTCTGAGCATTCATGTATCAAGGCTTTCCATGTAGGACTTGTAGGTTTGAAGGAAAGTAACTTATCTGTATTTACAATTCAAAGTGTCAGGAATAGTACAGCTCTTTGATATTGCCATTTCAAGATATTACACACGTTTCCTGTTCTTTAGTTGTTAAGTTTAAATTTCACAGTTTTCAAGTATTCTCTGAATCATAATTTAAGTATGAGTCAGACCCGCTCATTTATTTGACTGAATAGTATCAATTCTTTGTGCACTTATGAAGGCACAAATTTGAAACTGCATTTGATGAATTTCATTCTTCAAGGCACAGTAGTTCAACTAAATCTAGCCTACAAAGATGTTACACTACATATATATAGCAGAATAGTGGTTGAATTTAAACCTAATTCAAATATAAAACTGGTGATCTTCCAACCCACTGATGCCCAAAGTGGTAATCCCAATCTCTTTATAGAGTTACTCATATAAAGAAGTACTTTGGCAATTGTTTTGGAAACCTACTTCTAAGAGTGTAAATTGTATATCCATTCGGGGTAGGAGATGTTAGGGAGCTATATTAAGTATATTGGAAAGATACACCAGAAAAGGAAGTCTTGTGTTTCATCTATGTCAGCTAGTTATTTGGTATAGGAGAACCTAGCTAATTTGAAACAACAGTTGGAAGACCTATTGCAAATTGATGAATTGTGCAAATTAAAAAATAAGCAAAAGGCATGACAGAAAATTGTTTGTTCCTATAAATGAGAAGTACCATTTTTCTTCTGTTATTTGTGATAATATATAAATATTAAATGTTGTGTAGTGTTGATGTCATGAAGAATAATGCAAGAACTCACTGTAATACTCAAGTAGTAAATTTGTTAAAAGTGTGGCTATAAACGAGACTGCTGTTTCAGTGTGCACGCAAATTATGGGGATTATCACAGTGTGAATTAGGAAGGTTAGTACATAATCAGTCTAAGGTATTTAAGATTTCATGGAAGATTATAATCTCATCCAACGACAGCTACCTGCTTTTACTCAGTAAGTATGTGTGAGAGGGAAAATGGAGTTCATGAGAAAAATGAAACTCATCAGTAGTCTATTTGATTGTTTCATCTATGGTTTCAAAGCAGTCATGATCAATGAGTGTTGAAAAGCACAGGTGGGGAAAATATTTATCTGAAAGTGAGTTTAAAAATTCTTACAGACATCTGGAGCATACAGCATCAAGATAATTGCCAATAAGCACAACACTACTTCACATTTATATAATATTTCTCTTTTTTTTGGTGTTTGATTTTTTCAGTGTTAGGAATATTAATTACTTACTAGGGATCTTGGTTTTCTCTGTTTAAAAATCCCAAATTCTCTGATTGAAAACCCCCAAATCCATGTTTTTCTGCAATTAAAATGAAATGCCCCTATATAGATATCTATATATCTATATAGGGGCATTTCATTTTAATTTTAAAGCAATTTGGAAGCCTACCAGTGCTCAATCATTATAATAAAATAAATACCAAATACCTATATATTTTGGTGTTTGATTTTGGTTTTTTTATCATGGAAAATCAGAGTTCCCCCCACCCCCTTCACTCACCAGGACATGGGTCCAGCTGCAGCTATTTCCCTGCTGCTTTGTGGCAATGAGCAGCCCTGATATGCCCCTCACTCCTGACCCAGAGCCCCCTGGCTCTGCCAGTGCCCTTCAGTCCCAAGCCACAGTCCTCCCAGCCCTGATGGTGCCCCTTATTCATGACCCACTGCTCTTCACCACCCTGTCCTTGCTGCCACATGCATGAGTGTGCAAGCACATGCATGTGGCACCCGCTGCCCTCTACATCCCGTTCCCCCCAACCCCTCGCAGGCTGGAACTTTGCCAGCCTGCATGGGGAAACCTATGGTTTCCCATGTTTTTCTCCTTTAAAGGAGAAAATCCATGTTTTTCTGCAGCAAACAGTTAACCTGGATCCCTGCTAATTACATTTAAAACTTCCACTATAAGGCAGGACATTGATGCTACATCTGTTCCATAAGCATACTGAAATACAGGGGCACAAAGTTTTTAACCTATCGTTGGACCGAAAGTGAGAACTGGAACCTTGAGTAGTATCAGTCCTGTCCTGTGATGCTGAGACCATACTGCTGGGAAGTAAATGCAAAGAAACATCATTAAATGAAAAGACGATGTTGCTGTATGATATATTTCTGGAACTGTATTAAAGGCTTCCAGTTGTGCTTATGAGAACACGCGTAGTCATTCTGTGAATTAGTCTTGTCGGGGACTTCAGAATACTGGCAAGAGTGTGGGCTGTAATGATTTCTGGTGCTGTAATTCAAAAGAAGAAATTGTAGGTGGGAAAACTATATATCCATGCTACTGAGAACAAACAAGAAGCCTGGCACTGGAGTAGGTTGTGCTAAATCAGTGATGCTCAAACAAGGTGCCTTGAGATCTTTTCAAGAGTGCCGTGGCACAACCTTAGTATTCTTAGGGTATGTCTACACAAGACCCTTTACTCAAGATTAAAGCTAACTACTGTGCAGTAAGTGTCAGCGTCTACATGTGCAGATGCTCACTTTGCAGTTCTGATTGCAAATATATTGACTACCTCTAAATACAAGTAGCAAATTTAATCCTGATCACTTACTGTGTACTATGGCACGTGTAGATGGCCGACCAGGTGCAAATGTGCTCCTGGTCAGCTGGGCAGCATGGGGTGGGAGATTGCTGCCTGTCCCTGGGAGCTGCCTGCTGCCAGGACTGGTTCCGCCACTGGACCTCAGGTGGGGGCAATGTCCCCATGCCCAGCAGCAGGGAGCCCTCAGCCCCTGCTCTGTGACTGGGGAGCAGGGCCTGGGAGCTCTGCAGTCGCGGGGCCCAAGGTGGGAAATAAGAACCTCCCAGCCCAGGTCCCATGACCGTGGAGCTTAGGGCTGGGAGATAAGAATCTCCCATCTCCAGCCCCACAGTCGCAGAGCTGGGTCCCTGCTGCCCCATCTCCACTGGCCACCCTAGCAGCAGACAGCTCCCGGGGGCAGAGCAAGCAATGTCCCATGGGGGGAATGACCCACTGGGGACAATGTCCCACCTCTGCTAAGGGACAGCTGTCTCCTGGCTCCATGCTTCCTGTGTAAGGGGAGCCTAGAGTTCCCCCTGGCTGCTACAGGGGGCCGCTGAGGGCCAGCAGGGGTGGGAGCAGACTGCTGCTATGAGCAGTAAATCTTGCTGCCCATCCCTGCACGTGTAGACACCTGCCTGGGGTGGGCTTGCTTTAGAGTAAACCTATCCTGGAGCATTTGCATGTGTAGATGTGCCCTTAGGTATGCAAACATGATTCACAAGATGAACTCAGAGATTTCAAATAGGAATCCATAATGTTAAAATAATTTTGATGTGTGTAGGCTTTTTGAGTTCTTTACAGCAGAAAAATTGCTCTATTGTTTTTCCATAGTCAAAAAATGAATGAAAACTAAGACCTGGCATTTTCTGAGGGGTGCCTTGATTCTAATGAGTGGTTCCCCAAAACTAAAAAGGTTGAGAGCCACCATCCTAAACAGTTTCTGGTGAATAATACTGCCTGCCCTCCTAGGTAAGTCCCATGCATAAAAATTTTACCATAAGCAAGAAAAAATCATTTCTAAAAGATTTCTGATGGTTTTGCAGTAGAAGAGATCATAATACCTCTGTTCAGTTTCTGTCCAATTCTTACTGTGTTCAGTGAAATCTCCTACTGACTCCTCCAGTGTGTATGTGTGGGGGGGTAATAATACCGTCAATATTCCTTTAATTAGACTTTTATTTTCCCCTTTGGCCTATTTTAATGTTTTTGTCTGTAGTAGTGTAGTTTGTCACTTAAACTTATTTTATCCCAAACAGCTTTACTTATGGCTAATGCAAATATTTTTAATACCTCACTGTTCTTGTGCCTCTTTGCAGGATTCCAGGGTATTTGTATCTAAACAAAAGCTCTCTTCCAATCCTTTCTTTCTGCAAGATTTACTGAATGATGCCATATACCAGTGTTTGTGATATTATAATTGCTTCTATAGCAGGGAATGTCAAGAGCTGAACTGAAAGAAATATGTGATATAAGCTGATACAAGGAAGCTGATATAAAAGAGAGAGCTTCTGTTTACCAGCAAAGGCCCCCAAACAAAGTCTACTTTATTCACATTAGAAATCTATTGATTTGCAAGCTGTGACGCTGGTACTGAACAAATCCTTAGTAACAAAGGAGGAAAATAGTGAGAGAATAACTAGCAGTTAAATGAGTTTTAGCCAAAATAACTTTTTGATAGTGTTGTGATGGTCTCTTTGTTTCTTTATGGGTCATTTAGTTTTTCCATCCCCTCCCCTCCATCCCCTAGTTTTCAAGGATTTATAATTCCACCATTTTAAAGTGCATCTGGCTGGAGCTTTGCTTGCAGCTGATCACTGAATATATACTTTTATTTTGAATAAGAAATACTTAAAAGGACACTTCTGAGATGTCTTTGATTTTAAATTATGCTATTTTGACTTGTTGCTGTTTTCTGTATTATGCTTCCAAGGGGTATTATCATTTCTTTACTAACTTTATTATCCCTCTGTTGTGCATATTCACTGCTTTGTTTCAGGATGCACATATGCACCAGCAACTGATGACTTCGAAAAAGACCCCTCCCCATAATCCATATCTAATGTAAATGAGTTTCTTTATGCCAGCTGAGGAGCTGTGTTAATAACTGAACTTTGCAAACCAGTATCCAGATAGGCCCAATATATGATTTATGTTTTTCTTGCTAGCAGTCTTGATTGTAGCCATAGTTTTCTTTTCTAGATAACTCCCTTACTACTAGGCTTTTTAAAATTATTATTATTGGTTTCTTTTCAAACACTTCCATTAGCTCTAGCAAAAGAAAGGTAGTTAAAAGATTATGTCTCAGTGGTTGATGAAATCAACTTAATATCTCCCTAGGAAACAGATTTAAATATCGTCCGCTGAAGATAAATAACTGGGACAAATGTCTGGGTTTTTTTTCCTCTATAAAATATTTATGTTCATTTTGCACCTACTCCCTAGACAACATGGAATAGAGTGAATGCGAAATGTTACGGTTCCTCAGTCATGTTATTTTATAAAATAAATATTTTGTATAAAAATATCTCTTTATATATAAACAACATGACTAAGCAACCATGAAGTTTTGCATTCAGTCCGTTCCATCTTTTAGGGGAGAATGCTCAATGAACATACATTTTATTTATTTGTGTGTGTAATCTTGTAAACATGTATATTTAGTACTTTCACCTTTAAAACAATTGTTCTGGAGAGGGAGAGGGGGAAGAGGGATGGATGGTTCCCGACTTTCCTGTTGGAAAACCTCCTAACTACCCCTGAAATTCCTGGGAAGGGAGCTGACTATTAAATATCACTAGCTTCATCTATATATAGGAAAAAACTAATGGCTAAGATGAATTTTCTATGCAGTTGAAAAATATTTTAATAGACTGATCCTGCTTCCATTAATTTATTTAATAACTAGAATTGCCTTTAATAATGTGCTGCAATGGAACTAAAATGCCTTATTCAACTGGTTTCTTTTCAAAATTTCACATTGAGTGGTACATTGGTACAGCGAGTGGGGTCTTATAGTAGCACTGTAATGGGTATGTGCACATGTTTGTGGGACCTGATCTACAATCAAGCAGCTTACTTTAAGCCGCCTGATAATAGATCAGGTCCCACTTGTGCAAATGTTTGCTGGTGCTGCGAGCCAGTCTGGGAACCCAATCTAAATAAGTCAAGGTGGAGGGAGGGGCAGGTGGGATCAAGGAGGGCTAGGGGGTGGTGGGATTGGGGGAGCCTGATGGGTGCAAAGGGGGGAACTGGTGGGTCGGGGGAGGTTGTCTGTCTAGGAATGGAGGCATCAGGGGGCTAAAAATAACTTGCTTTGGGGGTAGGGGGAAGAGATGAACACAGGCCTGGGCTAGGCAAGCCACTGGGCTTTCTCAAGGCCCAGGGCTGCATGTCTAAGGTGTACGGATGTTCATTAAGTTGGGCTAAGCATTCCCAGTCTAACTTAGTTCACCCCCCCAGGTGAACAAAGATCAGGCCAGCAATTTTTCTCCCAATCTAACCTCTCCAAATGTGTACAGATCAGCACTTAGATCAATCTAACCCTTTTTAGCTCAATCTAAGTGTAACGTCTGCACATGTTGAGTGACTCTGGGTCTGATCTAAGACAGCTGCAGACTAAGAACACAGTCACTGGATGAATCTAATACTTATTTTGTTTCCATTGATATTTCATAAGCTGTAAAAAATAACATTTGCAAGGACTGAAATTTATTTTCTAATTTATCGGAGTTGAGAGAGTGTTACCATTTATTACCAGAACAGTATAATTGTATTAAAGTCCTTGCCAGGTTGGTATTGCATAAATAGAAGGTAGTATTACGTGCAGTACAAAACTATTCAATGGCTTGTTTTAAAGATCATTTGGAATCAGTTTCACCTTTTCTGAGCTCTGTTTCAGAAAACAGGATTATTTTGAGAACGCAGAATACAGGGAGAATAAGCTTCTGATGGGTAATAAATACCTATCTGCAAATGGATACGTGCCCAATTTTGATTTCATTATTGAAACTATGTAAAGGACTTTGAAAAAATGTAAAATTGTATTCAAGAAATTACCACATTTACTCAAATATAAGATGATCCTAAATACAATCCCCAATAATTAGATTCTGTAAATGGAAAATGTATAAATTTGTTATAATTTCCCAGGCATAGAATCTAATCATTGGTGATTTGCCGTTAAGTTGTCCCCCTCCCACTGCTATGGTAAGGAAAATAAGTATGAGGTTCAGGTAGCAAACTTGGCTTCTGTCTCCCCAACTTCTTCCCCTTCAGCACCTGCCCTCTCCTTACTGTCAGACTCTGCTCTCCCTGAACATACGAAAGTGAGGAGCAAATGTGAAACCACTGACCTTAAAATAAATGTACTTGTAGTAATTTGTATATAGGCACATTACCACAGGTACCTATAGGACTTAGTTCACCCAGAAGTGATACATTTTACCTTTTTTGAAACTGCTTTAAGTTTTAGTACAGGAATTCCATAAACATGCTTTTAAGCAGCATTTCTGTACCTACTTATATATGGTCCAAACTGTGCATATTAGTCCAAAGCCAACACGCTCATGATTTACCATATAGTTCATTGGGCTTAGCTCCAGCCGAGTCAACAGCATTTGAAGCCTTGGTGCCCTCATAGCTCAGCACTGCTCAGTATGTGTGTATAGCATAGATACCACCCCCAAAACATTCATTTGCTAATTGGCCCTCCCCCCCACTCATGACTGGAACCAATGTTCTTGAGTCCTGGGATCCTCCAAAAAATGTATATGCAGATGAGGTACAAAGCAATGTGGTCCAGCTCTACTTCGTGGAGAGTGGGTCCACATTAATCATATGTAACAGGCTGAGAAAAGGGGTGACAGAGAGATTCTGAGTGAACTGTTTGGGGCCCGATTGGGTGATGTTTACAAGACATTTAAAGCTGGTGAAGAAACAGACATCATTGGAAATGGGAAAGCTGAGCTGTGGGAATGAAGAGTAAATTGAACTTATTTGGTTATTGGCACACCAGGACTTGGAAAAGAGTCGGCACTATGATGTATCTTATTCAGATGGGCAGCACTAACTGGTCCTATTAGTATGTTTGCTGATTATGGACCATGTGTTTTATAGTCATGCTCAGTGTGGGCTGCATTTAATCAACTTCATTGTTTACCAAGTCCATGCTGCTTTTGGCAGCAGTTTAATGATAGACAATGCGTTTAATAAGGTTTCCTTGCATGCAAATATACAATGAGGTGCCCTTTTCCCCGTGCCAATTGTGTGGCGGGGGCACCTCATCTTGTATTTGAGTAAATATGGTAGTATCATTTTTAACTTTGTGAATAGATCTCCTTGCAGACTTCGTTGCAAAGTTTTGTAAATATCCAAGAAAAGTAAATTAGTAGCCAACTCTGTTGAACTGATTAATGGGTCCAAATCCTCTGTGCTGTCAGTAGAGAAGCACCAGGATTAGATCTGGGCCAATGAGTTAATAGTTACTATAGGTCTCAGTATTTCGCCTTCCTTTACATCGTTTCTTAATTTCTGATGGCAAGTTGCTAAACCTATATTGCACAGGTGCTTTAAGTGTTCAGTTTTATTCTGTACCTTGTATTATTGAACACATCTTGTATTATTTGTGTTTTCAGTTTAACTGATTATTTAAGAACTGAGAGAGAGTGAATTAAATGATTATATTAGGCAAAAAGTGAGTTTCCTTAGTAACTGAAACCAAAGTGTGAGAGAACCTGAAACTTTCCTTTGAAATCTTACCCTGTAGGCAACTCACACAATGAAAAATAAAATGCAGTTCAACCAAGAAGCGTTTAAAGAACAAGGAAAGCTGAGAAAAGATTTGCCAGTCATGCTTGATGCCACATGATCCTGACAGAAAATACAATTAGCCTTTTGTTTTATCAGAACTATTTTAAATGCATTCAAGGTTATAATATTCCTCTATGAAAATGAATTTGAGCAACCTAAGGCTAAGTAATTATGGGAATAGTAGCAAGTGATGATTGGTGCAGTGAAGAGATAAGTTCTTGTTTAAGCAATGAACCTTATTGACTATGTGTGCTACAGTATATTTAGTTCAGGTACTTGGTTAACATCTATTTATTTTCTAGTAATGCCTTACCTTGAAACCAGGTTAATGCTTCATAGAACATTCTTGAGATATGCTTGGAAGTTGTAGAACAAAAGTGAAGGTATTTTGTTCCTGCCTTGTAGCTGAAGTATGTTGCTTTCTAAAACTACTAAAGATTCTCAGACTTTTCAGTTACTGCAGATATAGATGTGTGAATATACTGAAACAGGATATAGGAAAACAGTCTCCATATTACTTCTACACTCAATATAGTGGATGAAGAAACAGCATTTGAATACATAATACATTGTGGTAGGGAAGTTTAAGAATATATGATGACTTTCTGAAAAACTTTATTGCAGTCTTATAATTTAAACTGTATACATGCAGTCTCATATTGCTTTTCCCCTTTCCTTTTCAATTGAAACTTATATTACCAGTAACTTACTTTAATGAATAAATAAATGCCAACCAAAACTTATTTTCTGTCCACTCTTATTGTTGTCTACTCAGCTCAATCAGATACTGTATTTTTTCTTCAGCTAATATCTGCATTATCAGTTTTTTTGTCTGGACAGCTAGCTTCACAAAACCTGAATAACTTCTCTGACATTTGCCTTGCAGTGAGTGGCAAAAAGGAATTTAGAAATGACTCCTAGCCAGTGAACCTATTAATAAAAGTAAGCTGAAGAGTTTCCCAACAGGAACTGGCCAAAATGGGATCTAGGATTTGGATTTAATTAATTCTGGCCCCTGAGTCTCATATGTTTGTGTAGTAAATGATTTGGAGAAGGTAATAACATAATGTAGGGCTAATATCTGTAATGACGGCTTCAATATAGAATTCTGTAACATTTATTTTGAGAATAAAATAACAAAGTCTTCTTTAATTTTATGGTTTCGTTAAATTAATTCTGAATAATGTTTCAGGAAGTCATTATTGCCAGTAATCATGGGTTCATAATTATACATATCATTATATATATTTAAATAGGCTGTTTAACACATTATATGAATGGTTCTAAGGTGAAGTAATAATTTGACAATAGAGGCTGGATTGGATTTAGTTTAACATGCAGATTCCAAACTAAGGTCAGGTATTTCCTACTTCTTTTTAATAGTATCTGGAAAGGGCTCTGTATTGGCCTACCACTGAACAAATAATTTAGCTGGGGGGTTTCACAGAAGTACTTCAGTACAAGTTGGCCTATGCTGACAGTTTAGTTACCAATTCTGTTGTCTTAAACTACTGACTCAACCTGTAGGTAATTTTGGTGCCATTGCATAGTCTTGGGCAATGAGATGAGAAGCACATTTTGGCTTGCTACATGCCTGTGGCAGAGCAGACAGCAGGGCAACTGGCAGGTGTGGCCAGCCCTGATGACATGGTCACATGGCCACTGGAGGGGCTATGTGATTGGAGGAGAGGACTGAATGGCCTCCATTTTAACTCAGGTACTAGTGCTGAGCCAGTAGTCTGCTGCTGGCAGCTGGAACAAGAAGACCCAGTCGAGCTGCTGCTCAAAACACCTTGGAGGTAAGGGAGGAACTATGGGGATGGCAGGAGGTTCCTAGGGGCCATGTGGAGTCCCACGCCCCAGGAAGAAGGTGGGAGGCCTAGAGAGAGCAAGGCCCAGCCTAAAAGGGGGGTTAGAGTTGTGGGCAAGACCCTGATTAGAGCTGCCAGGGGTGAGGCCTATGGCTCAGGTGAACCCAGTTGAGAGAAGACCTGCTCCATTACGATCTCTGAGGCACTAAGCAAGCCCAGGGGGAGATGCCTGTATGGTGGGGCCCACAAGGGGACCCCTGTTGTCTGCAGAGGGCAGCAGCTGCTAGGCTAACTTTCTGATCCCTTGACTCAGAGGTACACAAAATGTGGCCTATGAGCCGGATGCAGCCCGCCAGGCCATCCTATCCAGCCTGCGGGGCCCCTAAAAATTTAGCAATTAATATTTATCTGCCCCTGACTGCCTGTCACGTGGCCCTCAATGGCTTGCTAAAAGTCAGTAAGTGACCCTCCACACAAAATAATTGCCTGTCCCTGCCTTGACTGGTCAGTGTAAGGGGGCTAGGCCCAAAAGGCTGATAGGCAATTGAGCCCACTGCAAGGGGCCTGCCAGGGCTGCAGTGATCCACCTGGCACCCTGACTGGCCTGGAGGCAGGGCCAGGGCCTCAAACAGGCCAAAGGCCCTACCGTTGGAAAGGACATCCAAGCCGAAAGAGGGTAGGGGGCTGTCAGCATGTACTCTGCTATGAAGGTGGCAGCCAAAAGAAGAGGCTGCAACAGAGGTCCCGGGAGAGAGAGCAGCCCAGGAACAACAGTATGAGAGAAAGGGCAGAGGTAAGACCAGGGCAGGTAGGTCTGCTTGGTCCTGGGTATGACTGAAAACTGCACCCTGCTCAGGAAGGATGGCCTGGTGGGACTCCCTGTGGTGAGGTAATTCCCTAGAAATGCCAGGTCAGTTGCCTCCCCAGTGAAAGGTGGGTAGGAGAACCTTTTAACACCAGCTCCTACCATGCTGTGGGTAATTAAGAGCAGGGGGCCAGGAACGTCTGCAGAAACCTGAGTCCATGGGATGTCACCTAGGGAGGGGGCGTGGGGGTGGTTCCAGAGAGGGGACAGGAAGGGCCAGGTATGACTACATGATGCCTGAGCCTCAAGGGGGTGTAAGACCCTGAGGCCCCAGCATCAGGGCAGAGCATTGGTCCCAGTGAGGGGACCTAGGAAGAGAACTGGCTATGTGGAGTAGGGCCTCAAGGCCTGAAGGGTATGCAGTACTGATGTGTGCAGAGTAAGTTTAAAAGGGGCAACCTGAAGGGCCGCACTAAAGTAAGTTAGTGAGATGGCCTCAGTGAGGGGAGTAAGTTGTTGCCCTAGAGTGGGGGCAGAGGAGAAGTTCGGCCAGAGGCAAAGCTGGGTCTTGGCAAGAGGGTGTGCAGTGTGTGTGTTCGGGTACCTGGGGCAAGCAGAGCCCAAAGGCAGAGGACGGCCAGTAAGGGACCAGGGGAGTCATACTGAGTAGCTGAATACACAATGTGGTGGCTTGGTGCCGATGAGCTCCAGGGGGGAGTGAGAGTCCCGGTGAGACCCTGGAGCGTGGGTCGTGGTGAGGCACTGTGCAATACAGTGCCATCTGTGAGGCATGGGGCAGGACAGTACAGAACCATGTACGATGCCCCCTAGCATCGGGGCAGTTAATGGGCAGCATCCTGCATTATTACAACTAGTATCATAAAAACAAAGCATGGCAGTTGCAACTGGGCAGACTGCCCTAGACAGGTGGGTGTGCCGGCACTGTGACCAGGCCTGGGAGTTACCCCCTGTTACAATCCCACCATTTTAAAAGTCTATTTCATTGCTCAAATGAAAGATCCCACAGTTTTAGAAAGTCACCAGCTCATGCCATTTGTTCTGCAGTATCCTGTTTCCAAAAGGGTCTTGTACTACACTTCGTTGAAATATTGCAGGAATGACCTAGTGAAACTGGTTATAATGAACAAGAGGGAGAAAGAAAATATTGGAAGTGGGGAAGGGAGTAAAGGAAAAAAGACCTGAGAGAAGCAATGTTTAAAATATAGCTTTTAGATTAAATTGGAGAAGGCTTGATATTGAATGTAGACTATAAATGTATTTTATTATTTTTATGTGTGTTATTTTAAATGTATGTTAAATGTATACTGACAATGACTGTTAAAATACTTTGGATCATTTTGATGCATATAAATGTTCTTGAATGCAAAAGCTAAACCAGTATTTCTAGGTATCCCTTATGATCTGTCCTGGTTAAAGAAAGAATTGGTTATGAAAATATAGGAAGCCAGACTCTGTAGTATCTCATATTTTGCTATAACATCTGTATTCTTAGCATAGTGATAAAATAGCATCTGAAACCACAACAAGATCACTAAGTTTTCTGTCTCCAAACTCTTGACTTCATGTAGGGATCCTCAGGTTTTGTCCCTATTTAGGAAAACTTGTTAAGAAAACTCACCTTACAGGTGAAAGTATTATTGATTTAAAGAAATGCTTATACAGTACAGTATCTGCGAGATACAACTATTTATATCCATGAATTGGTAACCTTTTGAGTGACGTATATAGGACCCACCCTGCACTAGAAATTCATTGATGGTGTCCTGGTGTAGCACACTAGATTTTCTCTCTGCGCACTATTTTGATTAGCAAGATCATGTTGGGACGTGAGCCAGAAGCAGTGTTTCAGATCCCTAATGAAGTTTTGCTTTGCCTTCACTCAAGCCCTCAAAAGAGTGGGAACACTTCTATGTGCAGCCAGGCATAAGTTACCATCATAGAGAAGCTTCTAAATTATACCTGAGATTGAGTTGGGAGGATACGGCTGTTGTCTGATGTGCAATATGTTATAAATCAACTGCCATTAAAATGATGTAACAACTTCATAGTCCTTCCTCATTACAATGCTTTACTTCTAGAAGTCTTCATTACAATGCTTTACTAGAAGTCTAAAGCACTTATAGTCCTTTTTTTTAAAAAAAAAAAAAAAAAAAAACCACAATGATGGTGATAGATTGATGGTAAGAGTGATGGTAAGAGTAAAACTTGTTGTCAACTTCGTTCCCTTTCTTCACACAAAAAACAGGCAGCCAGGTTTCTGTACCCACAGTGGTAATCATCAAATCTTTGCTACACACTAAAGATGTCATTTTGTTTACTATTACTTTCTTGTTTGAACTGGAAGTAATCACTGATTAATCATAACCATTAGAGTGAAGGAATGAATGCTGCAATGGCTGATCATAAATGGTAACTCACAGGTCCCTTCTGAAAACAAGCTGCCTGAGCCATCTTAATGAGGTTTTCCTGGAGCATGTACAAATTTTAAATAATTAAAATTAAATTGAATCAGAATCCATTGTAATTACAGTGGAAATTATATGATTATCATTACCACAAGGGGAGTTTGCAGGTACTTTCACCGTTTTAAACAGCGGTGAAGTTTTCGGTCACTGTGTATCTTTGTTAATTGTCTGGAAGAGTTCATGAAATTGTTGTGCCATTTAGAGTGTTGAGAATGCCCTTTATCATAATGGTCATCAATACCTCATGGGTAGATCCAGGATATCCCAAAGGAGGGTGTGACAAATTGACCCTCAAGCCAGGGAGGTTTAGGGGCAAGAAATGTCTGAAGCAGGTGCACAAAGTAGGGGGCCTGCGCTCTGCCAGTGCTGCTGACCTGGGAGCCATACAGATCCTGTGCTACAGGTAGCAGCTGTGCAGAGGGCCAGGCTCAGCCAGGGATAGGGGCAATGGCAATGTGCAGGTTCCTCCTTGCAGCACTAGCTCCCTGCTGCCACCCTGCCTCTTCAGGTGTCCCCCACTGTCCAGGACCAGTTGCTGCAAGAAGAAACCTGTATTGTAGCCACTGCTGTCTCCTGCCAAGCCTAGCTCCCTGCATGCCTGCTCCCTGGAGCCTGAGGCAGGAGAACTTTTAGGACTTACCTGGTCCCCAAGTAGTATATATGTTGATAAAATTTAACATCATTTGTTATAGTGTTATGAAGAGCCTTGAAGACAGCTGTATTTTAGCTTAAAACCAATAGGATAAGAAAGCGTTCTTTTTTTGGTCTGAAATCCAGAAATTCTGTGTTTCTAATGAAAATATAATTTGAGCACATGACGGCAGGAAACAATCTCTAGAGTTTGCTCGGTGGTATTTATCACCAGTGTTTGAGTGTATTTGTCCATAAGGGAACATATAGGGAGGAAAAAGTTAGCAACCCAAGGATAATGTTGTCATAAAGTCATAAATTATTGCTCAAGCCATTGAGACCAGTAGGAATTCTGCTTCTGATTTCAGTTTGTGCAGAATTTAGCCTGCCACCGTTTGCTGCCTGTGCCTGGGCACTGTTTGTGCCTGCCACTTTAAGGGTCTGAAGACAGCAGCCGGCAGGTGCCTCAGTGGCACAGGAGCCCCCTGGAAGTGCCAGGCCAGTTACCACCCCAGTAAAAGGTGGGTCGGGGCTCCTTAACCCCTAGCTCCCACAACCAGGTGGGTTACCCCTCTGTAGGGTCTGGAAGGTGGACCCCAGAGAGAGAGAGTCGGGCCATAGACTCAACCTGTCTTAACATCCCCTGACTGGTCCAAGCTGGGGCCAGGACTGGAAGGGTTGAAGGGCCAGGAGCCCACCACGAGGAATGCCCAAGAGCTGAGGGCCTGGGGTTGTGCCTGGCTTGGTGGTGGGCCAGGGCTAGTGGAGCCAAAGGTCCTGGGGGGGACCACACCCATAAGGGGGGACAGCTCAGGGAGCTATGCAGCTGGGAATGAAGGCAGAGTAGGCAGAAGGCAGAATGGAGGGAATCTAAGTGGTGTTCAACTAGTAGGATTCTGGGGCCCAGTGTGGGGCCGGTGATGTTGGTAACATCTGGATGCCATCGGTGAGGCTTGGGCTGCGGTGTAGGGGAGGAACTGAGCCACAGATCGAGCGCCCCCTGGCATCAGGGCAAAAACACGGGCAGCTTCCCACCTAATTAACATCAATTAATTAATTAATAACAAGGAGTGGTGGGGGAGAAGGTGGACGGCTAGCTCAGAAACAGGTGGGCAGGACACAGGAAAATCAGCCCCGAGAAGGCCCCCTGTTACACTGCCCAACATGCTAGTAATTAAAGCAAATGTCTAGAGTTGTGCAGAATAGGTTGGCTGAACATTGGTTACAGAATGGTGTTAGATGTAGTTTTAAAATAGTCTTTCACTGAGTGATCTTACATAAAATTATGTACTATGTAACACTGAATTTACAAGGACGTGCGTTAAAGTCACCACATTTGCTCTTTAAAGCAGAAAAACACACTTAAGTAATGTTCCTTAGTTAATAAAATATTCATAGGTTCCTGTAGAGGTAGAAGATGCCTGAATAAAGATGCATTTTTCTGAACTATAGAAGTAAATGCAACCAAAATGTTAAAAGGCTGTCCAGCAAAGCATCTAGGAAAACTTTTTAAACTTTATAATTTGGCTTGGAATATTTCTTCTGCATCACTTATTCCTTCAGTTAAACCTTGTGTTCATTTTAAAGTTCTAGGAGTTGAGGATATGAGTAAAATAAATCTGAGCCACATACCTGTAAGTCAATCAACACAAGCCACAGCAATGAAATCTTAGTATTAAGTTTTCCCAGAAACTGAAAGCTCTGGCACCAAGAAGAGAACTCTGTAGCAAACTCATTTTCATGAAACACAAAGGTTATGATGAATACTTTTCAGTCAAAATGACAGTGAAGCTCTTAAGCAAAAATAAGAATGAATAAAGTAGAAACATTTTTAGAACAAAACTTCTATCACTTTATTATTTAGCTACAGTAGATTACAAATACCGTTACTTTCTGATGGTAGTGTGTGTCGATGCTGTCATGAAAAAAACAAGCACGTGCTTGCCACAACACACACTTTGTGGTCTTCATCAAGTTAAAACCTTGCTCCCTTCCCCAGACAGGTTATGTAAAAATTGTGTCAGTTTATAAGATAAATGCAAAAGTAACAATAAAACTCTTGGACCAAATGATGATGTGGAGAGGCATCTGCCTGGCGTCATCTGACCCCAGCACTCTTTCCTGCCTAGGCAGGGGGTCGGACTTGATGATCTTTTGAGGTCCCTTCTGACCCTGGCATCTGTGAATCTGTTTTGACTGTTTGGAGGTACAGGAGTTGTATTGTGTAATGGGGGGACAGTAGAAGGAAATGTAATGCTTTTAGGGCAGAAGCCTAACACTTGTTTCCATTCCAGGGTGGGGGTGGGAAGGGGAGAGGTTGAGGTTTTTTACTTGCTGGGGCTCTCCAATCTCTTCACTTCACTTTCATGGAAGCTGCTGCTGCCATAACAGCATAGGCTCCCCCACCCTCATTCTACAGATTCACTACGGGGCTTGGAGCTGTGCAGGGTTTCTAGGGCTGGGCAGGGGCTACACAGGGTTTCCCCTGTTTTGGCAAAGACTTCTACAGGAGTCATAGTGGCCCCTCCCTCTCATAGTCACCACCTGTGGCTGGTGCCCCTCTTGCCCCACACTAGTTCTACTCCTATTTCCAGGGCCTTTGGAGAAGACCACATACAACTGACTTGCTAAACTTTGAAAAATAAGTAGTTGCCGCTTCAGGTTGGTGCTTGCTGGTTAGTTGCAATTCACAACACTGCCACAGTTGTAAATTTATTTTATAGAAGCAAAGCATTGTTTCCCTTATTTTTATTGTTCATAAAGTTGTATTATGTAACATATACTGCATGAATATAGTTGTTTTATCTGACGTAAAGACGCACACATGTTCCTATTGTACAATGTATTCTATCATTACTATATGATGTAAACTCAGTTGTTTTAATGAAGTAGTTATAATTTCAATTTTATTTCTGCAGTTTGTACAGTATATGTTCCAAATTAAGATATCCAGCAAATGTGGCTATCCAAAAGGTAACAGTGAAATTAAAAATAATCTAAAAAATGTTCTCCATGCTATTTAAAAAATAATACCGGCACTGTGTTATTTTGGAGGGGTTTAAATTAAGCTATTTAATCATGTATGATTTAAAAGATTTCCAAAAATGTTTCTGCAAAATTAGCATTTCATATTTGATTTTCATTGTATTCATGGGGAATTATGTTTATTGACAATTCACCTGTATATGTTCTCCTCTTCCAAATTCTCCATGCTTTATACTATGTGTGTATAATGAAATCCACGTACGTGACTTTAAAGTAATTGTTTATGCTTTTACTTTGAAACAGTTCAGTTCTGAATTTCAGATATTTGATACGTATACGCTGAATTTACCCAAATCCAAGCTGGCTTGGAATTTAAGATAACCCCCAATAATTAGATTCTATACAAAGAACATTTAGAATTCATAAATTTGTTATATTTTTCCATGTATCAGATTTAAATATTAAGGAGGATCATCTTAAATTAATCTCCTCTACTGCTGCTTCAGGGAAAGCAGCAACAAGGGTAGGGTAAGGTAGCTAGACCCCATGCCCTACCCCCAGCCCCCATGCCAGTGCCTGCCTCCCCCACCACTTTTCCTCTCCAACCTCTGTTTTCCTGCCACTTACCTTTAGTGATGGGTCTGGCTCCAAGGCAGTCAGCAACAGCAGCACCAGCCCAGCCAGACACCCCAGTAGTAGAGGTTACAGGCCAGGCCATGGCAGGTCAGGGTCGGGACCAGAGCTAGAGCCTAAGGTAAGCAGAGGGTGGAGAGGAGGCAGGCAGAATGGCCTACCCCTTGCCAACCCCTCAACATTCTGTGCAGTTTCCCCTCTGACCCCCACCCCCACAGATCTCCCCTGTGCTTCCCCCCATCATGCTGTCTTCCACAGGCATTAAGCAGTCTCCCCTTCATTACCTCTACCGGCTAGGGTCAGAGATTCAAAAAGCCTGAGCCTGAATTGATTCAATCATTGCAGGTTAGTCTAAGATGGCTAGGCTAAACCAGTTTGTAACTGTAGAGACATCCCCTCTGGACTGAAAAAATGCAGTCAGATGCCTGCATTGGCTCAGGCTAAAAGCTGGGGTGTGCTAGAGCAGCCCTCCCTTCCCTATCCACAGTGCTGAGCTGAGAGGGGTGTGGCCAGGCCCTGGCAGGATGCTCTGATTAGAGAGGAGCCTCCCCCCCGCCCGGGAATTGCTAACAGTGTTCATTGCCCCTAATTCAGTGTTTATCACCCCATTAAGAAAACAACAGAGGGACATTACCAGCTATCTGTTGATTTTGCCTTTGTCCTGTCTGCCACAGCACAGACAATAGCCAGCGTGTGGTCCACTAGCTAAAGCTATGTGTCTATAAGGCAGAGGGGACCAAGGAACCACTGCTTAGAGGGGATGAGAGAAGCAGAAGCCAGGCAGATTGCCTGCAGTCTCTGCCAGAACTGCAGTCAGGGAGCAGAGGGTAGGGGCCAGCTCTGCTGTGGAGCAGAGACCCCCACCCAGCCTAGGGAACATGCCAGGGTGCTGGGGGAGTGTGATTTAACTTAAACCAGCAAGGGGTCTGGGACAGACGTTGCAGAAACCAGTTTGACCCAAATCAGTTAAATCTGATGCTTCATTCAACCAGGTTTATCTCAAACCCATTTCAGCCATTTTCAAACTAGTTTATGTGCACTGAACATCTGTTCTGTTACAGGTTTAAACCAGTTTCTGATCATTTAAATTGTTCATGTGTAATGTCTGTCCCTAGCCACTGTGTGCCCCCTCCCCTACAGTTTGAGGACCAGGGCTGGCAGGGCCAAGGGCTGACAATGGCTCGGTTGCCACTTTGCTACAGGCCCAAAGCCAGGTCCACACAGTAGCTGCCTGCCCCAACTGGTACTCCAGTCCAAGACCAACTCCTGCCCGCTCCCATGTTGACTGGGAAAAAACCTCATCTTGTATTTGAGTAAATGCAGTATTTAATTGTAATAGTAAGCTGCTCTTAACGTTATCCATTGTTAGTTTTTCCATTGACATAACCCAATATATAGTGTTCATGAATTTATTCCAAAACTGGAACATGCATTTCTCTTATGAACTTTTATACCATGATAGTGATAGAATACCTGCAAACAGTACTCACAGAGCACCTTCAAAAGATTGTCCAAGGAACAAAAATTCCTTAACTTACTGGACACTAAGAACCAGGACTTAACAGTAGTATTGAGTTCATATTATTGTTGACTTCATGGCCCATTACAGTGTAACTGATCTGCCACTTACCTCTCTGCACTCCAAGGTGAAAATGACCCTCTCAAGTGATTCTGCTCTTCCACTTACCAGGTTATCCTTTCTACTGCATTTCTCATGTCTGTCAGCTATGTAATATCTCTTATATCCTATTTTTGTTTACATATGAAGTTGTCCATGGGCCTTTGTTCTATCTTCCGGTTAGTTCAAGCTGTGTCTGCTTTTTCTCAGAGACATAAGAAGGGTATGTAGTAGTAAAAGTTTGTCCATGTCCCAGCTATATAAAAGTTCCAATAAAAGATATTGCATGCAGAGGTCCTTCTTGTATTTCCATTTAGCAACTTAAAATAAGGGTTGGGTTTTCTTACTTTTATTGTGTATCCCCTCATTCCTGTCCTTTTTAAATAAGGGTTAAACTCTGGCAGCTGCTGAGCAGCCTATCCTAAGAAGGAATACCACACATATTGAAGCACTTTGATAGACGGTGTGTAAATAGTTGACTCTTTTTGGTAGGTTTTTCTTCTTTCTGCTGTCAGTTCAAAAAAGATTGGGAAAAATGTCTAGCATTGAATGAAACTGAAATCACAAAGCAGTGTAATTAGATTTTGAGCTTTTTCAACTTTTAAAAAAAGTAATTAAAAGGAATTTTGGAAATAAAATGGTACATTGAATAAGAAAATTGAAATGTTTCATTTTTAAGATGTCTAAATGAAACTTTTCTGTTTTCCAGATTTTTTTTCCATTCCTCCACCCCCAAAGCAGAATTATTTTTGGCAAAATAAGTTTGGGGCAACAAACTTCTCCCAGCTCTACAGAAAAGAAATCAGTAAAACTAGGTGTAACCAAGCTTTACATTCAATATACACACAAGGGGTTATAGTGGATTATATATACACTTTAAAGATGGTACATATATGCACAACAAATTGACCTGTGTACTTTTCATTATCTCTTATATATATTTGCTTAATGTCTGTGTTTGTTCATGTACTTTCTGAACTATTAGATATCACTAATCTTTTCTTTTTAACATCTAGAAGTGATTTCCTGCCTTCAAGTAATTTTTGTTGTCATCCTCTGGACTTCCTGTACATTCTCCATACCTTTTTGAGATGAAGTAATAAAAGTAGAGCTCAGTGTTCAAGGTGAAGGCTTACCATTGATTTCTCTAATGATGATATACTATTTTCAGTATCTTTTCTTCTTTTTTCTTAATATAGTTTAATATGTTGTTTGTTCCTTTGACCAGCACAGAACATTAAGCATATGTATGCAAAGGGCCATTTACAAGGACACAGAGGTCTTTTTTTCCTGACTGGCTGTACTTGATTCTAAATTACCATGTACGAGCAGTACAGATTTTTCTTTCCTTTTGTACAGTGCTCTTAACTACATTGACTCTTAAAAATGTCATTTCATGGCCTGGTTGCCTTGTTTTGCTAGTTTCTTTTGAGGGTATTTTAAAATTCTCTCCATACTCGGATATTTGATAAATTTGTTGTAATATTCCCTATATAAAATCTAATTATTGGAGACTCATATTAAATTTGTCCTCTGGGCTGCTGCAGCAGGGGAGTAAGTGGTTGGGGAAGCAGTGAGGGGCAGGAGGAGGGGCTAGTTCTGGGGTGGCTATAGGGGGATAGGTAGTGGGGGACAATAGGGGAAGTTGTAGGAGGCAGGCAGTAGAGGTGGGTAGTGGAAGGACAGAGCTGTTTTTTCCACGGCTTGCCCTCTGCCACCTGCTTCAGCTCCAGCCCAGCCCAGCCCAGCCAAGTAGCAGTGACAGTTCGCTTTATTAAGCAATTATACTTAATACCTTGGAGAATAAACATTCTGGCTTCACTGTTAAAAGATTTTAATCATACCTACAGAACTTAAAATATTAATGATATATACATTTTTTCAGTAGTGTAACTGGGGGGAAATTGAGGCAGCCACCAGACTTGGGTGCTCACTTAGAGCACCAAAATAGCACCTCTTGACCCCTCTCAGCTCCCCCATACACCCCCCCCCCACAACCGGTCTTTGCCATGTCAAAAACTAATCTGTCCTCCCATGCCATCCTAGGGGTACAGGGAAATTTTGCCCATGGCACAAAACTTGTTAGTTACACCTTTCATTTTTAATATATGATCAACATTGTGTTTCTTTAATAAGGTATTCACCAAGTCTCTTTCATTGAGACACCTTTGTCAAAAAGTCTTTCCAAATGGATTACTGTTTTAAAATGAGAATCATAGAGAAGTAGGACTGAAAGGGACCTCCAGAAGAAGTGTACCAATAATGAGATGTTAAGGACTGCAAAGTACACCTGACATTCTGACTTGTTTCCACATTTCTTATCATGAATTTTTAAGGTGTGGTTTATAAAAGTGCCCTTTGATCAGAATGCTCAATAATGGGAACAACTTACTAAGTACAGTGCAATAGTGTGTCCTCTAAAACAGATCCCACACTAAGTCTTTCTGTTTAAAAAAAAAAATCACTAAAAAGCAAGTTCTTGCACTGTAAGTAATTTTCCTGGAAAGTACTGATTCTTCATCTTTTAGCAGCTCATCAAATAGGTCAGTGAATAGAACTTCTTATACAATTGTCCTACTCTTCACTTGTGACACAGGAAGGCCTTTGGGCATTTTGATTATTGTTTTGAATTTAACGGCTCAGGTCAGTCAATATTTGTTGGTTTAATTTTCCAAAAATTTAAGCATTCCAGTTATTACTTTTCCTCTTCATTTAAAAATAATTGGAGGAAAAAACCTTCTTGTGTGTAACTTATGTAGATCTTTTAATTCTGACTCATGAAGCTAGTTTTAGTTCTCAGATTTTCAGTCTTTTACCGTTGTCTGATCTCTTATCTCTTTACAATAACTTGGTTCCAGGACTGTGAGACCCTTTACACTTTACTACATATGTTGAGTTGATGAATCATAGAAAAAGCAGAAAAATGTACGACAACATACATTTAGCTTAGTTTTAAATATTTTAGAATACTTTTCTACCTTCATGTAAAGGAATACTAAAACACATTGTAATAACATGCATTTTAAGCATCTCAGATTTCATTGAATTCTTAGTTGAGAAAAAAAAGTGAAGCTGTTTGAAATATAGAATGCAAATTTATTTTTGTTTGCTTGTTATATGACATGTGACTGGGGGGAACCAATTTAACATGTGTATAAGGCCAGGGAAAGAAGTTACACACAAACTGGTTTAAGTAATCAGAAACTGGTTTAAATCTGCAACAGAACAGAAGCTCAGTGCACATAAACCATTTTTCAAAATGGCTAAAACTGGTTTAAGATAAACCTGGTTGAATATTGTGATAGGCTTAACTGATCTGGGTCAAACAGGTTATGAAACTACCAGTCCCCTTCCTGTTTCAAGTTAAATCACAGTCCCCCAACATCCCAGCATGCTTTCAAGCCCTGGGCTCTGCTGTTCACTCCAGCAGAGAAAGGTTTTGCATTGGAAGGGTGTGGGGGGGGAAGACAGACTGCACCCCCCACCCCCCCAGCAAACCCTGGCTGGGATCTGGAGGCAGGGAGTGTGGGGGGAGGGAAGGCGGTTAAATCCCCCTTTCCCTGAGTACAGAGCTGCCCTGCCCTGTTAAACTTACTGAAAGTTACTTCTGGCTGCAACAGTAGACTACAAATCCCAGAGGCACCTGGAAGCAGGAAGAGGAAGTGATGAGCAATCCTGCGAGTCTTGTTTCTGTGATTCTGGACTGCAAATCCCAGAGACCTCAGGGGCAGCACGAAGAGAAAGTGAATACACAGCCCATCCTCGCTACATGCCAGAGAGCCATGCTCTAGGGCCCCCTGGTTTCTGACCTGAGCCACTGCAAACACATGGCTGCTGTAACAGAGTAGCTACTGGGCCTGGTCTCCATGCTGGTCTGCCTCCCTGTCTGGGCAGTCTGCCCACCTATGCTTGCTTGCCATGCCTTGATGTTTAAACAATAAGTTAGAGGGGAGGGGGTTTAGACAGGAGGATGTGCATTTTAAAGCCCAATGCCAAAGGCATATTACATGGCTCTGAACTTCCCCTTATACCATGTTGCATGACTTGCAAGCAGGATTCAAATTCTACTAGCACTTTCCCGGGCCCTTACTGGGCTGTTCTGGCCTCTGGCCCGACTAGGCCTCAAGCATCTTTGGACATGTCTGGGCCTTAACTCATGCCTGCTTACTGGAGCCTCCACTCCAACTACTCCAGTCAGCTTGTGTGCAGTCCTTCAGGCCATCGTAAGACCCTACCGTACATGGCTGCAGGCTGTGGTTAGTCCAGCCAGCCCCTGTGGAGCTCTTCTGACTGTCTTGAGGCCCTACTCTACATGGCTGCCAGGTCTCTACTACTCTGCCTCCTCATGGGGGCTTCTGGGCCTCAGGCATCTGATGACTTTCCTGAGCCCCCCTAACTCAGCCTACAGCTGTTCAGGCCTTGGGCGACTGTTGACATACCTGGACTTTTCTGAGCATTATGCCCCTTTGGGCCTCAGGCATCTGTTGACTTACATGGACACCACCTCAGGCCCCACTCAATGGGCCTGGGCCCCTGTGCTTTTCTCTGAGGGTGTACTTCCCTAGCTTTTCCCCTCCATGTAGTAACATGCAAAGCAGCAGGGGTTGATGCTTTCTGGCACCCCATACTAGCCCTTCACTGAGGAGGCACAGGTGTGGCATTTCTTGGAAGTTGCCCTGCCAGAAGCAGCCCCACCACACTATCCAACCCCAGCAGGGTGTAGTTTTAGGTCATTCCCCAGGACTAGGAATCTCCTCCATCCCCATAGCTCCTACCCTGTCCTTTGGGTGTTCCTGAGCAGCAATTCCAGCCAGGCAATGTTCTGCCTCTGGCTATAATGCTCAAGTCTGCTCAATGCTCAACTGCTGCTGGCTATAATGCTAGCAGCTGAGCCCTCTTCCCCAATCAGGCAGCCTCCTGCTGGCCATGTGACTCCTGATTGGGGAGTGCAGCCACCTGCATGCTGTCTCTGCTGCCTACTCAGACCCTTTGAGTGACAGGCACCAGAGGTGTCCTGCCACAGCGGCACTTCCTGAATCAAAAGTAAATATGCATCCAGTTGTTTCTCAGTTTAATCCCTGCAGCTTAGACTAACCCGCAAAGGCTGAATTGTTTAGCTTTGGGCCTTTTGACTGTCTGTACTTAGCCCAATGGTTTAGTCTTCATTGAAAGTTTTATATAATTTCATCCCACAGGGTACTAAATCTACATACAAACATGTTAGTCATAAAGAGGTGTCTTCCTTCCCTCAGGAAAATATATCCACTTCTGAGATAAGGGTTGGCAGCTTTTACAGACATGAGTCAGGTTAGGTAGCAAAAAATACTCTTGATGAAAATATCTAATGGAAAATAATTACTGTTGTATTTTCCCACATATCTTATGCCCCCAAATAAGACATGCACCTTGTTTCTGGGAAAGCAGAATGAAGGAAAAGATTTTTCCAAACTATGGTTGAATAGAACAGGGGCAGAGCCTAAGCTTTAGCTCACTCACCCTCCCTTTCCTGCTTAAGCAAACTCTGAAACTCTAGTACTGCTGAAGACTGTGTGTGGATTTGCGATTTTGAAAACAACTAATAAAAGAGTTTCCAGGGTTTTGAAACTGGAGCAGTTAACTGAAAGCAAAATTGCTCAAGGAAAGGCTAGCGGAATATCAACACCATTAAAAAGGACAGACAGTCATTAACAATGATCCATTAAGTCAATTGACTCCCTGAGTTGCTTGAATAGAAATGCCACTGCTGATCCAGTGGACCAAGAATCAGAGTGCATGCTTCTATTCCAGGCAGAAAATCAGCTTCCTCACTTAAGACACACACCCCAATTTTGGGGGAAAAGGTGTGTGTGGTATGTGAGCAGGTAACTGTACTTTTTCTCTTAGTCAATACCACATGGTACTTTAATAATAATTGAATAGCATGGAGTGATCATGTAGGGAACATTTGTTTTTCTTCTTATCAAGAAGTATTTACTGCAAGCTTCATTTTGGGGTATTGGTTCAGAATTGACTAAGAAGGGCTTTGGAAGGGACTAAAGAAGAAATTGAATTAGTGTATCATTTTTAGTACCTAACTGTTGGTCAGATGTGAAAAACCTGGGATCTCAACACACTGCACGTTTACTGTGGTGTAACTTAAATCAGTTTTGAGTCATGTGGTAAATTACACTAAGATCCAGAGTGGACAGAAGTTCGGCTATTCTGGGGTACCTGCATGTAGTGGGTCACTAGATGGCAGGAGCATATATTAGCTTGTTTGATTTGGGCAAGCAGGTAGGCCAGTGGTTCTCCAGCTTTTTAGATCAAGGAAACCCCTCCATACCTTTTTTTCTGAACTTGGTGGCACGCCAGTTGAGAACCACTGCTGTACTCTTTCAGCTTCAGTAGTTCTCAGCTAGGGTGGTGCGACCACTGCCAAATAAAAGTACCCCACACCACTCCTGCGGAGTCAGATATGGAAGAAGTTTCATCAGGAGCAAGCAGGTGGTGCTGCCTGCATTAGATTTATTTGATTTATCTGTGTGCATTGTGTATTTCTTCAGGTAGCCACTGCTGCTGCCAGGTAGAGCTGGCCCCACTTGCCTCTGTTTCCAGGAGGAATGTGCAGGCTGACCCAAGAAGTGCTGCTTGCAAAAGCAAATGCTCCTGCTGCAGCTGCTTCCAGATCTGGGTCTGCACAAGGTGTGCAGGCCACTTTCACTTGATAGCAGTGGTGCCTGTGACAGTGGCAGCAGCCATACTGTGGCACCCTTAACAAGGTCTTGCAACACACTGGGCTTCTACAGCAGCCTGACTGGGAACCACTGGGCTAGGCAAACCACAGAGAGGTTACACCTGTTTGGTATAATTTAGGTGGTGTAGTATTAACTCGAATCTTTATAATGGATTCAAGTCCCTGTTGACCCCTTAACTTAAACCACTGTAAATTTGTTATGTGTATGGCACCTTTGTTGGGCTGCTTCCTTACAGTCAGAGTTTAAAGGAAAGCCTTAACTCTAGCATGTGTGTTTAGTTGGCCTCAGAACCTGATCCTGTAAATTTAATTACCTTTCTCTATTGACCAGCAGCCAGATTGTGAACCCCCATTCTCGTCAATAATCAGTCACTCACATGAATAATCACACTGAAATGAACCTGCCCTTGTACTATGTAAATGAGTTTTTTTAATATCTGATTTTCTCACTACAAAAATAGAATACACAAATAAATATTGATACATATAATGAAACAGGGACGTTTATCTTTGTGGTGATACAGAATCCAGGAGAAATTCTCAGGAAGAAATATGTTAAAAGAAAACTAAACTAAACCAACACCTGGCTGTTTTTCAGACACCATAATCTTTTATGGGAGATGTAGTCGGTCTTATCACCTCAAGAAGATATATGCTTGATTCTGTCTTGTATTATGATGAACAGATCTATGTACAACTGGTAGGCATTGGTATGAGGCAATATGGAAAGATATCAGAAAACCAGGCAAAATGATCATAAGTTTTATCTTTATGGGAATAAGAATTTTAAAAAGTTCATTTTGAAGACAGAATAATAGGAAACTTAAGTCAAAAAAGAAACCCTAATGTATTGAAGTCAGAAATAGTCTCACATACTTGATTGCATATTTCAAAACCAGGTAGATGCAATAAAATCATTAATAGAGGATATACCAAGTTAATTACTCTTCCACATCTGCTTTCAGAAAACTATTACATGTTTAAAATAAGAAGTGCAAGTTTATTACCTACCACTTACTGCATATAGAGGGGGTTTTTTATTAACTTTTAAAAAATGTTCCTGGTGCAAGTGTTCGTATGATGATAAAAAGAGGATACAGCTAACACACTGAAAATTAAATACAGTACAATATTTTTACATTGTTTTAACCGTGATAATTTCAACATGAATATAATTCTGTTGTGTTTTCACTGATGAATTGCACCAAGTAACTTATACAATGATTTTCAATATACTCTTCAAGCAGATAAATTACATCAAGTTATTCTGCACGGCTTAGTTAAAGGTAAACAATACCTTGTGATTTGTTGCCTTGTCATTAATCAGAACCAGGTATCTTTTACATATCTATCTTTTTGTTATTTGTTATTGAGTCAAAGGTAAATGTTCTTATGGTAGGTGAAATTTACCTTTTAAAAATATTTTTTTTAACTCAGTAATGATCTGTAAGTTCTGGTGTGATTTACCAAGCTGCCCAGATATCACAGTTTAGTCATTTGTCATATTTTGCCTGTGTACCATACCCATTGGTTTGTGCATTGTCATCTTCTGTTCCCAGTCCTCCAACAACATGCATCTACAACAGTTCTTAGTTTGCATTTGCATCTGGTCAATCACCGTAGCTGCATCTGCACGCGTACTTGGCTGCGGAGTAGACTAATTAACTGCACAGTAGGGCATCACCATCTACATGTGCAATGCTATTAGACCTAGTAAACTAATTTACTCTGCCATAAGATAGTACTAGGGACAGTACTATCTTACGTCAGGGTAATTAACTGCAATTAAACACACTTATAGATGCTGGCCGTGGGTGTAAATTGCACCTGGTCAGCCCAGCCAGCAGGTGGCCAGACTCCTGCCTGCCACTTAGCCTCATGACTCCATACTTTCAGCACCCTTGTGCCCCAGCCAGCCCCTCAAGAGCCTGGAGCTAACCTCCCACATGCCCCAGGCCATGGTGTAAACAGCTCTGTCCTGGCTCAAATTGCTGCAGCTCAGATTGCTTTGGAGTTTAGTGCTTTGAATTAATTGAACATGTAGATGCACCCAGTGTAGACTAAAATGATCACTGCCACATTTAGAGATGTCTGACATAAAAGGGCTTGTCATTTAAGAGAATGTGCTGTATACTAGCAGGAAAGGGGGAGCAACAGGTAGATCTGTTGGTGCAAAGCAAGCATACATGTCTTCCTGCTGCAGCTGTTTATGGTTACATTCAGCTTCTGCAAGGGTGTGAAAGGCTATGAAGAGTTTTTGATTCCTGCACAGACATTCCCTTCAGGTCACAAGTTCTTAAACATGAGGGCTTTCTTTTTTTCTGCACTTGTCTTTAATAACTTTAAAGTGAAGATAAAATTTTACATACACAAAGAATTTACTAAGGCATCTGCCAGCCTCCCTTTAGGAACAGAAATCATCCACAGACTGGATTGTATTAAGTATGACCCAAACCAGTGATTCTCAGCCAGGGTGTTTTTTATATGTTTCAAATATAAATCAATGGCTGTTGGGTTTTTTGGTTGTAGCGATGTTGGTCTAAGGACGTAGGCAGGCAAGGTTCTTTAAGCAGATGTGGTATCTTTTACCAGACCAACTGAGTAGGTGGAAAAAAGTTCTGAGCAAGCTTTTGGGTGCAGTTGCCCTTCTTCAGGCAGAGGGAGTCTGCTGATCTGAGACTTCAAGGAATGAGAGAAGCTAAAAGTGTGGCAGGATGTCACTGAAAATGTAACTAGGTAGAGGCTAAAGGGAAACACTACAGTGATAATAATACAAGGTAAAAAGAGGCTCTCAGTGTAAAGGGAAATAGTTGGAAATCAGGAAGACAAAAGGCAGAAAAGGAGGGGAGGGGAGAAAAGGTGGAGATAGGAGGTCAGGTCAGGCAGGTACCTGATGAATCAGATGTTAGGCAGCTTATAATGTGTCATAAATCCAATGTCTATATTGAGTCCATGATTTTTTTTTTTTAGGGTTACTGTATTTCCAAGATCA
>NW_017728949.1:66564176-66592208 GCF_001723895.1 Crocodylus porosus | reverse complement strand
TCCCAACCCTGCTAGTGCCCCCCACTCCCGACCCACAGCCCCTTGCTCCCCCCCCAACACTGCCGGTGCCTTTCACTACCAACCGAGAGACCCCTGCCCCTCTAGCCCTGCTGCCCGTGCAGCTTTTGCACATGCACATACATTCTTGCCAAGCCCACGTGCAGAGCATGTGAGCCCCAACAGCCAATCACATTGCCCACTGCTCCCAGCTCCAAGCATTCCAGCTGCTTCTGCCCAGGAAATGCAGAGGCAGTGCAAAAACCCAGACATTTGTTTGCATTTTAAAAACCTGCCCAGACATGAGGACAAGGGGCCAAAAAAGAGGACATGTCTGGGAAAACCCAGACATATGGTAACCCTAGGCTCCTGAGGAGGCAGCAGTTCTCCCTTCTCACTCTGGTAGCCCAACATGCCTCACATGGAAGGATGATGGAGAATGCCAGTGCAGACACTACCAGTCCCCCATCTCCTCCATCCTGTGAGCCCTAGGTCAGGCAGGCCCATTCTTGCTAAGAGGCCTGAGAATGAGTATGGGGGGTTTCAGTGGAGCCCCTTCCTGGCCTGGAGAAGGATGAGAGACACTCCTGAAATTAGAGGTGCAAGAGGAACAGTGGAGAGCAGAAACTGGACTCACTGGAACAGGCTTCAGGAGCCCACAGGCTGTGGCTTACACTAGAACATCGTTGTGGAGGAGCTGTGCCCTCAGGCAGGCACTGCAAGCTCCTGGTGGGTGTGGGCATCAGAGTTTCCTGTTCTGCCCATATGGCAGCCAGCCTGGAAACTGTCCCCACATATGGAGGTGGGGAGTTAAAAAAAGCAAGAGCTTAAAGAAATCATGGCTGCCTATACACATGCTCAGATGTGGGACGTTTTAATTAGAGTGGTTCCTGGGCAACCACACTAATTAAAATGCCTCACCATCATGTGTATTAAGCACCTGCATGCTTAAAGATGGTTGTGGGATGCTTTAGGTAGACCTCATTTGATGAGGTTTAGTTAAAGCACCCTGCGGCCATTTTGAAATGAGTGGGGGTTTAATACGTGTACCGCTGTGGTGCTGTTTGTTGCAGCATTCTAATTAGAACATGGAGCAGACTCAATCAGTCATGTCTGTTACAACACATCCTAATTAGAACGCCAATGAACACATGTATAAGCAGCCCATATTAAAGAAATCTTCATTATTTGAGGGCCAGCCCTAACTTCGGGGCTCTTCTCCTGAAGCTTTGATTTTTCAGGGTAGGCAGCAGTGACCTTGGCAGTACCGCCCCCAGCACCAGTCATTCAGGCTTTCAGGGAAATGGGGCACAAATTAGAGATGGGTCAGGGATGTTTTAGACCCTCATAGGAGTGAGTGTGAAGGCTCCCCTGGTGACCCTGAGCTCCCACGGGGAAGCAGGAGTCCAGGACACCAACATGCCCTTCACTCCTCTCTGCTGCCAGGCCAAGACAGACTGGTCCTTAGTCCTGGGTGTTTGCTCTTCTCAGGCAGCTGTGCCATGCCGCTCTTCTGCTTAGAGAGCTTGGGTTAAACCCCTGTCACTATAGCTAAAGACTTAGAAAATTGTTCCCTCTGTTGGTGCTGAGAATGATGGGTCAGGACCTGTGATTCCAGGGGCTTCTGATCACCCTGTGGTCCCAGGTAGAGAATGCTGCTCTCTCCAAAGGGCATTATGTGCTGGCTTTAACTCCCCACCCTTGCTAGGTGGTACCTCCAAGTTATCTCCAGGAGATGTCTGGCCCTCTGTGGCACTACCTACTGGTTGGGCTGGCTCCTGACCTCTCTTTCTCCAACTCCCCTCCTGTGGCACAGCCAACTGCTTGGGAGCGCACCTTAACTCCTGAATGACCCCTCCTAAAAGCAGCCTCTCTCCTCCCTGTGGAGCAGGCCTCCTGTCTGCCTTCTCTGTCTGCCCTCTTTGTTGAGTCTGACTACATGAGAATGAAGTAGCAAACGATCACAAAGTATCAGCAGCAGCCTCCACCAGGCCACATTTTTTCCTTACGCTATTTATATTTTTCCTAAAACAATTTAACATGTAGGTATAGTCTCTGGTGTGACTTTCTGAAGTTTCCTATGGTGCGGTAGGCAACTTGAGAGAAGAGAGCGCACTCTGGACAGAGCATTCGGTATCTTCTTAAAAAAGGAAGACCGTTTCTTTGGAGCACTGGCAGCAGCTGCTGTGGAGAAAAGAGAGCAATCATTTAATATAGAACAATAAAGCAAGGGTCTCCAAAGGTCATTTAGTCCAATGTTCTTCCACAAGAAACAAGCCTCTCCTGTGGACAGGATTTGATTTTGTACAGGAAACACCTTTGGATTTCCAGTCCAGTCTTGTTATCACTCAGCCATTGCACTTAGCCAAAATGGGGTCTACAGGCAGAGTGAATAAGCCTGGTGTGCTATGATGGTGTGTGTTAGGCTATAGCAGTGATAACCAGCTTGACTGGATCCCCTGCTGTCAAGCTCTGCGGAGTTTAGTGCCTGAAGGTTAGGAACTAACCACCTCTTTCCTGCAGTGCTGCATGGGAGATGGTGGGTAGGGCAGCAACGATGGTCTCTGGGCAGGTCAGTGAATGCAGATTCAGGAGGCCTAGAGTTGCTTCCTGGCTTAGCTACAGACGTCCTGCGTGACCTTGAGTACATCACCTAACTTAGCCAGTGTCACTCCCTCCTACATACCTGTATCAACCCCCATTTCTCAATTATTACAGTAGCCACTTCTTGAGGGAAAAGTGCATTGAAACCTGTTACATCATCATAAAGGTCTTGCTCAGATCCAGATTTTTGTAAAATATTCCTAGAAATAGAAAGAACGTTCGACGGTGCTTGTGCAAGCTGAAGGGACCAGGTCTCCCATAGCTTGGCTGTCTTCAGTGTGTAGAAATTCTCTTTTGCTGATACATTTGTTCATGTTCATCTGCTGTTTTGTCAGGAGTACTTGCAAAGCACGTCATATTTTTCTAGTTGCGTCATTCAGTAACAAACTCTTTTCCGCATCCAAATCTGCAGTGGGAAAGAGGGAAGAAAATGTTGACAAAAGAGTTGCTTCTAGTTTTTCTGTGATAAGATGAACTATTTTATTAAGATCTGATGATAAACTGTTTGGTTTATCCGAAGGCTCAGTAATATCTCTTGGTGTATTTTCAACAGTATTGTCAGCTTCGGCACAGCGGTGAAGTGGTAATTCTCCAGAAAGAGAGTTCTGCAATGGATTCCCAGAAATCTCTTGGCAGACCAAGTCACAAAGAGCTTCAGAAATAATCATGCACCCCCTTCTTAAACAACTCCTGCATGTGGCAACATCTGTCTACTGGGCGCGATTCAGCCTTTTAGGAGAAACAATAACAGCCCCCCACAAAAAATGACATGCATCACCAGAGCCTTTTGGATAGGGTGGGATATAAATCTAACAGAATAAATATAGGAAATAAAGAAACAGCCCGTTCGAGAAAGGTCAGTGAAGGACAAACTAGGGTAGGCATTGCTTCTCCCTGAGTTTGTTTCTGAAGAGCCGATGTGCAGTCTGAAGACCATGGGAGAAAATTGTGACCATCTTGAAGCCTGGGGGAGGTTTGACACTGATTTCAGCAGGACCTGGATTCCCCCACATAAGCCTAGAGATGACCAAATTTTCCCAGTTTACCCTATTACAAGTGTCAGGGGGGCTAGGAGTTCGATACACCTCTGGAAGCTGGGGAATGGACCCTGCGTCCAGAGACTCTGCCGCATGCTGGGTGGGAAATGACAGCAAATCTTACTTCCATAGTCTAGATTTGAACAGGTGCTGAGGCCTGATATTGGGCCTGTCTCTAGTTCCCTCCCGCCCCAAAGAAAGCGCTTATCAGCTAGCTGACTTTGCCTTACAGAAGAGAATCAATTAATTTGCAAACATTTTCTCCATCTTGCACCAAACCTCAGAAGCTGTGTTCTCCCTGGGCAGTGCTGCTCCCTGCTCTTTCTCAAGATGAGGCATCTAAACACTGTGTCTGCTGTACAGCTTTTATGTTTTTCAAGGACTGTGCAGGTTTTTGCTAACTCACACCCTAGCCCCTAGTGCAGGAAGTAAAAGTGTCCCCCCCACACTTTACACATAGCAGAACTGGGTCAATGCTATTACCTACTAATCTGTGGCCACCGGGCTGTAGTGCCTTCTGTAGTTTTGTCACTCCATTGTTGCCCTTGGTGTTAAGAAAAGAGTATCTGTCACGCAACCCATCACAATACAGCACCTCTTGTAGCATTATATCCTGCTCACTTGTTTCCGGAGAGAATGTGGAAGGTTGTGTGGAACGATGCCGCTTGTGACCCCTGCACAACAATGCACGTCATGGCAGGGTGCACTATATCTTTCAGTTTTGACATGATCAGCTTCCACTTTTGACATCTCCCCATGCCCTGACTTCTTGCCTGAGAGGATGATCTGTTCTTGTTTGTGCCTTTACTAGCAATCGGCACAAATCTAGGCGGCTGATCACCTGGCATGAAAAACAGTAAATTCTAGGATAGTCCTAAACTTTGAGTGTAAACTGCTTGCAGGTCCAGGAGTCTGTCCCCCAGACTCTGCTATAAAAGCCCAGCTGTGGGGGTGATTAAGGGTAAAAGCTTGGCCCTACTAAATTAAATGGGGGTTTTGACATTGACTTTGGTGTAGCCAGAGTTTTGCCTCAAGTACATAACCATTTTAATAGAAAGACAGTGAAAAGACAGATACATCAATGGAGACAATACCTGGAGATCAGGACCTTCAAGCATTATAGAACTCTGCTCACCAAATTTAAAAACTGACAGGGTCCACTTTCCTTTTGTGTTGTACCCTGATCCTGCAAACATTGATGCAGCTTGCTAAGAAGCAATCATGGGAGAAGTCCTGTTGAGCTCCCTGGGATCACAGACATTTTAAAAATAAAGCATGTGCGTGTTGTTAGATTGGGGGATTTAGTCATAAACTTCTTTATGAAATTCTAAACAGAACTGCCAGCAAATCCATTGGCTCCTATTTACTCTAGCCATTTACCAATTACCTCGTTAAGGTATGTATAAGATATATCTATCTAGCTAGCTATATAAATTGTACTGTGGCTTTGTTTCTAACCTTCATTGCTTTATGAAGCATATGTTGTTTCTTTTTGCTCTGTTGCTTTCTCTGTCTATCAATCTGATGTTTTTCTTCTAAGAAGGTTTTGAGTTTTCCATAGTCGTGTAAACTCTGGCTAAATCTCCTGAGAAACATGTAAACGGTTGGTTAATATCACTTCTGCTGCAATCAATTTCTGTTCCGTCCCCTCCTTTACCTGGGTTTCTTTTTGCTAAAGCGATTGTAGCATTTTTGAACAGATTCCAAGAAGTTGCTAATACCATTTGTGAGCTACAGCTTGGAGATTTGCAAACTGTTTCAGTGGGGAGTGTATTGCTGATGAATTAACATGGGCCACATTTTGTCTTTTTGAAGGCACAATGAGAGTGGAAGGATGGACCTTTCCCTTATGAGCCAGGAAGGAGACCATGCTCCATATCTCTCTTTTCTATGAGATGTTCTAGGTCACCTTCTCCATGCATTTTATAGTAAGGCCTTGCAACGGGATGTTAGATATCCAAATGAGTGCTTGGATGCTTGGCAAGGAGCCAAGAATGAGGGAAAGTGGAACTGGGACAAGGCCAAGTTGGAGGGGACCCAAAAGCAGAGGTCATGCTTGTTGAGGAGAGAGAATGGGCACAGGGCCCTGGGGTCACTAGAGTGCACCGCTGTCTAGATCCTGGAATAGACCTGAATATCCCTGAGTCCCACTCTTTTGCTGTCAGCAAATTTCTGTGAGCCTTACTCATAAAGTGAGCTTCCCCCCACCCTGTCTCTCTGTCTCTCTCTTTCTCTTTCTAGACTGGTGAACAGCCCATTGCTGCTGTCAGTTCCTGAGTTAACTGAGATAGCAGAACCCACTCCTTCTAATTTCTACCAAGTGCCATTTATTGCCCCCTTTTCTCCTTGCCATGTACTGCTGCTCGGTCCTTAGTTGCTGCCTTCCCTTTCTTGCTGCATGCAGAGGGGCTTAGAGAAAAAGATTTCTCTTTCTCAACTGTGGAGTCATGGCTCTTTGGCCAGATGATGAACTGTTCCCCTAGGACTCTCCTCTTCCATTTTGTATTTTTTGTAATGTTTTTCTCAGTTGTATTCCTCATTATCTTCAACTTGGAGGGATTAGATGATTAGAAACCACTGACCATGTGATGTGAAGTCATGGCCATATAATTACAGGTTTAATCTCTTCTCTCTTTGGCAGTATGGAATTTCATTGGATCACAATCACGTTGCGCTAAGCGACAACCTGGCCATTGTCTCCTAGCATCAAATGCTCTGCCCTTATGATTGGCTCTGTCTGTCTCGTTTATATCCTTCCTCTCAATAGGGTTTGAGTATTGTTGTAGCCATGATGGTCTGGGAGATATGCAAGGATCAAGGTGATTTTAGGGACATCTTTTCTTGCACCAGCCATACAGGTGGGAAAAAATTCCCCACTTTAATTTCTGGTTTTTGTGTCACATTTTTCTCCTAGTCATAGTGGGCACCAGGTGCCCTTCTTCTGTGCCCTTGTCTAACATCGCTCCCAAATTTTACACCTGGTCCAGTAAAATACACCCTCAAAAGTCCCTCCCCCTCCCCGCTTCTCACTTGCATTGCCTTTGTCAGGCACAGAGACACAGAGTACTTAGCCCCATGCTTGACTTCCTCAAACCCCTTTGCCTCCTGCCTGACCCTTTTCCTTCTTGACCCTGAGCCCTCCCTGAAAGGAACCTGAGGAGAATCCCAGTTCCTTTACTGCCTCCCCCAGATCCCTTCAGGCACAGCTCAGCTGCTCTGCAGAAACAGGTGGAGGACTAGGGAAACAGCAGGAGGAGAAGGGAAGGGAGAACTAGAGCAGGGAGGATGTGGAAGTCAGAAGAGTGATACGGGGAGCTCTTGTTGGGTCTGCAGCAGTCTGCTTGATCCCCAGGGACTGAGGCTTGGAACAGCCCCTTTGTTTTCAGTGCAGCAGCACTCAAGTCAGAGTGACAGACAGCTGGAGAGACAGACAGAGCTGCAGGGGGATATGAGGATAAAGCTCCCCACCCATCAAAAGGGTACAATTCAGGTTGTTTGTCCTGAGCCCAAACATTGCAGCGGGCTTGAACTGGCTAAGATTTGGCAGATCTCACAATTAGCTTTTACACCAAAGTTACTACCATGTTGTTGCATGATGGGGCCCTGTGACCTGGGTCTGAATTACAGACTGTGACCCAAGAAGGGCCACAACCCTGAACTCATTAACCACGAGGAAGGGTTGGGGACCAGGCAGAGTGAGGGGCCCAACTGTACCACTTGGCCCAAACCTGAGAGTTTCTGGGGATGGCACCTGTAGAGCAGGAGGGATGGACAGGTAAGAGAGGTGGCCCTGGGACCAGAAATAGGAATCAGATTCTCCCTCACCTGTATGAGCGTCAGCCAGAGAGACCTGCCACCGCGAAGGTCTGTTCAGATATGAGCCTCTGGCCTGGGGTCCTAGAATTTGCCCTGCAGGCTGATGTCAGCCCTCTATGATGTCACTGTCTCTCTGGCCCAATGCCTGGTATCCTACCAGTGCGCCTCTGTGACTTCACTGTCTGCCCCACCCTCCCCACCCAGCCAGGCTCACCCCCTACCCATAGCAGCCCCTTCACTGAATAGTCTAGCATATCCTGTATCACTTCCCTGACAATGGCCAGTGCCAGAGGCTGCAGAGAACAATACAAGAGAACGCCATCCTGGACAATGCGGGGACTAGTCTGGCCAGAGAGGGGACAGTTCTGCCAGAGTCCATGCAGTGATTGCGACCTGTCCAGCAGCATGAGTGACAAAACCAAGGGTGTTTATACATGTGATCCAGGAGTATGTGGGGGCGGCCCTTTAGAGTGACTCCGAGAGCCACTGTAATTAAAGATCCCAGAGCATCATGTGCATCAATGCTCCCATGCCAAAAAATGGTGGTGAGGGTACTTTAATAACAGCTCATTGAGAAAGGGACGCTGATACACATGACACTGGAGTCTGCTGGAGCATGGTAATACCACACTACAGCAGACTCGAGTCTGCTCTCACATCCTGTAATTCCAAGTGCGCCGGAGCAGCCTTGCTGCATGTCTGTAGGTGCCTCAGGTGACCATGTGACAACCAAGTGGCAGACACGGGAGTTAGGGGTACAGCCTCTGAAGTACAACTACCTAGACCTTAAATGCTGGAGGCTGTAAGTAAGAGAGGAACAGCGGAAAAACCCTGGCCATGGCCTGTTCACTCTCCTTTTTAGCAGCCACTCCCTGGGCAGCGCATCCACATGAGGTGCTATGGCGACATAGTTTGTCACAATGGCAACATATCATAGGCGGGCACTAACTGTGACACTAAGAAGGTTGAGAACCACTACACTACTGTGCAGTAATTCGTAGTTATTGTGGGAGTGGTGGAAATGTGTTGGCAGGTTTTGCATTTCTTGTCCTGGCATGGTCTGGACTCCCACAATTACTACACAACGGAACCATCACCATTGCTGGATCTTGCACCTGCACTTCCAGAAACGGTATGTCTCTCTTCCAGTGCACCAAATGCCCTGATGGAAAATATGTAGGAAAAACCGAACAGCAACTGCACACCAGAATGAACACACACCGAAAATCTATCCAAGACAAAAATACCCAACTAGCTGTGGGGGCACACTTCTCACAAAGCATCACTCTGATCGCTCAGTTCTAATCCTCCAAGGGAACTTTAAAAAACACCTTTCGTAGACGATCCTACGAACTTCACTTCATCAATCTACTAGATACTAAAAATCATGAACACAATTACTCAATATAGACATTGGATTTATGACACATTACAACTTACCTGACATCTGATTCACCAGGTACCTGCCAGACCTGACCACTTCTTTTTTCGCCCCCCACCTTTCTCCACTCCCCTACTTTTCTGCCTTTGTCTTTCTGACGTTGAACTATTTCCTTTTTCATTGAGAGCCTCTTTTGTACCTTGTATTATCATCACTTAAGTGTTTCCCTTTGGCCTTCTACCCCCCAGCTTTCTTCCCCCTCCCTTCCCTGTTTTACCTTCTAGTTTTTCTAATTTCTACCTATTTATATTTTCACTAACAACCTGTCACACATTTAGCTTCTTTCGTTCCTGTTTTCCTGATCTCCAACTATTTCCTTTTTCACAGATAGCCTCTTTTCTACCTTGTATTCTATCACTGTTGTTTCCCCTTGGCCTTTTCCCCCCATGCTTTCTTCCCCCTCCCTTACCTGCTTTACCTTTTGTCTTTCTCATTTCTACCTGTTTACATGTTCACTGACATCCTGCCACACTTTTAGCTTCTCTCATTCCTTGGGGTCTCAGACCAGCAGAGACTCCCTATGCCTAAAGAAAAGTGACTGCACCCAAAAGCTTGCCTAGAACTTTTTTTCCAGATACTCAGTTGGTCTAATAAAAGATATCACATCTACTCAAAGACCCGTGCCAATCGATGGTTGTGTTTCTGAGTTCTTTGCAACAGAATACCTGCTCTATTATTTTTCTAAAGTGAAAATTGGGTTCTGGGATTTTCTGAGGGGTGCTTTAAGATTTTTATCTCAATTCCTGGATTAGCTTTTATAACCCCTATGTCCCTATGGGTTTACTGTTTTTCTTTTCCCTTCAACTCACCTTTGTATCTCAGCAGTGCCCCTCTCCTTTTCTCCCTTCTTCCCTATCCATTGTATTTAAATTACTGTTTCCATTTGAACACCTGCTCCCTAAAATGTCTTTCATAGCATCTGACAACCTAAGTTGTTGCTTAGGAAAGCTTATGAATCTCTGAATTATTATTTAGTCAGTCTATGAGGTGTTATCTGCCTTCCTTCAGACTTAACAGGGCTAACTACCTCTCCATTCAGGAACAGTGTCAGCAATCAATCCTGGTTCTTTGTCTGATTCTCAGGCAGCTGCATCACTATTTCTCACTAGTTCTAGGGAACTGTCCAATGAAATACACCACAGCAAAACCCAGGACACTAGCACTGTAATGCAAAACTGAACTGTTGCCGTCAGCAGCGTTTTGACAATTGATACAAAAGCATATGTGTCTGTTTAAGGTTTTATGTTAAGGCCCAGGTCTAAAGTCTAGTTTTAGTGCTTTGGTCTTTCTGTTGGAGACTGAGCTGAATGCCTTTTGGATGGCGCAGGTTGGAAATTTTAGAACAAGTTTATGTCCAAAAAAATCTGATACTGTACAGTGAAGAACTTCCATGAGAACGTGTCAATTCCATCAAAATTCTGCTGGAATCTAACCTGCTTTCCAGCTCACCCAGCTGCCTCCCTGGTTCCTGAGGATCTAGCGGGGTCCAGACTTCCTGGCTCTGAGGCACTTTATCTTGGAAGCTGGCTGTGGAGTTGGGGTTCCAAAGTCTTCCAGGTTCCTGGTTCCAAAACTGTTGACCGCTTGTTTCCTTTGAAGAGCTGTAGTGTTCTTCCCTTTCCTACCTCCCTGTGGGGCTGTACTCTCATTTTCTACCTCCCTACAGGGTGAAAAGAAGAGGGTTCCTGATGCCTGTTGTCCAACCCAGAGCTCATGAACCTTATAGCCCTTTAATGGGAACAAATGATCAACAGTTTTCTGAGGAAGCTGCCTTGGAGTCAGAAGCCTGAAAGCCCTTGGAGCCCCAGCTCCACAGCTGGTTTATGAGATAGCTCAAAACAGACGTTCAGCTTCTCCTGGAAGAGTCGCTGATGTCCTAGGACAAACCATGAGTGTACAGATGTTTAGGCTTTTTCTCCGAGAATAAAAATGACCACTCCAAGAGACAGATAACTTGGGAACAGCAAGGATTAAATCATTCCCAGGAGAATATCTTCGGGAGAGGGAATGTCTGCACATGCTGTGACTGCTCTGAGAAGAGAACAGTCCTCCAGCATCCCCCTCCTCCAAGGAGACAGTGTGTCACTTGCTGGACTTTACTGCTTCAATCGGGAGAAGAACACCCCCCGCTTCACAGTTCACACTTTGTGCTGCAGGGAAACGTAGGCTGGCCATGGGCAGTCTGGGTCAGGGCTGTTCTGTGCATTGCTTCCATCTGTTGCCAGGCAGACTAAGTGAGCCTGCAGAGGATGCTGAGATGTGTGCACAGCCCTGTTCCCCAACCCCGCTTTGTCTGTACATGTATGTGGATCTGGGTAAGTTTTTCTTCTATGAGAACAAACTTAGAAGAATTCTTCCATTCTCAATGTGTGTACACAGTCTGAGTTTCAACAAGTGCTGCTAGATTCTGTAGGCAGCACAGGGACTTGCTTGGAGTCCAACCACTTCCACACTGAAGAATGTAATGACATCTGGTTCCATTTAGAGTAACAGAACAGTTCGCTTCTTTTTATCTGAGTGTTGGTATTATTCTGCTGCCCATGAGCATAGTGTCTAAGCCAGTGAATCTCAACCAAGATATAGTAGTACCCTGCAATACTGTGAGATCTTGGTAAGGGTGCTGTGGGATGTTGCACAAGGTAAGCACTGTTAGGTGTGCAAACACCTACACTCAATTCCCACGATAAACAAAGATATTTCAAACAGGAATCCATGGTGTCAGAAACATTCTGACTTGTTCTGATCTTCCTGAGTTCTTTGCAAGAAAATAATTGCTTTATTATTTTTCCATAGTCAAAAAATAAGTGAAAGCTAAAAGCTGGCATTTTCTGAGGTGTGCCTTGAGTCTGAAAAGGTTAAGAACCCCTGGCCTAAGCTCTTTCTCTCTAAAACTTAGCGAGAGCAAAGTCCCTAGATTTTCTATTTAGGATATCTTTTTTTATGCTAAATGTAACAGAGAAATCAGGTTTGCAAATATTCTGCAAATTAAATCTTCAGGCAAAGCTCTCATCAGACTCTAGTTTCTTTCCTCTCAATGTGTTAAAAATTCTACAATACTGTGCCAAGTTAATGACAAGTAGGGGTTGGATTGGACCTGGACGCTTAGGCTGAGGCAGACTTCAGTCAACTTGTTAAGTTGCTGGTGTCATGCATATTATAAGCTATTAGTACTTCAGCAGGGCTATCACATTTGCAGATGTAATTGAGAGGAAAAAAATCTTTGGAAATAGAAAGGTCGCATCTTTTTTGTTTTCTTCTGTTAGCTACTTCCTATATAATTTTAATTTATATCAAATTACCTTTTCTTTTTCCATTTTTATGTGATTGTATCTCCAGCTTGGTACCAAAGCAGAGCAAACAGGAGCCAAAAATACCTCCCTCTTTCATAATTATTTTTGTCTTCTTGCCAGAGCACAAGAATAACATGCTCTCTGCTATTCACATATTTAAGAAAACCATAGAAAAACGTTGCAACCGTATGCATAAAATAATAAGAGTTTAGCTTTATATTGTCCTTTCAATATTGGGATTACAGTTTAAAAAATAGTTAAAAACTGTCTGAAATGTAAAAGATGTTTTAAGACAGCTGACAGGGGCAGGAGGCCTATATGTACTTGGTATGATATGGTGGCGAATGCAAATGATGAAGCCAGGATCACTAACTTTTGTTTCTGACATTACCAATGAAACAGCGAGACACAGTTCCACTGAAGTAGCTCTCCCTTTCTAGCATGGGCAGCTTTATGAGCTTCCAGGGCATGGAAGTACTGACTACCTCTGGGCAGCCAATAGGACATGCTAGGCATAGGACATGTTTGAACTCTTACCAGCTAAGTATCTTGGTCTGGGCTGCACATGCCTCCATCCACCATTCCCTTGGGAAGGATGGAGGATATCCTGCATTCTGCCCGCTTGTGCCCAGTGCTAGTTATACGTTTAGTGAGTGAATCTAATTGGTAGACCAGGGATGACCAGCCTGTAGCATGAGGACCACAAGTGGCACAAGCAGCCTCTGTGTGTGGCACATAGCAGATTGGGAAGGGGAAAAGCAGCACAAAGGTAGACAGGGAGGAAGCAGAAAGCAGAACAGCAAAGCAGATTAGGAGCATGGGGAAGGAGCCAGAAGCAGATCAGGGGAAGGGGATTGGAGTGGCACTTGAGGAGGATGGAGGGCTAATTTGTGACACTTGACAAAAAAGTTAGTCTCCATAGTATAGGCTATTGAGTTGTCCTCTTCATCGTCCACTATTCCCTCCATTTACCTTAAAGTTAAGATGAAAGTTCATTTCAAAAGTAGATGCTTTTGCAGTTTCCAGGGCCTTGAGCAGATTGGACTAGGGCTGTACTTAGAGATTCAGATGGCAAAGGCTGCTGAAGTGGCTTTTAGACTTCTTAGGCCAGCATCCTATTTTAGCTCCGATTCAGTTTGCCCATTTATTAAAACGGGGGGTGGTGATAACCTGTTATATAGGGTTGATTTTGGCGTTAATGGCTAATGTTTTTTGAGTGACTAGCAATTAGGGTTAATCAATATGAGGTGTATTAAAGAAGGTAGAAGCTCATCAGGCTTAAAGCCAGGCCTCCTTAATTGGCATGCTCAAAAATTGAAGTGTATAGAATCACTGGTCATGCGTCTACCTCTTGCTTTATATGGGAAAATTGAGAGGGTTGAAAGGTAAAATTGTATTTGCTATTGGATCCTCGAGCAACAGAAAATAACAGGTTGGATTTTAGAAACACTCTGCGGAGTGTGCACTTCACCCCACAATTTAGTATTGTCCGCAAACTTGGACAGAGTACACTTCACACCCACATCCAAGTCACTGATGGGGATATTGAAGAGTACAGGTCCAAGGACCCGGCCCTTTGGGACCCCACTACCCGCATCCTTCCAGGTCAATACCAACCCATCCGCTACCACCCTCTGGGTGCGACCACTAAGCCAATTTGCTACCCACTGGACCATGTAAACATCTATGTCAAAGCCTCTTAATTTATTTATGAGAATGGGATGAGATACCATATCGAAGACCTTGCTAAAGTTCTTCCATCCACTTCTACTCCATCTAAGCTGTGTGTGACCCTGTCATAAAATGAAACCAGACTGGTCAGGCATGATCTACCTGCTACAAATCCATGCTGGTTTTCCTGCTGCATTTTTTTTCCTGCTGGACTCCCACAAATATGATCCTTCATGACCTTTTCAAAGACCTTTCCAAGGATGGAGGTGAGACTGACTGGCCTATAATTACTCAGATCCTCCTTCCTCTCCTTATTGAAAATACAGACCACGGTGGCCCTTTTCCAGCCCTCAGAGACCTGACCCAAGCACCACGAGTGCTCAAACAGCCAGGCCAGTGGTTGTGCTATGACATTGGCCAATTCCTTCAGTACCCTAGTATGCAGCTCATCTGGGTCTGCTGACTTGAACGCATCCAGTCCATCCAAGTGACTGCACCAAGTCAGCATTGACAGTTGGAGGGCTGGTGTCCCCCTGATGCCCGTCTAAGAACCCATGAGGAGACTTATCTTGAACCCTGTTCAGGAACACCGAAGCAAAAAACTCATTGAAGAGCTCAGCCTTCCCCCCCTGTCTATCACGAATTGCTCCTTCTTGTTCAGTAGGGGTCATATGCTGCCCTGTGCTTTCCTTTTACTCCCTACATACCTAAAAAAACACTTTTTGTTGTCTTTAATTTGTGTTGCCAGCCTCAGCTCTGTAGTTGCTTTGGCTTTTCTAACTGCCTCCCTGCAAATGCGGGCCAAGTAGGTATAGTCCTTCCCCCTGCTTCCACCACCTGTATGCCTGCTTTTTTGCCCTTAGGCTCCCCTGGATTTCCCTGTTTAGCCAATGACATGTTTTGGCTCCTTTCCCCCTTTTCCCTCATACTGGGATCGTCTCTCTCTGTGCCCGAAGGATCGCTTCCTTTAGAAACGACCACCCTTCCTGGACTCCCATCTCACCAATACTCTTATCCTGCAGCGTGTCAGACTAGACTCCTAAGCACACTAAAGTTAGCCTTCCTAAAGTCAAGCACTTCCACCCTACTACATATGGCATCTCATCCTATTCTCATAAATAAATGAAGAGGCTGTGACATAGATGTTTACACAGTCTAGTGGGTGGCAAATTGGCTTAACAGTTGCCCCCAGAGAGTGGTAGTAGACAGTCTGGTATCAACCTGGAAGGATGTGGGTAGAGGGGTCCCACAGGGTTTGGTCCTTGGATCTGTACTCTTCAATATCTTCATCAGTGACTTGGATGTGGGTGTGAAGTGTACTCTATCCAAGTTTGTGGATGTTACTAAATTGTGGGGTGAAGTGCACACTCCAGAGGGTAGGGAACGATTACAGGCAGACCTGGACAGGTTAGAAAAGTGGGCAGTACACAGTAGGATGCAGCACAACAAGGGCGAGTGCAGAGTGCTGCACCTAGGGCACAAAAATATCCGCACACCTACTGGCTGGGAACTGACTCTCTCAGCAGCACAGAAGCAGAAAGACATCTTGGAGTCATAGTGGACTCCAAGATGAACATGAGTCGTCAGTGTGACAAAATCATCACCAAAGCTAACTGCACTTTATCATGCTTCAACAGATGCATGACAAATAGATCCAAGGAGGTGATACTTTCCCTCTATGCAGCACTGGTCAGACTGCGGTTGGAGTACTGTGTCCAGTTTTGGGTGCTGTACTTCAAGAAGGATGTTGATAGACTTGAGAGAGTCCAGAGGAGGGCCACTTGTATGGTTAGGGGCTTCCAGGACCAGCCCTATGAGGACAGACTGAGAGCCCTGGACCTCTTCAGTTTCTGCAAGAGAAGGCTGAGAGGTGATCTTGTGGCCGCCTGCAAATTCATTACGGGGAGGCAGCAAGGGATTGGAGATGGTCTGTTCACCAGGGCGCCTCTTGGGGTAACAAGGAACAATGGTCACAAGCTGACAGAGAGCAGATTTAGGCTAGATATCAGGAAAAACTTCTTCACAGTAAAGGTGGCCAAAATTTGGAATGGGCTTCTGAGGGAGGGGGTGCTCTCCCCTGCCTTGGGGATCTTTAAGAGAAGGCTGGAGAGGCATCTGGCTGGGGTCAACTCACCCCAGCCCTCTTTCCTGCCCAGGCAGGAGGTCGGACTTGATGATCTGTTGAGGTCCCTTCCAACCCCAACATCTATGAATCTATGAATGTCCAATTTTTATTTAAGTGCATGAAGGATCATCAGAATTGTTTAAAGTTATTAAAATATTAAATTATTTTAAAGAAACAGATAATAGGAAAGATTTTTGTCATCATAATTTCAGATTGACTGTACTCCCAGGTATTAATATACGCGCCCTTCCAATTTTACTCAGATTAACATGTAGATAGATCCTTAAAACAGCTCCCTTGTGCTGTTGATCCAATGGTATCCAATTGAAATCAAGAGGGAAATTGGTAGTAGTTGTTTGCTTATGCTTTACATGAACAATAAACATTTTTCTCCAAATCCTTTATAATGTCTCATTAGTTACAGTTTAATATACTTACCCCTGAGGGAGTTTTAAAAATGGGATGCAGGAGCTTTCCACTTGCCCAAAGCTGTGTGGATGCATTTTGTAAGATTAAATACAAAGTTATTTGTTCAAATGGGAAAAATTCATGTTATTAGCAAACAACTGTAAGAGTCACAAATTGAAAGTGAACATTCAGCACATCAGATACCTCTCGTCCTGCTAATGGATTAATTTCCAGTTGGACACCTCTGTATTAGCAAATAATACTTGTATTTCACTTTGCAAGGTACATGACTTTAATCACAGAATGAGTCCCTCGCATCCCTCCAGCAATCCCATACAGTGCACTGCTGTATTTATACTGCACAGTTTTATACTTCTGAAACAATAACACTGTATTTTTTAGCAGGTTTAGAAATAGTCTGCATGCCAAGGGATTTCTCCAAGCACGTGATATGCTAAAGGAATGCAGACAAGAATGTATAAGAGGGTTTAGGGTAGTAGGGATTAAGGAAATATATGACACTTGCTCTAAGTAAACTGATAGCAAGGAAAAAATTGCTTTTGAAATGAGACATTAACAGATGGCTTAACATAGACACGAGAATATTATCCCCATACCTTGCTAATAAAAGTACTGCTAGCATCTTCATTTTCTGTCGGTCCTGAAATAATATCAGTACGAAGATGCTTACTGTACAGAAGAAAGGTAGTAAAGCAGTGACTTTAATTTGGAGTGAGTCATTTTAAAATATTCTATGTCCCTCCATTTCTTTTGTGATAGTCCCATTTATTACAATATCAGGCTTTATTCACAAGAGGACCCAAATGTTATAATATTTGTATTAAGGAGGTTTTCATTTGCTTTGATGACCACAGTTAGGCCTATGTTATGAGCATTTTGCTGGTGCTGCTACTATACTATGCTGGCAAAGCAAACTAGATGTGGATGGCATCTATGTTTGGAAAGCTGTGCTATACCAGCATACCTTGTTCCACTGGTCCCCCACCCACTCTTCCCAGAGCAAAACTAGGTATACCGGCAAAAGTGCAGTTTTGTCAATGTAACTGTGTCTGTAATAACAGACTTTTGCCAGCCCTACTTAGAGACCACAACAAACTGACATGGCTCTGTCACCCCCAGCTGACATGCCCGTAGAAATCTATAGTATCAATCTGGCCTCTCTCACATGCTTCTGTAATCTTGGTTTTTATTTTTCCACCCCTGGAAAGCAATGAGATCTGATCCACAATTTGAAAATGTCAATCTGGATCTACATCTGATCTTTGAAAACATCAATTTAGCCACAACCCAAAGAGGCAAATATAGCGTTAGGAATTGTTAAGAAGGGAATTGAAAATAGAACTGAAAATGTCATTATGCCGCTGGAAATCCATGGTGCACCCATGCCTTGAATACTGGTTCCAGTTCTGGCCCTGCCACCTCCAAAAGGATAAGTAGAACTAGGAGTGCAACAAGCATAATCAGGATCATGGAGAGACTTCAGTAAGAGGGGTGACTAAGTAGGGAGGAACTTTTCATTTCACAGATTCAAAACGTTTAGGGCGGGAAGGGACCTTGTGAGATCATCTGGTCCAATGCCCCTGCTGTGGGCATGAAAGACAACTGAAGTCAAATAACCCCAGCAAGCATAGACAATGCCTAGGGGGGACACAGGGAGGCACATGCCCCCCCCGCCGAGATTCTGTGGGAGGTTGCTGCTCCCCCCCCCATCACCAACGTGGCTGTTGGCGTCTGGAGGTGGTCGCTGCTCACCACCCCATGCCCCAACTGCCACCACTGGCAGCTACGGGCGATCTCTACTTGCCGCTTGCCACTGCTGACACCGCCGCCAGCATGGTGTCGTCCCCCCAGTCTTGGGAGGCACCAGTTGTTCATGCCTGCAAGATGTGTGTCCAGTCTCCTTTTGAAGGTCTCCTGGGTAGATGTGTGCACTACCTGCACTGGGAGTCTATTCAAGAGTCTGGTCACATGAACTGTGAAGAAGTTTTTCCTTATATCCACTCTGAAACCTTCTTCAAGGAGTTTATGCCAGTTGCTCCTGGTTTTCCTTTGGGGCGCTTTGGTGAATAGGTGTTTGCCTAGTGCCTGATGCTCACTCCTGATATATTTGTAAGCTGCCACCAAATCCCTCTGAAGTCTTCTCTTTTCTAGGCTGAACAATCCCATATCTGTCAGGCTTTCCTTGTATGGATTGCTCTTGAGACCTCTAATCATACGAGTGGCTCTTCAAGCTTCTCCACATCCTTCTTGAAGTGCGGTTTCTAGAACTGGGTGCAGCACTCCAGCTGCAGCCTCACCAATGCTGAGTAGAGCAGGAGAATAACTTCCTTAGTTTTGCTTGAGTGCATCAGTTGATGCATGCAAGCGTAGTTTGCTCTGCTAACTTTAGCATCACACTGGTGGCTCATATTCATTTTATGGTCAATTTAGGGAAAAGATGATGACGGGAGCAGGTGGGAGGAAGGAGGAATATGATAGAGGTCTTTCAAATCATGAGTAGCATGGAAAAGAGTAAATAGGGATTTACTGTTTCCCATCTCATAATACTAGAAGTAGATTATGTACAATGAAATTATTAGGAAATAGATATAAAACAAAAAAAGGCAGTTCTTTTTACACATTGCTACAAGATGTTATAGAAACTGATCATTTAACCAGGTTCAAAAGAATACTGGATGCATCCATGCAGGATACATTGCTCACTAGGTATTAAACATTATAGTTAAAAGTGTAACCTAGAAATCAGAGCTTGCTAAGCTTCTGAATGCTGAAAGCTGTAGGAGAAGAGGGGCGGAAGTCAGATCAGTCTGAATAGACCCTGCATATATATCCTTCCCTTTATCGCCTGTTCTCAGTCACTCTAAATACAGAAAACTAAGCTAAATGGATCTGTAGTTTTACCCAGTATGGCACTACCTATATTCTTATCTTAAATTAGTTTGCAAATAGGCAGGGAATCTTAGGACTTGTTAACACTAAAAGGTACATTTCTCTATTTGTACTGGCTGAAGGCAGGGTAGGGTAGCACCTTAAGACTAACTCATTCAGAAAGTTAAAAGCTTGCATAGGTGATAGCTTAATTTGTCAAAGGCTACAAATAGTCACCTGCAAAAGCATCTGCCTTCTAAGCAAGTTAGCCTTTAAGGTGACACCTTGTTCTGCGTTTTGCCTGACTACAGACAACTGCAGCTAAATAAATCTTTTTAATATGCTGGTATCAATAACAACGTGCAGCCATGCCAGCAACCAAATGCGGATATTGTTAGCATAAAGGTGTTTATTTCCATTTGGAAAGAGAATGGAATAAGCTATACTGCTGCAGTGTGCATTTATAGCAGTATAACATCACCCACACTGGGCTTTGTACTGTTTTTACTTTATTACAAAATATATACCCCTAACCAACATAGTTCTATCTGTGTCTGTACACAAGTAATCCACCTTAGATCTCCACCTGTTCTGCAAGCTTATTTCAGTGCAGATTACTGGTACTCCTTCCTGAGGAAGACCGAATACAGTCTCTCCCTGCAAGAATAGAGTTTCGAGCTCCAGAACTGCAGAACGTTCTTCCATACTCAGGCATCTGCCATCCAGAGGCAGTCTTTCACATATCATTCAGGTGTTTTTCTGTTACTGTTACCCTTCTTCCCTGCTGTGGACATCCCTGTCTAAACTGGTTGCTTCAGAAATCAGGCTGTCACGCTGCAAATGTGCATTAGAAGATAATGATGCTTTTTTTCCAATTTTTATAATAACTAAGGACTCCAAAGGATATGTTTCTTTGTGTTTATTCTTGCTTAGAGAAGCAACACACACAGTCCCTCAAGAGATCTGCTAAATTGTTTCTTAGTATAGGAGGCTCTGGAGGCTTTATTTTCCACCAGCTTTGGGTGAAATAAATGCCCTTCATTAATTTACAAAACCTACCAAAGCCCCCTTCTGTGGATCGCCCGGTGCAGTCCAGTGGGACTGCTACAGAACACTGCTCAGAGTTTTCAGGATGGGGCCATGCTGTGTGAATTTGCATCTTCCTGTATCCCACTTGCCTGTGTTAAGGATCTTCCAAGTGAAAAATCTATTATGCAGCAACAGATTTACTGGGGGTGTTAGATTTAGATTTAATGCATAATCTAAATCTAACACCCCCTACCAAAAGACAAAGAAAGGGTTTAACAGTTTTGCTTGGTATGCCCAGTTTTGACAGAATTGAAAACTCAGACCTTTATTCAAACCCAGTAATGTCCAGATAACGCCACATTTTTTGTGATGCCCTAAATTACATAAATAGGGTAAGAACTGAATGAATGTGTTGGTAATGGGCTACATTAGTAATCAGAATAAAGCTGTGCATAAATAAAGCTATATATTCACACCTAAGCTGGCAAAATATTGAATTGGCTCTGATTTAAGACAGCTTTCCTGTTTTTTCCCTGCAATTGGTGGTGTACCCCCTGCAATTGGCTGCTGCTGCTGGCAGTACCTGTGGGCAGTTGCCGCTCGCCATCCAGTTTCTCAGCTAGTGTGAAGTGGTACAGCTTTGTATCCAGATTTGTATCATATAGTGATATGCATGGTTTTACCTCTTCTAATTAACATACTAAGTGCTTCCATGAACTCATTACTTGGAGGGGGCATGTGTACACAAGATGCTTAATGCGCAGAAGACTAATTCTACTGTGCATTAGTGCAGCAGGCAAAGCCTGTCACTAAAAAGAGCATTCATCTGTGCTAGTGCTTGGTAGCACCAATTATGGCACATTAAGTTTAGTGCCTGTCATTGTACCTGTCATTGTAATGACAGGTACTAAACTTAATGTGCCATAATTATGCCACATTAATGAATGTATAGACACTCCCTGGGTAACTTTTTTTTTTTTGTTTCTCCAATCTTACAAGAATAGTGGAACTAAACTGAATTGATCAGGTTTAAAGATACACCAATTTAGCTTTCACTTAGGCTTCTGGCATTACACTTAAGATGCAATTTAATCTGTTAATCGCATTTTAAATAGTAACTTGGCCACATGTTCAGGCAATTAAGCATTACAAGATGGCAAACATACACAAAAATATTCCGGAGGATATGTGTAATATTTTTGTGGCTAGTTTCCATCACACCTTAAATTGAATGTGCAGCAAGCTCCCTGCCATGCAACCTGATGCTAGCTGCCTGGCGGGGCTTGGTTGACAGGTCCCCCATAGTGGCAGGCTGACAGCTGTGTGGTGCAGCCCTCCATGGGGGCAGCCCTCCATGGGGGGGGTTTCAGCCCTAAGACCACACTGGAGTCTCAAACAGGCTTTAGTACAGTCTGGGGCTGGGACCTAAAATCAGCTCCGGGATTGCACCACTCAAAACCAGGCTGCAGTCACTTGGCTTTCAGCTTGCCAGTGTCCTGGTAAGTTGTAATTGCATGATTTGGATCTGATTCCCAATCCCAAAACCATTCATCCTGCCATGCATAGGATCATCTCTCATTGCTCCATTAGGATCAGATCCCATTGTGCCATTAAATGCACGTGCCAGCAGCCTTAGAGTGGAATAGCTGAGACAGATGAAGCAGTGGATTAGCTGGAAAGTACTGTAATTCTAAATGCATTGATAGGCTGTCCATACTATTACTGAAATTGGTGGACCTACTCATGGAATAAAATGCTACTCAGTGGGTCTGTCTACACAAGATGCAACTGTGCAGTGGTTACTGTGCATTTATTTAGTACTTTAGTACTTTATTTAGTACCTTATTTACTTTAGTACTAAATAAATGTGTGGTAAGATGAGTTATTGCACAGTAGTACCAGAGAATGCCTTTTTGTGATGCTGCTGTGCAGTAGTGTGATGTTACAGTTTTTGCCACGCACCCACTGTAAATAGGATATTAGAATGTGGTTTGCAGCAATAGAGGAAGCATTGGTTAAAATTGTACCTGCATAGCTTTATTTTGAATAACACCCAACTTTCCTGATGAAGAGGACACTGAAGGTAAAGGGTGGGTGAACACATGAAGAACTTGTTGTAAGGGGTGGTTTACCTTGAATGTATTTCTGGTAAGAGCAGTTACCAGGGAGTACCTGATGTGCTATAAGTTCATACCATAGCCTTGCAGTAACCTGCTCATGTGTCCATGTCCTAAGGTCTTCTGTATATAGTGCAGGTAGATTGCAGGCATTGCTCAAGTTTTCTGGGACTGCTTCAGATGTGTACCTCAGGCCTGTGTAGAAGAAAGACACCTCCCCTCTAGCAGAAGAAGCAGAGAATATTTTCCTTTGCTTTCTTTCTGTATATGAACAAATTTCTCTGTCCCTTTCCCCTTGCCCTAGTAGCTCAGCACCTCAAATCTGTGAGGCAGGAGCTGCTATTATCCCCATTTTGCAACAGGACAAATAAAGTCACAGGAAGCAAAGGAAGTCTATGGCAGAGCATGGTCATGAATGGTGGTCTGACCACTGGATCCTGCATCCTTCTTGGGTTAAAGGTGGAATGGGTTGATTTAGATTCTCTTCCTTTTAAAAATAGCTGTGATTTGTTTTAATAATGAACAAATAAATCTTAGTGGTCAGTAGGTTTGTGTGAAATGGTCTAAGAACAAAAACTCCCCCAGGAAACAGGTGAGTTTTCCAATACATATTAGCAAACAGAATGATACAGCTTTACAATCCTTCAGGCCTTGTTTCACTTCAGTCATGGTCTGTGACAAGTTAACAAGATAGCATTCAACTAGTTCATTATTTAGATATTTTAGAGTACATTTTGAAAGCCTCACATAGGGCTTTAACCACAGGACTCCCATTAAACTCAATGGGAGCTGTACAGCTAAAAACCCGCACAGCAGTTATAAAATGTACCCCATGCTGGGCTGAAGAGAGATGCTTAAAGGAGAAGTGTTTGAACAGGGAGGAGGGAAGTGATGGCATGACTCTCAATCTTGGGTTGTGATCAGATCAAAAGCCTCCTTCATCTTCCACCCCCACATTCCTTCCAAGCGATCTTCTCTCGTGTTCAATAAAATGTGTTGCAAATAAATAGAATAAACTTCTGAGCTTTAAAGATGCCTGGATGTTCTCACATTTTCTTTTTCTCAATTCATGTCTTTCTTTCCGTTGTTCCAGTCCTGCTGTCTCTATGAATCTCAATTATGCCTTCATACTTGATCCCTCCTTTCCCTTTCCCCAAATGTTTAGTTCTTTTATCTTCTCTCCTCTGATCTCCAATTATCTTTCTCTCCTGTTGTCCTCAGAACTTCCATTTTCCCTGCCATTCTCTCTGGCCCTTTTGCATCATTTCATCCCCCCGATCTTTCCAGTGTCTGTTTCTTCTCAGACCCATGTCCTTGGTATATGGCTGCTATGTTCTTGCACAGGTTAGGTCCAGGGAGTATGACTTTTCAGGGTCTATATCTCTCCTCCTTTCTTCTACATGTGTGCAGACAGAAATTCTGAAAAACGTTCCTCTCCTTATGCCTAACTACATAATGGCCTCATGCTACTACCCTTTATAGGAACTAGGGACCCCAGATCTCAAACTATATACCTGGGGGGAAGGAGGGGGATAGGAGTTCTGCACAGCTTTTTGCACAAAGATGCAATTAAGGAGATGTAATTGTAGAGCAGACACAAAAAGTGCTAGAAGACTTTCTACATCATCTAGTGGCTGGATACAACAACACAGGAAGGTGTAAGCAACAATTTTAACACTGTTCTGGTTAGCTTCAGTAGTTGGAGACACAAAGCAGTAAAATGTTAATATATTGTTAATGTAAAATAAATGTCAATGTAAAATATTTCCCGTTCCTTTGATAAATTTCACAAATGGTTAATTCAGACCCTGCTGTTTATCGATATCCAGGCCAGTATGAACTATATGAGGTTATTTCAGTCACCTTCTCTGTGCGTACGGTTGTGTATTTTTACTGCCTCATTATCAATTGCTCGGTTGTAGAAAGGCTGTCAATATCATTTTTAGGGAGACTAGAACTGCCTAATGATACAGATAATTAAGCCCTTGGAGACCATTATTCTAACCACTTATTACTTATTCAACCATTTTGCTATACCACTAGAATTTGGGGCAGACTAGAACTACGGTGCAGACTAGAACTATTAAAATTAAGTCCTCCCTTCCCTATGTATCTCTAGCACAACTTGTTTTCAAGTTTAACAACCTGGAGTTTAATACTTGAAGCTTAGACCTTACTATTCAAAGCTTACACATTCTGCTACTGTATATATACTGTTAATTACTTTATGTCATCCATATTAGTCAAATCTTACAGAAGGAAGAGAGTACCTTGAAGCAATCTATGTATATTCTTGAATAATTCCTCACATCTTGTCTCAGCTGTAGCTGCAGTTCTGTGTTAGGGACCAGTGGAGAATTGTATAATTTTGGAGTGTGTAAGCACTGGGCAGGGAACAACTGAAGGACTGAACTGCAAGAAATACAAGTCTTACAGTTTCCAGGAATGTAAGAGTGCTGCCTCATGGACATACATCCCTGCCTGGGTCCACCCAGTTTTGTTCACGAGTGAGGGGTGGAAGGACAGATAGATGTTTCCATGCTTCCGCATAGCTTAGCTGTTGACCTTGGAGCCCACAGCCACATGTGGCCTTCGAGGGGTCAACTTGTGGCCTCTGGGCTCCCATCCAGCTACTGTTCCCCCCATTGCTGCAAAAACTGGGGGTCTCTGGGCTCCTCCCCTTCCATCTTCTACTTTCTGCCCCTGATCTAAGGGGTGGCGTAACCTGCTGTGCTATGAGAGCCTGCAGCCGAGAAGCTGCAGGTGAGGCTGGGGTGCCCATGTGTGTCAGGTGGGGGGAAGGGGACCACGTGGTGTGTGGCCCATGGAGGTCTGTGGTTTGTGTTGGTGCAGCTGCACAGTGTGGATTTTTTACTGGTGAGCCCCATGGGGTGTATGGTCCCCAACCACTTAGAAGTTTGACAACCCTGTTATAAAGATACTAGCAGCTCTGGTACTCTGAAGTATGCAGGGACTGAGACTGGGCTTTGTTGATTGAATGAAGCATGCCTGGAAGAGGGTTCCTGGCAAACTGTTTATTAAGGCTGTGCAAAGCGTTGGGTGCTCATTCGCTTCCAAGGAGATTCAGCCTGATTCGGCAGCCAAATCTCCAAATTCGAATCAGATCGGGAGACCAGTAAAAAGATCCGAATCAATTCAAAGCTCTCTAAAAAGGTTTGGAGAGCTTTGGAGATTTGGTCCATCCCCACTCACCACTGCATAAAGCTGGACCCAGACTCTGTGCCAGTAAGTAAAGGGAGAGGGAGGGGGGGACCTGGAGAAGGGGGAGGGGACCATCCCCTGCCTGCTTCCCCAGCCCCACTGAGTACCTTGCCACCTCCCACTCACTCTCCCAGCTCCCCCGATGGCTGCCCACCTGGCTGCAGCATCCTGGCTCTTTTTTTTTTTATTTGAAGCTCTGCACTCACTGACTCCTTCCAGGTGGGGTGGGGGTTATCTCTGCTGCCCCCCCCCCACTGTCCCATGCTGTGGGCGGGGCTCTGCCATGGACACCCCATCCCCCACTGGGTCTCCCAGCCCTGTCAATGGCTGCCCCACCCAGCCCCAGCGTCGTGGCTCTTTAAAAAAAAAAAAAAAAAGCCCCATACACCAGCTGCTTCAGTGACTGTCGGAGCTTCTGGGGACCCAAGGCATAACCCCCCATGCAATGCAGGGCAGTTCAGGGCAGCAAAGTTTGTCCACCTGCTTGGCAGCTGCTGGTAAATGCAGGGCTTTAAAAAAAAAAAGGGCCGGGATGCTGGGGCCAGGTGGGGCAGCCATTGATGGCACTGGGTGAGCAGGCAGGGGATGGGGGCTTGTGGAAGAATCCTGCATGCAGCATGGGGCAGTGGGGTACAGCAGGGATCGCTCCACCTGCCTGGCAGCAGCCAGTGAGTGCAGAGCTTTTTTTCTTAAAGTGCTGGGATGATGGGGCCGGGTAAGGTAGCCATTGATGGGGCTGGGAGAGTGGGCAGGGTATGGGGCCTGTTTGATTCGAAGATTCAGCCAATTCAGTGACGGCCAAATCTCTGAATCAAATTTGGCTGAATTGAATCTCTGTTCCCTGAATTGGCCAAATCCAAATCCGAAGTGAATACTAGCTGCTTTGCATAGGCCTACTGTTTGTAAAGCATGCTTCTTATATGGGGGACACTTGCAAATTTCTAATAAGTTTCTCTTAGAATGGAGAAAACAAAAGCAAAATCCTGGCCCAACATGTACTTTTTGGAAATGTCATACGCATGATCTCTACATCAAGATAATTTCTCAAGTATACGCATAATTGTTTGGTCTATGTTCTCTATATTATTGATACCTCTGGAATATTCTTCCAAATGTGTTCATGCAGCCTTGCTAGTTCATGGGACCTTATTGTAAGTCTTATATATGATATTTTTTTTAACTCTTAGTCATGTGATCACATAAGACTTTTTCAACTTTTCAAAAGTTGTATTATTAGTTGTATAGAAAGGCTTGAAAAGACAGAACCAGAAGATCATAAACTCAGAATACAAATACAAATCCTAAAATATTTTATTTTTTAAATCTCATTTTTTTTGGACTCTGTATTTTTACATTGCAAAGCTTATGTGTAGTGGATTTTCTGTGCCATCTGTAGGGAGCCAGAATCAGAGTAGGGAACTTCCATGTTTCAGTAGTGCATAGACTATACAAGTGTAGTCCTCTGTGGGAGTTTGGACCAGTATCTGCTGTTTTCCCTGTAGCACATCGAGGAGGTAGCAGTTCTTTCTCATGAAGGGTATTTTTATACAAGAAATAGTTTTTTTAAATAAAATATTCTGAAGTTCTTGCCCAATTTTTATCCAGCCAAACTTCCAAGTCCAGTTAGCACCTTAATTTTTGAGAGTGCTAATTTCACAAATAAAATTTAAAGGAAAAAAATATGGGGTAACTTAGGAAAACTTGACACACTTCAGTTTGGAGGGAGTTAGGTTATGTTAAATCAGTCTGACAGACAGCTTCCCCTATGACATTAATAATACACATTCTTAGTAATCATTTAATCCAAAATATTCTACTGATACAGAGTTTGTTAAGTATTTTTATTCCAAAATAATTGTAAACTATTTGAAATATACATGTTTATTAGGGGTGTGTGAAGTGGGCCCTATTCGATTTGGATTCGGCCTGAATCGGGGACAGCGATTCAATTTGTTGATTTGGATCACTGTCCCAGATTTGATCTGGCCGAATCTGAACCTCATGATTCAGTGTTGATTCAGAGAATCAGTCATTCTGACATAGACACAGGTTTAAATGTTTTTTCTACATACCTCAAGGTACCAGCATGGCTTATGAACACTGTGATGCTGGGGTGCAGGGAACATCCCAGAGGAGTGTGGGTGGGCCCCCCACGTGCTTGGCAGTGAACCCAGAAGTGGACCAGAAGTACTTCCAGTCCACTTCTGGGTCTGCTGGGAGTGTGCTGGGTGCCCCTCCCCATATCCTCCCCCAGCTCAGTGATCAGCCACGGGGGGGACCTGGGTGCCCCCGCAGACCCAGGAGGCACCAGTTGCCAAGACTGGGAGGTGCGGAGGGGCCCCTGCACACTCCCTGGTGGACCCAGAAGTGCTTGTCCACTTCCAGG
>NW_017728949.1:66562233-66563496 GCF_001723895.1 Crocodylus porosus | reverse complement strand
ATCACATTAAAGATTCACTGTGCATTCAAGTGAAGTTCTTTTTATTAACTAAGCACCATCAGATCTATTATATGGTGAAACTGATGATGTAATTACAGTGCATTGTTATAATAACTGATAAAAGCAAACCTTCATTTTTCAAATACATGACCAAAGTACGTTTTATGAAGCATTGTCCCTGCTTTTTTATTGTGTTTGTTCATTTTCTAATTTGCAAAATTCACTAATTCGCAATGGGTCTCCCAGCCATTTGCATGAATTAAAAAGACTGTGCAACAGTAGTACTCGCGGGGGTATTGTGAAGATTAATCAAGGGCGAATCTGTCACCAGATACACACACTAATTGTATTGTCTTCAGTTTCATGGGTATAACCAAGGGAGAATTTAGCTGTTAATGATTGCAAAGCGCGTTGAAATCTCTGAATGAAAAGCACTGCAGAAAAGAAAAAAAATAGTAGTAATAGTATTCGTTATTAGCCAGATATTGAAGGTTGCCCCACTTCTGTAAAATCATACCCATCTGTAACATACCCACTTGTAAGGCTTTTTGGGAAATGTTCAGGCCCGTAAAACTTCCATAAGAGTTACAAGACTTTTGGAAAGTCTGGTACCATGATAAGAAGGTGGGATGACTAGGATAGAGATGGTCCCACACACAGAATATTCTTACATCTGCAGTCCTCTGAGTTCAGTTATGGAAATGTGAATGATATGCTCTTTGATATTGGATGAGGAGATTTTTGATATCTTCAAGAAACCCTATGGGAGAGTCACACATTGAAAACTCTGGAAATTGCAACTGGAATAAAATACCCGCCCTGCATGTTTGCTTGCTGTCGGCTGCCTAGAGTTGCATGTGTACTACAAAACAACAGAGTACAAATCTGAAAATTTCATGACTTCTTGTGTAGTGTGAAAATACCTGAGGAAACACCTAAAGAAATCTGTTTTGAGAGGATTTCCAGAAATACCCATCCATGACAGACCTAGTTTTCATCTTGTACTTCTCTGTATCCACCTCATCCTTTCAAAAACTGCCTCTCTCCACAGAGCACCTTCACTGTTCATAATAAGCACATGGAAATTTATGGAGCTCTGTCAACACACGCAGATGGCCTTGGAGTGACTATAATGCTACAAATCCAAATGAGGCTGGCACTTCTGATTGCTTTTAAATAGCATACCATACACAGGAGTAAGTTAAAGCCATGCAGATTTCTCTGTGACAGTGTCCTTTTTAAAAAAAATACATTGTACCAAAC
>NW_017728949.1:66517381-66562133 GCF_001723895.1 Crocodylus porosus | reverse complement strand
GCCCATGCCGGTCAGTTCCTTTTCATCTGTGGGAACTAGAAAAATATTGACTAGATTCTAAGATAAGGGCTTTTCCCCCTCATTTAACATGAGGGTGGAAAGCCCCTTGTCTTGAACTGGAGGACAAGGTGCAGGGAGGGGATGGGGCCCAAGCAGCCACTGTAGCTCCAGCTCTGATCTCAAGCCCGGGGCAGGGCCAGAGCTGCAGCTGCTGCCTCTGCACCCCTGCCTCTTCCACTCCACAGCCTTGGGCCCTTGCTGCCCTCCACTGTCTCCCCCCTGCACTGCTTCTTCCCCCTCTGCAGCTTCAAGCCCCTTCATCCCTTCCCCCAGCTCCTTCCCCACGTAGCCTCTGCCTCCCTGTACCCCTCCCAGTTCCTTACCCTTGCTCCAGTGCCAGCACGTGCCATCCCCACTACAGCCTGGGATGCAGAGCACAGCCCCAGCCCTGCCCCAGTTCAGATACATCATGAACTGGGGTTCATGGAAGTGTATGCTCTCTTTATCTATCCTATTTAGTTAGTCTGTAAAGTGCATATCTACCCTGTTGTGTAGTGGACCAAGACCGTAAAGCTGTTTCTTTCTTGGTTGTCACACTGGTTCCAAATTTTTCCTGCTCTTACCCAAGTGGAGGCTTAACTTGAGAGCTGAATCCAAGCAGAACAAGGCTGTGACTGAAGCTGGATCTAGAGATGTCCTGGCAATCTTTAAAAAGCACATACATTTTACTGGTGTATCCTTTAATTGTGCAGATTATAATAAAACAACGAGCTTGTATTAAAGCCACCGTTAAATCAGCAATCAGTCCTAGTGTTTGAGGAACAAGATTAAATTATAACAATATAGAATATTTGATTAAGCAATCTCTCCTGAAAATGGAAGACCAGGTTTCAAATGAAAAAGGACAGTTAACAAAAGCAACTTCTAAACCACAACAGCAGGGCTGGATAAACTTTGCAGGACAGTAGAGTGTAAGCATTTTTGACAAGTAGAATATAAGCATCTTTGACAGAATCACATTCATATTATTGTTGTGCTTTTCCCCTGACACCTTATATAAGGGATCTTAGGTGCTTTGAGAATCTAAAGTAAATTTTATTGTATGTAGTGACTCAGAATTACATAGGATCCAAATTTCGTTGACAAATTTCTGTAAAATACAGAAAAAATAAGTAACCCCAAACAGTGTTTTTAACCTGTAGTTAAAACAGCTCTATTTGTCACTTGGGAGAATCTGTCTCTGCAATTTTATTTGGTAAGTGGAAACTGTAGTCTTGCTAGAAGAAGGTTCTAATTATATTCCACAAGGATCAGTGTAGACTAAGGTTACGGTTAGTCATGACAAAGCTGTTAGGCAAGATGGATTTCTGTTTTTGTTTTAATAAAGATGCAATCCAAAAGGGATAAACCAAATTGTCTATGCAAAGAAGATATACATTAAGATGAACTCTAGTCTCATAAAAAACAACTATGTGAGTTGAAGCACTCTTTATATTTTATTGTTTGAAGTGGTTTAATTTGTTTGTTCATTTGCACTTACATATTATTGTGTCTGATACAGAGACACTGAAGTCTCAATAAGAAACTCCAGTTTACTTCACTGAGAGTGAGATCTGTCCTTTATCTTGTTTCCTGACTTGCCTGTTTATTCATTTGCAAAGGTTTTTCAACGGATTATAAATTCATTGATATATAAACGAAAAGAAGACCTGTCTTTATTATTAACTTCAGAAATTAGGAGTGCCCATTTTAGGAAAGAAAAACCCATTTGCTGTCTTCTCTTATGGATTCTCTTAGGAACCAAAGGATTTGGCCTCATGAGTAAAAATGATCTGATTAAGGTCAGCCTTTGAGCAGAAATCTGCTACTGAATAACTGCAGCACTGTCTGCACTAGAGATTAGAGCTGGCTTATTTTTATTCACATTTGGTCAACAGATGGTCCAACTATTCTGTGAGCAGTCCGAAAAACCCCAAAACATGGACATCAACTGAAATAAAATATAATAAAAATAAGCAAAATGTCAGTGGGGATATGACTAGGATGAATGCCTCACAGTGTCAGCAAAGGAAGTAGGATGTTGCTGACTTGAAAGAAGAAAGCTCAGTAAACAGGAAGGTTGTCACTAGATTAACGTGTACTATAAATTCTGACCAGATTGAAAGATTAGAATGACTATCAGCTACGCAAAGGTTATATAAAGACAAGACTATTGTCCCTTGGCCTGAGTGGTTAGCCAGTGTTTGGGATCTAGCACAGCTGTTCCTTTAGGAGGAGAAAGTGAAGATAGGAGGTATGTGTTTCTCTGGCACAATTGTGTTTTCTTATGCTAAATGAGACACAGAGTGATGCTTCCCTAAATGCATTAGCGACAAACAACAGCAGGCATGTGTTTTTCATAGATTCATAGAAGCTAGGGTTGGGAGGGACCTCAGTAGGTCATCAAGTCCGACCCCCCTGCCCTGGGCAGGAAAGAGCACTGGGGTCAGACAACCCCAGCTAGGTGCCTGTCCAGTCTCCTCTGGAAGACCCCCCAAGGTAGACCCCCAAACTCCCTTTGCTTGCAAATTCAAAAAGCAGCCTGCTTCCCTCCCTAACAGGGTCTTTTAATCAGAAGGTATCTGCTTATGCATCTCTGATTCAGTTAGACTATAAGGTGCACCTCTCCCTTGCCTTCTGCCTGACTTCAGACTAACAGAGCTACCTACCCATCTCTAACAGGGTCTTTGCGAGACCGGAGGCTTCGGGAGAGAATTCTGGTTGCAGCCAGACACTGCTGAAAATAGGAAAGGAAGTAAAACATCAAGTGGTTGCTTATTGGGAGGTGAAAGTTTGTTTTAATGAGGGTGTAAGTGTGCATATGAAACTCTGCAGATAAAAGGTAAAAGTCTCAGGAATATGCACTGGGACCACTCCAAACTCTGGAGTCGATCCATAAAGTTTTACAAGCGTCTTAAGTAAACCTAACACATTAAATAAAGTAGGTGCTCTAAACTTACCCTTGTAGCCATTTCTGTATCCCAAGGGTCTCTGTGCTCTTTGCTTGCTTCTTCTGACACGTGTGCATATGCATGTGCGTATCTACACGCGCGCGCGCGCACACACACAGACACACACTCACTCTGTTTTATGCCCAGCATTTGCCATCAGTTCAGGGAATCCTCTTCATTGAAATGACTTACTTTCTGATTAGCCTTGAATGTAGCCTAATGCTTTCATTGTCTTATGCTTAATTACTACGTCCACTTAGCCTGAATAAAGAGTGACTACCATAACTTGGAACCTATATAAATTGCAACAAGACAAAGGGATTTTCACAGGCTGCTTGAGACTCATGGAGCTGATTTTGCAGTCTTTTCACAGTGAGCCCCCCTCCCCTGCCACTGATTGGCTGAGGGGCCTGTTGTCTCCACTCATTGCTGCTGATTGGCCTAGAGGCAAAAACCACATCATAACTAAATAGCAAAATCTGCAGAAATATCAAATAAATTACTGTATTATCATAAACCTTAGTATTAAATTTAAATCTAAATTGAAATATATTACGAATATACATTTATACACAATATGAATTATAACTAATCATCATACAAAAAGTTCTACAAAAAAAATTAGTAATACTAAATACTGCTAACCTTGATGGAAACAATTCATGTTAGTTGTTAAATGCTGGCATGCAGCATCCACCAGCAGTTGTAGCTGACATCCTCTGTCTCTGCGGTGTGAACTCTTGTCCATTCTGCATCCACTGAATTGGCTGGAATGGTACGGCAGCATTTTGCCAAGTTGTAGAGATGTGGAGATCACTCAAAAACAGATGCCCAAAACACAGTCACAGTCAAAAACATCTGCCACTCTTTGATAAAGTTAATATAAGCAGCACATTCCTTGTTATGTTCTTTCTGCCATCCAGAGATTGATTTCAATGACTGAGGGTTGAAATTCAGAAAAAGCATCTGATTGATGTAAAAAATGTGAACGGCACTAAAAAAGAAGGCAGCCAGTTGTTTAAACGGTGACTGATTGTACGTGTAGTACTGATTCAGCTTTGCAGCTATTGCCTAGAACAGTTCTTGTCTCTGCTGGTTTCATGGTCACAGTTTGAAAGTTGTTGTGATGCCATGACTTTGACCCAGCTTATCAAATCCACTAGCTTGTAGGGTGCTTGGTGGATCAAAGCCTGCTGACTTTCAAACCACATTAGAAGCTCCATGAACCGGATTGCATTTTTAGCCACAAACTTAAATTTGATCTTCAATGTCACTTTGTCTTAAGAGATCACTTAGACTAAGTATGCATTGTGTATCAGGCGTGATTTCAAGCTCCTTGAATACAAATTGAGGGTAGTGCTTCATATTCTTTGCATGGTAATGAACTGTGTCAAACCACAAATTGCACCTTGTAAGCATGGGCTCTGGTAGAAGTGACACGGTCACATGTAGATCCCTGCTTTGATTGGCGAGGGTCTCCCTGTATCAAAGCTTATGGCCTGGACAATGTTTGAATGCTTTTTTAAAAGGGGGAATGTAGCTGTCCATATCAGGAAAATGTGTGCGCCAGATGTCACTTATTAAAGAAAGGATGTGTACATTGCAGGTAATGTAAATTGTGTTGGGCATCATTCCATGGCGCACATCAGAGAAAGCTTTGCACATCCACATTGTAGGTCTTGTTCAATTCTAAGCTGTAGTTTATAACAGCCTTCACCACAGCTTGTGCCACGGTAGAAAAATTTGACAGAGGTGAGGCAAACCAGCTGTTTGAAAAACAGGCAGGTCACAGTCTGTCCAGTTCCCGGTTACAAATAAAATGTGCAGAACATAGTTAACGTGGGCGTCTTTTGCTTCATCTGCTACAATGGAGATTGATTCATAATCTGCAAATGCAGATTTTGAAGACTGAACATGTGAAGCAATTACTTCTAGTAGATAATCTTGGCGAAGCTTTCTTGCACAGGGGAAAGTGCCAGCATTTGTCACGTGTTTGTCCAAGTAGTCCCTTAATTTAGGTTCATCAGTTTTCTCCAGAGGAATGTTGGCGGTCATGAATGCCCCCAGTAGTGTAAATGTAGCCTCTCTTCTTGCCAGACTTCTTTCAGTGGTGCTTTTAATGATCAAGGACATAGTTGTTTGTTTCTTGCTCTGACCTTCAGCCTCTGCAGCAGCCTTTTTCTTTATATGCAATTCAGCCTCTAAATACGGATCAATGCTGTTTTTCTTTGACATATCCAGAGTCGCATTGTTGCACAGCGAACAAAATTTACCACCATCTGCGTGCAAGCTTCCTATAGGGAACTGCCTTATATGATCCTAAGCTGAAATGTATTTAGGTTTCTTGGATTTCTTTTCACTCATCTTCAGACTGCTGCATTGCTGCAGCATTGCATCTGGCTTCTTAAAAGATGGTGTCAAAACCCTTTTGCTTTCCTGACTGGCACCTTCTCCGAGTCTCTGTCACTAGCTCTGCCTCTCAGTAGTGCTCTCTCAAACCATGTGCTTGTTGGCTGCAGGGATTGTCATGCTTTCTTTGCATTCTAGTAAGCTTTTATTTTTTCCAGGCAATTCTGTGCAGAATCACAGGAAATGCCATTTTTCCATGGTGATCATGGAAACTGCAATATAAGTAGGTCCATAAACACATAGGTAACTGGTGCCTCCTGATACTGGAGGGGCACCAGTCAGTGGCCGATCACCAACTGGGGGCGGTCCCCCAGTGGCTGAAAGTTCCAGATCTGGAAGTGCCACCAGCACTTCTCTCGGCACGCCCGCAATCTCAGAGGGGTCACCAGCCTTCACCCCTTGCTCCCCGGCCAGCAAGGGCCAGTCTCAGGGTGGGGGGCACATGCCCCCCCATGTCTCCCCTATGCGTCACCGAAGCCTAACCATAACCATCAGCTTTTACGTGGGTTGCGATTACTGATAGGCTACAGATCAACTCCATTTATGATGTACTTTCAGCCCAACAATATTAAGTTTCTTCGTTTAATGTCAATATTGAAGTGACTAAACTCTAATAAAATTACAGTTTTAGACTGTCTTAGACCTCCCCTGTCTTACAGGCTTACAGTCTTAGACCTTCCTTGCTGGTCAGTCCTTCAGGGGAGAACAGATCAAGGACACGTCTGGCGATGCTGCCAGTCTTTGTACTGTTCCCTACACTCCGAATTTGTTAGGAGAGTTCACTCACAAAACTGTGTGTCCTACATCTGGCGTGAGAAGGCAGAATTCCTCTAGGCACAGCTCATCTTCAGTTCTCAGTTCCTGAGGGAGTTGAGATGGCTTTACTTTATATGCAAACTTCACAAGCTTCAAGGGTGTCCAGGCTGGTTTGTTCCTTTTTCCGCACTTAGTGTTTTTTCCTCTAATTGTTGGCTTTTCAGTGCTAGCTCACCTTACTTCCAGGTTTTCATATCAGTCAAAGTTACAATACAAACCACCTAACTGAAGGCAAAATGGTGGGAAACCAGCAAATTCATCAATTCTGTTGTGCATTAAAATGAAATATAGCCCAGTTTCCCTTTTCCTTTATCCCCTCTTTTAGCCCTTTTACCAAGCTTTTGATGTTTTCTGCAAAGCTAGGGAGCCTGTTCTGCATTTTCAAACTCCTTAAAGATCACCAGGGATCCTGGTTTGCTGTGTTTAAAAATCGTAAATTATCTGATAAAAATGGAACTTCTCTGATTAAAAACCCCAAACTCCACATTTTTCCATGATTAAAGTGAAACACCACTATATGTGTAGGTATCAGTTGAACACAATATTTTATTGATATGTTTACAATTTTAAGGGAGTTTGGAAGCCTATCAATGTCTCAATCATTACAATAAAAAGAATTCTAAAAACCTATAAATTTTGGCATTTGATTTTGGGCTTTTTATCATGGAAAATCAGAGTTCTCTTTGACTTCTTTGCTTAACAGGACATGTGTCCAGCTGTGGCTGTCCCCCACCCCACTGCTTTGTGGGGCTGAGCAGCCCTAATCAGCAGGTGCTCTGCCCATGCCATTGCATCTCATTCCCAAGCCACAGCCCCCCAGCACTACTGGTGCCCCTCACTCCCCAACCACAGGCCCCTGGTTCCCCTCACTACCCACCCACAGCCCTGTGGCCCTGCTCGTGCCCTTCACTCCCCATCCACAGCCCCCCAGTCCTGCCAGTGCCCTGACTCCCCACCCGCAGCCCCCCACACCCTTCAGCCCTGCCAGAGGAGGCCCCCAGCTGCCATGGCTGTGGGACCAGGGACCCAGGTCTGCAGCCCCCTGCCCCCCAAGCCACCCATGGGAGGTGATGGCCGTTATGTCACAGCAGAGCATAGAGCCGCAGCACGGCCAAAGCAGAGTCCGTGGCGGGGCAGATGTGGTCTGCCAGCTGTGGGCTCAGGCTCCCTGCCCTGCTGCCCTCTCCCTGGAGCTTCCATGACACAGCAGGCAGGACCCAGTGCAGCAGGGCAGAGCAGGGAAGCTTGGTGCCATGGCCACAAGCCTTTCACTGCCATGGCAAGGCACCCTGCATCCACTCAGCAGCAGTGGGGGGCACAGCTCTGTGCTGCCACCCCCCGCTGCTGCCAGGTGGGCAAGGTGCCTTGGTGCCTCGGTGGCACCAAGCTTCCCTGCCCTGCTCTGCCCTGCCACATCGAGTCTCACCTGCTGAGCGGGGAGGGCATACGTTCTGGGGAGGCAGATCACTGATACACTTACAGCATGTAATGGGCAGGTTCTCTGAACTCTGGTTTTGAAGTTTCATTTTAATGTACCTGAGCATGCACACAGGAGAAATGTTTTATAAGAAGTTTTATTTTGGTGACCCTGTAATATATATAATATTAGAAATGTTATTTGATGACCAACTGTCCTATTGTACTAGATTCACTAGGGATGCATGACGTCTGCGCCAATATCTGTGCTTGAGAACATCATGCAGGCGAGAATTTCCAATAAATATCAGTTTGGTAATAACCAGTAAAGCAATGAATTTTGTCCCTTATCGGATCCTAAACACTGAATATATCTCTCTACTATATGCAGTGATTTTTCATCTTTTACATGTTTTCATACTTCAGGATGGAAGAGACCGTGAGAAATCTACTGCAGAACCAGGGACCCACAGACCAGAATGGGGAGAGGACTGTTGATATCATGAAGGTATATCAGGTATGGGTGGCTTTTTTATTGTTTGCTTGTGACATACACAAATACTCGCTAGTGATAGATAAATAGACACTCACACACACGTATATCTAACATATGTAATGAGTATTTTGCGTTATCATTGTTAGTTAAGAATGCTAATAACCAGTGATTAAATAATTCAGTTTTGCGTGTTTCCTTTCACCTTCTCCATGTTTTCCTCCATTACAATCTAAGATGTTCTGTTTCTAGTACCATCACGTTAGTATCTTCTTGCTTCTTCTTAAAACTCTTTCAGTTGTTACATTCATTGTCCTTTCTGCCATTTGAAAGGGGACAATAAGCACATTTTTAACATTTTAAGGACATGACAAATGTGTCTAAGTAATGATTGTAAATGATTTTGCATTTTATAGCCCAAAACAGTAGCAAGCTGTTTTGTCAGTGCACATTTTCAGAAGGTACTAGGCCAAGGGAAGGAGCATTTTTGGGCAGAGTGCCAAAACACCCACAACCTCAACTTGGAAGATGTTGGTGTACAGGGGGTGGGTGATAGGGGAGCCACAAGGGACAGCACAGCTCTGGCCTCTTCTAAATTTTCCACCCTGAGGCACACGTGCCAGGCAAAATGCCTTTGCATGCCACACTCTGGTACTTGTGCTGGGGTTTGCCTGCCCCTCTATTTGACCCCTCTTTTAAAAGGCAAATATCGTTCTTGTTTCTTGTGGCAATTTCCTTTGCCCATACTGCAGAGTATGTTTTGTTCCTTTTGTTTTACTTTATCCAGATGATGGTAATAATATTGAACACATAAAAAGGATATTTGTGTTCCCATGAGGATGAAGTGGGTTTCAGCCCAGTTATGCAGGTGCCCCAAAATCTCAATTTTTAAAAATATTTAACAAGGACAGTCCCACTAAAATTAAAACTTGCATGGCTTTGGTCAGAAAAAGTCTACTGTGGTTATTTCTGCCTTTACATTAAATTAGATATTGAAATGCACATTAGTTTCCAGCCCTCTAGATAATGAGACACTTTTTGCTTTAAAAAAAAAAGGGGGAGGGTAGCGATCGGATAATTATTATAAGATGCCTCCTTGCAAGAAGAAGAGAATGGACCAAAATGCATCTATGCGCCTAAGTAACAAAAGCACACTTAAGCAGAGGCTTCAAAATCTTCAGGTGGAAACTGATGTAGTCTGACATTTCATTTGCACCACCTTAAAACTTTTTAGGAGCACAGATGCTGACCAAATAGATGTCCTTGCCTTTTATTGTGTCTCGTGACAGGAAAATCAGTGGCGCAACAAAAGGTCCTAATAGCCTCTGCTACTTTATTGTGGCGGATGTCCATTATCTTTGTGCACGTTCCCTGCTCTGCCGGCCCTATGGAGCTCACTGGGCAGGGAAAATCACACTGTGGGCTTGAGGTAGCAGCAAGTGGTTCCTGGCTTATCCCACTCCCCGGGATCATGCTGTGTCATGGGCAGTGGGGAAAAGTCCTTCCCCACTCAGTGTGGGACACAGTCATACCACATTTGATATTAACAATGGATGCAAGATCAAATATGAAAAATGTTACGATGTGGCAGAAAACTTACTATAAATTACTAGTGATATGTATGTAATGAATGCAAGTATAGTTGCTACCATTTCAAAAGTGATCATCTGGGAATAGTGACTGCTCACTGGATTCTGGGATCAAGCCCATTTCCTGTGGTTAATGCCACAATAGCTACCATATTGTGCCATGAATGTTAAACAGAACATACCTCTGAATGTGGACGTCTGCAGAAAATTTTTGACACAATCCAGCTACATATTTTGTAACAAATGAAGAAACCTACTAGGAAATCTCCAGTATGGTTATGCAACATGGGTCTCATATTCCCTGACACCATGGTAAGTTAGTTTTACTGTGTGCAGCCTGTTCAAATTAATATTTGAGTAGTCATAAAAGTAACTTCTCTGTAATAAACACTTTTGATCTATTGACCATTGGCCACATATGTGGGTTTTTTTGCAAACTTAATTATTGTTCTGGGATATATAAAACAGAGTTCTTATAACAATATCAATATACCTGGCTCCTGAATAAATATTGCCGCTAATGAACTTTAAATGTTGCATAGTGGTCATGTCAGTGGAATAAGTAATAAGATACAGCCAGAGCATGCATCTTTATTGGTAAATGATGTTAAGTCTTGTCAAGATTCTCACCCTTATAGCAGAGACAACCTCCTTGAGGGACTTCTGTATACAGAGCTTACAGACAGACGGAGCAAGTAATTTTTATAGTAGGGTGCAGATAAAATTCTCCTCAATTATAGTACATGCATTTTGTAAAATACCTGAGAGAGAAATTACAACGAATATTCAGGTACATTAAGATAGCAATGTAGAATAAGGAGCATGGGCTCTTTAAGTAATGAGGGGTGAAATTTATGTCCGGAAGATCAGTTCAATGAAAGGTTCCAGAATTCATGAACTACTCTGAAGTTTGAGAGCGCTATTCGCTACTTAAGCCTAAATTCATTAGAGGCCGCACACAATCCTGTAGGCTAATGGTTTGTCATTTAAAATACAAATACTTTTATTTGAGAGGAGAAATAGCCTTTGATGTCAGTAAGGAATGGTCAAACACTCATGTCTGAAACTAGGACTCTGCAAGCCTTTGGTTTGTTCTCATCACCTGGGAATCCAGGGCAAGTATTTTTCTGCTTTATCCTGTGGCTGTGCACGAACTGTACAGAGAGACTTCCCTGATTACAGATCAGTTAGGCAAAGAATGTTTCAGGCTTCCTTTTGGCTTTTCTGTTGGCTGGTACAATAATCAGTACAGAAGAAGAAGGCAAAAAGTCGGCTGTAAGATCACAATTAGTTATGGTTCACAAATTGTCAGTAAGATACTTGAAGTGAATTGCATGCACTTCTTTGTATAAATTAGATATGGTACATCAGAGAGAGAGTGATCTTTGGGTTCAAGGCAGTAAATAACTCTAATGTATATAAATAGGTCTGAGAATGCTAGGGGTCGGAGTTTTTCTCTGCCACAGACTCCTCTTTGACCTTGGTAAGTTCACTTCACCTGTCTATTTATTAGATGTTTATCTCTGAATAGAGCTAAATGGAGGGTTTCCTTTTATCCCAGGGGTGCTGAAGATTAATCTCCTCAGTGTTTGTGAGCTTCACAGAAAATAATAAATAGATATAGATGTAGAATCCAAGGCTTTTCATGTTTCCTTATGAACTTGAGAATAGGCTCATTTTCACAGAAGAGCTTGCTTGGCATGCAGTTTTTTTCTCAAAAAAGAACAAATACCAAAGTGGAAATTGGACCGTTTTCAAGTGAAATCTATCCTCTTTTATATTAAAAGAATGAAGAAATGAGATCGTGTTTTTGCAAGTTTCTGATACATAAATAGCCATTTTCATGCAAAAATGCATGTAAAAAAAAAGAATAATTACTTGTGGTTCTCTAAGATGCATTATCCATACAGATTCTAGTCTTCGTGGGCATATGTCCCATAGAAGCAAGGTTGAATTACGTTAGCCAGCAGTGTTCATTAAAGGCAGAAATCTGAGCTCGTATCTTCAAAATTGTCCCCCTCCAAGGAGATAAAGAGTGGAGCAGGCCAAACTTCCCGCAGTGTCTTTGCCAGTACAGAATCCCGTAGAATTAAGACTCAGTAGTGGCTCCCTGGAGGCCTGCACATGGACGCTCGGTGTGGAGACTGCATCAGCCCTACAGACTTCAGAACTGGACTCTGGGGAAATGAGCTAAGAGACAGCAAAGTGATTGTTCTAACCAGGCTAATCTACAGCATGCCTTTATACAGTTGCAGGACCACTGAGATTGTCTCGGAGAGTGTATTGCTAGAGCTTTTATCAGCTGGAAAGGCTACAAATAGTAGTAAGGATGCATGTGTATCTTGTCAGAGCAAAAAGACAGTGCGTGTAGGTGTATGAATATTACCTTCTCTTGATTTTGAATGTGACTTTGGGGAGGAGAGCTGGGAAATCAGTGTGTTGGTTCATACCAAATTTGGAACAACTTGGGCAGGAATTCGGGATGAGCTTTACCTTGTCCTCTTGAAATACAAGTAGGAGTGATCGACCCTGATAACCTGAGACTCCCCTGCCTTCTGAGCTGATGAAATGGTCAATAGTAAAATGGTCTTAATTGGTGGGTGGCTAGTTAAGGGCTTAAATGTGTGACTCATCGACCCCATTCATTCTACGCTGAGGTGCAAAGACGACAGGTTCTCCTGAATAGGGGAAAGGTATGACTCAGGAATTGAGCACTGTAGAGTGCTAAGGGCAGCACAGTATAGTACCATCCTGGATGGGAGGGCTGTGTGAAGCTTCGGTCCCTGATCCAATTTGGTGGCGATTTGGCCTGATTTGATGGCCGACTCTCCAAATCTGAATAGAATCAGAGGTCTCTTTAATCTCTCTGAATTGAGTTGGACCCCTCCAAATTGATTTGGAGAGATTTGGAAAGAGTCAGTGATTTGGACATAGGCACAGCTTTAAATGTTTTCTACATACCTCTAGGTAGCAGGGGCTCATGAATGCTGTGATGCATGGAGCGTCCCACAGAAGTGCAGGGGGCTCCCCACCATGCTCAGCAGCAGACCAAGAAGAGGACCAGAAGCACTTCTGGTCCACTTCCGAGTCTACTGGGAAGCGTGCCCCCTGCGCCCCCCTAGCTCAGCAACTGGTGCCTCCTGGGTCTGGGGGGGCACACGGTCCCACCACGGCTGATTGCTGAGCCAAGAGGGTGACAGGGAGCCCCCCTGCATACTCCCTGGTGAACCCGGAAGTGAACCAGAAGTACTTCCAGTCCACTTCTGGGTTTGCTGCCCAGCATGTGCCCCCCCCCAGACGCTCCTGTGGGATGCTGCATCTGCCCCAGCATCACAGCAATCATGAGCCATGCCTGCTACCTCAAGGTATGTAGGAAATACTTCTAAAGCTATGTCTATGTCTGAATCACTGATTCTATGAATTGGCATCAAATCTTCAGATTTAGATTCGGCCAAATCGAATCACTGTCCCAGATTCGGGCTGAATCCAAATCGAACAGGGCCTGTTTTGCACACTCCTACTGTGCAGATATTGTTGCTTGGTGGACTCTTATGGAACTGGCAGAGAGCTAGGGGATAGGCATGGATTGTCAAGGGACACAACTAGTGATGTAAGAGCCAAATTGAACACTTCTTCCATTTAGTTTTTAAGTCAGTCTGGTGACAGGTCCTGCTTTGGGACAGAATGCTCTGAACTTCAGCTGAACAGCTTCTCTCAGTAAATGTTATCCAGGCTGTCAGGTGGAGTGAAACTACATTCGGACATAGGAAGTAATTGATACCTGATGAGACTAGGGCAGGTCGGGCTATGGAGGCCTCTACTGAGAGAGTCATCTCCTGTGAATACAAGACTGGCCTATCCCAAGCTGGTACTGTTATGAATACTGCTTTTTCCCCACTTTTCTCGGAACTATCATGTATCAAGGGAGTTGAAAGAAAAGCATACATCAGTTCTGCTCTCTACAGGATGAGAACAATTTCTGTCAGGGAAGTTGAGCTACAGCACCCTTTGGAAGAAATTCTCCCACTTGTTCTGGTCTATTTCTGGCAATCCCACTTGTGAAAGACATCCTGTGGGGCTGCCTGACTCTTTGACAGATGACTCACGATTTTCTGAGAATGGTCCGAATTGATCTGACAAGGTGTTTTGAAGGTTAGGCAAGTGAAGAATCATTGGCGTGATCTCCTTCAGGATACACCAACTCCAGAACTGAATAGGTAGAAAACAGTCTTCCTATTATACATGGCTGTAGTGGTGTCTTGTATCAAGAAACTTCAACTAAAATACCCTCTGGTTGGTACTGCTTCTATTTATACCAATTTCTATTCCACAAGAGGAAAACACCCTGTTGTGTTATTCTTGCATAAACATATACAGAATTGATGGATGAGCCATTAATTAGCAGCATTTCTGTTTATAGATGTCGGTGTTGCTGTAACATTTGTTCCTCTTGTCACACATTTCTCCTTTTGATGGTTCTGGATACACAGCTAGATCATATCAACGTTGTCTGAAAAAAATGAAAAAGCTTGGGGAACAGCTGAAACTGGTGATTCTGTCAAAAAAAAAAAGCTTCTTGTTAAATTTAAAAGTTCTAAACCATTACCTAAATCGGGGTCCCTAACTGTGGGCATGCAAGATATCTCTGGGGGGTACACAGGAGAAATTGTGTAATGGCGACTTTAATTTTCATTAGTATACTACTTGGCATTTAAAGGGTTAAAATGTCAAACCTGTGTTGGTAGGGGTACATGGGCAGCTGGTAAATCTGGAAGGGGGTACACAGTAAGAAAAAGTTTGGGAACCTCTGACCTAAATGAAACACCACTTTTTTAAACAATACCTTCTAACGCCATGATAACTTTTGTCTGACCTGCTTCTATTTCAAAGGCAAATACACAAGCCAGGAGTCAGATCATCCAGTTTATCAAAAAATAACCCATCTCTATATTTTTTTACAAAGTTTTCACATCTATTTAAAATTATGGCACAAGACCAAATGTTACTATTTCGAAACAAAGCAAAACAAGAAACCTCTTAAAGTTTTGGTCTTAAGGGGTAGATGTGGAAACAAAGAATGGGCAGCAGAAACCAAAAGCTAATAGCTTTAAGGGCAGTCAGGGAAGGTTTTACGTTCTCCTAGAAACACATCTGAGACAGTTGAATAGCACGTACTTTAAAGGCAGTAAACCCTCACTATTCGCGGGTTCAGCATTCACTGTTTCAAATATTTGTGAGTGCTGAACCCACATCTTAAATACACTTAAAGGAGCTCCTTGGGAGCTCTGCGCTTGCTGCCACTGGGCTCCCATCACTGCCAGCACCAGAGCAGTGGTGCTTTCCCCTCCCCAGCCACCGGGGGCATTGCAGTCATGAACGCAGTGCCTTATTTGCGGATTTTGCCATTCGTGGGGGATACAAGAACGTATCCCCCACAAATGGCAAGGGTTTCCTGCATGTATCTCTTTAAATGAATTAAACCTGTTAAACCTCTCAGGTTTTAAAGTGGAAATGTAGCCTTGTAAATAAAACCAGAATTTTCTCATAGGTTCGGTAGGAGGGACATAGGCTCCATATCAGATTTTAAAGAAAAACAGGACCCCGAAGTGTATGCCTGCTTTGGTTTGGAGTAGCATTGACTTGGCTTGCTCTGCTACCACAAGCATTCCTACTGGGATGGCCTACCAGTATTTTTACTGCCACCCTTCTCCTGAAGAAGATTGAGAGACAAGCCTTTTCTTCTGGCGGCTCTTTGGAAGATCTCTAGCCTCTTTGGACAGCTCAGTCCACTTTTCTAGCTCACCAAGCAGAAGAGGAGTCTGCAGTTGCCTCTTGACACAGACCTGTGCTGTGGTATTTTTGCTTTAGGTGCTGGCCTCTGCTTTACAGGCACTGCTAAACCCACCCACCATTTACATAAATTGAGGTTACATTCCTGCGTGCAACCGTACATCGTTCAAAGCTAAATTGTCATCACAAAGAACATATCTGCGCAATAGTTTTCCAGTTTCACTGTATCTGCAGAGTCTGCCTATAGACTCGGTAATGTAGACCAACAGAGTTATGTATAATACAAGGGTGTAGGTTGTAGCCGTGTTGGTCTAAGGACATAGGCAGACAACGGTCTTTAGGTAAATCTGGTATCTTTTATTAAACCAACTTACATTTTTCCAACTGTTTAAATTGGTCTAATAAAAGATAACAGATTCACCCAAAGAACCTTATCGGCCTATGTATAACACAAGGAAGTCTAACAGAGTATTCCCATGTCTACATTAAAAATATACAAAGCACATGCTTGTCATTTCTAGAAAACAAGCCGCTCTCAGAGCACTCTGTCTACACTCATGAGTGGTAAAGACCATTCCACATGTGGTACTAGCAGTATAAATTAGAGCTGGCTTGCACATCTGCCTCTCATCTGAAACCACCTCTATGTCTCCCTTTCTCTATCTTTTCCTATGAATTCATTCCAAAGGTATCAAAATAACCAGCCTATTTCTCATTTGTACAGGTATCCTACAGTTCTCACAAAGATACACAAACAAAAGAGCTGTGAAAAACTCTGTGTGTCTTATCACCTCTAGCTCTGGCTGATTCACACCTTGATAATGCCTGCAGATAGCACCAGTCTGTGTGTAGAGCTGGCCTACACCCTTGATCAGACTCTTGTCTTCCTTCTAATGCAAGGCAAAGGCTGTCACATGAATGGCAGTCTTGGCAGATAAAACAACCACAAGGGGGTAAAAGACAGCAAGTGGGTGTGCCTTCTACTTTAAAACCTGAGAGGTTTCACAGACCTCAATTCATTTAGTTTGTGATGCAGCCTTAAGGGCAAGATGATGGTATGTTGCAAAAATAGATGCATTCATACATTTTCAAGACATAAACAGGGTGGAATACGTGCACATTTAAAACACCTAAGTCCATTTATACAAGTGGTCTCAAGGTCAAGGGGAGTACGGTGGCTCTAAATCTCTGGTCCAGAAATCTGGATCAGAGGATCTAGCACACAGAGGCTGCCTACCCAAAGCTTCCCATTATTAGAATGAGGTTTGTGCCCCCAAAAGTTTAAGACGAATAAAATCCAGTTATAGTAGTCAGTCAGATGACTTTCTAACACCTGGTTTCTGTCCTCCAGCCTCCTTCTTTTCCAATTCTGCTCATCTGAAAAGCAGACTCTGCTCCTGAAAAACTTTTAAACACACAGGTTGGCATGTTTGATGGATAAAGCATGAGACTGGAAATTTGATTATATGAATTCTGTTCCAAGGTCAAGTATGGATTTTCTGTAAGGTCAAGTATTTTTTAACCTCTTTAATCATAAATTTTCCCTTTGTAACATCAAGGAAATCTTACTGCCCTGCCTGCTTCATTGGTGTTTGGAAAGCACTTTGAAACTGTTAGATGGAAGGTGCTATAGAAGTGCAAAGGATTATTTTTATAGCTATTTATTTAAGAAGTTTTAACAGAGTTAGAATACTGCTCTCCCTAAATATAGTTTTGTTTGGGTAAAGAGAATGCAATGATTTATTCATATTTTTTCTATTTGGCAGGATATTACCATGGTACAGGGTACACTTCCTCACATATTAGTTTATTTTCTTTTTCTGGAAATAGTTTGCTGCTGCTTACATTATCAGTTTATTGACCCAGACAAGGGAGCTTGCTGGATGTTGTTTAAAGGATTCAGTGTGAACCTGGACCTCTGTCATGAAATTAATTCACATATTTCTTAACCCTGAACTCTGAAACTGTTATTTATCACTGGAGTTTTGATATGAAGTTTTCTATCATGTTTCTTAAATCGTTAATTAGTCTTAGATTTCTACCTTTTCCTAGCTTTGCTTCACTGATTAAAACTAGCAATCAAAAATAAAGGAAGGACAAAAGAATCAAAAAGGATGCCCAGGCTTTTGAAGGTAATTATCAAGGCTTCACATTCTATTTTTAGATTTGGGTATGAATTATCAGCTCACCTTTATCATTGTGACGGGCTGGGTTATATGGACACTGAATTTCTAAACTAAAGAGTACTCAGATCTTGGTTAGATTCATTGCAGCGGTGTGAAGTTCATTGTGAGATCCAGCCTTTGGTGCAGGGCCACCTCTAACTAAAAGTAACAATATTTCTAAATTAAGAAAACAAAGCAATTTTTTACCCATTGTAAAAGTGACACACTTAAATGCAGGAATGGTAAAAACAATTGTATCCTGTTGTCAGTGATAGGCAAACGCTTACTTCTGCAGCTAGATTTGATCACAGTCCCATAGTAGTAGCCATCTACTCCAGGGGTGTATCTATTCCAGTTACAGGGGTTTTGGTTGTAGGTGTGTTGGTCTAAGGACATAGGCAGGCAAGGTTTGTGTGATATAATTTATTAGACCAACTGAGTAGTTGGAACAAAGTTCTTTGCAAGCTTTTAGGCACAAGCACCCATCTTCTGGCATTGGGAGACTCTTGGTGATCTCAAAACAACAGCAGAGTCTCCCAATGCCTGAAGAAGGGTGTTTGTACCTGAAAGCTTGCAAAGAACTTTGTTCCAACTACTCAGTTGGTCTAATAAAAGATATCACATCTACACAAAGAAGCTTGCTTGTCTAAGCCAGTTAGGCATCCTTTAGCTCTTACATCTCTAGCCAAGTGAAAGGGGAATGTCAGCCTTTAGATCTCTGTAGTTTAGCAGAGTTTTGAAACCTTGCCTCTATCACAGTGGATTCCAGTGACAAAAGAGTTTCCACATGCAGAAGAGAAATCCTCTGTTTACATAAGTTGTTGTCATGATGGGATTGCACAACCAGTCAAATATTCCTGAGCACCTGCCAGAGTTAACCGTAGTTTAAACAGTACTACATATGCTTTATGTCCAAATTCTGTATGAGTTTTATTATACCGTACTATGCTGACATTACCTCCCATGAGAACTAATCAGCTAATACGTTGCTGTCATTCCAAAATACCAGCTAATATCCTTCTCTAGATATGTGCTTTGTAGCTTCCTTGTGGTGTTCCCTGAAGACAGAAGGACAGGAATAACAGATTAACAAGCATAGGTCTATGAAGCTCACGTAAGGCTCTTTAGTGCATCTGTGTCTCTGGAAATCTGAAAATGAGACTCATGGCATGGAAAAGCTCATTAGTTTATTAAAATAAACAATTTGACCTTCATCTGGGTGGTGAGAAAACAAATGTTAAAACAGTTGAGTCAAATTCTGCTTATTCTCTTAGAGTAAATCTTGGGTTACTGTGTTGTCTTCAGTTATTTCAAATTTCCCCTATGCAAATGATTGTAGAATTTGCCTCATCATATTTCAGTCAACTGTAGATATTTTAAGATAGACATTTTTCCACAGAAAAGATAAATCCATGTTTTGTTTTTTATCATGAATGTAGGGTTTGTTGCAAGAAAAGAAAAAATTCTTTCTTTGCAGTACTGTAAAGACTACTGTCAAACCAGTTTATAGTATGATACATATATATTTGAGAATGCTAGGCAAATTTTGCCTATTTATACTTACACACACCATCAATGGGAGCTGCAAGTGACCACCCAGACAGATCCTATTCCATCAATTCGGCACCAAAGTATGATCCTGTTCCATCCTACTCGGTTCCCTGAAAAAAATATTAACATGCTTACTTTTGTAACACAGTGTCATCTAAGCATTAAGACTAAGTCACAAAAAGCTGAGAGCACAAGGACAATTCATCCACCTTTTGCATTAACTGTTTTACAGAGAATAAGCAGGGTAAAATAGGATCATACTTAAGTGCCTATGTCTACTTAGGTATCTACTAGGTCAAAAAAGAGCTGGCCTTTGGTATCATTTTATCAAATTTTATCACCATAAAATTGATTTGGCATCTTCTGTTTTATCTGTTCATTAAAGCACAGATAATAAGTCCAGCCATATACTGTTACACTGCCCTGCTATAAGGCCTTTGAAGGGTCACCTCCAAAACTGAAAAGTTGCTCAGTTCCCATGCCCAGAAAGTCCTTGATTTTCTCTGCTGGCAACAAAGGAGCCCAGTAAAATGGTCGTGTTTGCGGTAGATTCATATTACCATATGGACCAGGTGGGATATATATATGTCAGGTCTGTGTGAACAGGGAAGCATTCAGAGAAAACAGTGATTCGCTTCGGAGATTCGGATCACTGTTCTGAATCTATTCGGCTGAATTGGCCTCGGAAGATTCGGCGCTGATTCGGAGTGATTCAGTTTTGGAAGATTGGGCTGTAGACTGTAATTGGGAATCACTGAAGTATCAAACCTGTGATACCCCTAGGGCTGTGATACCCCTAGGGCTCCCTGACTGTGCCAATCCTGCCCAAAGGGCACCCTCTTCCTCTCCTGCCATGTCTTGGTGTAACTATTATAAATAGGGAGGCTGCCCTCAAGTTTGTTTGGACACATCCTGATGGACCCCACTGAACCCTGTGGGTTCTCGGACCCCTTTTGGGTCACTCTCCAAAACAGATATCTTAGGAAACCCTCAGCCTTATGGGCTAGATGCTTGACTCCAAACCACCCCTTTACCACACCCCAAGCCTCACAGATGGCATTTGCACAGTGTTCCTCTGAGGCCTTAGTTTCATTTGGACTCTGGTCATCGCTGGGCTCTCTGCAGCCCTGCGTCTCTCTCTCTGCACCCCTTGGTGCTGGGGTCTGTATACCCCAGATACTGCACCCACACTGGTGCTGAGGTCTCTACACTGTAGTGGGCGCCTCAGTGAGGCCTCCTCCTTCCCCAGTGGCCTCAACCCGATCCTCCGGCTTACAAACAAAAATCAAAATATGAGCCCCTGGGCTATAACAATGCAAGCAGCTCAGGGTATGCTCTGTCCCTTTAAATGAATCACCCTTCCACCAGCACAACATGCCTTGTAGGCCAGGGTGTGGTGAACTCCTGAAGTCCCTTGATCTTACCAGATGCAGGAGATGGGCCATCAAGCCTCTTCACATAGCTTCTTCTAGGAGAGCTCCTTCCCCCTTGGCTGCTGGCAAAGAACCCCCTTTCTGTCCCAGCCCCAGGGTTTATATATGCCCCAGGCCCTGCCTCTTCCAGTCAGCTGACCGCCTGCAGGTGCGAGCTAATTCCCTCATTCTTGCTGCCCTGGTAACTTGCAGATGTGGGGTTCCTGAGTGACTACTAGGGCTATTTCCCTAGGCGGTTTCAGCCCTTAAAGGAGCAGGCACCTTAGTGCCCTGCGACACCTAGGAGACTGATGAAGTGAAGTCCATAGACCTGTCTGTGAAAAGAGGTTTGTAAGTGCAAACAAGCATCGAACCCTGCTAACCTCATTACCAGAAGCCAACTTTCTACAGCCCAAAATACAAAACCTGCCAACGATCTCCAGTAGCCCCACAAACTACACACCAGAATCTCTCAAAGACAAGAATACCCAACTACCTGTGGGGGCACATTTCTCACAAGAAAACACTGTCCCCAGTCTCTCAGGCCTGATCCTGAGAGGAAACAAATTACAAACCACTTTTCACAGCCAGGCCTATAAAGTTCACTTCATCAGCCTCCTATGTGTTGTGTTTAATAATATCTGACTTTTTCTTCTATGATGTATGTGTGTGAGTGTGTATAATGTATGTGCTTCTCTGCACATTGATTAACAAGCCAGGGAAAACACAGCTTTCTTTTTAAAAAGTGTGTGTGTGGGTGGGGGAACAAGAACAAACATAAATTGAAAGAAATGGATTGTTTAGGGGTAAGTAGAGGGGTTCTATTTAGTAAGCTATATCCAATCCTTTCCAAGAACAGAAACTAGCAGGAGACTGACTAGGTAGGAAGCCAAGGCAGTCCAGTACCTTTCAGACACTGTTCCTCAGGTACAAACAGCTCACAAAAGGCACACAAAGCCTGCAAACAGAGGCTTATATGCTGTTTCTACATCCCTTCTCCAGACCACTATGACTGGAAGGGGACTCAGGGAATGATCACTGTCACTGGCCAGAGATGTCAGTCTTTCCCCTCCTGCTCTCCCTCCCTCTTCTCATAGACTTCATAGACATTAGGGCTGGAAGGGACCTCGGGAGATCATCGAGTCCAGCCCCCTGCCCAAAGGGCAGGAAGTCAGCTGGGGTTATAGGATCCCAGCAAGATAAGCATCCAATTTACTCTTGAAGGTGTTGAATGTAGGTGCTTGAACCACCTCCGCTGGCAGACCGTTCCAGACCTTGGGGGCTCGGACAGTAAAGAAATTCTTCCTTATGTCCAGCCTGAAACGGTCTTGCAGGAGTTTGTGACCGTTCGACCTCGTCATCCCTCGGGGTGCTCTGGTGAACAGACGTTTCTGGTTCTCAGTTTCTGGTCCCCTGAAAGACTGCCTTCTGAATCTCCGAATCTTTTCCAAATCTTTTCCAAATCAATTTGGAGGCTCCAAATCAATTCAGAGGGTTTTTTTCTTTTCCCGATTTGATTCAGATTCAGTGATTCAGCCTCCAAACTGGGCTAAATCTTCTCTGAATTGAATCACAGACCGAAGCTTTGCACATCCCTAATATATATATGTGTCCCTGCAGTCCAACAGCAATTCATTTTGTGAGGATCACCAGACAGCTATTCTACTTGGTTACTACAGACTACATTTGAACAGATAATCTATAGACAAAAGACTCTGTATCTCATTATCCATCCATTAAGCCATTTGCTTCATTTAAGACGTTTAATTAAGGTTAATCTTAATTTTCTTTTCAATATTTCATTCCACTCTACAGGTTTCCTTTATTCCACATGTCTCTTAGATTCAAAGTTTTTCAGAAGGAATAAATGTTACTGATAGATGGAACAGGCAATAAAAGCATCATTAGAAAATTTATTAATGTAACTGCAGAACTGTTCAATAGGGCTGATAGCCTGCAATATTTAGGAGTGTTTTGAGTGAAGAATAATGTGTAGTAGATTTTGATTGATATGCCAGTGGTCGTAGGTTCATATTAGAGACATAAAGAAAACACTTTGTTCTCTTATCCATCACACACATTTAATCTTGGGGATTTTACTGCTCACTCTTTTCACTTTGTAAGTCAAATCCAGAGATGAAAAAGAGAATTTTATATGTTTTGCCTGACAGCAGTAATGTTAAACTGTGAACAATTTGTGATGTTTCTGTAAAATCTTCTGATTTATGTGAATCCTTTTCTTTTCCTTCAAATTTGGTCAGCTTGTACTGAACCAAAGCTGCTAGCTATACAAGAAAATATTATTATTGCATTTCTTGATGTGCTGTCTAAAACAAAGGTATAGTTTTCTCTACCCTACCAGCACTGGAAAAGAAAACAAGTGAATAAATAGATTTCAAGCAAAGAAAAACTAGGTTCATGTGTGGATATCAAGGCAAATAGACAGTGCATACAGAGTTGGAATGCATAGTCATTATGCATTCCAAATTGATTGCTTAGTTACTTTTTCTTCAGACATGGGTCACAGAGCTTAATAGGTAGGAGATATCCCCATTAGCAAGTAAAGAGAATTTTAAAAAATCCGCTTAGAGAGCAAAAAAGTTGATGTCACTGTGACCTCATCATTTCTTACTTTACAAAGGACCTCACTGGAGATGCATCTTTAATTCACTGCATCCTCCCTCTCATGTAGCTTAGACTTATTATACCTAATGACTTTATGCACTTCAGGTCCCATGGAGTGGAATAGGTTACGAAATGTACAAGAGGTCTCTAGTAAAATTCACGGGGCACTTTTAAGAGTGAGTGAGTCACAGAATATAGTATCAAGTTATGATGAACTAATCTCTGCTATGATTAAAGATAAAAAGACCCTGTGAAAAATACAGATGCCTCTGAGAAAGTCTTCAGGCTTCCTTTTGTCCGCTTGCCAATTCAAGTTGTTTGAGCTTGTTGTGCATAGTGCAGGCTGTTTCTCTCCTCCCACCAGGAATAAGGCCTTGTGCACATTTTTTATCCATGTAATACTTGTTCGCATTGTGAGCGCTTGTTCACAGTGAGGAATAGTGCTGCACCTAGCAGGTCTATGGGGGAAATAAAATTGAATGTACACTATGGAGGAACAGAGAAAGACAACACAATAGCATTGCAAGAAATGATTTTCAGAATTTATTATGGCATCAGTGGTCCTGTATATTGTTTGAAAACTGGAGAGAGAGTATGGAGTTAGTGTGCATTAATTTAGCAGAGTAGAGAAGGCTCAAAGAGAATTAAACTTATGGAAGTTTTGGAAGCATTTCATATGGAAGAAATCAAAATTTACTAAGGTAGGGGATGGCAAACTTTTTCCACCATGGGCCACTGATTATGACTCAGCAGTAATGAGTCCCCAGGGATTCCCAGGGCCCAAATTTCTGCATCCCTCTGGTGAGTAGCAGATGCTGAAGAGGGAATACATTAAAACAGGTAGGTAGTAGGGCCATGGAGAAACCTCCTTTGCTGGTCTGGCTGGAGTGTTGCCTATTCCCTGAGCTGCCATTGGCCAGATCCAGTCTTTTCAAATTCAGCCCGTGGGCTGTAGGTTTCAGACCCCTATACTAAGGAGTTCGTAGTTTAATTGCATTGGGGATGATAAGCAGAAGTGGCTTGGGCTGCTATTACCTCGATATCCATGTCATACAGGCATTTTCTGGTGTGTGTACATGTAATCATAGGAAATCAAAGGACCTTTTCTGCCTTTTATTTATGTTGGAAGTTATACATAGTCATGTACTAAGTTAGATGTGTATTTAAAGTAGTATTTTTGCATTCTGTTTTATAAAGTTACAACTATGGATATCCCCTTAGTAAAGAATTACATTAGTGGTCGGTCCCTATATTTAATATCATCTGGTGGCTTAAAAATAAAAGGGACTGTATCCAAAAAAGTAGAATTAAAAACATCACTCATTTCTGACACCTGAAGCTGAAACGAAGAGATTGTTTGTAGTTGTTGAATACGGTACTCTGTTTTAAAATGAAACTGATTTGAGGCTCCACAAATTTGCATACCAAGCCTATAAAAATAATGGAAACGTGCTTTGATTCTTGTGAGTGAAGATATAAATTTTCCAACAATTCTGTGTTATTTGCCAGAAAAGTAATCACTTGTAACACACTAATGGCCTCCTGAGACATTCCTTAATTTTTATCTGGTAAGGGAAAGCAAGATTTCTGTCTTGTAATCTGAATTTCCCCCCTTACAACCACCCAATATTTGGTAATACTGTAGCTAGTATAGATAGGTCTAAGGTTTTTTATCGTGTAAATAGGTTTTCATGATAGAGAGTGGTTAAAGTGTCTCAAACTATCTATACTAGCACTTACACCACTGTTGCCACTGACACAGCTATAAAACAGGTACTTTTTAGTGCTCTCACTACCAAGATGTGTCCTATGATCAGCAACCACTAATAAAGAAATCAGCAGCTCCAGCAACATAAACAATTTGAGACCTGTTTCCTCCTCATTTGCTTTGAACATCCTTTTGTTACAAGACACTCTGAAAGTATGTTGCACATGACCAACAACCTTTTTACCTTGATATGTACTCCAGTGCCAATGGCTTTCCATGTTTCATGAGTCTTAATGTTTGCCACAGGCAAGTGCCCAATTCATCAATGCCTGACAGCTGATCAATGACGCTAATGGCTTCTGTTCTCTTAACAGATACAAGGATTCCAATCTGTGAAAATAGCTCCTAGGTTGCAAATTAGATTGTAAGATCCCAAATTGGATCATCAGCTCCATAGGATAGGGATCATTTCATGACATACATTTGTGCAGTCACAGTGGAGTCCCTGTTCTGACTGGACCCCATAACAGAATAACAGGAAAAAAATCCTACCTACCAATTGCTGCTGTTGTTCTTCTCTCTCTGTTATTTTATAGGAGTAGCAGAGTACTGCAAGAAATGTGTCCCTTGTGACTGTTTCAGGGATTCTTGAGGCTGTTCTTAACTGCACTCACTCCTATTTTCCAGTGATTCATTCTTTTTGTTTAATGATTTGAAACGTCTTTTTTATCCAGTGAAATATTTTAATAGCAATAGTTGATTTTTCTTGCAAATATTTTTCATAAATGTGTGTTATTCTTAGACATGGGCAGATTTCTTTTTCGATGTCACAGCAATAGGGGAGTATAGGCAAGTAACGTGGCATCACCATTAACACGTACCTTAGTAAAGTGCATTTCTCAAATGGATAACAATGCAAATTTTGGTTAAAAAAAGTTGTTGAGACACGCATTAATATTTGCCTGTCCAAGAGGACCAGATACTATGGTAAGAAAGCTGCTAGATCTGTCTCCTTTATCCAATTTCCATTCTCTTTGCCCTTCATGGACTCATGAATAGGAATGGAGCACCCAACTTACCACGTGCTTCTGAAAATTCTCAAGTGGTTCCTTTTAAGTAGGTAGTTCTTGTTTTGTTTATAACTGTTGTTGAAAATGCCTTTTTGTTAATAAGACACTTCTTATCATTGAGATGAAAGGAAAAGAGTGTGTTTTTATTGTATTCTAAAAAAGCCGATTTGTCATTTTGAGTTTCATCAAGATTTCAGCCTACCTCCATTTGTAATTTTCATTCAATTTTTTTGTGGAGAGAGGGGAAAGGGGCAGGCAGGGATACTGAGCTGCTCCCTCATAATTCATTGTACTGAAAATCAGTTTTCCGACAAGTTTCAGTCAGGTCGCTGCATTCTGAAGTTTCCTAGCTCAGTGTCGTCAGTAAATGGCTATCTTCACATTGATTCCAGTACTCTTACCATTTCAAGATTGCTGGGCCTGCCTGCAGCTGTTACTTACTATTGGCCATAATGTATTAGAACAAAGGGTTCATCATTGCATGCTACTTACATCTTTTTAAAAAATACATATGTAGTGATAAAGGCCAGACTGTGGGCCATTTTAAATCACAGCTTTGTTGGATTAAGTGGAACAACGAAGTTACAGTTAACTAGAGAATATGAACCAAGACACTTCTCCAGTGAATCCAGTGACAAAATTCCCATTGACCACTGAGGGCAAGACTACTTCTGAACACGGGTACTCCATCCTTATATGTAGGTGATGATAAAGTGAGTTATTTTGTTTCCCCCGCTGGACAATCACTGAGCTATTGTGGGTCCTATTATGCTGGATCCAGGTGTTTTAAACTTCACGCCATCCATGCTCCATTGTTCCTCTCACTTTCTTTTGATAGGCCTACACTTCTGACTCTAACTCCAATAAGGACATGGGGCCTTGAAATCCAGTGCTGTAGGCCTTCAGTGTAGCACTGATCCCATAACACATTGGTTGCTAAAAAACACTTCCATCCCTAAATCTCCAGCTAGGTTTTTAGTTCATCCCAACTCATGGCACTGATGGCATAGAACGCAGACTTTTCAAAAGGTTAAGAAAAATGGATCACTCTTTATTTGAGAAATCCCAAGACACTTATAGCTCTACACAACATACTAAGCACGTGTATAAGCCATTTTCCTAACTTAGCTCACTATTCTGGCATATTCTTTGAAATTTGGTCAGGGTCCTCCAGGCTGTCCAGGACCCTTGTCTTGAAGCTTGTTGCTTCTCCTCTGAATCATGGGGCATGACATAGCATGACCTTCAATAATAATATCTTATCCAAAGGTCACAACATTTGCAATGAGCTAAAAATAAGACATTTCTGAGGCCACTGATGGATACTAGATTAAAGGTGTAATGGGATCTGATCCATGATTCCAACAGTTGCATTTCCTACCATGCTGTACATGTATGGCAGGATGCACAATTGTGGGATCAAGCATCAGATCCCATTGCACCACTGAGTAGCAAGCTTGGCTCCCTGCACTCTCTTCCCCCAGGAATTGCAGCCAGTTAATCACAGAAGAACCAGTTAATCACATCTTAAATGTACCACCTGTCAGAGGCCTTAGTTGCAAACACTGTATTATATAGTTATGTAGGGAGCAATTGCTGACTTTGGAAACTTGGTTCCAGATCCTTGAAAACTTGTAGGTTCCAAATCTTTGAAATTGGTTGGAGTAAACAATCGTATAGTCCAGAAATGCATAAAAAACTCAGATTTTGTGAAGTGGTGGGGGTTTTTCCATTTTCCACCAGAGCTGAGTCAGCTCCTTCTAAATACGTCTTTGTGTATATAAGGAAAATGCCCTGTTTTTGCAAATACCGTTCAATAAATGTGCTGTCCTAAATGACATTTAAGCACGTATATTTATGTATGTGAGTGCTATGAAGAAGTGCCTTAATAAAAAAGTGGCCTTAATATATAATTGTCTCAGTTTTTTGTAAGGTCACCCACCCCTTTGTATCTGTATCCCTTCTTCCCACTTCCTCTTTCTACAATTATTTGTTTTCAATTTTTGTGTAACAAACAATTAGAGTTTAAGCTCGGTAGGTACTTTGCCTATTTAATTGCCTGTGCTGAGTATTGTATGACTAATGAGAGAGAGAGAGAGTATAAATACCTATGTGGGTATTTTTCTTAGTTTCTATTTTTTTTGCACCTCCTCCTCTGCTCGTCTCACACAATATTTTATTTTGTCTATCTTCTTTTCCTCTCAACTCAATTTCCCCGGGGACTGTTTGCTTCTAAATATAGAATGTTAGCCCAGAATTACCCAGATTAGTAGGGTTCATCATTCAAATCCAGGATTTTGTGGGTCTTTTGCAAAACCCAACAACCAAAGTCCACTAATTAAAATCAATAAACCAAATTTCTGACAGATCCACATCAGTGAAACAGAGGTATCTTTCTGTTTACTGCTTAAGCTCTGACTCTACAGTTTCTTCTACAGATGCATAAATTCTATGTGTGTCAGTATTCTCAGTAGTGTCAATGGAGCTGTTCAGGTGTATAAAATTATGCATGAGGAGAATTGTTTTGAGGCTTGGATTTTAAATTTGATTAGATGATAGCCCATGTTTCTTTCTACTTCTTTTCATCATGGGATACACTGTTTATTCACAACAATTAATTAGGGCCCATTGTTCTGTTGCCTGCATGTCTGCAGAGGGGCATAAGGAGAGGTTCCCCCCGTCCATACTCCTGCACGACTTACCCCCTGATGCATGAATTTGCAGCAAGCACGTGTCCTCCTAGGCCACTGCCAGACATTAATATAATCATGTGGTGGGATCTGAGGCATTTTGTCGTGGTTCCCAAAAATAGCATGTCCTGCCATGCCAGACATTCAAGTTCTGGCATGGCAGGACCTACAATTGTGAGTATCTGATATAAAATTCCTCAGATCCCATTGTGTGTCTGCCACTGCTCAGTGAAGGTGGCCCAGGGACCAGCTTCCAGCTGCATGCACTCATTTTGACCATGTCAGCCTGTGGGGGAGCCTAACATTTGGGTGGGTAGGTGCTTCCCAAACCTAGGCTCCCTCTGTGCATAGACATTTAAATGTCATGTGTGCATCCCATCCACACCTGTGTCCTTTGAACAGGGTGCCCAAGATGAGGGAGCTGCTCCCCAGTCTCAGGTTCCCTGTGAACTAGTATGTTCAACCCAACCCAACCGCACACAGGCTTTTCAAAGCTCCAGGCAAGGAGCCAAATCGAATCAGCGACCGAAGCGTCACATAACCCTACCAATCCCCCTGCACTAGGCAGGAAAAGACAACTAGTGTTAAGTGACCCCATCAAGGTGACTGTCCTTTTGAAGATTTCCAGGGTAGGTGACTGCACTACCACTGGTGGGAGTTTATTCCACAGACTGGACACCCTGACCATAAAGGGGTTTTTCATTGTTGACATTCCCTAGATAAATTGCCTTTGTAGCCTAGTGAAAGTATACTCAGTGGAAGCTGGCAAGTCAAGTTCATGTCCCAACAATTTTTAAGGAAAGTACAGTTGTTTCGTTAATGAAATGTATAATATAGATTCCATATCTTCAAAAGGCCAATAGGGGCATCTTGCACAGTATTACATAAGTCAGTGAAAATGGAGGTAGGCATGAAGACTCACCTGTGAAGATTTCTCCGCAGAACTAAGTTTGTGATGTATTTAGCAGAATCTTTATGACTCAGTTATTCAGAATTGTAATCATATCAGTACTGGCTCTCATTAGACTGATGACATTTACTCTTGTCTGGTTTATTTGATCTCTTCTTGGGAATATTGAAAAAAAATGTTAATCATTTCAGGAGAAGCTGTCTGAGGACAAAAACCACAAAGAAACTATGGAAGATGTTCACACGCCAGCAGATGAGGGTTCAAGAAGTGAAAGCAGCAGTGCTGAAGAGGAAAAAGAAAAGACAAAATTGCTGTTACAACGATTGAAAGCTCTGGAGGTAAGAAATAAAACAACTTTACACATAAAAGGTCCCCAGCTCTTTTATTGGTACTGAATCACAGTGTGGTATAAATCTTGTCTTTCACAGTTCACCTAGACTCATGTTACATAGTATTTTTTTATCATGATTCATTTACCAAGGATGAGCAAAAAGCTCAATTTTGAAACCACTGAAAGGATCCTTCTCTAATGTCAAGGATCATATATCCTTAAAAAGAACTTCATAAATAATTTTAATTCAGTTCCATCAAACCCACTGAGACTATATAATAAGAAAACTAGTGTCTTTCTATCTTGTTTCAAGTGTTAATTGTGTAAATCTTGTATAGCATGCACAGTTTAATAACTGTCATAAAACCAGCATTGTTTCCCTGTAGTGTTTATTGCTGAATTTGCAATAGCTAGACTAGTTGCCTGAAGAGGCACTTTTTCTATAGGTAGTAGTCACTGTCATAATGTGGAAAATGTCGCATTCCTTAGAAGACCACAAAGAGAACTGTTCACAGAGGTTACTTTGTGTATTTTTTTGTGGCATTGTTGAGAGTTTATAGGTAGAAAGTACGAGATATGATGACAGCTTCCCCCACTTCTACAATGCATGGCAATGGCAGTGAGTAAAGTGTTTCTGTGTTGTTAGGAGAAATGTGCAGTCAACATTGAAATCTTGCAAATGCAAACCATGATGCGAGCTTAATTTTATGGAAGAGTAGTCGCATAGATTTCAACATGTGCATGGTTGCAGGATCAGAACACATGTCCGAAATAATGTCAAATTCTAAAGTTTTTATTCCATTCTTACATCATTTTCTTCCATACTGTGCTTATCAGTCTGGAATACAAGGCCGCTTGTACACATGATGGAGGTTTAGTCCCCTAAAGTGAAATGGTGGGTTTTTAATTGTGACGATTAAAAACCTACTGTTTCAATTTAGGGGTTTCCATCACCGTTATGGTGAGGGGCCCTATACTTTTTTTTTTTTGGTGGAGCCTGCCCACCTCTCCTGTGGCTGTGGGAAGAGGTGCTGGCATGCCCTGAGCTGCAGGGAGCCCTGGACCTTTCCTCCATGGCAGCAGCACCCCCCAGGGCCACCTGGGCAGGTGGCTTACAGGTGGGTGCTGCCCAGTTCATAGGCAGCACTCAGCCCAATCCATCTGTTCCCTGAGCCCAAGCTGGGGCAGCACCCGCCTGCTACTAGCCCTCCCATGCTGCCCCAGGTGGCGTCACCACCACAGATGGAAAGGCCAGGGCTCTCTGCAGCTCAGGGACCGCTTGGCCCACTGGCAGCTCACCCTCTGGCCACGGGAGACGTGGGCAGGCTCCGTGGGATAAAAAAAAGGATTTTGGCCCTCACTGCTTCTGCCTTCAACCCACCTTTCCTGCAGGGGGGGAGGAGGGGGAGGTGAGCTGTCAAGGATTGCAATGTTACAAATAGCGAACTAAACTATTTTGGATGTGGTTTAGTTTGCAATGTAATAAACTCGTTTAAATCATTAAAACTCCCTGCACATGTACAGAATGATGCAGTTAAACTGCAAAAATGGCCAATTTTGATCATGTGTACAAGCAGCCCAAGTGGTTTCTAATGATCTTAGCAACCATTTTGCTTGAGTAGAGGCAGTAAACTATGAATAAAGACTTCATCACATGGGCTGTAGATTTTTGGTTAAGCAAAAAAGGAGGTTTTCCTTCTGTTTCTTACTCTACTTTCTGCCTTCATTTTCATTCCAGTCAAATTAAAAATCAAGCCAAATATTGGTGTCAAGGAAGTGTTTGTTTTTAAAAATAATAGAACATGAACAGTTGCTGTGGGTTCAGTTCTAAATGCAAAGGACTCTGATACTTAGTATTACAAAGGACATTTATAGTTGTAGTTTCACATTACTGTATACTTGAATTAAAGATGAGGGGTTTTTTTCCCCTTCTGTCCTCCTTCAGCCTCTACCCCTTCCTGCAGCTTCTGTCTCCATGCCTGCTGCCTCCCAGGCTCTGCCCCATCCTCCCCCACCAGTTACGGTCAGGTGCAGCTCTGGCTCCATTTCCTCCCAGACATGCTCTGCCCAGACATGATCTCTGTGCCCAGGAGGAAATGGAACCAGAGCCTCACCTGACAAGAGGTGGGAGGGGAAGGGACCAGAGACTGCAGTGGGGGTGAGAGGGGCATCAGGCAGGGGGCAGAGGTTGTAGGGTGCAGAGGCTGCAGCGGGGTGGGAGAGGGTGAAGTCTGAAGGGGTAGGTGGGGGAGAGAGGCTGTGGGGAGCAGGTAGGGGGTAGGGGCTGCACGGGGACAAGCAGCATGGGGTGTAGGTACAACTGGGGCAGGCTGCAGGGGGGACAAGTGAGAGGGGGACACGTTGTGGAGCCACCTGCCCCCCTGCTGCTGTTTTCCCCACTGCAGTGGGGGGCGGGGCAGGGAGGGTAACTAATTTAAGACTACCCTCCAATAATTAGATTCTATATATGAAAAATTATAACATATATAGATTCTAATTATTCAGGGGTTATCTTAAATTCAGAGTCATCTTGGATTCAGATGAATACAGTAATTCTCAGCAGCCCCCATAGAATAGTTATTTACTGTTAAGTAGACATTTTACCTGGATCCACAAAATTTGAACAAGTCTTTTTTTCACTTCACTCCTGTTTTTATCAATTCATGTTGAATGACTTAAGTCTCCTTGCAGATTTCTGTTTCTAAATATGCATGATTTATGCTCCCTTGGCCTCGATCACAATCAGTTTGCATGATTGTTTCAGTTCTTTCTGTCCTTTCAACTGATAAGAAGTTGTTCAATAAAGTCATAACCCTTTTATTAATTATGGCAAACTGCCTAGAAGAAAAAACATAACACTGTAGATGGACAGGATCTGGTTCTGGAAGGTCAGCTCCCTTCATTGATGTCAGCTTTGTGCAGTAGCTTGTAAAAAAAACACATATTAGTGAATGCCAATACTTCAAGAATTAATCTACATAAATAGTCTAAGGAGCTATCAAAGAAGAAAAATGAACTGCAGAGCCAACATTAATTGCACCCAAAGATAATTAAAACAAAGTGTTGTTAATTGTGTACTGGTTTAATGTTATATATCCTGGCCCTTGTTTTTTTTCTTAGGGATTATAAATTTTGATGTCAAAGACTGAAAGCTCTATGCTTTATTAATTAAGAGACATACATTTTCTTAGTTACGTGCAATTAGCAGTTCTAATCCTTTAGTATTGTGAGAGCTATTAATCTTAGTCTTTCATTAGTGTGTTTGAAAAGAATACAAAAAATGGGTATTTGTTACTACTTCTACTATGAGTACCAGATTCCTTCATCTTGGATATTCACATTATTGCATTTTATTATAATTAGTAAACATATTTCATAAAGTCAGCAAAATTAAAAATGGATATAGTAAAGTTACTGCAACCTTCTGCCCATTATCATACATAAAAAGAAAATTATCATTAAAAGGGTAGAATTAAATTGTGCTCCACCTATTAGACTTAGTGGAGTTAGACAATCATACTGTGCATTCAGGTGCCTAAATTCATTTATATGCCTAATAGGGGGAGCAGCATATGGCCCTTAGTGACATCCACGTAAAATCATGTTTCCTTCATCTTACATTACTATCTGATGCAACCAAGAGAAGGATTTTGCTCATTCTGTTGGAATCAAAGAAACACAGATCTGGAAGAAACTGTGTGCATCTATACATGGTATTAATTCAAAGTAGGCTTACTGCACAGTGAAAAATACTGGTCCTGGCTCCATGATTGGAGTGAAGGCTGGGAAATTGCTTCTTGCCCCCGGGAGCTGCCTGCTGCCAGGATGGGCTCCAAGCCCGGCCGGGACAATGTACCCCTGACGTGGCAGCATGCAGTTCCCGGCCTGCTTCTGGTCCTGGCTCCTGGCCTGCTGCCTGTTAGGGCTCTGAGCTCAGAGCACAGCCAGGACAATGTTGTTTGTTTTTTAGTCATACTCAGTGCTGACTGTATTTAATCAGGGGAAACAGCAGGATCACCAAGGCAGTTTTCCTAGCCACACCTGGAGAAAACCGCTGTCCAGACACAGGGTAGTATTCACGGAGGTAATATATAGTTAACCTCCCACTTCCACTTCCAATGGGAAGATCTTGGCTTTATGCCCACTTTATGGAAATGGGAAACTCCTCCCTAGATCGCTCCTGGGGCCTTATGGCTAAGGGCAAGCGAAACTCAGGAGCATCTGAATCCCAAGACTCCAGGCTTGGGCCTGCACATAGGATGCCTGCCAAAGGATTTGGAAACATCTAAAGCCCCAGGTGGTGTAGAGGATGTTTGCCGGTAGTAGGGCCACTTATGGTTTTCGACTGACTTACGGATTTGGAACTGATCTTGCTGATTTGCCTTGGAACACAAAAAATTTTCCAAAAATAAAAAGTCCCCCTGCCCCAGCAGCAGGCAGCTCCTGGTCCTGAATTGGGTAAGTTACAAATATAAATACCGCATGCTGAGTCCTCTCTGCCACCGGTGTCAGCCGTCGTTCCATCCCCAAGCTATCCCCCCCCTTTTGCTGCTGTGGCAGCCCTTTTTATTGCTGCCAGCCAGCGTCTGACAACTGACATCACTGGCCAGCCGTAATTGTATAAAGAGGCAGCTAACGAGCTGCGTGGGTTCTGTTTCCACCCCATGTATGTCTTGCCCCCAGCTGCCGGTGAGTGCCTTGCGTTACTTCGCCTCCTGGGACACAAGCACAATTAGTATTTAAAGTAGACTTATGGCTACAATACATAGAGGTACCTAGAATAACAGATAGTAAAATAGGAATAGTTCATTTAGACAGTTTAAATTGTATTCTGGTTCAGATGGGAATTAGCAAATACCTCCTTATCCTCATTAAACTAATAAAAGATAAGATAAAACATCTGATTAGAAATAATTTAATATCTGAGACTTATATTACCCTTTTATGCTTCTTTGTATGTCCAGCTCATTAAACCTATGAAAACCCTAACTTAAACATCACCCTGTCTATCCACCCAGAATGATCTTCCTCCATCAGAAACATAAAAGCTGGCAGAACTACAGTGCAGTGAAGCAACAATATTTTCAATTTATCATTTTTTTTCACAAAAGACATGAGACAAATTAGCTTTACATATATATCTGGAAACGTACGCCAATGACTCATGACTCTTCTCACTTTTTTAAAAGAAGAGAAGACTTGAATTAAGTGAGTTTTCAAATACTTAGCCAATTATACTGTTTCACTGCTTAACAGATTCCCAGAGTGCACACAGATCTCTGTCATTCCCTAGCCCTTCCTTATCTCCCATTTCTAGGGCAGACTTTTCCTGAACTAAAAACAGTGATGTATCATTATTAAAGGGAAGAGTTTGAACTAGTAACATAAAAGTTTTATAATATCCTGTACTCAGATCCTTGAATAAAAACAGATTAAAGGAGAGAAGATACCCAGGAACACCCTGGCTGTAGGCAGCATACTAGCCCGTTAGGTGGTCCATATGAAGAAGAAAAAAAAGATTCTTTGTCCTAGTTATAAAACATAAGTGACTTGTTTCAGTGCTATCAGTATTTAAGTTACTGACCACCACTACAGGAAACAGAAGAGGACTGGTGATTTTCTAATAAATTTTCTGTCACCAAACTAATAATTGTGATGAACCTGTTCAAGCCAAATACAGACATTTAGTTTTTCCTGGGAGACTCTCTGCTCTTCCATGGGAAACCACAAGTGTACAGATGGTCAGGATTTTTCTCCAAGAGCAAAAATGGCTGTTCCAGGAGAAAAACAACCTGTGACCAGACAGAGGTAGATTGTTCCAGGGGAGTTTCTCCTGTAAATGTGAATATGGTCTTTTCTGAGAGAAGCACAGCACAGCCCTTCAGCTTTACTCCTCCCTTCTGCACCCTCCTAGGGGACAGTGTGTCACTCGCTGGACTCTACTGCTCCAGTCCAACAAGGAGCATAACATGCCCCCTTCATAATCCCCACATCCCATGAGCAGTCTGGGTCAGCCAGTCTGGGCTGCCCTATGCACGGGTGCCATCTGTCTTCAGGCCGATTGAGGGAGCTTGTACAGCATGCTGAGATGTCTACAGGGGCCCTTGGTTGCACATGGTCAGCAAGCAAGCTGTCTTCTCTTCAAGGGCTCAGTATTTGAATGTCTGTTTAGGAATCTCTGGGTAAGTTTTTCTACCAGGAAAACAAAGAAGAGAGAAATCTCTCAGATCACTTGAATGTGCATAGGCAGATACAGTCTGATTTCAACCAAAGTTGCAGTTGATCCACTGTAAGGAAAAAACAGTTCTATACTTCATTTTCAGGTAATGTTGTGCTTAAATGATAGAAATGTTTCTGAAAGCAGTGGAGTGCATTTTTAGTCCATTTTTCCTCTTGATTCACTATCAAGTGCTTTGCCAAATAAACCACCACAATGCAACTTAGCATAGCTGTTTTCTCCATGAACAATACGGAACAGTTCCCTAATGTCTTTGCAGCCAGCCCACCCAAAAGTTATTTTTTCTCAGATATAGTTTTGCATGTGCTATAGATATGTTCAGTTAAACAAAATTCAGTATTCCCTCATTTACCCTTTATAGCAGTAATCGTTCTACATCCGTTATCAGTCATAGCAAATTCTATTTCTAATCTACTGACTGATAAATAGCATATGTTTGTAATCAAATGAAACAGATGACAAATAAGAAATGATTCATAGCCCATTACATCTCACTAGACGTAGTTGGAATTCGTGTCAAACTGTGATCTCTTGGATATCAAAACTCCCTTGTGCCATCAGCATTCTTAGTTGGCTGCTCGTGAAATCCCAGTTAATTTACTCCAGCATTTATGATCAAATGCTTTATAACTCCTACAAAGCAAAAGTAATTCCTCTGATAACTCCTCTGTGCATGTGGCCTTCTGCAAAAGATAAAATATTAATGATTGAAACAGAGTAAGGTAACTCTTTGGTAGATTCTCATTTACTGGTCTGCTTTTATCACAAAAAGGATTGGAGAATTTTTGTTTAAAAAAAAAAAAGCACCTGGGAAACCTGAGCAATACTGGGTATTTTGAATGTACATCCTCCCTCTGTGCAAGTAGATGTCACACTGACAAAGAGCTGCTTAGTTAAGTTGGCAAAGACAAACACTCAGAAGTTTGGGAATATCCATTCAACCTTCATTCAGCCTTCTTTACACTTTGGCCCTAGTCTTTAATTACATAATCAATTATTTGTTTTTAGAATTTCAGCCTCCTTCTAAATGGTCTAACTAGTCTAAGTGCTTAAACTAGTCATCTCTTATGTAGGGCACCCTAACCCTGTTACAGGGAAGAGGGGGCCAGGGAATAAAAGGCAGTGGGGCCCCTGTAAGGCCCAAACCTTTGTAGCACAGAGAAGGGGAGGATCACCTGCTGTAAGGAAAGACCCTGCCAGTATCCCCAGGCTAGAGGAGATCTCAGCTACCAAAGGAAGTCCTACTTGGACAGGTGGGGAGAAGTAGTTTGTGGTAGAAGGGGAGCAGGGACCCCAGACAGGAAATGCCAGGGGCTCACACTTGCAAAGCTCAGCCCACCATCAGCAGCTTCAGGACCCAGCTGAGATTGACTACAGCTGTGCCCAGGGAGCAGGAAGACTGATCTGCTCACCAGGTGAGCATGGTTGACTGAGATGTAAGATCTCCCCAGGCTAGAGAGAGGAGGCTGAGGCTAGAGAGAGGGGGCTGGCTCTGGTGGTGGAGAGAGACAGAGCCCTGCAGAGAGGGAAGCATGGAAACACCTCTGGGCAGGAGAGCTGCTGCCTGAAAGGAGGGACTTCTGGTCATGGGACAGACATTCAAAAAGCCTGAGCCTGAATTGATTCAATCTTTGCAGGTTAGTCTAACCTGCTAGACTGAACCGGTTTGAAACTGGACACACATTCTTTCTGGACTGAGGAAATTCAGGCACATGCCTGCAGTGGCTCAGGCTAGAAGCCAGGGGGCACTAGAGCAGTCCTCCCTTCCCTTCCAGTGCTGGGGGGTGTGATCAGGCCCTGGCAGGACTCTCATTCGGGAGGTCTGCCTGCATGGTCTCAGACTTCTCCCCACTGGCTGCTCAAGGGCTGGGATTGTTGCCAGCCCCCAGCCCCAGGCTAGTACTCTGAGGTAAAGGGAAGGGAGGAGATGCAGTGCATGCATCCGTTGATGATACAAAGCTTTTCAATCCCCCTCCCTGCTTTGTCATACTGTGTGCAGCAAACTGACAGGCAAGCAAGCCAGCCCAGGGCTGATAACATTTATTATCACCCAATTAGCAATAAAATGGCCTCTATCCATTACTTCAAAATTCTTAAACAGCTTACCGGCTGACCTGTTGATTAGCTCCAAAAGCCCTAAGCAGTTACTGTACTGTCTGCCTGTCCCAGTGAAACTGGAGAGAGAGACACACACAGACACACGTGCTATACTAGCTAATGCTGTATGTGTCTCTCACTGGAGAGAGAGACACACACATGCAGCATTAGCTAGCATAGCACATGCCTAGGGTCTGTGGGGCTGGGGTCTCTGCTGTGGGAGATGGGAGGGAAGGGGGGAGGGATTTCCTGCTTCAGCAGTGCAGGGGGGGAGGGGGAAACCAGGCAGACCCTGCTGTGTCTGCTGTCTCTGTCAGAGCCTTACACAGCATTAGCTAGCATACCACATGCTGGCTATGGTCCGTGCTGTGGCAGAGAGGAAGAAGAGATCCCTGCTTAAGCAGGATGTGGTGAGGGGGCATGGAGAAGCCAACAGACCCTGCTGTGCCTGCAAATCTCTACCAGAGTTCTGGCCAGGGAGCAGAGGGGAGGGGACAGCCCTGCTGTGGAGCAGAGAGCTCCACCCAACCCAGAGAGCATGCTGGGATGCTGAGGGACTCTGACTGAACTTAAACCAGCAAAGGGTCTGGGACAGACATTGCATAAACCAGTTTGACCCAAATCAGTTATGTCTGATACTATGTTCAACCAGGTTTATCTCAGACCAGTTTCAGCCATTTTCAAACTGAAACATGCACTGAACAACTGTCCTGTTACAGGTTTAACCCGGTTTCTGATCACGTAAATCGCTTTATGTGTAATGTTTGTCCCTAGCCCTGTTGACCAAGAATGAAAGAGCAAGTACTCAGAAAGTGCTAAGGATTTCCCTTTTTTTTTTCTTTTTGTGCCTTGGGAGGACCTGGGAAGGGGATACAAAGGATTGAGGGTTGTTTTATGTTCACCCTGGTGGAGCCCCAAGCAGATTGAAAACTGTTTGTTTTGGCATTGGAAGGGCCCGGGGGAAAGGGGTACCCTGAGGACCACAGACTGCTTATGAGAGCTTGGTATGGGCCTGCTCTTTGTTCTTTTTCCTTTCATTTCTGCTCATGATATTAGTAACATCTGGTGGACCAGAGAAGCTCTGAGGGGAGGCAAGGAGGCTGCAGAGCAGAGTGCCCAGCACACCATGATTTTTTTTCCTGCATTTTTTTCCCCAACTTCTTTTGACAGTTTCTGAGCAAGAGCCCTAGGAAGGGGCCAGAGCCCAGGCTAAAAAATAAGGCTGCAGGGCTGGACCTCTACCTACCAATGGAAAGACAGGCAGGAGAGAGAGACAGATCAGAGTCCCACATTACCCATTCAGACTGGGGGCCAGGGGCAGGATGGATAGATAGGGTGTATTTGGCACAGGCTTTGATTACTTGAAGGAAGCCTCTCGAGGAAACATTACCAATAATACCAAGATGTGGCTGGTGAGAGAGAGAGAAAGGGGCCAGACTAGGGAGCTGGAGTAGGTAGCCAGGTGCAGCCCCACCCCAAGGGATGTCCAGTTGCCCCCAGAGAAACACCCTATTACACCTAGTCACTCCCAGCTAGCTCTTTCCCCAGCTTCTGTCTCCCTGGCCCAGCTCCCCATTCTAGTTTCCTCTTTACCCACCCTATCGGTGTCTAATCACAGTCATCAGTCACAGCCCTATCAGGCCCTTTTCCCCCACCCTACTCTTTTTTAACAAAAGGCAGCTTTTTCTATAATGCTCCAGGGGCCCAGATATGGGGGTCATAGAAAATGGATGGCCCCTGCTGCCAGTTCTCACAGCGTGGTGTTCATTGCAACGGCAAGGGAAGTCCTGCTTTGCCTTAGGATGAAACATGCTCACTATGGATGGAATTTGGGGGAAATTTAGCTGCAGATGTCCAGAAAGTCTCTATTGAGCGTGGGCCATATTTCGTCAGAGCTTCACAGGGAAAGCAAAAATATATCCCTGATATAAAGGCACCAGGTTCCGATGCAGCAAGGGAAGCAATAACACCTTTTCAGAGAAAACACGGACAGTGTGTTCTACTACGGACAAAACAGCAACTGCCTGTTTGGCAACAGATAAACTGTTTGGGTTGGAATTAAAAACAAAAATCTTTCAGCATCGCTACACCTATGCAACCCAGTATGGAAACTTTCAGTGTCAGCAGTTAAGGTTTGGCAAATCTTTCAAGTGGGTAAAAACAGGGTCTTATATTAGAAAAATGTCAGCTACACCAAATAATGATGCCACGAGATCTGTAAAACAGTTTTGAAAATCAGTGAAGGATTCTTCTTGTTTTTTACATTTATTTTCATTGCTAATGCATTTCACTTTAATGTTCAGTTTCATCCGTTTGAGGACATGCCCCCGAAAGGCTTAGCCTTGTAGGGCTTGGCTACCTATCAGCCTAACATTTCCCTTCCAATTATGCAGCAAAGAAATAACAACTGCTGTGGAAAATCCCAGGACCCTTTTGTTGTTCACAGTTCTGCATGCTCAGAGAGCACATCTCCAGCAAGGGAAGAAAAAGGACTGATTTATGGCTCCACCCCTTCCCATGGATCAGGGCCGGCATAAAAAGTTTGAAGATGTGAATGGATCAGTTTGCACACTCCTAGTGTGCAAAGGGAACCCTTGGGAGAGGTTGTTGCTATTTGAAGTGCATCCTCTCTCATGGTCTTTCTGGAATGAGGGAGCCCTGCCTTACCTGATAAAGGGTATGGTTTCAATTACTTAGTCTAGCTCTAAATGTCTAAAACACACTCTGCCCAAGCACCTGCATAATTACAAGCAACTTAAACTGGTACTCCGAATTACTGTCAGATTCAATCTAAACATGTCTGTGTAAGCCACAATTATTTTGATTTTAAAATTTTAAATTAACAAATCAGTGATAAATACTTTGTCAGCTTTGAAGGCTTATTAAAGTCTGTCATTTGCACAGACATTTATGCAGTATGGATAATTCAGCATGAATTAACTTGATCTAACTGTATTAAATGTTCCAGCTGTTCCAGCCTTTCTTTCCTTTAGTTATTTCATTGCAACTTTTCAGAACCTATTTGCTTTTGATGGAGTAATAAGAAAGCAAGCAATCTTTATTTCAAACAGTGGTATTCTCAAGAAAAAGAAAAAGGTGCTAAAAGGCTCTTTCAAAAAGATTTTTTTTTTTGTAATGGAAACCATAATGGGAAATTATTTAAAGGTTTCTGTAAAATAGTCAAATTTCTGTCTGTGTGTGTGGTGGTACCTTCTTTCCTGGGTCCTCCAATTTCTGTAGAGAGGACTGTGGTTAGAGACTGGATTAAGAGTGAGGAAATCTAGGTTCAGTTCCCAGTTCTGCTACAAACTGGCTGGCTACTGGCTTCCCTTTCCCTCTGCCCTATTTTATAGATATTGGCCAAAAAGCATGAACCTAGGAAATGCAAGAAAAAGGGCCATGGCTAGTACAGTATAGTCACAACTGAAACATATTAGCCCTTTATGGGAGCATTGTACATACTGGGTAAGGAGGAAAACAGGGGTCAGAGAGGAGATAGTAAGAGGCTGGTAAGAAAGTTCTTTTTTCAGACTTCTGGCTAAATTTCTTTTGCTGCAGCTTGAGGCCGTTATTCCCAGTCCAGCCACAGAGAAAAATGTGTATCCATATTCACTATAATCACCCTTCAGGTGTTTGAAGACTTATCAAATCCTCCCTTAGTCTCTTCTTCAAACTAAATACCCTTAGTCCATTTAGCCTTTCCTCATTAGGACATACTTCCCAGGCCTTGACTCATTTTAGTTGCTCTGCACTGGGCTCTTTCAGAATCTGTCCTCATTCATCTTGAAGGGTGGGGCACAAAACTGGACATGGTACTCCAGATGAGGTCTCACCAGTGCTGAATAGAGTGAAAGAATAGCTCCCTCTGATTTACTACACTAGGAGGGTAGTAAAACACTGGAACAGGTTACCCAGAGAGTTGGTGGAAGCTCCATCCTTGGAGGTTTTTAAGATCTGACTAATCAAAGCTTGGCTGGGATGATCTAGTTGGGGAAGGTCCTGCTCTGAGCAGGGGGTTGGACTAGATGACCTCCTCAGGTTCCTTCCAACCCTAATTTTCTATAATTCTGTGATTTGCTAGCTGCACTCCTGTTAATACAATCCGGTATGTTGCCAACCTTTTCTGCAACAAGGGCACATTGCTAGCTTCTATTCAACTTATGGTCCACTGTAACCTACAGGACTTTCTCTAGAGCACTAAAGCCTAACCAGTCATTTCCAAATCTGTATTTGTGCATGCAGTTATTCCCTCCCAAGTGCAGGACTTTGCTTAATCTGAGCCAGTTTATTGCAGACCATTTTTTGCAGTCTATCCAGGTCATTCTTCCTCTTTACCATACTCTCTAGAGTGTCTGCAACTCCACCCAACACTTATTAATATGCATCCACTCAGTTCCATCATCCTGGGAATTTATTCACTTACGTTGTCATGCACCAGAAATTCGCTGGTGGGAGCAGACTCGATTAATCGAGTAACACTGCGCTGCGTGCAGTTGTACAAGTAGTGAAATGCGCATCAGCATGCAGAAAATGGCAGTGGTGCACTTTTGAACTAAAGCACCTCTAGTGTGTTTTAGATTGAAAGCATGCTGCTGCCATTTTCTCAGCTTGTACAATTGCATGCGCTGGAGCACCGGACACTTTTCAAAGCGCCCACCACTACGGCACGTGCATGTGTACAAGTGCCCTCAAAGCTTTAATAAAGATATTTAATAATCAGACTCAGGACATACCTCTGAATAACCCAATTCAATACCTGCTCCTCCCAATTAGACAATGAATCTTAATGACTACTGGTTGAATATTTCCTTAGCTTGTTAATGAGAATGTCATGGCAGGTAGTGTCAAAAGCCTTGCTAAAGTCAAGGTAAATCGCATCCACCACTCTCCTCCCACTCACTGAGCCTGTCACCTTATCTTAGCCCCCCTCTACATGTAAAGACAAAATGCAGGTAAAGACAAAAATGGGATTTATGCACAATGCACATAATCATGCCTCCTGCCATGCCATGTGTAATTTTGGGATCATGCATTAGATCCCATCATGTCTTACAGCTGGTGAAGGGGGAGCTTGATCCTGGCAAGAACCCTGCACCAGTAAGAAGGAAGTTCCCACAGCTGAAACCCCTCTCCCCACCCCCCCATCCCTGGGGAGCCCCACAAAACCTGAGGGTTTCGCATACCGCCAAGGCTGGAAGACTGCAGAAGCTAGGGTTTAGCAGCTGTGGGGGTTTCATGCACCCATGAGGCTGGGAGATCACTGCAGCTGTAATCTTCCTGCCCCAGGGGTGCAGGGACCTCCAGAGGCTGGAAGACCACAGCATCTGCAATCTCCTAGCCCTGGGGGCCCCACGCATCCTTGGGGCTAGAAGATCACAGCCACGCCCTGGAGCACTGCTGACATCTGTAACAGTGGGAGCCAGCATCTGCAACTGTGGGACTCTAGGTCTTGGCAGCTGTGAGGTGCTGCCAGGACCCAGAATCAGCAGCTGCTAGGTCTGAGAGTCCCCTTGCTTGCAGGACTCCCGGCCCCAGCTGGGTATGCTGCATCCTTGCACTTGGGAGCCTTGTCAGCTGTTGGGGCTCCCAGCCACAGAGGAGACCATGCTACACCTGCAAATTAAACCTTGATAGCAACCAGTTATAAAGTTAGTACACATTTTTGAGGTCTGCCTTTATAGCTGGTTGGACCTTTCTGTGGTGTGATAGCTACTTTGCATGTATAGCTGGTCTCAAGGTAATGCTCAATTTACCAGTTAATTTCACAATACCTGTAACATGCAGAGGGGGTCAGAAGGAAATCAGGTTGGTCATGCATGACTTGCTCTTGGTTAATCCATGCTGACTGTTCCTGATTATCTTTTTCTCCTCAAGGTGCTTTACAGTAGATTTCTTGAGAACCTGCTTTATGATCTTTCCAGGTACTGAGGTCATACTGATTAGTGTTTGACTCCCTGGACTCTCTTTCTTCCATTTCTTAAAGATGGGTAATATATTTGCTCTTTTCCAATCATCTATGACCTTTCCCAGCATCCAAAAGTTCCCAAAGAGGGTAACCAAAGGCCCTGAAATTACCTTAGCCAATTCCTTCAGTACCCTACTGTGCCCCCTCTTCCAGCCCTGCCACTTTGAAAAGCAAAGTATGTAATCTGTAACGTGCTGGCACTAGTCTAGGCTGTTAGACTCTTTACTGCTAACTGTGTTTGTCATCAGGTAGCTGTTCCTATTTGTGACGACTGAAGTCAAAAAGGCATTAAATATTTCAGCCTTCTCTGCATCACCCATAACTAGATTGCATTCTTCGTTCCATAGGGGACCTACAGTTTCTTTGGTCTTCCTCTTACTCTTGACATACTTGTAGAATCACTTCTCATTCCTTTTAAGTCCTTGGCCAGTTTCAACTCAAATCCTACCTAGGTCTTCCTAACCTTTTCCCTATGTGCCTATGAGAA
>NW_017728949.1:66512620-66514916 GCF_001723895.1 Crocodylus porosus | reverse complement strand
TGCTGCATCCTTGCACTTGGGAGCCTTGTCAGCTGTTGGGGCTCCCAGCCACAGAGGAGACCATGCTACACCTGCAAATTAAACCTTGATAGCAACCAGTTATAAAGTTAGTACACATTTTTGAGGTCTGCCTTTATAGCTGGTTGGACCTTTCTGTGGTGTGATAGCTACTTTGCATGTATAGCTGGTCTCAAGGTAATGCTCAATTTACCAGTTAATTTCACAATACCTGTAACATGCAGAGGGGGTCAGAAGGAAATCAGGTTGGTCATGCATGACTTGCTCTTGGTTAATCCATGCTGACTGTTCCTGATTATCTTTTTCTCCTCAAGGTGCTTTACAGTAGATTTCTTGAGAACCTGCTTTATGATCTTTCCAGGTACTGAGGTCATACTGATTAGTGTTTGACTCCCTGGACTCTCTTTCTTCCATTTCTTAAAGATGGGTAATATATTTGCTCTTTTCCAATCATCTATGACCTTTCCCAGCATCCAAAAGTTCCCAAAGAGGGTAACCAAAGGCCCTGAAATTACCTTAGCCAATTCCTTCAGTACCCTACTGTGCCCCCTCTTCCAGCCCTGCCACTTTGAAAAGCAAAGTATGTAATCTGTAACGTGCTGGCACTAGTCTAGGCTGTTAGACTCTTTACTGCTAACTGTGTTTGTCATCAGGTAGCTGTTCCTATTTGTGACGACTGAAGTCAAAAAGGCATTAAATATTTCAGCCTTCTCTGCATCACCCATAACTAGATTGCATTCTTCGTTCCATAGGGGACCTACAGTTTCTTTGGTCTTCCTCTTACTCTTGACATACTTGTAGAATCACTTCTCATTCCTTTTAAGTCCTTGGCCAGTTTCAACTCAAATCCTACCTAGGTCTTCCTAACCTTTTCCCTATGTGCCTATGAGAACTCTTCCCTAGTAATAATCCCAAATTTCCACATTTTGTAGGATTTCTTTTTGAGTTTCAACTCATTGAAACAATTGCTGCCTAGCCAGACTGGCCTTCTGTTATGTTTCCCATTCTTCCATAGCATCAGAATAGCTTGTTCTGCCCCCTTAAGGAGGGGCCTCCGTAAAGTACAGCCAGCTCTCCTGGACTCCTTTTCCCCTTAGGCTTGCCTCCCAGGGAATTCAGTCCACCAGTTCTCAGAGTTTGTTGAAGTCTGCATTTCTGAATTTCAATGTCATTATTCTACTGCTGCTCTTCCTTCTTCACCTTAGGATCCTGAATCTGTCATTTCATGGTCACTGACATCCAAGTTATCTTCTAGCTTCATGTTTTCTACTAATTCCTCCCTGTTTGAGTTCCCCCACTAATTGGTCTCAGTTCTACCATCTGTATCAAAAAGTTATACCAACTAAATTCCAAGAATTTATTGCATTGCTTGTTCATTTCTGTGTTTCCCTCCCAGCAGATGTCCCAATAATTAAGGTCCCCCACAACAACCAGCCATTTTAATTTGGAATCTACTCCCAGTTGTTTAAAGAAAGCCTTATCCACCTCTTCCTGGTTTGGTGGCCTGTAGCATATGCCCACCATAACATCCCCTTTGTTGCTCTGCCCTCTTACCTTTGCCCAGAGGCTTTCAATGAGCCTACTTTCTACTTCATACTGCATCTCTGAATGTGTGTACAGCACCCTTATGTATAAAGCAACACCTCTTCCTTTTTCCCTTGGTTTTCCTTTCTGGAAAAGTTATACCCATCTATGACAATACTCCAGGCATGTGAACTATTCCAAATAGGGGGTGGGTGAGTGTGTCTAGGTGTGCACACCCAAGAGCAGGATGAGGGCAGTGGTGCACACACGCTGCCCGGATGGGCAGGCAGGCAGGGGGGTGGCTCGCGTGCAGTGGCCGCCACTGCCATGCCCTGCACTGCCACTGCTGCCACTTCCTACACCACTTTCTTACAGCTGGTCACATGTGCAGCTCCATGGGGTGGTGATGGGCCTCACACCTGGCCAGCCCATGGAGCCACACATGCAACTGGCTGTGAGAAAGCAGCATGGGATACAGAAGTGACGGCAGCATGGGGCAGGGGTGAGTCAGTGGCGGCCGCTGCATGTGAGCTAGGAGGAGCAGTCAGCCAGGTTGGACCGCTCACGGAAGTTCCTTACTGAGATACAGGACCTCCACTTAACCCAGGAGGTGCACAGTCCTACCACAAGCAATGCCCTCCTGGACCTGGTTCTGGCCACAGGCAGCAACCTGGTGAGGGGACTTCAGGTTCTTGACCACCTGGGTGATTGTGATCATCACCTACTGGAATTCACCATCCAGCGCAGGGTGTCA
>NW_017728949.1:66507645-66511680 GCF_001723895.1 Crocodylus porosus | reverse complement strand
CAGGTGTCGCGGTGGAGATAGTCTTTCTGGATTTCAGGAAGGCCTTTGACACTGTCTCCCACCGTGTTCTCATTAAAAAGCTAGGTGACTTTGGCATTGATGCCTAGACAGTCAGATGGGTCGCAAATTGGCTGAGGGACCACACCCAGAGTGGTGGTGGACGGGTCATATTCACCCTGGAGGAATGTGGGCAGTGGGGTCTCCCAGGGCTCAGTCCTTGGGCCTGCACTGTTTAATCTCTTTATTAGCAACTTGGATGAGGGGGTGAAAAGCACCCTGTTCAAATTCGCTGATGACACCAAGATCTAGGGTGAGGTGGGCATACTAGAATGGAGGGACAGGATACATCTGGACCTGGACTGGTTACAGGGGTGGGCAAATAAGAATAGGATGGGATTCAATACTGACAAGTGCAGGGTGCTGCACTTGGGCAGTAAGAACCAGCAGCATATTTATAGGCTGGGGAACTCCCTTCTCAAAAGGACAGTGGCAGAAAGAGATCTTGGAGTCATTATTGATTCCAAAATGAACATGGGCCAGCAATGTGAGTATGCGGTCAGTAAGGCTACCTGCACCTAGTCATGGATCCACAGATGCATCACGAGCAGGTCCAAGGAGGTGATTCTCCCCCTCTTTGCAACACTGGTCAGGCCACAGTTGGAGTACTGCATCCAGTTCTGGGCACCGTACTTCAAGAGGGATGTCGCAAGCATCGAGAGGGTCCACAGGAAGGCCACTCGCATGTTCCAGGGACAGTAGGGCAGATCCTATGAGGAGAGGCTACGGGACCTTAACCTGTTCAGTCTTTACAAGAGAAGGCTGAGAGGGGACTTATTGGCCATCTACAAACTTACCAGGGGGGACCAGTGGGAAATGGGAGAGACCCTGTTCACCCGTGCACCTCCCGGAGTAACAAGGAATAATGGCCATAAGTTGCTAGAGACCAGGTTTAGACTAGACATTAGAAGGCACTACTTGACAGTCAGGGCGGCTAGGATCTGGAACCAACTTCCAAGGGAAGTGGTGCTGGCTCCTACCCTGGGGGCCTTTAAGACAAGGCTTGACAATTACCTAACTGGGGTCGTATGAGCCCAGTATTCTCTTCTGCCCAGGGCAGGGGGTTGGACTTGATGATCTACTTAGGTCCCTTCTGACCCTACATCTATGAATATATGAATCTATGAGCTCTCCCCTCCACATCCCCCCTCCCCAGTCCAGCTGGCTGTGTGGTGTGTGTGCCCCTCCAGCCCTGCTCCTGGCAGCAGGCACAGAAAGCAAGCTGAGGTGGGGGATAGGGAGGCGCTTTGGTGTTCCGCGTGAGTAAGAAGCAAAGTATGGAAATGTGCCAGGGGAAATGCCGTTGCCGTGCCCTAGGGCGTGCTCTGTCTCCACCCATGCTTATTCCTACAGCCTTTCTAAGTACCTCTAGTGGTACACATACCCCAGTTGACAATCCCTGTCTTAACACATTCACCCTATTCAAAGTACATTCCAATTAAGACAAATATTGGCAACAAGAAAATGGCTCCCAAAAGTTGTTACATACCTGAATTGTGGCCAGTGAGCCCCCCAAATTGTATGACATACATGAATTCTACCAGCAAGCAAATGTAGTGATTAACATCCCCTTTCAAAAACCTTCCTTTTTGGCACCAAATAGCAAGCTACCGAGGTAGCATAAAATGGTTACCTTGAGTTTTCCAATGAAAAGTTTAATTCATGTGTGAAAATCTCATTGCTTGCAAGTGAGTGAGACTTAATGAAAGTTTCAGTAAACTGAACTATAGTAGACCTAATTTCTGCTAGAGAAGTGTTACAAAGAACCTATCCCATTATTCTAATTATAGTATTTGGCCCTCTTGCCCTTTGCAGTTCATCATGGCAAAATGTATTTTGTTTTAATAAATTAAGCTTTTGGGAAAAAAACTCACTTAGGATCATAAGCTAAATGTTCAAATGTATTAAAAGGGTAATTTCCCTCATATCATCACCATTAAGCAAATGAGGAAGTATGTCACATATTTCCCATATTATGCTTTTATTACCCTATAGAGAGGCAGACTATTTCATAGCCAAAGAACTCTGAGACAAAAAGAGTATGAAGACATTTATTTCCTTTGGGTGAACTGAAATTTCAGAGAAGAAGCAGACTCGTTTTCATCTTTTAAAGTGGCATTATATAGATTCTAAGCTTGATTTTTTTTAATATATTCTCATAAGCATTATGATGTAAATTGAGTACATTGTCCTTCTCTTTGTATGATAAGACTTTTTTTAATCCAAGAAAGCATACAGCTTATAGCAGCAAGGTTTCTAAGGTCCCAGACATAATTGGGACAAGAAACTCATTGGTTCCTGGAAGTGAAGTGCTTCATATGCAATTATTGCCTACAAGAAATTTGATTGACCTTATGTGGAGAGTTTAGCATAATCACAGAATTGCCTAAAATATTCTGCAACAGTCAGTATTCCTTCAGTCCCCACATGTAATTTGATTTATCTAGAAACGGCCTCTCTCCCCAGCCCCCTGCCACCCACATGACTAGATTCATTATTCTAAAATCGGTCACCAAAGGTCACTCTAGTTAATCCCAATAATATGATCCTTTTACTTTTGAACTTCTTCTCCCAGGGAGATTTTTTATCTTTGGATTTCTGAGCTATGTAGAGACCCAAACGTCCTTTCACAGATGGCTGGGAGGAGAGGTATTCCAAATTCTGTAGCTGTCAGATAATAAAATAATTATGAGTTATATAATTGATTTCACAAACTTTAGGTTTTTTCCACTTGTATATAGAACACTCTCCTCAAACAACAGTGCTGTTGGCTGGTAGCACTGACAGAAAACTTTTATCTTTCTAAGGTGCAAGCAGTTTTGAAAAAACATGATAACATTATAACATAACAGCATGATCATTAATGCATATTCTACTAGTGCTTTTTAGAAACACACAGCTTTCACATTTTTTTACTTAACTATTTTTTGTTGGTCCTCCATAGCTATTACTCTCAAACAAAGAAAAAGGCCCAAATTGGGCACATCTACACATGGAAATGCTCCTGTGTGGGTTTACTCTAGAGTAAATTTGCGCTGGAGTAAACCCACCCTGGGTAGGCATCTACACGTATGGGGAAGTGGGGGCAGATTCGCTGCTCATGGCCTTGTACATTCATTCAGTTCACTACTTTTCCAGGAGAAACCATGAGTGTAGAGATGTTCAGGATTTTTCTCCCAGAGAAACTAAGGCCACACCAGGAGAAAAATAACCTGGGAACAACCAAGGTTAAATCACTCCCATGAGAAGAATTTCTCCTGGAAGAGTGAATATCTGTATGTGGTTTCTCATAAAAGACAACATAGTTGTCTTAACATCCCCCTGTCCAAGGAGAGACTGTGTCATTTGCTGGACTCTGTTGCTCCAGCAGGGAGTGGAATATGCCTTCTTTGCAATTCCCACATTGCGCTCCAAGGAAACACAGCCTGCCCTTGAGCAGTTTGGGTCATCACAAACCCATCACTCAGAGCACTTGCTTTCTCCCAGCAGAATTCTTTTAATGAGTCTGAACTGAGCATGTGCATGTATCCCAACCATTTATACCTTCAAGTTCCTACTTCCATCCGATTTCTACGTAAAACAGACATGTTTTAAGCAGATTATAATGACTTCTCTACCCTAAGAAGCAGAAGAAATTTCATCAAAGCGCATCCTTCAAAACAGATTCATAATTTCTCTCTTTCTTGATATGTAGGAAATGACAGTATATGAACTATTTCAGATATTAAAACTGCATACAGTTACCTTCAGTTGGGGAGTGTAGATTGTTGGGAGATAGAATAGAATAATAATAGTAATATGTATTCCCGTCACCTGTAGGTCATTGTTGAATGCATTCAGGGCTTGATTACTGTAGTTATTGATTGCTATAGTGCAACGAGTTAAGAGTATCAGGCTAACCCCTAGTAGAAAATTATTCATATCACCATAGGTAGAGGAAGAAAATATTATTTGGGCGGGCTAAGCATGTGTGCACAC
>NW_017728949.1:66413152-66507355 GCF_001723895.1 Crocodylus porosus | reverse complement strand
CAGGCAGGCAGGGGACCCAGCACAGGCACAGTCAGCGCACAGCAGGCACATGGCATCATGTGGCTCTGGAGGCAGCAGGGTGCAGAGCCCCAGCCCACAGTGGAAGCCCCCCTCTGCCCTGCACACAGATCAGGAGGCACATGTCCCCCACTCCCTTGATTCACCCAAGGCATGGGACTACCTGATGCACAGTTCCCCACACTAAGAGGGGCATCCTGAGAGTATGATCAGCAAGCTTGGTATGTAGAGAAGAATGGGATATTTGAAGGATAACATTATTAGGTACCATAGCCTTGTTTCGAAATTGGAAATAGTTCATTTTTCAGCCACAGTCCTTCAGATTTCAATTTTTCACCAAAAGGCTGAAACCTTCCACAAGAAAAAAGTCTCAATTTTCTTACTGGCTCTAATGCTCTTTCTGTGTGGTAATGTGACACCTTTCAAAAAGTTACTCAGCTTTCAGAAGTTGCTAATTCTGTGAACTGAAGGGCAGAACACTCTTCAGCAGATTTTCTGATGAGGTGAAATCTCTAAATCACATTTCAGTGATTGAGTGTGATATCATTATGCATCCCATACAGGGTTTGTTTAACTGGAGAGTCAATATAAGGCAGATTTTTCTCCTTTAGCCCGTACACACAATTACTTTAGTTATCAAACATATTTTGCAATCTTTATAATTTGCTGTAAGATATTTTAATTATTAGATAGCTTATATCATTGCTTATTTTTATTGACTTAACCTAGATTGACACTTTTACAGTACAATAAACTTTTTATAAAATGTGGTTTGATTCTCCATCAGTATTTTAGCCTGTTGTAATTTATACATAAAAAACCCTAAAATTATATTTAAAATCTAGGATCTACTAAAATATGTTATTACTGGATTTACAGAAAAAGATGAGAACTAACATCTTTTATATTATCTGCAACACAACTAAGTGTAATAATTTATAACTAAGTATTAATGCAGAAAGATTCCAGGCTCTCCATAAGAATAATTTCATATTTTCATATTCAAAACAATTGCTTTTCCCCTACGTTATTTTTATGGGTTTCTTTGGCTGAGATAACAAATGCTTTTTAACTAGTTTCAAAGTATTAAATATGGAGAATACAAGAATAATGATTTGGTGCCAGCAAATCATTTAGATACAAGTGTAGTCAATAGACAAAAGGTAAGATAGGAGTTAAGAAAAATCACATTTGGATTTATTAAATCTTTGAAAGTCACTCTAGAGAAATAAATGCCAACCGCCTTCTGTAGTGAGTCCCTGCTCAGTTATAATTAAAAAATCTGATATTTTGAAGATCAAGGACTTTCTTAAGTGTTTAAAAGACTTTTATAATCATTTTCAGTATCCTCCAATCATTGTATGTATAGTAAGTACCTCATCTGTAAGTAACAGAACTTACCTACTTTAACAATCATATCCTGTTCATATTATCATCCTCAAAAGCATCCACTACTGCCACCAGTCGAGACAGCATATTAGATTAGATGGACCATTCGTCTGACCCAAAATGGCATTATATTCTTATTCCCAATTTACATGCAAATGAAATGAATTGTATGAACCAGCAAAGCAAGGCACCAGCCATAATTCATGAACTATTAAACTAAAAATAATATATAGCTGGAATTTGTGTCCAACAGATCTAAATAGGAAAATCCCTTAAGTCATTAGCATTCTTTGCTGGTTTCAAAGGAAAGCCCATTCCCTTTACTATAGCAGTTAGAATCAAGTTTCTCAACTATTTCATAATGAGAAGAAACTCTCAATTCGTTTTGGAAGAAGATGAATTGTTAACGAGGCCTTGATGATAATACAATGTTTTATTCAACTTGAACGACTAGACAGGGTAAAGGCCATGGCCTAGGAACTCAGCTGACAGAAATTGGTGTCACTCCCCTGAATTCAGTTGTTACTAATGCAGCTCTGACTTCTATTGCCTGAGAGTCTGGGCCCCTGTTTTTTATAACTGTGGTACATTTAGGTATATATTGGCACAATTGCTCATCCTGGGGATGATCGAGACACCCCTCAGGGGCTGCTTAGCCCTTGCCACCCTGGTTCTCCTTGGGCTATTCCCCTTCTTTTCTCCTGCCACACCTTGATATCATTATCTCTATGAAAGGGAGACTGCCCCAGGGCTTCCCAAGCCTGATCTTGTTCTTACAACCACAGGTGTCCGTGGTCATTGCTTTAAGGGCTCATTGTGTGGGCTCTGTCCTCCCCAATACCCACACCCTTGCCTCACAGCTGTTATCAAGGTGGTAGCAGTCACCAGGCCTTTTGGGCCACTGCCTCAGCCCTTGTGATTGGGTTTCTGTGCCTGGGCTCTTTGCCTGTCTTAGCTACTCACTGGTGTCATTTCCAGGCTTGCCTGCATTTCCCGGATACTTCATCTACAATAGCTACTGCTGGGAGCAGTCTCCCCCCCTGTATTCCCCACCCGGGCACTTCGCCTCCTCAGGCTACTCCCAGGCACTGCTTCCCACCCTACCAGGCTCTTAGCCCAGCTTCTTCCTGGGCTTCGGCATGCTGGCCCTGAGCTCCAGGCTGCTTTACGCTTACTCTGCTCCTTGCTGGGCTTCAGGGTGCTGGCTCTGAGCCAGTTTGCCCGCCTGTCCTTTCCAAGGCCTGCTCTTGTCCTGAGCTCAGGCCCTGCTCCCAAGCATCTTTGCCCTGGCCTAGGCTCTGGTCTTGTTCCCAGGTTTCCAGCCCTATTCCTGGGCCTATTGAGATCTCCTCCATGACTTCCACAACCGCCAGAGATGTTTCAGTGCTGCTTACCCCAGCTTGGCTATTATACCAGCAACTCCTCTTGTGCCACTCAGGGCTAGTCCACCTGAGCAGCTGACCTGGGCTTATATAGCTCAAGCCCAGCCCCCTTCTGGTCTGGTGTCTCCTTAATTGGCCCCTGCCACACCTGCTGCTTTTCAGGCAGTCTGCCTCAAAGTGACAGGTGCACCAAGCACCCTGTCACAATACAATACATAAAATGCCTGCAAACCTATGACATATTGGTGTGATCAGAAGATCAGTGACTCAGGATCTTGATTTTTTGCGGTCATTCGGTTGATCCACAGTAGTTAAAATGCAAATAGCTACTTTGATTTTAAGAGGTCAGTTTAACTTGTCAATGTGGTTTCTGATGACCTTGCAAAAATGTAAATAAAGTGGATACATCAAACAAGGAATAACCTGATTTGGCTACAGTACATTGTATTTTTATACATACATATATAGAGAGAGAGAGCACACACACACACACACACACAGAATGTGTGCATGCACATGTGTGTATATGCATATAACATACACACGCACATGAACTGAGTCAGTGTATAACCTGACAAAGATTTGGAGTGCTACTAAATAATGCATAGAGGGAAGGATTGAAAGAGAGAAACAACCATTTTGGAGCCATTTTTTCATTTTTTCTAGTGCCTGCAATCTTTTATAATTTTGGCTTTTTTCACACTTTGTTATCTCACCCATCCCTGAAAGGGATTTTTAGGAGAGTCTTAGTTTTCAGGAGGTGGGGTTGTCTTGCTATTTTGCAGTATTTTTCTTTCCTCTCTTGCACCTGTAGTAGTAATAACATGGCCAGGGAAGTGGTTTTCTCGGAGGATGGCCCCCATTCTACATTTTAAAAGTGAACAGCTGTTACCCTCCCACTGAGACCAAGAGCTGCCATCTGATCTTTTTGCCCAACATGCCTGCATTGCCCATGTGGATAGACAGGAGGATACTTTACCTGGCTGGCATTCTGCCCCATTAATATTTGAGATAGACAGGTGAATAATGCCATCTAGAGGGCACAGGCTCTTCCTTTTCCATAAAGGTAATGCCTTCCATTAATGATAGTGTTGGTGATCAGAAACGTTCAAGGATTTACTTATTCCAGTCCTAATAGGTATATTTTGCATGTGCAGGATCAAAACCAGAAACATATTTTGGAAAAACAACTGGAAATGCTCGATTATTAGCAAAAAAAATTCTTCCCTTTTTAATTAGCATGCATTGTTGTGCCCACACAGTAAGTCTCTCAAGCAGTTCTTACAAAATAGTTTTTGCTAATTTTAACATTCATTTCTCTTAGTCTGAAATCTTTATGTGAAAGATAGTTATTTTCCAGAAGTGCCAATAATAAGTTCCCAGTTGTTTTGCTCAGATGTTCTGTGGTTTGTTTCAAAGACTGGGTTCTTACCAGTTAGGTATTTTGGTATTCAAAATCCTCTGATGAAAAGTTGTTCTGATGGCCATTTGTGTCAATGAAGAAATGAGTCCAAGAGTTGAGGATTAGTAGTTAAAATAAGAGAACAGAATTATACATGGATTTAATGCTATTGTGCTTGTTAATTAGGCCAATTGCATGAGTCTTTCATCTTCACACTCAGGACTGCTTCTCTCGTCTCCAAGTGGTCACTGACAGGAGTACTCATCGTCCGTCTCAAAGCATGTTTGGGCCTGTAAAATTTGCACTTTATCTGGCTGTACCCTCACATCCTTACAACTGTTAGGTCTTCTTTACAGCTGAGTTAACATTCTGATGACTTCCTGCCCTTCATAGTCTCGCAGCTTTTTCACCAGGCACATCAGATCTTCCATGCTGTCTTGCCTTGAACTTGTCTATAGATTATCACTCCCAAAATGTCTCATATCATCATAGTTTCTCTGTAGGCAGCTAGAGTCTTGCTTATATGTGGTGTTTCATTTGAAATGCACAGTTTGCACTTCTGTTAATAGGTTGTGATGATCTGGGAATCACACATGCAATTCTTCCGTTAGAAGAATTGTTGTTCTCCTGAACAAAACGATCTGGTTTGAGCACTTAGGATTTGTCTGTGCCATCCTCATGCTGTGTCTTAGAAAGGTGATTTCATTCGTACAGCGTTTACCTGCTTGCTGTCAGTTCTGCTCTATGCAGTATTTTTCATACCCCAGTCTCTTTCTAGCTTTGTTTGTGTATTCAATAAATAATTCTCTCAGCCAAAATCCATTGCCAGTTGCTTAGCACTCTTTCATGGTTTTATCATTGCATTTCATTTTGCCACATTTCAACTCCTCCCATCTCTTAAAAGGAACAATGGTAGATATGTCTTTCTTTGTTCTTAAACAGACAATGCCAGTTTTTTTTCTCTTCAGTTCCCAACACAGATCATCAAAATCCTAATTAGTCTGCAGTGTCTTTAAATTTTTCAAAAAGGACCCAAAGTCTAGGCTTGCTGCCATTTCTTTAATTATTTCTTTCATTTTTCAGATTAGTTACCCTTCTATTTAAAAGAAATTTATCACAAATATTAACATAAGCTGGAATACTTTGTTCAAATCCTACTTGTGTTTTGAAATAATTCTCCTGGATTTTAACAGCTCAACCCAGTGCCCACTGAGTGTGTAGGTTGCAGAGTGAAATGGGAGAAGGAGACTCAAAAGGGGACTTGGATCCTGTGATACTGGGTGCATCTACGTGTGCCCCTATGGCGCTGTTGTTACTGCACCATCATTTAGTACTTCCTTTAAGAGTACTAAATGATGGTGCAGTAACAGCAGTTACTATGCCGTGCCTGCAGCGCAGTTATTTTTAGCTGCTACATTGCCGTAGCGGCACACTATACAGAGGGAGCTCATCACTATGGCAACATAGCTGTGGCATCATGGTTTGTGCCCACTGATGCTACGTTGCCATGGTACACTGCTACAGTGACGTAGCATCATGTGTAGACATGCCCACTGAGATCTAAAGAATGCAAGCTGGGGCCATCATGGTATCGTAGAAAATGAGGGTTGGAAGGGACCTCAGGAGGTCACAACTAGTCCAACCCCCTGCTCAAAGCAGGATCATCCCCAGCTAGATCATCCCAGCCAAGGCTTTGTCTATCCAGGTCTTAAAAACCTCCAAGGATGGAACTTCCATCACCTCTGTGGGTAACCTGTTTCAGTGTTTTACTACCCTCCTAGTGAGAAAATCCTTCCTAATATCTAACCTAAACTCCCTTTCCTGCAACTTGAGACCATTGCTCCTTGTTCTGTCATCTGCCACCACTGAAAACAGTCTAACTCCATCCTCTTTCAAACCCCTCTTCAGGTCATTGAAGGCTGCTATTAAATCCCCACTCAGTCTTCTCTTCTCTAGACTAAATAAGCCCAGTTCCCTCAGCTTGTCCTCACATGTCACGTGACCCAGCCCCCTCACCATTTTTGTTGCCCTCTGCTGAACTCTCCCAAGTTTGTCTACATCCCTTCTGTAGTGAGGGGCCCAAAACGAAACACGGTACTCGAGATGTGTGGCCTCATCAGTGCTGAATAGAGGGAAATAATCACTTCCCTTGACCTTCTGGCAACACATCTACCAATGCAGCCCAGTATGCCATTGGCCTTCTTTGCAACAAGGGAACATTGCTGGCTCATATTCAGCTTATTGTCCACTGTAACCCCCAGGTCCTTTTCTGCAGAGGTGCTGCCCAGCCAGGCAGCCCCCAGCCTGTACCGGTGCATGGGATTGTTCTGTCCTATGTGCAGGACTGTAGGCTGTAGCAGGTCAAGCCCTGGGACAGCCACATCACCCCAGGGTGGCTGTCCGGCTCCCACCCTAGCCTCTCAGGATCCCACTCTGCTGTCCTGTCTGGCATGCCTAGATGTTATAATTGGACTGGGAGGCTGTCCCTAGAGGTTGGGGGCAGGGTTTGTTGCAAGTCTTAGATCCTTGTCTGGGATGAGGCCTCTGGCCTTGGCCCTCTTTACTCTGGTTGGTCCCTCCACCCCAGGTCCACTGTCCCAGGACCGTAGGCTCCTGGACCCTTCACAGACTCTGGGCTTCCTCAGCCTCTAGCTCACCCTTTGTGGGCTTTGGGCCCCCTTGACTCCAGGATTGCCCTTTGTGGGCTCTGGACTTGTATCCTGCCACACAGTGCAGTCCTTCAGCTGATAGCAGTGCTCTCCTCATGTGCTGCTTGTGACCTTCAAGCTTTTTAGCGCTCACAACTGGGCCATGGCCCTCTCAGCCTTAACCTATTTATACTACTTGGCCCTGCTTTGAAGTCCTTATTACCTGAGGTACCTCTGGCACCCTTCTGGGTAGCCTCCTACTCCCCTACAGCCACACCTCAATCTTCTAGTTCAACTTCAGCCCAACAAAAAATACAAGCATCCACTTCCAAACAAAAGTCTTACCCCCCGCACCCTCCAATTCTGAGTCAATGTCACAATGTGGTAATGAACTACAACATAAGGCCAAAATATTTAGCTCTGCTACCCAGTGGTTCAGCCTTCGGTGCTTCCTTGCAGCTCCCCACAGTCTGGAGTCTTCCCTCCATGGCCAGCCCTCCAGGACACTGGAGCCAGTCAGCCGCTTCAGTGATGGGGTAGGGACCCCATTGCATTGACCAACAAGATACTCTGCAATATAGATTTTAAACTAGCACACAACGATGATTTCTTTCCTACAGTTCGTTCAATCACTTATCACTACCAAAAGATATCATCTCTTCCTGTCACTTCCACTTTACTTGCCAAAATATTTCTCTGTTCTTATTACTCTTTTTCTCTGCTTTCACCCACTCTTTTTGTCCTCCATGGGGACACAAGGATAGCTATTCACAAATGTCTCAATTGGAAGGAGAAAAGCAAACAAATCCATTCTTAGGTGCATGGTCCCCTAGGAATGGTTAACGCTGAGAGACAGCCAATTTTTTTTCACCGAGGAGCTGAGTATAAATAAAGCGAAGAAAATTTCTTATGTTGTTAAGCAACTGATTTGCCCTGCTGGTGACCTTCTGAGAGCAGGGCTGTTTCCCAATTGTGGGCACATTTGAGTGGGCAGTAATATGATCGATCCCAGGTATCTATTACATTGCATAGTATTTCACACATTGATTTATTCTTGTTCTCTTCTCCACATTTTCCCCTTAGGCCAATCAATTAATCACTGATATTGCACTTGAACAGCAGCTGGGAATAAGATAACAGCAACATCTCCTTACATTCAATACTAATGTTAGTCTGTTTTTGGGCTAGTATAAGTGGGTATAATTCCAGGGACTGCAAGAGAAATTACACCTACTTATATCTAATCTGAATTTGGCTCTTTTGTGTCTGGCTACACAAATCAGGTAAACACCTTTATTCTGTTCTCTTTTTCATAGCTGCGCCTCTTGTGACATCAACAAGAATAAGTTCCAAATATTGCACAGACTTTTGCCTAACGGTATAACATTGTAATTGCAGATGGGCAAATGATTCATTGTGAATGTGCTCATTCTATGATTATTTGTCAAAATCATGTTGATAATTTTTACAGTTTTCAATTACACTTTGTCAGGTAATTATAACAATGCCTGTTCTTTAGCTGCTGGAGGAGCTTACAAAAGGATATTGTATAAGATATGTGATCGAAAACATAGATTGTGTCCTCTGTATAGAGTGCTTTGAATAAAAGATTTATTTAGGTTTAGTAGAAGGCTCTATAGCAGTTACTAAAAATGACTTTACGTAAATGATACATTACTTTTCACACAACTGGTTTCCTTTTATATCCACTGTTTTGTACCTTTGCACATTTTCAGTTTTCCATGAAATGCAAATTAGCAAAATTGGCCCTTTGAAAATGTGTGAATGTGTCTATTAGTATCTTACAAAAGGCCTCGGCATTGGCTCTAAGGTGGCTTTCTTCCAGGAGGATGTCTTTAAACAGAGTTTCCTTGCTCATTAGTTTGGCCTTATGGGAAATTTCATTGTCACGAGATATAACTCCTTTGGAGTAGCCCACATGTTAAGCAAGTCCCAAGACAATTGGTTGCAACAATGTCAGACAAACTTAAGGGTTTTCTCAGTGCAAGAAGCCCTATCAGTGGTGCTGAACCTCCAGCACTCATGGAGCCAGGTCATCCAGCCTATGGGTCTGAAAATTTGGTGGCAGGAGGGCAGTAGCAGCTTTACTTGTCACTCCTCTACTGCCAAATTCCCAGACCTGTGGAGAACTCTGTGGGCCCAATAGCATGAGGTGGTGTACTAGATCACACCAGAACATGGGGTTGGGCCCTTATGCAGCCAGATTACACCCCAAACTGCCACCGTGCAAAAAATGCATCCCACAGATCAGCCCTGTGCCACACGTCTAACCCACAAGGCCAAAAGGTTGAGCACGACTGCCCTGTATGACTAATTTAAAATTGCAATGGACTGCCGTCATCCTATGGAGTTACCCCAGCACTCAACATGGGGCAACCAAATATTGTGAGCTCAGATAGGAAAACAGAGCTACAGATTATAAAAGTAACTACATTTGATCATTTGTTTTCTTTTTTTGCGCTGAAAAAGCAACTTTGTTTTTAATTTTTTATGTGGTTAATGTACTCAGAGCTTCAGTTTCACATCTGATGGAACAAAATCTGACCTTTTGTGTATTGTGATGTGCAAACAGAATGATATACAGAATGTGTTTTGCTACTTATTGTGCCTGTAAGAATCAGGCAGCTGAAATTCAAAGCTTTCAGGGGAAGAAAATAGAAAACTGAATGGAGTGGTGTTTCAGTGGGCAGTTGGTAAACATTATTTGCCTGGCTCAGTTATTATAAGTTAGCTGTTGGCTATGAAAAGATTGCATTATGTGTTATGTCTTATTTTTAGCATAATGGGCCAAGTACCTGCTATGGTTGTTGGCTCCTTTTTTTTTTTCCTAATTCCTTACCTGTAAGGGAAGTAAATAAAATCTATGTGCAAAGATGCTCATTTTAAAATACCTGGGGGCAGTTTACTTATGGATGTCTTCTGAGGAATAAAAATATTGCAGCAACTATTATCTTTTAGGAATAAGCCAAGACAACCATGTAGTTTATATAGAGAGAAACACATGTTATAGGTTTCTTTTATGAATTGTGAAATGGTTCACATTAATAGCTTAAATTGCGAGGAAACCCTTTAAGGCAAGTACTTTAAGGAGTTGAATAAAAAAATATCCTGAAAAACACTGCAGGAGGACAAAAATAAAAGTATTTTATCTTGAGTAAAATTATATCAAACATACTTTTGATACATGTAATGTCTAAGTTATATCATTGTACTATAATTTAATTGTTCCCTTTGCAAAAGCCAAAACATTGTTCAGATGAGAATTCTTTGAGGTTTTTAGAACAGTTTGACAATGATTAAAAATTAGCATGCTTCTTACTCATATGTATTTATTTAGGTTCATAAACCATATTCAATTCAAGAATATGATTTTTTCTCACAGTTTTGGGAAGACTGAGTTAAAACTGTCACAGAGAACAACTAATTCTGTATGTTACAGAGAAAGAATTGCAGTCACTGCTGTCTTATAATACTTTATTTCTATTTGCAGCTATTGATATGTGCCATGAAAAGTGAAATTATCTAATTCATTCATATATTCTTTCAGGGTATCATAAATTGCCTAAACTAATAACTGCGTTTAGTCTGCAGATCTCAAAAAGACCATCTTGGGAATATCAAAAACTTATCCTATCAGAATTAAGGTAGCAACATTTGAATTTTCATAGGCAAATCTGAAATATTCTGTCCTCTTCAGACTTGACAGCAGATTTAAGTAGAAGATTAATATGCTTCTAGGGGATGGATAGATAAGGAGATCACAGAGTGCAGAAAGATTACTCTAATATGTTAGTGACAAAAGAACTATGCTCATCCCTTCAGCAGTCTGAACTAAAAGGTGTTAACTTTCTATGAAATTCTAAACTTAAGTTCTCCATGCTGCAAAAGTGTACATATGCACTTAATTTTAAATGCATCTATAATATCACTCAGGGAAAAAATAAAAAAAAGAAATACTATGATATGCTACAGCGTGTTTTCAAAAAACAAAATTTGATTTCTTAACAAATTCTTGTCCAAAGAACAAGAGTCAGTGCTCACTGGAGTTAGCAAGAATCTTTGCCCTTGAGGGCTAGGGATACGCATTCAAAAAGCCTGAGCCTGAATTGATTCAATCTTTGCAGGTTAATTTAACCTAGCTAAGCGAAGTCAGTTTTGTAACCAGACACATATCCCAGAAATGCAGGCATATGCTTGCAGTAGCTTAGTCTAGAAGCTGGGGGGCACTAGAAAAGCCTTCTATGGAGCTGAGCTGAAGTGGGGGCATGGCCAGGCCTGGGCAGGACACTCTGATTAGGGAGGGTTTCCCCCCACTTCCTGACCAGCTCAGCAGGGAGTGTTTGTCACTTCTTACTCAGTGTTTATCAGCCCATTAAGAAAGCAACAGAGGGACATACGCCAAAGAGGAGTATATCTCCTCTCCTCAGGTCTGTAGGTGGGGCTGTCAGGAAAGCTAAGGCAGACATAGAGCTAGGACTAGCATCCAAAATCAAAGATAACAAAAAGTTCTTTTTCAAATATATAGGGAAGATAAAGAAGGCACTGGGAAATGTGAGGCCTCTGCAAGATCCTCTGGGCACTCTGGTGGTTGCGCCAGAGAAGAAAGCAGACCTCTTTAACCAATTCTTCACCTCCATTTTTTTGGGCAGGGACCAGGACTTCCCCCTTGTGATGCAAGACAGACTTGAGGGGAACACCTCCAGACCTCAGGTTGCGGAGGACCGGGTTAGAGAGCTTCTGGAGGGGCTGGACATGTTCAGCGGGTCCGGATGCTCTCCACCCCAGGGTATTGAGGAGCCAGCAGGGGTTATTGCAGGGCCTTTGGCATGGCTTTATGACTGCCCGTGGTGCTTGGGCCAGGTGCCAGATGATTGGAAGATAGCCAACATTGTCCCCATCTTTAAAAAAAGAGAGGCGGGAGGACCTGGGCAAGTATAGACCCGTCAGTCTTACCTCAATCCTAGGGAAACTCTTTGAGAAGATCATCATGGAGCACATCTGCAATGGGCCGGCCTCAGAGATGATGCTCAAAGGCAACCAGCACGGTTTCATTAGGGGCAGGTCATGTCAGACCAACCTGATTGCTTTTCATGATCAGGTCACAAAAGCATTGGATGCAGGTGTTGCCATGGATGTAGTCTTTCTGGACTTCAGCAAGGCCTTTGACACCGTCTCCCAACAAATCCTCATTAAAAAATTGGGCGACTGTGGCATTGATGCCTGCACAGTCAGATGGATTGCAGATTGGCTGACGGGTCATACTCAGAGGGTGGTGGTGGATGGGTCGTATTCGAAGTGGGCTGCAGAGTCCCCCAGGGCTCGGTCCTTGGGCCTGCACTGTTCAATTTCTTTATTAGCGATTTGGACGACGGGGTGAAAAGCTGTCCAGTTCTGTGCGCCCCACTTTAGGAGGGATGTGGACAACATTGAGAGGGTCCAGAGGAGGGCCACCCACATGATCCGGGGACAACCCTACAATGAGAGACTGCGGGACCATCACAAGAGAAGGCTGAGGGGGGACCTGGTGACAGTCTATAAACTCACTAGGGGGGACCAGAAGGGTTTGGGAGAGACCTTGTTTCGGCTAGCGCCCCCTGGCATAACAAGGAATAACAGCCATAAGTTGTTGGAGAGTAGGTTTAGATTAAACATCCGCAAGAACTACTTCACAGTCAGGGCGGCTAGGAGCTGGAACCAACTTCCAAGCGAAGTGGTGCTGGCTCCTATCCTGGGGGTCTTTAAGAGGAGGCTTGATGCCTACCTAGCTGGGATCATTTGCGCCCAGTTTTTTCTCCTGCGCAGGCAGGGGGTCGGACTTGAAGATCTATAAGTTCCCTTCCAACCCTACTTCTTTGATTCGATGGTTCTATGACATTACCAGCTATTTGTTGATTCTGCCTTTGTCTACGTGTGCCACAGCGTGGAGGTAGCCAGCATGTGGTCAGCTAGCTAATGTTGAGGTGTCTGTGAGGGATGGGGCAATGCCTACTTAGCACAGAGTGGGGAGGGGAGGGGGCAGCAGAAACCAGGCAGATGCCTACAGGTACAACTGGAGCTGCAGTGAGGGAGTGGGGGGGGCAGCCCTGCTGTAGAGCAGAGAGCCCCACCCAGCCCAGAGAGCATGCTGGGAACCTGGGGGAGTCTGAGTTAATTTAAACCAGAAAGGAGACTGGGACAGACATTGCATAAACTGGTTTGACCCAAATCAGTTAAGTCTGATACTGCATTCAACCAGGTTTATCTCAAACTAGTTTCAGCCATTTTCAGACTGGTTTATGTGCACTGAACATCCATTCTGTTACAGGTTTAAACCACTTTCTGAACACTTACACTGGTTTATCTGTAATGTCTGTCCCTAGCCCAAGGGTCTTAGCTTTAGCCCTTAAGTCACTATGGTGGCAATTATATCTGATCAAAAAATAAACTCCCAGCCTGATAAAATTCCTAGAGTTCAAAATCTCCACCCATTGCAAATTGGAGTTAATCATTGACATTCAGATAGTGACCACAGACTGGATATTCTGAAATATTTTGTTTTAGAAACATTAAATATAAATGTTTATTTCACTAATGCCAGCTATCATAAAATCAATATACATGGAATATGTAAATAACACTGTATATAAATGTTGCAACATTTATATACAATATATAGGTAACATTGTATATAAATGTCATAATATTAACATTTTAATTTTAAAAAAAAAGGAAATGAGTATGTTAAACTGAATGAGAAAGTCATAATGCAGTAAAAAAAAAGTCAAGACAAAATACTCAATTTAAATTAGACTCTTTTCAGGTGTTTTCGGTGGAAAAATTCATTTAAATCAACATACCTCCATGAACTGTTTCAGTTTTCACCAAAGTTCATTTTTAGTGCAAAATTGTTTCAATGGAAATTTTACAGTCTACTCTAGTGGTGAATGCATTCATATTAACATAGTTGTCAAACCACTCTAATGAATACTTTATTGAATTCCATGGGTGGGGGGAAATATTGGTCTGAAGGAATTTTCTTCAAAGATTATGTTTCTTAAAACACAGAGAAATGTAGCTACTCAGATAAACAAACCTCTAAATCAAAAGTATCGGTGATCCTATTTAAATGGAAAATGAAGTGACTCTTCTGTGCATGTATCTGAATATAATATAATGGTGTTATGCTATAAGCAAGTACGTATAATTTACAAAATGTTCTTAATGACTGTTGCCAGGGCTTATTATGTTTATGGCTTTGAATTTGTAACAAGTTTCACTTAAAGTTTTCAATTCAATTTAATAATATTTAGAAGTGTACTGATACATTGGTCCAATACTGGATTGGCACCGATATAAAGGAAATTGACTGTATCAGAAATCGGCTCTTTTTGCCTGATGTGGCCGGTTAATGTGGCCAATAAATGCCCCACGCATGCACACAGCCACAGCGCAACACATAAGTGGCGAGGAACATGGCTGGACAGCTTGGAGAGCTAGGTCTAGCTGGTAAGTCTGTTGTGGTGGAAGGGGAGGGGGGAGGGAAGGGGAATGGAGGTGGGGCAGATTGAGGCCCCCATGGCGATGGAGGAAGTGGGGCTGGGACAGGCACAGGCACTGCCCAGCCAGGGTGAGGCATAGGATAGAGCTGAGGCTTATCCAGGGGAGGCGGGGGGCAGCTGCCTGTGTGCCGCTGAATCTGTGCGGGGCAGGGCGGGTTGCCTCTGTGGGCTGGGGCTGGGGCGGTGCCAGGCTCTTCCCAGTGGGAGGCAGGGCCGGGCTGCACTCAGGGCCAATCAGAATGTGTTTCAAACTGGCAGAGATTCAGGTGGTTTTCTACAATTTGCCAAGGCTAAATACACGAGGTTGAATATTGGAAAGCAAGCATCGACACGTGTGTGAGATCACCTTTTTATTGAAAAGCTCAATGCTGTTCCTTGCATGAGCATTCAGCTTTCTGTCTTGTAATATAGCCTCACTGCCTGCAACATCATGTCCTGAAGAAATCAGGAAAGTTCTTGGAGAATACCATATATTCGCACATACAACACACACCGTTTTTTCAAAAAACCAGCTGCTGTAATAGTGGTGTATATTAGAAGTGAGAAATATGGTAGAGAGGAGTCCTGCTGATTTGGGGCAAAAGACAACGTTACATTTGCATATGACTGTCAGGGAGCAGAACAATGAGCAGGCTTTGCTTCCTAGCTGCTGTGGCTCAGTGACTTATTAGAAGGGAGTATATATAGTTTTAATACATTCTACCTTTGGAAAACAATATATGCTGGGGCATGCTGTGTGAGAGGAGATGCAGTACCTCCTGGTGTTAGTGCTCTGTGCATTGTTAATGCGAAAGCTTTTTGTTAGACTTGGTGACATCACTTTCCCGCACTAGCAACACACGCTGTATTTTACACAACCTCCAAATTTTTTCTTTGATAGTTCTGTGTTGCTGTTACTTGTGGAGCTGTCTATTTGTGCCTGCTTACATTCAGCTACCCCTCATCTCCAAAAACGTACTGTTTGCCAAAACCAGTCTGGAAGAGTGCTATCCTCCACAAATGTTATGTAGGGAGATACATAGGATTTTTTTTGTACATGGCCATCTTATTATAAAAGATAGACTCTGTGCATACATGCAAAGTAAGCTGAGATTTTCTGTTTTCTACAATTTTCAAAAAAACCCCTAAGGACTATTATTGATATACTTGCTTATAGCTTCGGTATTTATTTGCTGGTAGATGAGCCTTGGCTTATAGTGCAGGCTGTTTAGCTAGATCCTGTTCCTAGCCTTCTTTTAAAATGTCAGCTGCAGACATTTCTGTAGTGTCAGGAGGGAAAATGTTGAAGATTTTAAAGGCTTGTCACTCTTAACTGCTTAATAGTCACCAAAAATAAGAAAGAAGATTATTATGATTCTGGAGCCAGTTAAAAATATCAAGCCATGGCTATAGCATCCCCTTGCAGGATCTCAAGAAAGCAAGGAAAATGGGATTTATTTTTTGAATTTTCCAGGAGGCAGCCTTGTCACTAGTGGCTTGTGAACCTCAAACGGTTGGGGTTGGTTTGGTTGAGCCTTGTGAAGTTCTAATATTTATCCAGCATAAGTAGATTTGAAAAATACAAGTCAAGTTTATACCTCTTTTCCCCCCCTCAAGTTAGGAAAATGAAAAGAAAAATGACAAAACGAAGCAGAGCTCTGATTTAATAATAATAATAATAATAATTTTCTGGGACATTTTGAAGATCTTGGTTGATGTCTCTGTCATGCTTCATATTTTCTTTTGCTAATTGGTGAATCAGTGGGATTAATTACTTCATTTCATCATTGAAATTGAACTTGACTTGTTTCTTTTGATAGAAATCAGAAACTCTGCCTTGACAGAAAGGATAGACTGGATAGGGTAGATTGTCATGTTAGAGACCGGCTGCAAGAATGATCAGAAAGCAGATCAGACAGAGTTTTTAAAAGAACTGGAAATTTCCAAAGACAATCAAAACTTTGGTAAAGCCAGAATTAAAGTTATCCCGGGTAACCTCAGTTTGGGCTTTTGAACATGTATGCAGTTACGATGTTCCTAACACGATTTCATCCTGCCTCTTCAGTGAATGGGCTGAATGCTCCTCATGGAGTGGAGCTGTTTGCCGGAAAAATAGGATGCGTATTGTTCATAGACAGGGTATTTTAGGAAGGGAAAAGACAGGCTTGTGGTTAATGCTGTCGAATGAACTGCCCAAAAGAGAACATCTAGTGTAGATTTAGTTATATTGATTTAAAATGAACTGGGGAACTGACATAAGCTATACCTATGGAAGCACTTATATAGTGATAAAACTAAGCTAGGGTTTTTATCAGCATATGTTGGTTCACACATGTCGCTGACATCACTTCTGGGAAGACTCCTGTCCACAGGGACCTAAGGGATGCCAGCAACATTGCTCCTTTCCATACAGCTTATTACTTAGACTGGTTAGTGCAGCTGTATACAGCTCTGAGCACAAAATGTATGAAATCATAGAGCAAACACATGAAAGAATTGCTGAGTGCATTTGAAGTACTTGGACAGCTCTTAATGTACTATACAGGGCATGACAAATGAGTGTCTGTGTAAATCAATAAACCTTTCTATAAAGGGACTAATGGTTTAGTATGAATAACAAGGAAGTGCACATGGTAACCAGTGCTCTAGCATTCTGTCAGTATTTTTAAAGTTCACTGTCATAACTCTGTTCCCCTTGACCTTTATCAATGATACCTTCAAAGACTTCTGAGTTGCTAACTTGACATACAACCTTTAAACCCTCATTTCCTTTTCCCTCAGTGCTGCGTTAATGTCTGTTCTATTGTCCATATGCCCCCCCCCTCCGTTCGGTCTGGGTTTCCTGCGTCCACTCTGTAGTGATTGGTTCTTGAAAGAAAATCGATTTACATATGCTTTTCCTCTGTCCTTTTTTGTGGGAACTTCAGGGTTTCTGTTGTCTTCCATTGGAATTACAGCAAGTCTTCACTGCTTTTATGATAGAATCGAAAAAAAATAGTAGGACTGGAAGGGACTTCAGGGGATCAACCCCCTGCTCAAGGTAGTATCAGCAAGTATCTGTATAATCTGCTCTTAAAAATAGTCAAGGATACAGATTTCACAACCTCTCTGTCTTGCTTTACCTCCCTTGTAGTCAGAAAGTTCTTTCTAATATCCAACTCAAATTTCTCTTGCTTTAATTTATGACCATTCTTCCTTGTCCATTCTGGCCACAGGGAATAATCTGTCACTGTCCTCCATATCAGGCATTTGAAGACTGTTATCAAGTCTCTCCTCAGTCTTCTCTTCTTCAAACTAAGTAATCCTAACTTTTTTGTCCTAGCCTCATGTTTTCCAGACCTCTAATTATTTTTGTCACTCTCCGCTGGGTGTTTTCTAATTTTCCACATTTTATTGAAGTGAGAGGTTCAAAACTGGACACAGTATTCCAGGCAAAGCCTAACCAGTGCCAAATATAGTGAAGCATTTCTGTCAACACGCCTATTAATACAGCCCAGTATGCTATTTTTTATTTGATTGATTGATTGTTTAGTTGGTTGTTTTGCAGGGGATTTTTTTTTCTATTTTGCAGCAAAAACATGTTGTTGGCTCATGTTCAGCTTACGGTCCACTATGATTCCCTACATCCTCTTCTGCAACCTAGCCAGCCCTTCCCCTGTCTAAATTTGTGCATATGATTCTTCCATCCCAAGTGCAGGACTTGCATTTGTTCTTGTTGAATTTTACCTGATTAATTTTGGACCATTTCTTCGGTTTCCTAAGGTCATTCTGGATCCTACTTCTGCTCTCCACAGTGTCTACAACTCCATCCAACCTAGTGATATCTGCAGATTTGTTAAGTGTGCACTCATCTTATACCCAAAGATCTCAAAGTGTGTAGTCAGCATAAACTAATAACTTGTGGTTCGCAAAACCCTTGCCAGGTACCAAAATAATGTTATCCTAGTTTTACTGAATGAAACATGGAAGCACATAAAGCTTCAGGGCAATTTTTTCAAAAACATGTGACTTAAGAGTCTAAGTCTCACTTAGAAAGGTGATTTTTAGCACTCAAATCTTTCTGAAGAAAATAAAAGATACTTCCATGTGTGATGAATTAGAGGCAACCTCCCACATAACCAGACCATGAACAATTTAGACCCTTAAGAACAAAAACCAAAATCTTGAAAGGTTTTTAGCAGTAGATTGTAAGACTAGGGTATTGGTATCATATGATCTTGTCTGTCTTCTCGGTCTAGGTAGTAGAGAGCAACATGTTGACTACATTGTACTCCCCATGTGATTTTGAAGGTCAAACTAAAGTAAAACATGAAAAGTGGAATCTAGTAATAAGGATTGTCTAACACACTAAGCTTCATGGTAGTTGAAGCAAAGCTTTGTGAACTGAGCGCTTGTGTTGGTTGCAAACACAGGGGCGTGGAGGTTGTTTGGTATCCTGTGTGTGGCAGATGCACAGAAAGAATTGTGAGTGGGAAAGGGGCAGGTTTAGGGCGTCTTGGTTTGGCTGGAGAGGGCATGCTTATTTTGACTGTATGCAGTGAAATGGGACACTGTTTTGCAAATAAAATTACACCAAGAACACATTGGAGACATATCACTAATTTTTTACCCTTGTGGAAACAACCTGCAAGGCCCCCAGTTTTGCTACCCAGGACAAAGTTATTATTCTTTTGTTTCTAGATTTCATCTTTCAACTAAAGGTACCAAAATACATCACACACACATATAGTTATCTACCAGCCTTTTACAAATGAAGTAACTTGAAGCACAAAGTGTGCATCTACACATCCACTGATGTGCCGTAGTTATTGCTCATTAAGTTTAGCATTTGGTTAAACAAGTCTTAAATGAGTGCACAGTAACTGGCGCTGCTGCACAGTAGTGCCAGTGCATGGGTTTTTACAGACTCTAATTGCACAGTAGCCTAATACTATTGCGCACAGTAGCATACTAGAATGGGTTTTTCCCAGCATGCTACTGCACAGTGTCATTAGGCTACTGAGCAGTTAGCCTCTCATGTAGATACACCCAGAGCGATCTGCTTTAACTCCTCTAACAAATCAGTCTCTGTTACAGGAAAGAATAAGAACCTTTGTCTTGGCTAGGGACAGACATTACACATAGACTGGTTTAAATGATCAGAAACTGGTTTAAACCTGCAACAGAACATAAGTTCAGTGCACATAAACCAGTTTAAAAATGGCTGAAGCTAGGTTAAGATAAATGCAGTTGAATGTAGTATCGGACTTAATGAATTTGGGTCAAACTGGTTTAGGCAATGTCTGTCCTGGACTCCTTCCTGGTTTAAGTTAAACCAGACTCCCCCAGCATCCTGTCTGGGCTCTCTGCTTCAGACAGCAGAGCTGGCCCTGCCTCCCCTCCTCCCCTACTCCCTGGCCAGAGCTCTGACAAAGACTGCAGGTACAGCAGGGTCTGCCTGACTTCCCCCTGCCCCCCCCACCTCGCTGCTCAAGAATGGGTCCTCCCCTCTCCCCCTCCCATGCATCTCCCACAGCATGGACCCAAGCCCCATGGATCCTAGGCACATGGTATGCTAGGTAATGCTGAGAGGTGTCCTTGTGTGGAAGGGAAGGGAGGGCTACTCTAGCACCCCCTCCCCCGGCTTCTAGCTTGAGCCACTGCAGGCATATGCCTGAATTTCCTGTCCAGAGAGAATGTCTGTATGGTTACAAACTAGTTTAGCTTAGCCATGTTAGACTAACCTGCAAAGGTTGAATCAATTCAAGCTTTTTGAATGTCTGTCCCTAGCCCTTTAGAAGATGCACCCTTTTCTTTTATAGCATCATGTACAGCAAGTCAGTTTGGATTAAGGAACTTTATACCCTCTGTGCAATCAGAAAATATTTAATCATATTCAAAGTGAACCAGAGGTTTTAGGAAATTGGAATTAGAGCACCTGCTTAAATTGAAAACATCCCCTTTCTCTCCTTGAAATTATTCTGCTTCTGATATGGGAAATAAATGACAAAACTTACACTGACTTCAATAGGAAATGGATCAGGACCTTGGTCTGCCAAGTGAGCAACCTATTTTTTAATAATCCTCTTAAGTGAGTGACCCAGTCATTATCATAGAGCAAAAAAGATATAAAACTGTTCTGCAAAAATCATGAAAAGGACAAAGAGTTCTGAACTGGCCTAAAAATATTTTCAGCTTTGCTGGGGTTATTATAAGTCTTTCTCACTCTCAAAAGTGGATCAAATTTAGAGTTGAGTAAGTCTCGAGTAATTACTGTATCCTGGCAAGAGCATCAATACTGGCTAACCCCTATTTTATACAAGTAATCTAAAATTTTCACTTTCTAATTGATTTTCTATAAATTCAGTCTTAAAATTTAGAACAAAGTTGTCTCTAATTAAGGCAGTTGAAAGCTGCTTAGATTATCTAATCCCTGATTTAAAACCTTGTTTTTTTCTCTGTTTGGAGTCTGTTCTATGGCAGAAACCATTTTCTTCCAATTTGGCAATTTGAAATGCATATCCTCTCTCCTGGCATCAGTAGAATATTGTAGCATCTTAATAGCCTACAAAGCAATATGTAATGATTCATCTAATGGCAAGTTACGTTGCAAAGTAGGTTCGGCTGACTGAATCATACTGTACACCGGGGACTAACATCCCAACAGGGAGATGCTTACCCACAGTCCAAGCAGTTAGTAGTAGAGGCATGTGCTTTGGTTTCTAATTTTGTATGCCATGCTTCGGGAGGTTTGAGTTAGTATTTTGTTTTTTGTTTTTTAATCTTTCTGTATGTAATGGGACATAAGGAAAACGTGCAGAAATCTCTGGAATGAAAAAACAAAAGCATTTAAAACCAGAAACCACTGCAGAAATCAGTCAGTTGATACCTAAGGGAGTTCTGTCTCCAGTAATCTTCCAGCTTCCTTTCCTCTGATTTATGGACTCTCTTCCTCAGTTATGTCAGGGCTGTGAGAAGTGGGGACTGAAGAAGGAGATGGAATTCCTCTATCATTATTTCTGGGGATGGTAAACATGGCATAGTTTTAATGTGTAGGGGTCATCTACTTGTTATAACATAGTATAGGTATAGCTTGCAGTATTGTCACGTGCACACACACAGTGCAACTGAGGCACCATGTAATAGAGTTCCTTAGAGAGAGGAAACTGGTTTGCTTAACAGACTCCTTGGGCATATCTACACGTGATACTGTGTCACCATAGCAATTCACTACAGCGACATAGCGTCCACAGGTGTCTACACATGACCAGCAGCTACTTCACCATAGTAGTGCACTCCCCCATTATAGTGCACCACTACGGTGAAGTAGCTGCTAGAAATAACCATGCACTGCAGATATGGTGCAGTACAGGCAGTTACTGCACCATGCTTTAATACTTCCTTTTGAGAGTATTAAAGCAAGGCACAGTGACAACATCACCATACGGCAGTGTGTAGATGCACCCCTTGTCAGATAGCTATAAGGACTGATGCTGTTTGACTCCACATGAATCCAACAAGCTTTTCTTAGCCAGAAGTTGTCTTGGGGGTTTAGGACAGAAGGATCATTAGGATTCCCATTAGAGAACACCTTGGGGAGAAAGGCGTGAATGTCAAGGGTGATGGAAGACTTCCAGAATTCTCTGTGATTCACCTCTTCAAAAGAGAGAGCACATGGGTTTCCCTATTGTAAAAGGAGATTTGTGTTGTTGTTTTTTTAAACTACGCTCTACCCTCAGTTTTCTATATATATAATTTGGGGGTGAGCTTGGGTTACTACTAAGTGTTTTGTTGCTATATGGTATATATAAACTATTGGTCTTTGATCCTCCTGGGGATTGGTATAATAGTCTTAAATGAAGGCAGTGAAGTGTTCCCTTCCTGGCTCAGTTCTCATTACAGAAATGCCAGATAAATGGGAATGATTTGCTCAGCAATCAAGGAGCACAGAAACCAAGCTACCATGGACTGGATTACATCCCTTCAGTACACATTGAAAGCCACTGGTGTGAAAATGTTCGTATTATACAGATGTTTCCACTGTGGCTGGCTAGGAGGAAAAATGTGCTACTTATTTCTAATGCTGTCAAACTCAAATTTCCTAATTTTGGTGGTGTACGCATCAAAAATAGTTGCTGAAATCTGATATTCAGCAAAAGGATTCAGGCAATCTTAGCTTCCATGCTTTTTCTATATCATAGAGTATGAGACAAGATGGTTAGAAGAAATTCAGGGAACTCTTCTGATAGTTTTTTCTCTGTGCTGTACAACTACATGTTGCTATTGTAGTCTAGACATGGATACAGTTTTCAAACGTCCTATTTTAGAGATAGATCATATGTAGCTATTAATGTTGATGAGCCTTGACTCATCAAGATTAATCCCAGAGTGGTCTTGTTTGAGCAGATGTCCAACATGAATAAGTATTGCACAATCTAGCATTTTAGACTGCAGACAGAAGTTACATATAAACCAGTTTAAGTGATTAGAAACGTGTTTAAACCTGTAAGAGAATAGAAGTTCAGTGCAGATCAACCAGTTTCAAAATGGCTGAACCTGGTTTAGGATAAACCTGATTGAATGTAGTATCAGATGTAACTGATTTAGGTCAAACTGGCTTCCAGAATTTCTGTCCCAGGCCCCTTCCTGGTTCAAGTCAAATCGGAGTCCCCCAGCATACTTTACAGCCTTGGAGTGCTGTGCTGTCTACTCCAGAAAGCAGGGCTGGCCCCGCCCCTCTGTTCCCTGGCTGGAGCAGTGAGGACTACTAGCTCACTGGCCTCACTGGCCCTGCAAGGCAAACCGTGGCTGGGGTCTGAGGCCAGGGAGGGGTTAAACTCACCTTCCCCCAAGTACAGAGATGCCATGCCCTGCTGGCTTACTTAGTGCTGGCTGCAACTGGACTGCAAATCCCAGAGGCATCTAGAAGCAGTAAGAGGAAGTGATGAGCAACCTTGCAGAGTCCTGTGATTGTAGACTGCAAATCCTAAAGACCTCAGGAGCAGCAGGAAGAGGCACAACCCATGGTGGCTACGTATCAGAGAGCCGTGCTCTAGCGTTCCCTGGCTTCTGGCTTGAGTCACTGCAGGCATGTGGCTGCATTTCCTGAATCGAACATGAATGCCTGTTCATTTGCTTATTGGTTCAGTCTTTGCAATTTAGACTCACCTGCAAAGACTGAATCAATTCAACCTTGGGGTTTTTGACTGTCTGTACTTAGTCTTAATGACCGTGTCAGAGCACTAAGGTGACATTTATCTGGTTGTACATTTCAGAGTAATGTTCATAGGAAGATATTGACTTTTATCTTTTACCCGTCAAGATGTAACTTCATATGGGTAAATTTTATTCTGCAGCCTGTAGGTATGTGCCAGTAAGAGTAAACTTGTAACATGGAGCAGCCTCTTAGGCACAAAGCGCTGTTTAACAGTACAACTCCCAAGCTCTTACTGCTTCTTTTCTTACTCCGGTTTCTGCTTTTACTTGTACTTCTGGTTCGGTAGTTACGATTGCACCTTATGCTGTCAAGTGTCAGCACTCTGCAGAAACTTCTAGATTCTCTTGTACTCATAGGTTGCATCAATGTTTATTTTCTATGATTCCAGTAGGATACAGATATTTCACTTTCTCTCCTGATAGGTATATTTCCATGTACCTTTTAAGCGTGCTGTTGATTCTGTAAAATTATTTAGAAATGTATATGTGATCTTCATATATTACTCTCTCTCCTCCTTCTCACCTTAGCTTTTCTCTGTGTTTTAAAATACTAGCTAATTATGAACAGTTACCTTTCTCTCCCAGTATCTTCTCTTGAGCTATATTTTATTTTGAAATTAGCTAATTACAGATTTCTGTGGTTAGGCTGATGATTGCATTATTTTTAGAAACAACTAAAACTGTCCCTGTAGGTTACATCATTTAACTTTTGTCTCTAGAATTGCAAATATTAGCCAAATAGTGACCATTTTATCTTAACCACAATTCTTTTGGAATCCCATTCGTTAAGCTTTTATGGATTGACAGAGCAGTAAAAGTGAAGCAAGCATTGTAAATTGTGTAATGGTTGTAATTATCTGAATATTGATTGTGGTGTTATGGTTACATGTTGTGAAGTTATGAGTGGGAGGCAGGTAGAGCACAAAGATTCTCAAAGCCAGCTTTCATTTTTATATTTCAGTTTTTCATTTTTGAGAGAGAGAACAGAAACCCTGCCCTTGTTTAAAGCTGATGTATTTGTACCTGGTACAGTTGGGGAATTCTTCTTTCCCTATGACAAGAGTTCCCCAAACTGAAGGCCGAATTATGCAGAATAATTTATTGATTTAATGCAATTTAAATTTTAAGGCCAGATTGTACTGCTTTTTCATGTGCATTATGCAAAAATCTGAGAGTGGTGGATAATTACAGACAGATTAAAGCCAAGGAAAACTTTGTAATGTTTAAACTGACATTTGTTAGAGTAAAATTTATTAATTGACTTTCAGATTTCATTTATAAAGTTCCTTCTCACTGTTGTAATAACATACTCTCACATGTGTAAAATCAGCAGATTAAGGAATTCATTTTCCGATCAGAGTATAGGGTACCCATCACTTATTATAGGAGCACTATATACACAGTTCTACATTACAGCAGCCTCTGGGTTATGGCTTATAAGAAATTGTAGAAATAAAAGGTGTAAAGGGCTCCCTTTCACTTTGCCCCCTCACTGGAGTAGATTCCATTTTTCTCCAGCTAGTTTCTCCACACAGCTTATAAATTAACCATAACAGGAAAGCTGATGTATAAATATTTTTTGCAGTGTTTCACAGCCATGCTTTTTCTCATCTTGCAAAACTAGACCATAAACATGCTTAGAACATCAGTGTTGGTATTTTTTAAATTGCAGTGTATTTGGTTGGTAATTTCATAATGCTAATACTGTTTGCCTTTTTATTAAATATGGAAATTAATGGAAATTAATTATGGAAATAAGGAAGACCACTTCAGTAGGAAATATGTTTGGTATTTTTTAAAAGATGTTTGTGGAGCTTGAGAATATATATATGGAAAAGAAATTGAATGAGCTAACATGCCACACAACATACCTATTGATTCATTTGCATCAATTGTTGTATCCCACTACAGGCAGAGAATTCAGCATTGGCTCTGGAAAATGAAAATCAAAGACAACAGTATGAAAGATGCCTTGATGAGGTAAGCTAAATGGAAAGGTCTTATGACGTAGCACCTTAATACTAGGGTTCCCTCTCTCACTCACAAAGTTTACATTTATTCTTCAGTTTCTCATTATCTCAATCTAATGAGATTATTATCTCATTAGAAATTATCTCCATCTAATGAGATAATTGCCCAGTGGCATCTCATAATGTCATACTTAGCACTACCAGTGCAGGGCACGCTTTTTTGACCTTGCCTTCTCTAGCATAAACACTCTTGTCCTTTGGCCTGAGAAGCTAGCCAAAATGTCAGGCTTTACAGGTTTATATTTCATTAGGGGAAGAAAATGACCCCACAGGTCAGGGGTATGTTTAGTGTACTTTGGTATTTATAGAGATCTAGACAAACAACAGCAAGTGATTTACTTGTTCAGAAATCCCAAACCCTATCTTTCTTTCATGTTCCAGACCAAAAGCACTGTGTCTCCACAAATGCACAACTGCTTTCCCCACTGCCTGTTCTCTTTCAGCACACAACACTTGACCAATGAACCTCTTGCTGCAATATTTGCAATCAGGAGACTCCCTCCCTCCCAGTCTGTGTGGCTTAGCTTCTGATTAGGGCTTGCCATTTAAAATTAGAGAGTGTAATTCACTCATCAGTTATTACATGACTGCGATGCACATTGTAGCGGCCTCTGGCTCAGGCTTTATAAGGCCTTAGCATGGGTTTCCATTGTTTATAGCTGTCACTATAAAAAGGTCCAAAAGAAAGGTGTATCTTCTACATTAAAGCCAAGGAAGAAAAATAATTGATATCAGATGCTGCTAACATGAAGAGGACACCATCATTTTGTCCTGGTGGATAACCCCTAGGGCAGCATCCCCACATGCAGGGGCGTGCACTTGCAGTGGCACAAAAAGTAGCGGCACAGCTGTTTGCTGCTGCACATGCCCCTGCACCTGTGCTGTGGTGCAGGGCATAATGCGTCACTGTGCAAACTGCTCATTCCCCGCTTCTCCCAGCCCATGTCATGCTGCAGGAGCTGGAGTGGACCTAGAAGAGAGTAGACATTCTGGCCAGCAGCCTGAGAGTTTCCCTGGGGCCTCCACTTGAGGTGTGAAGCACCGCAAACCACACGTGCACTGATCTGGGTACACCCTAGGTGTCTGATAAAACCCGAAGATGCTGGGGGAGTTGGCAGCTCCAGGTATGAAAAAACAAGGAAGAGAATGTGTGGCAGTACAGACCAGCAGCTGTTGCACAGCTCCCGTGTATGCTGGGACCTCAAGGGGCCACTGAAGAAGGGGGCTGTAGTGACCCACCTTCTCTTCTGCCATCCTTCCCCGTGCTTCCCCTCCAACCCCTTTGTCTCAGTCCTTCAACAAATGCTGTACTGTAGTCCCTGCTCTTTAATCTCTAGTGACCAAGGAAGACCACTTCAGTAGGAGCGTCCTAATGCCAACCCCTTTTCTCATGTGCCGAATCTACATACTACTTTCTCCATCCTGTGGATGCTGTCTTCTCCATAAAGGATTATGTGTGAGAAACCCTTCCAGGCTTTCTGATCACCATGTTGGATAAGGAATTTTCCCACAATTTTATCACTAGCGAGTCCCCCTTTTGTTGAAAAATGTCTGTTTTCTAAGGCTGTGGCTTGAGGCTTCCCTCTTCAGGATTTTTATTAACAGCCCAACTTTTTCCTGCTGAATTCTTCTTCTTTGGACCTTACTTTGCATTGGATTCTGGCAGGTTCTTCACCACTCAGGACCAGAAGCCAGAGGCTGTGATTAGTGTCCAGATTTCAGTAGCTCAGCCATATGCTAGAGAATTTCCCAGTCCATGATAACAATTATTCTTAGTTGCCCATAGGGAATTGGGTTGCTTACAAACATGCTGTACCTGGATCCAATAAATTCTTAGCCTTATAGGCTAGGGATAGAAGTTACACGTAAACCAGTTTAAGTGATCAGAAACTGGTTCACAAATTTACAGAAGTTTAGGGCTGGAAGGGACCTTGTGAAATCATTGGGTTGGACTGGGCAGGAAAGACCACTGGGATCAAATAACCCCAGCAAGGTGTGCGTCCAGTCTTCTTTTGAACATCTCCAGGGTAGGTGCCTGCACCACCCCTGCTGGGAGTCTATTCCACGCTCTGGTCACATGAACTGTGAAGAAGTTTTTCCTTGTATCCAGTCAGAAATGTTCATCTAGGAGTTTATGACTGTTCCCCCTGGTTTCCTCCTCGGGTGCTTTGCTGAACAGTTGTTTGTCTAGTCCTTGATACTCACCCCTGATATATTTGTAAGCTGCCACCAAGTCCCCCCAGAATCTTCTCTTTTTTAGGCTGAACAGTCCCATAACTGTCAGCCTTCCGTTGTGTGGCTTGCTCTTCGGGCCTCTAATCATACAAGTGGCTCTTTTCTGGTCTCTCTCAAGCTTCTCCACATTCTTCTTGAAGTGGCGCCCAGAAAAGGATGCAGTACTCCAGCTGCAGCCTCACCAATGCCAAGTAGAGCAGGGGAATAATTTCCTTAGATTTGCTTGAGATGCATTGGTTGATGCACACCAGCGTATCATTTGCTTTGCTAACTGTAGCATCACACTGGTGGCTCATATTCATTTTATGGTCAATTGTGGCCCCCAGGTCCCTTTCGGACATGGTGCTAGCTAGACTAGCTAGCCTAGCACCACTGAGCCTGTAAATTTGTTGTGGATTTTTCCTCCATAGATGAAGCACCTTACACTTCTCAGTGTTGAACAGCATCTGGTTCTGGTCCGCCCATCTAACTAATCTGTCTAGGTCCGCCTGGATCATCAGCCTACCCTGATGCATGGCTGCGCTTCCCCACATCTTAGTGTCAGCGGCGAACTTTACCAGTGTGCTTTTCACCCCCATATCCAGATCATTGATGAAGATGTTGAAAAGCACTGGTCCAAGTATTGAACCTGGGGGGACCCCACTGACTACCTTCCACCAGGGCAACACAGATCTGTCTATTAGTACTCTCTGGGTCCGACCCCGAAGCCAGTTTCCCACTCATCTGACCACTAAATTGTTGAATCCATAGTCCCATAGTTTTACCTTGAGAGCCTCATGGGACATCAAATGAAAATCCTAAGGTCCAAGTAAATGGTGTTGACCTCATCTCCCTTATCCAGGTGGTGAGTACCCTGGTCATAGAAGGAGTTGAGGTTAGTCAGACACGACCTACCCACAACAGGCCTGTGCTGGCTGTCGGGGTTTAAACCTGTAACAGAACATAAGTTCAGTGCATATAAACCAGTTTCAAAATGGCTGAAGCTGGTTTGAGATAAATCTAGTTGAATGTAATATCAGACTTAACTGACTGAGTTCAAACTGGTTTCTGCAACTTCTGTCCCAGACCCCTTCCTGGTTTAAGTTAAACCAGAGTCCCCCAGCATCCTGGCATACTCTGCTGGGCTGGGCTGGGCTGTCTGCTCCAGCAGACCAGGGCTGGCTCTGCCCCTCTGCTTCCTAGCCACAGTGGGAGCAGGAAGGGCAGGAGTGTGGCCCAAAGGGCAAGCACCAGGTGGACCCCAGCTCAGGTCAATGCCACTGGGACAGGGAGAAATAAATCCCCTCCCTGGCCAGTTCACTTGAGGCTACTGCCAGGGCTAGCCACACCTCCCCCAACACAGCTTCCCTACAGCCGAGGGGAAACTCTAGCATCCTCCCGGCTTCTGGCCTGAGCCACTGCAGGCATGTACCTGCATTAAAAATTAATAACTATTCAGTTGCAAATTGGTTCAATCTGGGCAGGTTAGACTGACCTGGAAAGATTGAATCAATTCAGGGTCCAGTTTTTTGAATGCCTGTCCCTAGCCATAGAAAGACTCAGGCATCTTTCCCCAGGCAGACAATATAGGTATATATCTATCATGGTATGATCTCAATAGGTTGAAAGGAAAATTCTGAACCAGTGTGCATTGCATCCTCTTGTGCTCTAACCCACACAGAAGGGCCTTTTGTCATCTGTCAGACATTTCTTTGCCCTTAAATCAGAGTACTAGTGATTGCAAAGATGGGCTATAAGATACTGGACTGGTTGGAGGGAGCTGTCAGTGTTCTTCAATACTGGGCTCTTCAAAGCTGAGCTTTCCTCCGTAAATCAGTGCAGGAGAGGGTTGGGCAAGACAGCCATGCTCACCTAGTCAGAAAGTAAGCTTTCAACCTCAGCAGTGGAGTCTGCCTTTGACCACTTATGCATCCCCAGCAGAAGGTTTTGTGAAGCTGTTTCCCTATCATCGCCCTAATCAGTAATGCTCCCCAGTATGTATGCGGATTCAGTACACACAAAAGCACCAAGCAAAATTTCAATCAAACGACCTCTAATTTTCTGTGAAGCAAAAACCCTGCTAGATCTCATTTTCAAAACCTGTGAATGTAGTCTTTTATATCCTTTGTCTCTCCTCCTCATCTCTATCATTCAGTCATTCCTTGTAGTTTTTTCTTCATTCATTTGATATCCTACATTTAATCTTTCAGTGTGAACATTTGCCCCATCACAAAAAAACTCATGCTCCATGACCTTCATTGAAGAAGAGGCTAGATAAACATTCATCTGAGATAATTTAGGAATTGTGCATCTTGCATTTGTGCATGGGGTTGAACTAGATAAACCATGGGGTCCCTGGCAAACCTATGACACTGTGAACATTTTCACAATAAAACTCAACCAAACCTCTATTCATAAATGGCAAACCTTAAAGGGCTTAATTCTTTAATAATTCTACAAAATATTCACAGATTTTAAATTAATTACCCATTTCTAAAGTACACATATAATGTCTTTGAAATAGTATTTGAAAGTAAAGATCATTGAAGCTTTCTAATGCTGTCCACACCAGAAAAAGTTCATTTGTTTAAGATTCAGAAATATACTGTAAACCTATCTCTCCTGTCTCTAGAAACATAATGTAAGAAACAGGATTATCTTCTTTTACCTTTGGGGCTTGAGTTTTACATGCTTAATCCTAGTTTCCTATTTTGTAATTTGACTGTCAGTTTATGGGCAAGAAGTAGTATAATGTTTATTCACATAATTGTGCCAGCTAGGATTGCTGTCAAGCTTGACTATACCAAGGTATAGGAAATCATACAAATTACCACCTTAGTGGTAGTTGATAGCTTTAAATTATGCCTTATTAATGTTGTTATACGTTTCAATTAGTTGACCTAAAATATAGCGGCTTTTCCAATATTCATTTTATTACTCTGAGAATTATAGAAAAATATGTTAAATTCCTGTTCAATACATTTGCAATTTGTAAATGCTGCACAAAGCCATACATGAGAGAAATGGTTCTGCAAATGTATGTATGCTTAGTACAGCAGACATTTCAAAAATAAGTGACACGGATATTTTTTCACATAAGTTTGACTCATTATTTCTGCTACTTCCTCTCCAAACCATGGCATAATATATTTTTGCAAACATAACTGTGCAAGGAAAAGGTGTAACATACTCTTTTATCTCTTGTGTTATGATCCACAAAAAGAAAATTAATCTAAAATACTTAGTTGTGGGGCAGTGTAAGGAAAGGCAAATAAAGTGAAGGCTGGCACTGCTGTCTAATGTATAACAGGACTTCTGTATTATATTCTGTGCTTTTTCTGTTTTAACAATGAGACTTGCAAAGTCATTTTAAGATCTGCAGTTTACTAAGCACCAGTGGTTCTAACTAAAGTGGTTATCCATTACCTATAAAATCTGACTGTAAGCTAAGATTTCCCATTAAAAAAAATAAGGATTGTATTGACCTCACAAGCATGTGACTGCATGCTCTAATTTATTGCCATTCTCAGGTGATAGCAGTACAGGTACAAGGTATGATTGCAGTTAGCAAATACTTCCCTTTTCCACATATAATTACATAGACTTTATTAGAGGAAAAGGATGAGAACATTTAAGCTCTGGGAATGTGGATATTACTTTAATTGGTGACTGTCTTCAGTGCAATTCCTAAATAAGCAACAGTTGCTGTAGAGTCCTATCGTGCAGACTTCCAGCCTGTCTGAGTCCATCGCCTCTGCTTTAAAATATCAGTCAGAGCACTATGCTTGAAAAATCTTACAGGGACAGAATTTTCCAGCTACAGTGCTTAAAACAATATGATGGCATCCTGATGTTCAGATAAATTGAGTGCCCGCCCCTCCTGTTGGGATCAGTATGATTTGTGGGTCATTAGCAGCTGTGAATATCAAGCGGCTTTCATTGAGATGCCTAACTTCAATCACCCACATTGGAAAATGGTATTCAGCTGGGGGATTATTCCATTTGCAGTACTGAGTACAGTATAAAGCCATGAGAAAATTTTGTAGGCAATTTTGTTGCTAGTGATTTGTACACACGTCAAAGAACCTTGTAGTCCTTCTTGCTAAAGTAACTCCACGTCAAGAAGTAAAGACATAATGTATTAGATGTGGTCTGTTCAATTTTCAGGTAGAGCAAACAGACATTGGAAGTACATGCCAGAAGGAACACTGTTGGATGTGGACTAAAAGCCCATAGGGCAACACACGTGGATTTCAAAGATAACATATTTAGTCCTGTGGGTTATTACAGTTCTATTATTAGTCTGTGTCTTCTGTTAAATCATGTATAGAGCTATTATATGTGACCCTTGTTCCACAGGTTTCCTTAAGTTAGGGACTAGTTTGAGAAAAGAATTGATAGTAGGCAGTTTTTTGAGAATATGAATCAAATGCAACTTCTGGATCTAAAAGAATGGAATTATTTACAGAAATAAATTAGCTTCAGCTTTCTGTTCCTGACTCAACTCACATGAACAGTCTTATTTTTTTTTAAAAATTGACTACCTTTAGGGAGAGTCAGTGCAGATTTGCACTTCCAAAGGACAGCCTTGTGTGTTATATTGTAAGATTAAAAAAAATAAATTGTACTGTAAATCGTAACTGGAGCCTCTTGATACATGCTAGTTATGTCTCTGATTATGTTACCCATCTATAAGATTGCTGAGTGGAATTTGAACAAACATATTGCAAATGTGACAATATGTGTATGTACAGCTTCAAATTACATTTGATTATGGCAGCACTAAAATGAAACATTTATCTAAAGGCATCAACAAGAGAAAATATTTTTTTTCCTCAGTGTCAGGTGTAAATGAGAGGATGTTTGTACAAAATAAATAAATTTAAAAATTCCCTGTTGAATATACAGTACTACTAATCAATGGCATGTAATCTGATTCAAGTCAATTAGACTGTGTGTTGTGAATGCCTCCCAACCACATTTTGATGTCAGTAGGTATTTTAATTTTCTGTGGCACTTTATGGTATCTGCCTGTCATGATAGATGTTCTGTTTTGTCAATATTGAATCAAGAAACAATTAAGCTTTATGAAACCATTCATGACCATATCCTCAGCTGATGCATTTTATCTCCTCTGAACTCACTACATCTATGCTTATGTATACTAGCCAAAAATATGAGCCTCTGATTGTCATTGTCATCTCCCTCCTGCTTTAGATTAGAGAAGTAAAGCAAACATCTATAATGTCTTTCTGGAGTTTTTAAGATTCGTTCTAATGGGGTTGAGGCTACATGTTATAACCTACATTATAGACATCTCCATAAACAATTCTTATTTAGGGGTGAGTGTTGTGGGGCAAAACAGTGAGGTTCCTCAAAAAGAGTATATCCATCGCCAAAAAAAATCAATATAATATACTCATCTATTTTATTTATTTTAGGTCGCCAATCAGGTTGTTCAAGCTCTACTTACTCAAAAGGTGAGTCGCTTCTCTGATTATGACATGTTGTAAAGGGCCAGATGCTGACCATTGAATAAGAGGATGTATATTTGGACATAAGACCTTTTTTTTAAAGAATGCACGCACAAATTTCACAAACACAACTGCAAAATTTCAAGGTATAGCTTATGTTCCTCTTACAACAACAACAACAACAACAACAACAACAACAACAACTATCTATGAACCTGGATACCTCAGAAGATAGATAATGGAATACATCATTGCATGCAATTAAATACTTAGAATATTCCTGTCTAAAGTCAGGAAGACCTGAATGTCCTTCCCATCTGATGGCTCAACAATGGCTAGTTCTCTCTCCTAGTCCAGTTCCTGTTTCTCCGAGTCCAATTTAGGAAAACATTATTGCATTTGTCACTAATTGGCCCTCTTGTTTCTCTCAAAAGAACGTAAGGATCAAATGGGAGATCCTGTACTCCATAAGGGGCAGTGGGAAGGCCGCGGTATACGTGCATGTCCATATAGTATAACAGATGTGAAGGAAGAGGTTCTTTCCCTTCCCACTCCCTGTCCTGTGGAATTGTGCTTTCTGGTATGTCTGCTCTACAGCAGGTGCACAGAAGGGATTTGCAGGTATATGTGTGGGAGTCATTGGTTTTACAGACTGTACAAAATCAAATGAGAAATGGTGGGAGGAATTAACAATGTATTCTGCATCTTTATACTCAGTAGCTATGACCATAGAAAGACTCTACACCTGCTACTGCAGATGGAGATTCATTACTCAGTTTTCCACTACTGTGTCTTATAGGTTTGAGCCTTTGGCTCTGTGCTCAGAATACCACTTTACAGAGCTCTGGACAAAAAAACCTACAACCTAAAACCTAGAAATGATCTATGCAATTCAGATATAAGCCAGGGCTGCATAGGGAAGTTTCCACTTTGTTGTCCATACTATATTCTCTGTATAGTTACAGGAATGCAGTCTCCGGAGCTGTCATCATTACCCATCGTGAACAATATTTCAGCTACGCTAAAGGAAGGCCAAAGTCAATGAGTTTATTATTTTGTGTATCTTAACTGGAAACAGAGGCTAGTCCTTGAGCATAAACATGAAACCTGATTTGTTTTGTAATATCAAAACATAGGTGATGACGTATTTGCTGAAGGGTTGCTTTCAATATAGTAATCTCTCATTTAGGAAGCATTTTGCTGTTTTCCATATGAGGAGAAAAGCTGAATCTCTTTGCAGTAGGAGGCAGACATGTTGATGACAACATATTTCCCTAGCAATGAAAATACCCAGACCCACTAGAAGCCAAGGAACTCACATGGATATAATAAAAATGGATTTAAATATATTTAGTAAAGTGATTTTCTTAGTATTGATGAGATGTAACAGCTGCTTACCTACTACTGAGTAATGCCAGCTAATATAATATCCATAGAATGATGAAAATGGGTACTCTTCTAAATGCTAATAAATAATAACGGTTACAGTACTTCTAACAGCATTCATATGGGTCTTTTTACCAGAAAGGACAGGAAAACAATAGTGTTTAATAGGAAATTGGACTATTTGAGTCGGTCACAAATTGGTAGCTATACAAATCCAAGTAATAACTAGTAAACAGGTAAATCTACTCTAGTTCTGCTAAGCAGTAAGATGCAGCAAGTCATGGCAGGGTGAGGTAACACACCTCTGGGGCCGAGAGAGGCATGAAGAGAAGCAGAGAGTTTTCAAAGATTCAAGAAGAGTAATAATGCACAGTAACATGTATTGTGTGTGTTTTATCGTGGACTTGAAATTACACATCCAGGATTAATTTTTGTTTAAATTAAGTGTATTCTGTAATGGAGGAAATAAAGTACTGTACACACAACGTTATATGAGGAAACTGTGACTCCACTGAGGGATGCTGGTGACACAAACCGAGAGAGCAGAGCCTGAGTGATTTATCAATGTCAGTGAAACCTTGAGACGGAATTATAGTCTTAAATGTGCACTTTTGGAGTATATCATTTGTTATAATACATACAGAGTTCCTCCGATGTGCATAGTTTTTCACCAGGAATATGGAAAAAATGTGTACATTTGAGAATTGTCCTGAATTAGCCTCAGAGCAAAAATTCACCACTTTATGCAACAAAATGATATGGGTTTTCTTCCTCCACAAACAGCAAGTTTTACGTCTGGGAAATTTAAGAAGTCATAAAAACAACAAAATTATTTTGAGATAATAAGGCTGGAGGTTTTCTTAAGACCTGGATCGGCATTGTGAAATTGAAGTTTACAGTCTATAATAGATCTGTTTCATGATGTGTGGATCCAACATCTGCATGCCATCCTGAGATGCTAGAGAATATCCATATTCTTCACTCTAGGATCTGCTGAAATATTCAGTGTTTTTCCTCACTTAAGAAATGATCTCTTGATGTTGACTCCCCAGCCAGCTATCACTCTGTTTCCAACCTCCTTTTTTGGGTAAGATAATTGAATGGGTGGTCACCTGACCACTCAAGGCACATCTGGATGCTATCGGATTGCTGAACCTTTATCAGTCTGACTTTTGTCCCGGTATAGCACAAAGACTGTGCAAATAGCCTTGCAACAGTTTTTTGCTTGGAAATTGACAGGGGAAATAGTGCCCTGTTGAGCTTACTAAGGCCTTTGAGTGGCCTTTGATACAGTTAACCATGAAATGTATTTATGCAGTGTGGTGGGTTTTTTGCAAAATTGCTCTTAATGAGCAATGGTAATGAGCAAGTGCTTATTTTTTCCCTTGGGATCTTTCCTGTGGGGTTCTCCAGAGCTCCATCTTGTTGCCACTCCTGTTCAACATCTACATGAGACTCTTACGCAAGACCATGCAGAGATTTGGAATGAGGTGCTATCAGTATGCTGGTGACAGCCATCTCTATCTCTCCTTCTCATCTGACCCAGACTTCATAGTCTCCGTCCTTATCCTCTGCCTACTTTCAGTTGGGGACTGCATATGAGTGAACCAACTGAAGCTGGATCCAGACAAAACAGAAGTGATGGTGGTTGCCAGAATCTGTGGTTTGTGGTAATAAGGGTATCTAATCTATCACTGAATGGGTTCAGCCTTCCCTCAATCAGGTTTGCAGCCCTCACTACACCTGCATTTTCAGGTGGCAGTAATGGCTATGAGTACCTTTCACCATTTGGTGAGAAGGCTCCAATGCTGTCTTGTCCAATCCTCACCTTGCCACCAATCTTAAAAAGGCTTTCACCCAACAAGGACAATCCTCACCTTGCCACCAATCTTAAAAAGCCTTTCACCCAACAAGGACACTCCTCTAGAGAGATAATTCGCACATTTGAAAGAGCCACCTAGATACCATGTATAGAATTGCTGCAGTACAGAAGAAACCCCCCCACGAATCGCATACCGCTGGTCATGACATATCATCCCTCCCTTGAACCCATATGGAAAATCCTCAGACAATTGTCCTGCATACTAGAAAGAGACCCTATTCTTAAAGAGATCTTCCCAGAACCACCCATCCTAGCCTTCAAACAAGCACCTAACCTCGCTAACTGCATCACCAGAAGCAAACTTCCTCAGGCCCAGAACACACCAAATAGATCCAGACCATGCCATGACAAGAAATGCAAACCTGCCAACACATCTCCACAACCCCCACAATTATTACACCCCACAACAGAGCCTGCTTCCTGCATCTTGCAGCTGCACCTCCAGAAATGTGATATATCTCATCCAAAGCAAAAAATGCCCTGATGGAAAATACGTAGGAGAGACCAAACAACAACTGTGCACCAGAATGAATGCACACCAGAAATCTATCGAAGATAAGAACACCCAGTTACCTGTGGGTGCACATTTCTCACAAGAAAACCACTCTCTCTCCAATCTCTCAGTTCTAATCCTCAAAGGGAATTTACAAAACACTTCTCAGAGACGAGCCTATGAACTTCACTTCATCAACCTCCTGGATACAAAAACTCATGGACTAAATATAGACATTGGATTTATGACACATTATAACCTGGCTGACATCTGACTCCCCAGGTACCTCTCCATTATTCAATTGCTACATTCATTCCCCTGGCCCCCACCCCACACCCCCGGTCTGTCTCTCACCCATGGACTTCTCATTTTAAATCTTCACTGACTACCTGTAGTATGTAAAAGCAAGAATAAAAATAGAAGGCCAATGTTATGCCTACCTTCAAGAAAAGGAGGAAAGTGGATCTGGCAAACTACAGGCCCATCAGCCTGACCTCTATCCTGGGAAAGGTCTTGGAAAAGATTATCAAAGAGGCCATCCTTAACAGACTAGCTGGCAGCAATATCCTGAGGGATACCCAGCATAGGTTTGTTGCAGGTAGGTCTTGCTTGACCGATCTCATTTCCTTTTATGACCAGGTGACCTATCACCTGGACAAAGGGGAAGAGATTGATGTCATATATCTTGACTTTAAAAAAGCCTTTTATCTGGTATCCCATGATCACCTCTTAGCAAAACTGGCTAACTGCAGCCTCGCCCTCACCATGATCCGCTAGCTTAGGAATTGGCTCCACAGTAGCACCCAGAGGGTGGTGGTTGATGGAAGTAAATTGTAATGGTGGGCTGTGACTAGTGGAGTCCCTCAAGGCACTGTCCTAGGGCCTATACTTTTTAACATCTTCATCAGTGATGTAGACATTGGTATCAGAAGCGGACTGGACAAGTTTGCCAATGACACCAAACTCTGGGGTAAAGCATCTACACCTGAAGATGATCCAGGTGCATCTTGACAGGCTTATGAAATGTGTAGATGAGAACCTGATGGTGTTAACACTGAAAAATGCAAGATTCTCCACCTTGGGAAGAAAAACCTGCAGCATGCTTATAGGCTCAGCAGTGCTACGCTGGTTAGCACTACAGATGAAAGGACTTGGGGGTCACGATTGACCACAAGATAAACATGAGCCTTCAATGTGATGCTGCGGCTACTAAAGCAACCAAAATGCTGGCTTGCGTCCATAGATGCTTCTCAAGCAAATCCCAGGATGTCATTCTCCCATTATACTCAGCCTTGGTGAGGCCACAGCTGGAGTACTCCGTCCAGTTTAGGCACCATAATTCAAAAAGGATGTGGAGAAGCTTCAGAGAGTCTGGAGGAGAGCCACGTGCATGATGAGAGGTCAGGAAAACAGACCTTATGATTAGAGGCTGAGAGCTATGGGACTCTTCAGCCTGGAAAAGCTCAGGCTCAGGGGTGATCTGGTGGCCACCTATCTGGAGGGGCATCTGTTCACCAGAGTGCCCCAAGGGATGACAAGAGCAAATGGTCACAAACTCCTCCCCATCGGATTCAGGTTGGACATAAGAAAGAACTTCTTTACTGTCTAAACCCCCCAAAGTTTGGAATAGACTGCCGCTGGAGGTGGTTCAAGCACCCCACTTTGAACACCTTCAAGACATATTTGGATGTTTATCTTGCTGGGATTACTTCCTGCCCCTGGGTTAGGGGGCTGGACTTGATAATCGTCCGGGATCCCTTCCAGCTTGAATGTCTATGAAATCTATGAAATGACTACTATAAAAGTACCTGAGACTGATACCTCTGGTATTGCCTTCTTAATTTCCATTAGTTCTGCTCTCTGGAATTCAGATAATGAGTTCCTGAAGATAACTTGAGGTACCATATTAAGTAATTGCTATATAATTTTAAAATAATAAAACCAGGTACATACATATTCTTATGTTAATTTTTTATTCTTGCTTTTTTTCAGTTTTTTTCTGCAAATGTCACTAGGTCTGGCATAGTTTACAGTATCTTGGATAGCAATCTGCCATCTTCAATTGTGCACTTATTCTTCAGCAGAGAGCCAAAATGTTGAGCTGCATAAAACTTCGAAGTTTAAAACTTAAAAGAAAAAGTTTGAGCAGAGGCATTGTTAAGGCTACAGCATTGTTTTAAACTGTCGGTTTCTGTGAATCATTTTTCCTCTTCACTGCACCCAGTACAGTTGCATCTTTATACTTCACAGGTTCAGCCAAGGCTCTGTTTTAAATTCTTTGATTATTTATGAGAGTTTTATAAATGAGCCTGCATGCTTGTCCTTCCCCAAATGAGCCTATGCCACACTGCCCCATGTGAGGTCATAGACAAGAGAGTTATTAGCACTGTATGAGTTTTCACTCATACAATTAAAGGTTTAGGATTTCACTCCATTTCAAATAAAAGATATCATTGCCTCCTTGTCACTTTAGAAGGCACTGAATAAGTAATTTGGGCAGCCTGAGGCCTATTTAAAATAAGCACTACCCTACTACTTTGCCCAGAAAAATAATTTACTTCATCCACTGGTACCTTTGTAACCAAAGATACTTCAAAATGTTTCCAGTAGTCTCTGGACAAGTTGGTTCATTGTCATCACCTTTTTCGTATTCTCTGTGCTACAGCACACTTGCTAAGAACGGGCATGGCTGCAGACAAACACCTTGGTTACTTCTGGCTATTACTTCTCACTCTTGAGTTATCTTACCAGGTCTGTGTACTTCTATTGGGTCAATATATTGTTAATCCTCTTGACAGGCAAACATATGGGAAGCCAAAGGCCTGTTTCTCCACTTTCAGTTGATGAAAATAAAGTCAGGCAGTATCAAAGGATAGCAACTGTTCTAATTTTAGGGAACAGAGCAAAGTGGTTACCTTTTTGAGGGGCAATAAATGTACACATGGACTATCTGTTTATACAAGCATCACTAAAATGGTATACAGACATTCAGTTTCTCCTGAGACAGTCACTGCTCTCCCCAGAGAAACCATCAGTGTACAGATGTGCAGGATTTTTCTCCCAGAGCAAAAATGGCCACTCCAAGAGAAAAATACCCCGGGAACAACCAGGTTTAAATCACTCCCAGGAGAGTTTCTCCTGGGAAAGTGAATGTCCGTACACATTCTAAATTTACCCACTTCTTAATTTTTGCAGGTACATTTTTATTACACAGAGGTCTCCTGTCCAGCAAGGTAAACTAGCACCTGCATCATATGATTCTGTACAGTTATTGTGAATCAAATTCTACTCTGAATCCTTTCAAAGTCCACTGTAGAGCAGAAGCCTGCTTTCCTTCAAATGGCCAGTTAAAACAAGTCTTATGCCTTCATCAGAAATTGGCAGTCAAATATACTTTCAGGTCAGCTATTCCAAGGGCCAGTTTATGGCCTAATGATTAGAAGTTGCTTTGTCAAGATGCACTCACAAACACCTCAGGTCTACCATACAGAAGGGAGAAAATAAATACAGTGTAATATATCCAGTGTAATTGCTTGTGCCCTGTTCCCCATTGCTTGTGTACTTGCGTGGCCCAAATATATATCAGTTCCAAGTACCAGGAACTGAACAGTTCTAAATTTCATTGGAACAAAAGAAGTTGAAAGGAAGTGTAGCACCCGGTACAGAAGGTGGAGTGATATGGAGCAGTGAAGTTATTGCAGGCAATACCAAAGGCTTTTTTTTTTAAAGTAGAATATCATTTAGTTTTCTATTATTTGTAAAACCCACTTAGAAAATTGCTATTAAAGTTTCTCTGCACATTACTTTTGTCATTTTTATTGGGGAAATGTTGGTTTCTTACTTCCCCTTCCCTTTTGATCCTGATGAAATATGTATCAGCATGGCTGAGCTTATGTGTATTTCATGGCCTGCGTACCAGCGGTACCAGAGATGCCACAGCAGCTCTCAGAATAAGCATTAGCTAGTGACTTTGCAGTCCTTATGCTGTCTGGGCAGCATCTGTGGTAGCAGAACATAAAACATTGATCTTTTACATCAGTTATGGCTCAAGTGGAAAGTTTTATTTGGATTATTTTTTGGCTAGCAAGCATCATAGTGGTTGCAACCCCTCCCCGCCCTCCCCAATATCTGGATATACATTTAGCCCTAGACCCAGCAGATTTCTTTAGCACTTGCTTAATTTATGTTGGACAGCTCATCTGCTCAGTCTCACATGCTTTATTGCCAAAGCAATGGGGTCCTACTTCTGGCGATGAAAAACAATGTTCAGTAAACTGTATGGCATAGGCAAGCTAACAGTTTAATATGAGGACAGTGAATTGCAGCACGCTGGCCTGGGCCTGCTCTTACTCTTTGGTAAATTAAAGTTACCCCACTGCGCCTTCCCCCTCCGTGGAAGATACCAGAGTACATTTCCCATTGTATTATTAGGAACAAATTTTTGTGCTTGGGCAGCTCTTTTTTTAACAAGTTGCAGTGAGTTCCTTCAGTTACAACACTGCATCATCAGATCTAACTGAGATATTGCAGGGTGTATTGTCAGGCTGGGGAAATGCAAACCAAAACACGCTTAATTTTATAGATTATTTGATTTCTCTGCTTTGGACTGTGACCCAGCTTATGTGGGAGGGGAATTAACCCAGTACAAGCAATGAAGACTTTAGGAATGGGTGTATCATAACAATGTGGTGCTTTGAACTTTCTCTAAGCAATAAGTAGAAGGTTGTGAATCTATAGGGACTTTAGCTGAACGCCCTGAGCCTTTTCACTCAGACAGTGACTGTTCATGCTTTGTGATCCAGAGGTCTCATGCACAATCTCTACTTCTGATGACCCACCCTAGAACAACATGGTACAAGGGGTAGCTTTCATTTAGACTCGCACTAAGATGGATTTCCCCAGACAAGACTGTAACAACCTCACTGAATTTATATTTGCAGCTTAGCCACCTCAAATGTGGCAAGCTCAGAAACAGTGGGCAGGGAAGAAATGCACCACCCCCGATGTAGCAGTGAATGCTATTGAGCTAGCAACAATGGTGTCGTGGTACTACTCCGGAGCAAACATGAAGTGGGTCAGACAGCACATGAATGCCTCCAGGGGCCACCAGACTACCCCTTGTGTAGTGTAGCTTACATGGCCTATCTTGTTGCCCAAGTTTTCCGGCAGATTTATATTTTTTTGACAGATTTTGCAGTCATGTTGGTACAATAAAACACACTGCTGGCAAAGTCCCTTTTTAGATTGAGACAGCACTGCAGAAAGATGCATATTGTGACTAATATTTTTGATTTCAAAGTTTTCAAAATATCTTTTGAAGATGAAACAATCTGGAGAAATGGTATGGCATATTTTTCCCATTTATTTTGCTATTTCATAAATTGTCTGTTTGCCTTTTCTTTATGTGCCATATTCTAAGAGAGATTTCAGATGTTTCTGTTAGATTTTTTTTTTCTAATCTTCCTTGTTTCTACTCCCCTGTAGGATCTAAGGGAGGAATGCATAAAGCTGAAAACAAGAGTTTTTGATTTGGAGCAACAGAATCGGACACTAAGTGTACTTTTCCAACAAAGAGTCAAACCAGCTTCTGACCTCCTCCTCCAGGTAAGGAGAGGTCTCGGAAAGTTGAATCTGTTCAATTTATATTCAGTGCAATTATATGATGTTTTTCTTCTTGCAAAAATGTCAGCACAAAATGACAGCTGACAGATGTCACACATTAAAAAAATATCAGTTATCCTTTTCATACTTCTGGATCTGTCACCCTCCATTTGCTATTTTATATAAGGGTAGGCAACCTTTTCTGGCTGTGAGCTGGAACACCCCACCTGGGGTCAGAGGCAGGCAGGCACTAGTGCCCTGCCACAACCACTGCTCGTCTTCCCAGCGGTATGAGGAAAGAGTCCGCAGCTGGCACTTCTCCCTAGGGCACAAGGGGAAAACACCTGCCTCTGGCATGCATCCCCATGGCAGCACAGAAAGAGCGTCCTCGACACTGACCGCTGGGGTTTGGGCAGGGGGCTGGACGCGATGATCTCCTGAGGTCCCTTCCAGCCCTGATGTCTATGAAATATAAAATCTGTACTTTGATGCTGTTGAAACTGAAAGTGTACACTGCCAAACTGACTGCATGTTGTGTTGAGAGAAAAGTGTAACTGAGAAAAAACTTACTTTTTGAGATGCTTTTTCAGTATGATAAATGGTCTTTATCTGTAGGGTAAAATCTCTCATCATAATTTTATAATAATGCACCTGGTAGTGAACAAAGCATGAGTTTCTGTGAGAAGAAAATCACTGTTTTTACCTTTGTCATCTTGGTTGTGCTATTAATATATTACATGAATATGTTACAGCAATTTGGGGCCTTTTGTGAAAGGAAGCCATTGAGGATCGAGACATAAAATGATCAATCTCCCCGTCTCACTTGCCATTCTCAAACAATCAGAAATTTTCTAGCATATTTTGCCTTGGCCTATTCCATTATTATGAAATTACATTTCTGTCCCCTATTTTTCCCTACTACCATTCCAGTTAGGCACAAGATGCCTAGCAGCACTTCAGCTTGAGCCAGAAAATCTGACTTTGGTGGTGGAAATTAAATTAAAGTTTATTTATGCTGAGAAGCTTCTTTTAGGGAACAAATTCTGCCTTTAGCTATATGCATGTAATTGCCACTGACTCAAAGGGCACGTGAGGAAAGAATCTGGCCTGGGTGACATTAGTTTGGCCTGCATGAAATCATGTGCAACTCTTACAGAAATCACCACATGTACCTGAAGGCAAAAATTGGGCCCTTGCATAGCTTCTCAAAGGAGGTGATTGCAGGCTTGTTATTTGAGTTGTTCACAGCTAGACTGCACTGAGTGCTGAGGAATATATTGAAGAAAAGGAACATGCATTGGCAGAAGAAAAGACTAAGTGCTCAAATACTCCTCTTCACTGGGTTTCAGAAAATTCATTTTTATTTTGCATAGAAAAATAAAATTAAAAATTGGAGACATCAGAAATTAACTCATCCTCTAACCAGATATTTCCTGCATAAGTCTAATACATTTTTAAGATTTTAAGAAAGGCATTTCCTAATAATTTTACTTAACTGTGTTAGATTGGGAAAGCATTATGTCTACCTTTTGGAGCATCACCTCAATAAATTATACTCTTTCAGAAATGCACTTACTTGTGTCCATCCCTGTTGATGAAAGCACTAAGTTTGTTCCTAAGTACATTTCTGAATTAGGGCCAAGGGCCATAAAATTATTTGAATGGTTTGGTTGAATGGTTAAAAGGAGCCATATTCAGGTTGACTCCTCCATTTACAATGAGAACCACGGCTGTCTCCAAACCAGTGAAGATGACATTATAGTTTTCCTTGAGCCACACATGGTTGTTCTCAGGCAGGATATATGAGCCAGATGTTTTTGAATGGAGTCCCAGATCCTTTGTCAGTTAATACAGACCATTCTCCATATAGGTTGTTCTTATTTTCAAATTATTTGGTTTATTTAAAATTCATTAGAGAATCAGAATTGACTAATTTTACGTTCCTTACAAACATTTATAAATTCCAAAAAGTACACATGTGATTTAGGAATAAAAGTGGAATTTTTCAGAATACCCAATTCATTTAACAGAAGAAATTTTGAAAAGGAAAGTTAAATCTGCTGTGGCAGTGTAGGTGCACAAGTACCAGAGTCAATGGGACTGGTACTAATAATTCACTTTCATACTTCTGGATCTGTCACCCTCCATTTGCTATTTTATATAAGAGTAGGCGACCTTTTCTGGCTGTGAGCTGGAACACCCCACCTGGGGTCAGAGGCAGGCAGGCACTAGTGCCCTGCCACAACCACCGCTCGTCTTCCCAGCGGTATGAGGAAAGAGTCCGCAGCTGGCACTTCTCCCTAGGGCACAAGGGGAAAACACCTGCCTCTGGCATGCATCCCCATGGCAGCACAGAAAGAGCGTCCTCGACACCAACCGCTGCCCAAACCCCACGTCTGCAGGCTGGAGTCAAAGATTCTGCGGGGCATAGGTTGTTAACCCCTGAATGTTTATAATGTATTTTATATAATGTTTAATTATACATTCATGCAGTTACATACTAAAATTATTGATAGAATTAAATACATTTACAAATATAAAATTAAAAAAGCCCTGAAAAAGAAGAGTGGAAGGAAGAAAAATCACATGTCCTTGTTCTACCGTAACCATGATTATTATTATCAGCAGTAACTTGTTTCAAAGGTATTCTTTGATGAGCCATGGCTCTACTCTTTTGCTTAAACTTAACCATACTTGTTAAACTATATACACATCTCTTAGCATACCAAACAGGTTCAATTTAAATGGTGCAGGAATCTTGTGCCAGTGAATAGAAATGCTTTTTAATATCATGACTCATGAGTCTTTTAGTGCATTCAACTTTAAACAAAACCTTTACAATCTGTTTGGTTTCTATATATGTAAACAAGAGGATAATATAATTCAAAGTGTTATCATTTTTAAAAAAAGCAGTATAAGTGATTTAAATTTGAGTGCAGAGCATGTTTTGTGTATAATACTGATTGCACTGTGTTGATTTTCCTCCTGGTTTACACACAGGTCAAAAGAAAAACTGATTACTTCTGTTTTAGAAAATTTCCTGCAGTGAAGGTTTTCATGGCTACTTTAAGATGCCTTCATTGTAAAACTATTACTAAGTATTACATGTTCATGAATTTTGGATAAATAGAAGTACATATGAAATCTTACAGACTGATAATACTGGGGGGGCGGAAATGACTGTGTTTATCTAGGGGATTTGATTATGCAGATCAGTACATTAATTCTTTGGCACTAGAAATTTCTGTGCATCCATTGCTGGCAGTGGATGTCACACAGGGGAAATCTCATTCCTGTCATAAGAAGATTAAGTAACCCAAACTCTGACACAAAAGACCAGTGTTTCCAGAAGGAAGAGGTAATTCAGACTGCCCCATCATCTCTTTCATGCTGTTAGGTGAGTTTGTTTTGAGAGCTACCCTGCCTCTTTGTGGATATGATTTCCAGTTGCTAGAATTGATTAAAGCATTAGATTAGGAGTAGACCTCAGTTTTCTTATTTTTAATCCTTTCCAGACATGGTTTTTTGGGCCACTGCAGTAGGCAGCTCCCTGGATAAATGCTACTACTAAAAAATGGCAGTACTAGGAAGTAGGGGAGTGTCCACAAATGCATGCATACCTCTGTGCTCAGATCCTTCAAGAGAGGTGGAGGAAGGTTTGGAAAGGAAGGCTGGAAGCTCAGTTTTAGGTAGCCGTATTATATTTAATCTGGCAGTGGGAGAACCAAGGTGGGAGGTGACCTTAGGCCTTGGTTTAAAGATTAGATAATAGCATAAAAGGCAGGAGTGAAGAGGCAGGTTTGTAAATATTGGCTTAAAAGGTTGTAGTGGAAATGTAGATGCCACGCTGAAAGGATAAGATAACCAGAAGAGAAGGTGAAGAGGAAGAAGTCACCTAGGATCAAACCGATCTATTGAATTGTGGTTGTACAAAATGCCGCTAAAATACAAGCAGAAATGACATCCTGCCATTTCTTTCTGCTTCATCTTCGGTTATATTAAATGAATAAATACTTTGTTGCTAAGGAAAATATTTTGTCTTGTAATATCCTAAATATGAACTTTTTTCTGTACCCTTCAGCTGGTGCTCCTCAAGACATTCTTGTGACAGAAAGGAGCTGAGAGCTTTTTCTATTTTCTTTTTTCTTTCTGTAGTGGCCATAATGGAATTACAGACATGAGACATGATTGTAATCCCACATGCGCTGCTTTTATAACAGAGTCATTCCATTGTCTTCACTGCAGTTATCCTTGATTCAGAGCATTGTAATTATTTGGCCTGTACTTAATATAGAACCCATTTTATAAAATCTTGTGCACTATGATGAATCAGGAAAATCTTTTTTTAATAGGAGGGACATATACAAATTTGTTACCTGAACTCTTTCAGCAACGTGTTGTTCTTTTATCTCCCTACACCAAGTTATTGTCTTAGCTGTTGGCAAAGCACACTAAGAGCCTGGATGAAAGGTCTAAATAAGTACAAAGTACTAGTAGTATTTATTGATTTGATTTATTTGATTAAATGAAAAGGAATATTTATGAAGAATGTGGATAGCATAAAATAATATTATAAATCATAAGGCTGGGGGAGTCTCTGATGCCAGACTATTTTTTCATTACCATGTTATATATGTCATAAACATCTCACTTTTGCAAATCCAGGACAAGCAGAGAGAATATCTGAAACATCCACATATGCCTTGTGTACCTGGGGCTGGATTGTCATGATCCATGATCGTGATGGATCCATGGCTTTCACATATTGTTTAGTTTTCTGTCCGAAATGTGTTTGGAATGATGCAGACAGATTGCTGAAATCTCAGGTGGTTTATTTAGGCTATAGCTAGTTTTGCATTAGCTTTGGTAGTGATCTGAAGGGTAAATCTATGCATTTAAGGGTAAGTGTAGGTGTTCAGATGGAAATAGTTAGTAGAAAGGGGTAAATTGCACCAACAACAGTATTATATATATGGCAACAACTAATTGCCCTAACTCCTGATAAGAGAAATGGAATGCCTGGCTTCAGTATCTGTCCTCATGATGATGTTTGTAATTCAGAAAGTTAAAAGAGAATCCATGTTGGCTTTTTTCAATGGAAAACACAAAGGAGATTTTTAAAATTTCAGAAAAGTAAGCCTCTAATACAGGAATTCTCAATCCCTAGGCTGCAGTCTGGTGCCGGGCTGTGGTGGGTCAGCTGCTGGTCCACAGCATGGTTGGCTGCCGGATTGGAAGTGGCCGCAGACCAGCAAACTGTGGCCCCCCCAGAGCTGGGCGGAGAGGCCACAGCTCCTTTTGCACGGTCCATGGCAGTGCAGGATTTAGCCCACCCCCCTGCCCAGGGGGTGGGGTTATCCTTACATGTCTTCTGGCTGGAAATTTGGGCCATGGTCAGCTGTGACTGCTGGGCCACAGTTTGCCGGGCCATGACCACTTCCATGCTGTGGTTGGCCGGGCCGCGGTATAAAAACTTTGAGAACCCGCGCTCTAATAAATCAGAACCATCTTAAATTGTTAGAAAAGGGGTTGTCATCGGTTAGCTTTTCATTTAAATAACCGTGCCAATTTGGAATGACAGCTACATAATTTAGGTCTGATGGCATATCAGCATATCAGATCCTGCCTCATGCCAGCCTGTTCTTTATATGTAATTAGGAACAAAATTAGTAAACTAAGTTTCAGATCCCTTTAAAGCATTGTCATTTCTGCAGCTGGCCTGTTGATCTGTTTCTCAACTTTGTTCCTTTGCATTCCTAAGTTTGTTTAGCTACATTGGAGAGCTCCGCAGCAAAATCGGGGACAGATTACCCATCTTTAATTTTCCCTGAGCCTGAGGAAGGACACCTGTGCCCGAAAGCTTGCAGAATTTTTTTTTTTTGGCAATCTCTTAGTTGGTCTAATAAAAGGTATCATCTCTGAACCAAAAGTTACAGAGTTTTGCATTTCTTTTTGTCTCAGACCAACACAGCTACTAACTCCAGAACAAACTCTGTCCCCTGTCTTCATTTAATGAAAGTCACTTAAAGGCTGGTGAATCAAAAGTGAAAGTTAAGTCCAGAGATTCTGCTTGTTTAAGCAGAAACACAGTAAAGGGAGATATTTGCTTAAAATATTCTGATGGTTGCCACCACTGTGATAACACAAGGGGACAAAAGCATCTTCCCAGGCAATCTGCAGCAGCCAAGTTCTGTTAAAACCAACCAATTTAAACTTCGTCCAAGAATTGGTTAGCAGACAGCGAAGACCATGGAGTCTACAGAGGTTGAAGAAGAAGAGCTCTAAAATAGCATGTGTGAGGCCATGCATGAGACAGCGTGTTAAGCACCTTAGCAATTCTTGCTGAGAGATTTCTCACAAAGAAAGGAAATAAGCCACTCAGGAGTGATTCCATGTCATACTGCTAGGCTTTTTGAACATCTTAATACTGTTGTGTCATCTGTTGTATCAAAAGAAACTGATCTAGATGAATGAATCAATGTATTCTGAGCGGTGATTTTCAACCGTCTCCAGGAGTTATTGTCAAATATCATCAATACAGTGCCTATACATTTCAAGCCTGAGATCAAAATTACTAAAGAGATTTGGCAACTCAGGAGCTTGCTGAAGTTGCTTTTCAAAATCTCCTCAGTAATAGTCCCCCAAAATAAAAATATATATATTTTTGTCATTAACAGAATCTCCATCTCTATACTAGCCATTTTCCAAGAACTCAAGAAGAATTCCTGCTCCAAGTAGTTTGCAATTGAAAGGCAGGTAAATAGAAGATTGAACAAACAGAAGAATAATATATAAATTTATATACAACTCAAGTTGATGTTCCCATGGGAAAATTGGATGGTTGCGGGCTTAACTGTTTGACAGTTAGGTGGGTAGGAAGTTGGCCATGGGGTAGGACCCAGAGAGTCCTAATGAGCAGATCTGTGTCATCCTGGTGAGAAGTGGCCAGTGGTGTCCCTCAGGGGGCTGTTTGGTCCAGTGCTTGTCAACATCTTTATCAATGATTTGGATGTGGGGGTGAAGAGCTCACAGGCCAAGCTTGCACATGACAGCAGCTTACAGGGAAGTGGGGTCCCGCTTGAAAGTAGGCTGAAGATACAGGTGGACCTTGATAGGCTGGCAAGTTGGGGGGATCAACATTGAGAAATGTAAAATGCTCCATCTGGGAACAAACAATCCCCAACATACTTACAGGCTTGGTGGCACCAAACTGACTAGCTCCATGACTGAAAGGGATGTAGGGGTAATAATAGACCACAGTATGAACATGAGCCATCAATGCGATGCTGTAGCCAGTAGGGCAAACAATACTCTGGCATGCATCAACCAGTACATCTCCAGCAAAACCAAGGAAGTGATTCTTCTGCTTTACTCAGCATTGGTGAGACTGCAGCTGGAGTACTGCATCCAGTTCTTGGCACTCCACTTCAACAAGGACATGGAAAAGCTTGAGAGAGTCCAGAGAAGAGCCACCCGTATCATCAGAGACTTGCAAGGCAAGCCATATGAGGAGAGGCTGTGGGACTTGGGCTTCTTCAGCCTTAAAAAGAGAAGGGAGTTGGTAGCAGCTTACTGCTGTATCAAGGGATCAGCAAACAAGTGTTCACCAGGGCACCCTTGGGGAAAACCAGGAGTAATGGCCACAAACTCCAGGAAGACCATTTCAGGCTTAACTGTAGGAAAATCTTTTTCACAGTTAGGGTGTCCAGACTGTGGAATAAATTCCCTCTAGAAGTGGTGCAATTGCCTACCCTGGAAATCTTCAAGAGGAGACTGGACGGCCACCTCACTGGGGTCACCTGACCACAGCTGTCTTTCCTGCCTAGTGCAGGGGGCTGGACCTGATCATCTTGTGAGGTCCCTTCCAGCCCCTTCCAATCTATTAATCCATGAATCTATGGAACTTGATTGACTATAAGCAGTACAGAAGAAGAGGTTCTTTAGGGGGGATGTAAATGTGGCCGAAGCACTGGGTTTGTAGGTAAGCTTGGAACAGATGTTGCATAAAGGCTGCAGAGAAGGTGAGAAAGTGGTTGTGAGAGACTCCCAAAAAGGCTAGATGTATAAGCACAGAAGAGTGGGCAAGTACAAAGCAGAACTTAAAGGTGGATCCAGACGGGGAGAGACAGCATTACACAGCTCTGTATTTGTCAACACGAAGCTTAAAAATGATGCAATATCAGATGATCAAATTGACCAGTGAGGAAGAATTCCACAGCTCTATTTTGCATAGACTGAAAAGAGGCCATGCACTGGAGAAGCCAAAGAGAAGGATGTCTCCATTGTCAATATAACGAGGGTGGCAGAAACAGATTAACTTGTTGGGTTGGAAAGGAACAGATATAAAATGGAGCAATAACTGAGAAGATTTTGTCAAGAGGTGGGTTAGGTGGGCACATTGACACATGCATTAATGCACCATTGCTACCGCACATTAAGTTTAGTACCACCTCTAATATGAGGTACTAACTAAATGCGCAGAAGCCAGCACTGATGCACATTAGAAAAGGCTGAAGGTGTTTTTGTGATGTTTAATGCACAGTAGAGTGCAGTAGTTCTACTGCACATTAGTGCATTAGCATGGCTTTTGCCAAGACTTGCTTATGTGCAGTAGAGTTAGTCTATTGTGCATTAAGCGTCTCGTGTACATGCACTCTGTGGTAAGTAGCTTTTTAGCTTTGTGCCTTATGTTTCCTTTGACAGTCATTGCATGTGACTTCCAGCAATGGCTGTTGCTAGACTCAAGAATACAGATATAACTCATAGACTGATACATACATTTGCACAACTTCTATGTATGTTATTAGCTGATATTGAAGCAGAAGTTTTTGGCTTTTTTTGTGCTCAAGAACTGCTTCTGTACCCCCGGGGATAGGACGCTGCAATCATTCTTCTTGGCTAATAATTTCAGATGTTGTCCAGTTGTGCATGCAGATGATTCTGGAGGATCTCTGCTGACATTCTGGTCACATGCACCACACAACCAAAAGAGGAGTGTAACCATGTCACCACATCCCCCCCTAGATCTGCCATTGAGCCAGATCCTATTCCTGTTAGGGACCTAAGTGGCCTCGGGCACGAAAATATCATCCTGCTGCATTCTATACAACCCCCTGAATAACAACGAATGCAAAAAAGGGGAGGGGTCCTCCTCCTGCTTCCTGCTTTTAGGGACTTAGTCTAAAGACGTAAAGGCATGTTATACAAGTAAGCATGGGGAATTTTTGAGACAGTGGAATAGCATCTGGCCTAAAAAGGCTACTTGCATGCAGCCAGACTGCTTGCATTAAACACTTGCTAATGTGTTTTTCTGAACCAGAGTCTTCTTTGAGGTGATCCAGTCTTGCTGACCATGAAATCTTGGGCTGTGGAATAGCCTCCTAAAGGGAAAAGTGGAAGCATCATCACTTGAGACATTTCAAACCAAACTGGATAAAGAACTGGCAAGTGTTCAGCATAGAGTAGTTTTTCATATGCAGTGAGATGGATTAGTGGACCTAAGCACTGATTTGTGGGATTCTGTGATCTTTACATGTCATTCTTGGCCTCTTATTTTAGCATCTAGTTTCTTACCAATCTTTTTCCCTCCATACAAAATGAATTAATAAAGCGCAACCGTAATCCTAGTGTGAATGATAAATGTTTTAAGAGAAAATTATTCTCAGTGACCAGAATTTCTCAGGGCCTTGCAACATAGATGATTAGCCTTTACAGCTGCCAATAAAAGCATAAAAGAGTTTTCCATATCTATACAATCATGAGGTTTTGTGATATTTTAAGGACACACTTTCCAGATTCCAACATTAAAAGAAAGATTTGTCCATTACCCCACTAATGATAAATTGTTGGTGATAGACCACCAATGATAAATCACATGAGTACACAGCCTTGAGGCAAAACAGAAATGGTATTTCATAAAATATTTATCAATCATTTTGAAATAGGAAATTATAACTGTGCAGGAAGAAAATTATATGGATCAAGAGAATAGTGAAACTACACTGATGCCAAGCCCTTAATGGCAAACATAAGATTTTCCTGTTATTCATTCATCCTGGTACAGCCAAGCTAAATACATGCAACTAAAACTGTGAGCTTTATATTCCATTCCATCTCATGCATCATTAAAATAATTGTTTACTAAGTGCCACATGAGGACACAAGCAGTAGATAAAGTGGTCCTATAGGTGTAACTTAGGTTTTCAAGTTTTTTATTAATGAAGATGATGTATCCATTGGAAAAGATCCAAGTGGGCCTTGGGTGGCTGTCTGGTCATAGTCAGAAAAGTATCTTTATACTTATAAACTGAATATATTCAGTATGAAAATCTGTGAAAGGCAATAAACAAGGAGTCCCACCATGTCATTTTAGATACCTTTTTCAAGGTAACTCTATACTTATTTTTTTTTAAAGAAGTAGAAACTTATATGTTCCTTTATTTTCTAGTGTTGCATTTATTTTTCACTCGTAATCATACCTACCGAAGAGAATTAGCCAATGAACACAAAAGTGCCTTGGTATTTCAACCTGCTGTGTTTGCTGAGGATATGAGCAAGAGGTCAGTTTATTGTGTAAATCCCTATGTAAATGGTCAGAGTTTAAACTGGAGCTCTTTATAGGCAGCTTTTATCCCAATTTCTGAACTTGGTGAAAATTCAGAGAACTCTGATTGTTTTTGTTCTTTTATGACCAGTTCTGGTCTATTTCCTCACTCCTTTGGGATAGAGTTGCAGATGGAGAGAGATTTTAATGAAACAGTGGGTTTTACTGTGTATGTGTGTGTCTAAAGTGCATCTGAAGTCCACACACACAGCAGGAGAAACTTCATAATAAATGCAACCTTGAAAGTGCAAAGATTTACTGCCATTGGTTGTATGGCAGGGCCAATATCAGAAATTTGATGGAAGCTGTAAGCATATCATAGTTGATGCCTTTTTGTATTTGATGTAGATCGCCTTTTATTTTCTTATAGAATATGTATAGTTAGGCCAAGAGTCATGCAATTTCCTATTAAAATGGAAAAATCTTTCTGATTAGGATGCAGATACTAAAATATAAGTTTGTCTTGGAAAACAAGCATCATTCTAGTCACAGTAGGCATAGCACTACCATGTGATTTATACAAAAGTGCAATTTCATGTCATCAGGTCAACTTTCAAAGCTTCCTATTTGAAATTATGTGGTAGAGTATAATATCTACTGCAGGTCCTTCTTAAATACAATATGCATAAACAACAGGTGTGCTAGATAATTGTTTTCTCATCATGGTGCGTATTTCACACTCCATAACTCCCAAATGAAATACCAAAAGAATGCATAAAATTAAATGATTCAAAGATTTTGAGGGCTTCTGTTCTTTATGTTAAAGTAGAAATCTGTTGAAATTCTAAAATGGTATGTCAGTGTAACCACTACTATTAATGTAGCTAAATTTGTTATATTATTTTAGTTATCTTAAAAGACTTTGAAATATAAACAAAGGACGAGTACTTGAAAAATTAAGTGTATGTGTGTTTGAAGTTAATGGCTGGAATAGTAAATGAAAGATTAAGCTTCCGTGTAGTATTACTTTATTATGTGAAAGTTTCTATGAAAATTTGACTTATTTTATCATCATTGTCATCATCATACCTATTTTTCCTGTTACCATTTGACTACCATGGTACTAAAACTTTGGGAATGAAACAACATGAAACTATGGCTCCATTACCTTAGATGTGTATACTGGTAAATATCCTTCCTGATTACATTTCAAGCCACACAGAATTTTATCAAATCGAGGTAATTTGCTAGTGATTTTAAAAGAAATATTTTTGTACACCTCACCAGATGAATCTAACTGAATTTACGCTAAGTGATGTTAGCACACAAGGCCACTATAAGATTTTGTCTTGCCATCTGTTATGAAAGAATCCACTTCCCTGGCATTTATTCTGTATACTATTATCTACACTGTGCAGGTATAGGAAAAGAATGGTTAAAAGTGAAAAGTTCTCTACAGTGAATCATGAAACAGCTAGTCAAACAACCCAGTCTTTTCATACTAATTTTTACTAATATGTTCCCTCCTTTCTCAGATGACCTACCCTCTGTAATGTTGATTTGATACTGGTAAAATGTAGGTCCTCATCCAGAGGCTATGACACCATTGACTAAATCTCTGTTGACTTTGCTGAGAATGTGAAATACTGTATAGCAAGATAAAATCAGCACGTAGATGCTCAATGTAACTGAAGAGTCCATTAGTGCGTTAACTCTTAAATTACCATCTGGTTGTCTTTCTTGATAAGAGCAAGCTGAAATGAACAGTTACCGTTAACGTTAACATGATATTGCAACATGATATTGACAGACTTAACTTTCAGCATATTTTTCGTTCTTTGGTATTCATATTCATTTCTGTCTCTGAATGTGAGTAGCCATGTTTCATTAGTCACTCACGTATGTCGGAGTACAGGAAGGAGTGGTGATTTGTCTGTGTCCTATGTGCAGTACAAGGGCATCTTGAACATTATGAATTAAACTCTAGCTTACTGCATTAACAGTATGGAAACTACTGTGTCAGAATAATGACATCCTGAATTAATAACACTACTTCAGGGAGGCCGACTTTTCAGTTCTTCTATTAAATCACTGATATGAACTTTTCTTTATTCTGCTCCCATATTGTAGGGTTTTGATTCTCAACTTAGACACTTAATTGCATTTTAAAAATGGAAGTACTCAAGCTAATCTTTCCAGGTTTCCCTTTATACATTCTGGATCAAAATTCTGTCCTAGATGCCGACTGCATGCCTACTTCTGGTAACTGTAGGTAACTTCTGGTAACTATAGCATTTTATTCTATTCTACAGACTATCTCATAGGAGATCATTAAGAATAAAATGATGTAATGTCTCTTGCAAGAAATAGAATTACCCAATCTTTACCAGCTCTTGGGGAGATAACTAACAGAAGGGTGGAAGCAGACATCTCCATAAGTTTTTTGGTTTTTTTATGGCAGGACAAAATGAAAGCAAACAGACATCCATACCATCTGTTGTGCCACGGATGCTCCAATTCATAGCCACAACAGAAGGTAGTAAGAAACTGAGTTGCTTTATTGCAGACAACATCTGTGCATTTATGGCAGGAGAGCACAGGCAACCAAAAGCTGCCTGTGCTCTCTAGTCATCTGGGGCAGAGGCTCAGCAGGCTTGAGGGGCCAGGTCCTGCTGATCCTGCTCCTCTGACAACATCCATTTCCAGTCAAAGTTATCTTTAATTTGGTTTTCCATATAATAGAACATAGGACCAGGTTTTCAAGCATTCAGACAATTTGGTTGCTTATTCAAAGCCAAATACAGGAGCTGACTTCTTTTGAAATTTCAGTGGAAGCGGTATTACATCTTGGGCCAAGTACTAGCCCTGTTTTATCTGCAGAAAACAGTTGGTGAGGGTTGAAATGTATAGAATTCTAATCAAATTTTAGTACCCCATCCTCCCAGGGCCTTGTTACACTTTACCCTGTGAACCACACAAATGTTGACGGGTGTTAGTGCTAGCTCCGGTTTGCAGCAGTCACACTTCAGGCCAGCAGGAGACTGGTGGAATGAAAGAGAAGAACGTCCTCCTTTCCATTTTGGGCTTCCCTCCTGTCCTCCCCACCCCCCAGGACTTCCCTCACTGTTCCCCCCTGTCTTCTGCCTCCCCCTGCCCATGGGGCATTATTATTATTTCCTTGTGACTGCCCACACTGTCTGTCCCAGGAGAGCAGTCAAGGAAGGGTTAAATCTGTCTGCCTGGTTTAGAGTAGCCAGAGAGAGCAGAGTGGTGACAGCAGATGGGCAGACAGCTCAACCTTCACCTGCCTGCTTCCTGGGACAGACAGCATGGGCAGCCACAAGTAAGTGGGGGTGGGGGGTAGAGGGGCAGTGAGCAGGGATCTGGGCTGCCGGGGAAGCGGGGTAGGTGGGGTGTTTACACTAAGGTGTAGTTTAGTGTGGCTACAACTTAGTGTAACACAGCCTGTGGAGCACAGATCAGAGATAATGTGCCCTGGAGCCACTTCATTTTCAGCTGCATAACAAGTGCTTAAAACCAGTTTCAGGTGTTAGCATCAGGACAATCCAGGAGTTAAGAGCTCCAGGAGCTAAAAATTACCATGTAACAAAGCCCTCATAGAAATAGCTGCACAGAGGAGACCCCGGGGCAGAATTCTAGATCACTTTCCCTGCCCAAGCCATAGTCTTCCAGCCACGTAAGAACTTCAGCACTTACACAAAGCTTGCAATGCTATTGCCCATGCAGTATAAGTGGTATAAATGTCCACTTCGCTGCTAAGTCAGTATAATAAGCTATGCACCGGCTGAACAGTTACATGGCTACATCTGTACATACCTGAGTACAAGTCCTGAAAAAACACAGAAGAGCAGGAGGGGGTCCTCCCGTGTCCTATTCTCTATCCCCAAGCCAGCTCCATGGCAGAACTTAACCTTTCATCACTGCAGTAACCTCTGCAGACCCAGCACAAAGAGACAGGGAGACCGGGAACTACAGAAGGTTGGTGAATGAAAGTAGGGATTCTCTACTTCTTCCCCGTAAGCATCAGACCCACGTAGAGTCCATCTGTGTTGAGTTAAAGGATTCAACACTCCTTACTGCATGACTACAAATTGTCTCAGTAATAGTGGTTCTCATCTTCATCTCACTGGGAATCTTTCCAAGAAGAGATGGCCATATTGTTCAGAGCAATTCATTTGTCTTATGTGGCCCTTTTCCCTTCTAAGAATTGTATGGGAACAGTTGTGATTTGCAGAAGTTATTTCCCATACATAATTATTTGGTTAATAGTTTTTAATAAATCTGTCTTGTGATCCCTTGATAGCTCATCGTTTCTTGAGTATTTGATATGTAGAAGTGGCCTAGTTTCTTTTTCCCTAGTTATTAAAACAGGACCCTGAAAAAATAACTTGGAGAAAGGTTGAGTCTCTCAGGGAGATGTAGGGAGCACTTTACAGAGAGCAGCCCAACCCTCATGTAATATTTTCCTGTTCTTCTTACAAAGGAGAGAGGGCTTTGCGGGTTGGTTTGTTCGTTCTTCTTTTAGCTGCTTGTTTATATGGACCTAGATGATTCCTGTGCAAGGTGGGAAAAGTCAGATAGGTGTATTGACTATGCAGCAGATTTTACATTAACTGTTCTTGTCTCACAAACAGAAAAGTGTGTTCTGTGGCTTTACCATCTACACCAATTGGAACTAATCCTTGCAAGGGGGCTGGTAGCCATTCAGGCTCTCACTGGCCCCTCATGCCAAACAGCTCCTATGAGGCTATAGTAAAATGAGAACCAGTAGGCATATCTACATGTGCTATTAATGAGAAGCAATAAACTCCAGAGTTTAATGCCTCCGAGTTTATTTCTCCCAGGCATGCTGTTTGAACGTGTGTCCCAGACAGCAGCACGTTAAGCCAGTTTGGAGCAGCCCCAGCTGGCAGGGGGCTCCAGGGATCAGCCTGCCAGCCTGGGGCTTCACTGCCCCCCATCCCCTCCCCAGCTGAATGTGCTGCAGTGGGGCTGGCTGGGGCATGAGAGTGCTTCACTGTGGGGCTAGCCAGCAGACAGCCCCCACACTGAAGCACCCTCATGCCCCAGCCAGCCAGCTCCATATCCACACATGCACTGCTGTTAAGTAAAAAAACTCCACAGCAGGATAGTACTTGTATTTATTTGACCTTGTACTTGTACTTAGAAGTACTATCCTCCTGCTGTGGAGTAAATTGGTTTACTTCAGCCTAATTGCCCTATATGTGTAAACACCGAGGCATTTACCGTGGAGCAAATTAGCCAACTCTGCAGTAAACATGTCATGTAGAAACACCCAGTGTTGTATAAAGTTTGGTTCCACAGATTAATTTTCCCCGATATGGGCCTTTGGCCCTGCCTTCATATTGGCTTACACTAAAAATCTTTGTTCCATATTCTAATACATGTTCAACATCTCCAGGCACGGGAACTTCCCCTGCTGCTCTGCGTATCTTCTGGCCTCTCCCTACTCTTTGCCTTTCGCTGCTTTGACTGGATGATCATGCAGTTTGAAAATGCTTGGTTTACCTTTCTCACTGTCCCAGTCTCTCCCTCCTCCTAATGTCCTCTACCCAAAGCACAAAGTGGTTTTATATTGGAGCAGTTGAGCTAGTGCTTTTGGCATGAATGTGCTTTTTCTACTTGTAAATGTGATTATCTGCAAATGAACTGAAGCGCCTTCATTAATCTGAACAAAGCCAAATGCTTTTCCAGTTCCTGGAAAAGAGAAGTTAAAAATGGGCCTTGTTTCCTTGACTCAGATTGAGTCAGATTTAGGAAGCAAATTATTGAACACTTCTTTTTTTCACTATTTATTGCTATTCATAACACCACCTTGAGAAAAGTATATTTCTGTTTTGCAGATGGAAAACTACAAAAAGTTAAGAAATTTGCTCATCTCTTTACCTTTACACACAGTGTAACTGTGTGCAGCTGCTGCACAGTAGATTAGGTTAATGGGCAGTTTTCTATTAAGCAGTTTACTTACCTGTAAATACAGATACTAGATTAACTGCACATTATCTACAGCGCAGTACCCTTTATTTTGACACTGACTGGGAACAAATTTTCTCCCAGTCAGCTATACCAGTGGGGGCCACAGGGGATGTGGGGGAGTTCTCTACCCCCAATTCCTGGTGCTACTCAGCTCCTGGCTCCTCACAGGAGCTGGGAGTGAAACAGCACTGGGACTGGGGACCTCTCTGCTTCCCCTCTCAGCTGACAGCTGCTTGGGAGCTGTCCCACTTATGGGGCAGCTGCTGGTGAGCCCTTGGCTTGGTGGGGATTCCCTGGCAGGTCTGGCCAGCCCCCTGCTGGGCAGGGAAGTCCCACCCAGCCAGGAAATTGGTGGCAGCTATCCCATAAGTGGGATAGCTCTGGGTCAACCCCCTGCTGGGCAGAGAATCCCTGCTGGGCACTGGGCTTGCTGGCAGTTCTGTATCCCAATGTACATGCGACCGGGACAGCTCTGCTGGCTACAGCAGCAGCTGTCTCCTGGCATATGCACATCTGGACTCCTCCTGATACACACAGGGCCAGGAGTTGGTACCACTGCAGTTGGCAAAGCTCTCTTGGCCCCATGTGCATTAGGACTCCCCCCACCTCCCGTGTCCTCTGTTCAGCCCCCAGGCTAGCACTTTGGAGGAGCCTGGAGTTCCCCCTGGCTGCTGCAGGGGAGGAGAGCAGGGCAGGAGAAGCCCTATACTGGGCTGCTCCTGTTAGGAGCAGATTTGCTCCCAACAGGATGCAGGTTTGCTCCCAACACGGTGTAGACGTGCTCTCAGGGAAGGCTTACTGCACAGTACTGTATTGCCCAGTAAGCCTATATCGCTTTAATAGCACATGTAGATGTTCCCCCAGTGAAGCCACTGGAATGGAGCAGTGGTTTTGGTTCAGTAAAACATCCAAGAATTGGGATGCTTATTCAAGTCTCCAAAGCTGTGCTCTGATACTGCAAAAATGGACTGTTCTGTAACTTTTATATATGTGCATACATTTTCCAGAGCTGTGCCCTGGGCTGGAAATCTGCTGGGATCAGGTTTTCTCTTTGTATTTTGGGGTTTTCAGACCAGAACAACAACAAAAAGCTGAGGAGAGAAATGTTAACAAACAGCACAGAATTTTATTTCTAAAAATAGTCAAAAAGGTTCAGGGAGTCTTTGGTGCAAGATCTCAGCTGGTGTGAAACCTCATAGCTCCACTGAAGATTACAAAGCTGGCGACTTACTTTTACCTTCTAAGTCTTTTCAAACTAGTTGGTCCATCTGCCAAACAGCTGTATTAAGAAAAAAAAAGTATAGAATAAGATACTTTCTGTTCCTGATGATTTGAAATTAAATTATCATAGCAGAAAACATAGTGTTGTCTATTAACAAGAGAAGTTATAAAAGCCTGAATATTTTATGGAAAACCTTCTACTATTTTCCTACTTTATCTGACATTCCTATACCATTAAAAATATTCAAAGAAGTGCAAATCATTCAGGGAAAGGAGAATACAGCATGTTTAACATTAACCTTGACAAATTCATGCTGCTGCAGTGTAAGTAGATGAACCTTTCCTTGTCTAGCATACCTGCCCTGGAAAAACCACAGTGACAGAGGACAAGAAAGAGATTCTTACCTCCTTTGATTTCTTTTAACATAATAAATTAATGATTTTAACAAAATCCAAGCGAGAAGGAATCCCACTTGGGAAAACAGCTCATTGTCACCGAGTTTCCTAGCAAAGCAGTGCTTGCTGTCCTCTGTCATCATGTATTGATCTAAAATACTATCCCTGAGCCTCGTCTCTCCTTTTCCTCCTACAGGCAAAAGGGTAGAGTTAGATAATAGTATTAATTTTCCAGACATCTGCACATGTTTTAATAGCCTTTAGAAGGCTTGAAATGGTTTCTGTTTGCCCACCACAGGGCTGAAATACCATTAAGACCTGGATTGTAGCAATACATAACCATCATAGCCTCATAGTTCAACCTGGCAATAAAAAAGCTAATTTATTTTATCGGAGATTTAAATTAATGTGATGAACTCCTCTCTCAATGACGGTAGCACCACTCTTACAAAAGTACCTTGCCTGTGCACATTTTTGTACAAGCATTTTTTGCAATACTGCAACAAACTCTTGTATAATTTTTGTTCTCGGCAGTATGCCTGTGTGTGCATGCACACATCTGTGCACACATGTGCTTCTTGTCATTCCAGAGACCTGAGTTTTTCTTCCTAGTGTTACAACTATGAACAATCTCTTAAGTCTTTGCTTTGTTTTCTTCTGTTACTCATAATGTAAGAGAGGATGAGGAGCTGGCCCAGGACATTTTCTGGCGCTTAACAGTTAACTCGCCCCCACGCCTGGAATTGTAGAATGGGAGAGAATTGTAAGGGTTAGGCAAATTCAGTTTACATTATCTTTGCTTACTATGCATATATACATAATGATTAGTATATTTGTGAATAGTGGAGTAAGCAGCCTCTAGGTTCAAGACAGTTTTCATTTCCAGCTGTATGCTGGAGGAAAGCTTTAGCTTATCCCATTATAAAGTGATAAAGCAGCATTTGATAGCAGAAGCTTGTGTGATAAAATGATCATGGCAGCAGTGAGAAAGAATCTAATAAGGGAATTGATCTGCAGATTCCAATTCTGTAGGAGCCAACATCGATCAACATAAATGTCAATAACAAGATCGTATTGAGGTCTGCCTAATTCCTTTAGATGATTTTTGGTTCTAGTGACAGTCAGAAAGTGAATGTGAAAAGAAGTTTTTAAAGTATAAGAATTGCGAGGACAAAGGCCAAAACTATATTGTGCTCCAAGAGCTTTCACTGGCCATCCTGATGCTAACTTGAAAAAATTAGTGAATGGTGCACTATCAAATAACTTCTACATTATACAAAGCACTAAAACACTAACTTCTCTTGGATACCTTGGGACTGGGGTGCTCAGCCTCTGGCCTGTGGCACAGTGTCAGTTGGCGCACGGGTCTGAAAACTGAGCAGTGGGGAAGCAGTGGCTCTGCTCCCATGCTGCCAAATTTTTAGCCCTATGAGGACCCTGAGTCCTATGTGCTGGACCCAGTGCCCAATCCCAGCATGCAGGGGCAGGTGTGCAGTGGGTAGGAAGGGGCAGTGCCAGGCCTCTCTCAACATGTAGGGGGTGGGAGGGGTTACTACCATGCCAGTCCCAGCACTTGGGACAGGGAGGGGTTGGTACTTGGCCCCCAGGGCCAGATCCAGCCTGTAGACAGGCCCTATGCCAGTCATCTGGCCTACAGGGCCAAAAGTTTGAGTACCACTGCGTTGGAATAATAAAAGACATGCCTGCCCTTTGGTGTTAGAGCGCAGAGATGTTATGAAGGCAGGTCATAAAAATGAATAGTATAGTTCTTTCTTATCACAAAAGTTTAAAGTATAAAAAGGGGGTGGGGGTTGGAATGAATCTGACCACCCTGAAATGTAATGGTAAAGTCTTTGCTATTGTGTACATAATCTAAAAAAAAATAAGGTGTCACAACATGCAGCATTTTGTGTTATACTCTTTGATGTCCCATACCTATGTGATGTTGGACTTTATACTATAAAGTGGGATGATCCTTTTCATTCATTCATTTTAGATCAATGGAAAGCTATTTATGAAAAGTATTTGCTGCTTTTCCTATTAAATGAATAAGCACAGAAAGTGAAGATAGCTATTTTAAGCAGGTTCATATTTTTAGAATGTATTTTACTAATATACTTGAGCCTTCAGTGAGCAAGGTCAGGTAAATGCATTCATTTAATTCATTATTTACCTCTGAGTAGATTATTACCAGGTTATTGGTGCAAACTGTTGACTCTAAAATAATCATAATCCCTAGGGAATTTCACTTTACACATATTTTCCCAAGAAAACTAGGGAGTTCATTTTATCATTACTGCAGTACTTACAGACTCCTAATTTAGTGCTATGAAAATGAGAAGTAAGAGCTTGAAAACACTGATAAAGTTATAAACTGAAAACAAGCATCAGAGAGGATTACTTTGTATCTTTTAATGTAACTTTTATTTAAAGTAGTTTATAAAAATTAATAAAACTAGGCGGATTTGGAAGGGGAATAGTTTTAGGCTTATAGAAGCACTGGCAAGTGTTTTAAGAATATAGAGAGATTATGTTATTTGTGTTGCTACATCAAATACCTTCTTAATACCTCACAATTTACACTCTAGGACATTTATGACTTTCCGTTTCAACCTTTGCAGTTACTTTGGAATATTCCCCTTTTTTTTTTCTTTTTCCAAAATGGTTTGACTAGAACCAAGTGTAATGAGTCGGTAGAATCTAAAACAGACGTGAGACCTTTGTTTTATATTCTGTGCTGGATTTGCCTTGTTAACAGGATTTTCTGATGTAGTTGTAACTCCCTAATCTTCCATACAAATGTTTGTAATATCATATCCGTGTACTTTGTCTTGGATGTTGTCAGTTAAGTCTCAGTAAACTCGCCTGGAGGATTTGCCAGCAAGACTGACAAGCCACTGTTAATGCTAGTTTTGAATTTAAAGTTTGGCATCTTTTGTATCTCCTGACTTTCAATAATTTTTAGCAACTTCACCCTCCCAGGAAAGAAAATAAAAGAAATAAACTTGAACAGGGAAATGTTTTTTGCTAGATTAATAAAAAATCAAAAATAAATCCACTTGACTTGGTGAAATTTCTGGAATAGCTGGAAGCTGCCTTTTTATACACTGAAATGATTTGGCTTACTGAAATGTATTTTACAGTTAATCCTTTAATATGCCTTTAATGTCTAACTTTTCCCACTGTTAATACTGAGCAATATTGTAAGCTTCTAATTTTATTCTCTACATTTCAAACACTGATAAATAACTATCTCCAGCTTCTTGCTGATACCACCATGAGGCATCCCAGACCTTGGGGCTCACTTACTGTAGGTTAAAAAAAATTAGAAATAAAGCTATAGGAAACAATGATGCAAATCTGCAGAGACAGTTTACAAAATCTGTCATTTAGGCTATAGGAAAAAAAATAAGTACTGTATGTCCTGGCATATAACTTGCCCCTTTCCCAACCTAAATCACCTGCCCGCCTCTCCAAATTGGGGTACAAGTCTTAAGCAAGGAAACTGATTTTCTGACTGGACTAAAAGCACCCTGAGCAGATTCCTGAACCAAAGTAGAGCTGCTTTTACATTATAATTCAGGTAGCTGAGGGAGTCGGTTGAATTAATGGCTCAGAGTTCTTCATTCCATGGTTGTTAATAACCAGTTCTTCTTTTGAACGATCTTGCTGTTCCACTAATTAGGCTAACCTTCCTTAGCGCAATTTTGTTGTCTGCTAGCTGCTCCTGGTCTCACTTTTATTTCACAGCCTTGGAGATTCATTAGCTCATTTTAGAATCATTGATCTACCCATAGAGACTAGTCTTCAGCAACAGCCAGGGTTTCAGCTTCAGTTCAGCAAGAAAGGTAGGCCGAATCAGGTGAAGATTAGTCTCCGTCCCTGCTCTGTGCAACCATAACTCTGGACAAATCTTTGTTCCTTCATTCTGCATGTCCAAAATACATTGCATAACATATTCTGGGCGCATGTTGATTGTGAAAAGATATGGCAGTACTTTTGAATGACTGACAGTGTCACAAGTATGCATCTACAAGTGTGCTTCAATGCACAGTAGCCCATTTGACTGGTCATTAAAGTGTTGTGTAAAAAGTGTGCAATTATGCTAATGCACAGTCAAATAGGCTACTTAAATAGGCACATTAAGCTTCACTTAAAAAACATGTGCTTTTCATACTACGCATTAGGGCAGCCTAACGTGCATTTTTTTAGTACCTCACATTGGAGGTACTAAAGTTAATGCGTATTAGGGAAAGTACATTAATACACATGTAGCTGAGTCCCACTAAATATCATGGGAGGTAACGAACAAGCTTTAATGGCATATTCAAGACTGAGATCACAAATATCACCATGTACCAGAATTAGTTGTGTGTAGTGTTAAAACCAACCATCAAGCCTTTTTTTTTTTTTTTTTTGGATTTTGCATTTTACACTTCAGCATCAGTCCTCTGAGTCCTTGTAGTTCCGTGAGTTACAACTGTTAACATGTCCCAGCTGTGGGTAAGAGCAAAGATTTATTAATGGTTTTACTGGTCTGAAGATACTGCTATCCATACATATATAGTATGGGTTTAAATTTAGCAGTCACTGGCAAACATTAAATCATGTCAAGCAGCATAAGGATCCTATTCTAGTTTTAGCTTATGGTCTTTAATTCTGCACTTGCATACACTAGGAACTTCTGCTCAGATGTGGAAGGGAGACGTTACTCACTTGAGCAGCTGGCAGATTTACTACCTGTGAACTGTTCTCCCAGTTGGTGTAAGCAAATAACTTTTGGGGCTCCTATTGTGTAGTCTCTCTTTTTTCTTCCCTGTAGCCATTTTGCTCCTAAAACATAGAAACAAACCAGCTCTCCCCCCCCTTTCCCATCCCCTGCATAGACATACTGGATTTATTGCTTCAGATTTTCTTAGCCTCGAAGTGCTCTAGGAATAATCAGTATAAGGATATTTGAGGGCAAATGGATACCACTCTGGGCTGTGCTAACTTTTGTAAGATGACTCCATGTGGCTAGTACACTCCCTCGGTGTAGGCCAACCCTATTCCCATACAGGTATCCCTCAATCAAGACATCCCAGAAGCCCTCCATCAGGCACAGATTCCAAGGTGAATACTATAATATCCTCCCGTTTCCCCTTATTATTACAGAGAAAAGAAGCGGGGGAGGGGAATGTTCATATTTTTACCGGATAGTTTGCTTTATTGCTCTGTGACTGCATTTGTTTAATTATCTAATCCAAAAGTACTTTTCTTGCTTTAGAGTTTGTAATGCAGGTAATTCTGCATTATACATCTGTTACAGTTGATTTGTCTGTGTACAGGGAAAAGGGGGGCGGGATATTTCCAGTATAATGATTTCTTAATAAGGCTATCCAATGCAGAAATGTTATGCTGTGCATCTTGAGAACACACTTTCCTGGCTTATTAGTCATTATTTTGTTTTGCTGATTTATGCTTATTATTTATTTATAGTTCTATAGATTAGTTGAGTTTAAGGTCAGAAAGGACCATTAGATCATCTAGCCTGACTTCTTGTGTATCACATGGATATACCTGCATTTATCTTAATAACTTATAACTCTTAACAATTTATCTTGTCAATAATGCTTTTAGGTTAAGGTATTTAAAGGTTTATTTCCTTCTTGAAGAGTTATTTTTCTCATGCCTACTTGATAGGCTAAAAAAACTGAGTGGGCTGGGTTTATAAGGATGTTGACAGCAACGGTTGACATTTCATGTGATAATGTTATAACAATTTGCCTTGTTCTCTATGTCACCTGTTGCCGTGTACGCTGCTAACTTGTACAATAACATTCTTTTGTTAAAAATAGTGTGAAGAGCCTTAAAAAAAAACTGAAGTAAGCTTTCAAGCTCTGTGATTTGGGAAGTAATATTGCTGGAATATTTTTCTAGGAAAATAAATGTTAAAGCATCTACTCAACTCACATGCCCCTAGTCTTCAGCTCTAGTATAGAAATTTTCTCTAAATTGTGGTGCAGGATTTTGGTTTCCTTGGAGAAGTCATCCTTTGGCAAAAAAAGACCAGCACAACACCTGCTCATAGAATCCAGTGACTTATCTGTCTGGAAGAAAATGGATATTATAGTGGCCAAACCACTGTAAGAACTTCAGATCAAAATTAACAGTTGTACTCACTTAAAACCTGTGAGCTTGGGAATGTTTATTTGCTAGTATTCAATTCTTGGGTGAACACCAGGTGGCAACTCCAATAGCAACATTTTAAATAATGCACACTAAACAGGTAGAGACCAGATAACAGGGATGTTAAGATGCTTACACTAGGTATAGTAAATATTTATAATGGAAAGCATATCGGATGCAGAGTGTTTATGGCATTCAAATCTACTCAACAGTATGTTAGAGGAAATATGATTATACAGTACATCGATCATGCAAACTGTTTCCCATAATCTTGCCTGAAACAGGATGGCATCAATTGAATGAAAGCATTGAAAGAAAACTCAATGAATATGTAGCTTGTGACAAATTACTCACGAATTAATAATTAGTGGTTTAAAATATTACTGAATTGCCTGAAATAGAAGTTTTTAATACCAGCTGTGAACAGCAAAGGCTTTCAGAATCTATTTGTCATTTTGTTCATTTTTTTAGTGGATGGCGTTCCAGGAGCACAGTCTGAACTAGCAGAGCATTAGGTACTAAAGCCCCATCCTGCCACTTGTTCTCCCTCCGACACAGCTCACCAGCACAACAAAAGAAATGATGGTTCCTATACATTTTGATTCCCCTACAGTTGTAGGCATGGGTGGATTTAGGATTCTGAAAATGGGGATGCAGATGATGTGGTGCCTCATCAACTATAACCCAACACACACTCTTCTCCAGGTAAAAAGAAACTAGGGCTGGTTTGATGGGGTTTAGTTAAAGTACCCCACAGCCATTTAAAACATGCAGGGACTTAATACACATGATGCTTCAGTGTTCAATTAGAACATGATGGAGCACGTGTATACGCACTCTGGACTCTTTACTAATGTGCTAGGGGCCTAAGGCTGTATTAATCAGTTTAAGTTCAAAGTTAAAACGAGTATAACTACTGGAATGTGCTGTATCATGTATTGTATATTAAAAAACACAACAAAAATATTTAGACAAAAACACTCAAATGAAGCTGTTTCTTTAGTCTTATAGCCATTAGTATTAACTGTAAACTTTGGGTGGACCAAAAATCAGAGTGACTGCACCACTGCACCCCCTGGATCCACCGCTGGTTATAGAGTTTGGAGAAGCCAGTTAGAGGGTGGCAAGGATTTTACTATAAGGTCTCATCCGAAGACCACTGAAGTCAGTAGAAACCTTTTCATTTATTTCATCCGGCTGTGGATCACAGCCTTCATATCTATAATCCAATCAATTGGCTCACATGACTGATGGGACAGCAAATAGGATCCATTTGTTTGTTGAAGTCGTTGGCCAAGAAAGAATGTTTATATAAATAATGAATTTTATTGTATTTGCAATTAAAAATAGGGCTTAATACACACAGAAAGCTTTGGTAATTAGGATACAGATTAATATGAGGGAAATGGCACCAGTTTAGCAGTCCTTCCAAGCAAAACTGAAATAAAGAACTGAGTATGTAATCGAACAGTATGTGAATATTAATGCACAAAATCCTCTGAGTCCCTTGCTCCCTGATGCAATTATTTTCCATTCACATTAATTGTTCCTAACAGATGACATTAATGGCTTTGAGTTAAAATGTGTGCAAGGGAGGGCTTCACAAGATCAATGCTGTTTAAAAATAGGGTCACTTTTACAATAATTCACTCAGGCTATAACAACTCCAAAATAAAACAAGGTTAATATGTTGATTGCTTTATAAATGTTAATTCCATAGTTCATTTTTTTATATTTTTTTATTCAAACCTGTCAGACTCTGAGGGTAGATATGGCTGCATTCATATTCATTTATCATTGTTCAACATGCAGTAGTGATAAGTTGTGAAACAATAACAAGGAGAAAAAGTGCAGTTTCCTGTAGATGAAAAATCAACTGTTCTTTCTTCTGTGGGTCTTGGTCTTGGTACATGGTGAAATGGCAACCTTTCTAAATAGGACAAATACTCTTTTACCACGGGGCTTGTTCTCCCTTGAAATTTAAGTGTGCCGTTTGGAGTTTTAAAAATGCTGATCTATTGCATATTCATCAAATGTTTATGCTTTGGTCATTCCCTTTCCCCCCTCATCCCCCAGAAACTTCATTCCCGCATCTTAGATCTCTCGTCTGGGGATTTGCTTTCAGAGGTAGAAAGGAACAGAAGTTTGATGCAATCACGAACTGCTGATGTTCAGATTCATGTGAGTGTTTGTGCTGTCTTTGAATCCCTCATTTGGAATATTCATTTCTGTCTGTAAAGTGTGATGTCATGGGTGAGCCATAAAGCTCATCCTTGAATTGCAGTGTTGTCGAGGCAGATAACAGTACTTTCCTTTCTTTTGTTCTCTAAAATTCAATATCATATCCTGAGTTGATGCAGAAAGCATCACTCTGAGCAAAAAAAAAACATAAATCTTGGCAATGTCCCCAAGATACCTTTTTGGGTATTGATTACATCTCAGAGTCTCTGAGAAATGGTCAAGGAGCTTTTTATTAAAGCCCGTGCACCATATTATTCATCCTCCTTTTATGATATATTATGTATGAACTTTTAAAAATTCATGGGCGCTGCATTTTTTTTTCAGATGGGGCTAGCTTTGTGCTTATTTGGCAAAAGTTTAACCAGCGTGGCTTTCATGTTTCATTGACAAAGAGGAAAAAGTAGCTTAAAAAACAGAAGTCACATAAAGATGGAAAGAAATAAGGGGAAAGAGAGCAAAACCTTGAGCCTTTCTCTGTCTTTGATCTTAAAGTATAAGAGTGTTGACAAAAATGCACTCTGCTTGATAATAATATGTATTTTAATGAAAAGCCATTCTTTCTCAGAGCTTCACAAAGATATTATCAGCCCCTCATACGCTCTGTAATTTAGCCTTCAGGTTAGGTTTTTCTAAGTGTGAAGTTTCGTCTCTGTAATTGTTTGATTCATTCAATTGTCTTTCCTTTTTACCAGCAATTATGTATTTAAATTGTAATCTGGCATTCAGCTTTTGTATTCTGATTTCATTAAAGGTAATGGTTTAAAACTCATGTTTAAAAAAAAATTCAGATTATAGAATGTAAATTAATAAATTAATCTTCAGGTTAAATATATGAACTAAATGTAATCTTTAAGGCTGGCTAAAGAGAATCTAGAGAAGTCAGGCAAGTTGTAGAAGAAAATGTCAGTGTCCTTTAAAAAAACTGCTGCAATTTAGCAGATTTGGAGAACGTTCCACGATGCCTATATATTTTCCAGACTTTCTCATTTGGCATAAATAATAAGGATATTTATATGAACACAGATTTTTTTCCCCTAGATATCCATCTGCTACTCTTTCTCTGTAATTATAGGACTATCTCCTTCTTTTAGCATAAAGGGGAGAAAGAAATACCTCCCAGAGCAGCCAAAAATGGGAGCGCAAAGGGAGGGGTCTGCAACATGATGAGTTCTAACCTTCCCCGCTGGCTCCAGAATGCCTTCCATGCAAGTGCCACGTAGATTAGGTGGTACAGATTTGGTGACATTTCTAGCTTGGCATGTAGGGTGCAACCTCATGTGCTGTCTCTCAAACCAGCATGTTTCTCTAGCACCCCAGCTGAAACAGTTAGCAAAAGTTAAATCTATTTTGCCTTGCATGGGGTAGACATGTCCTGTGCTGCTATTAGCCACTATGCCCTGAAGGGGGGAATGCAGACATAAACAATGACAGCATTTCCCAAGGGTGCCAGGGGTAAAATGAGATTTGTATCAACAAGGCAAAAGGACTCTGCCATAGACCCCTGAGCCTGAGATGTAGGATCTGTGCTCCCTTGTGGTCCACAAGACCTGAAAGTCCCTCCTCTCATACTTCTTGCTCCCTAGGAGCACATGCGCCAATAATTCCTGGAGGTAAATAAACCTTGCTGCTGCTACCAATGACTGATTTTTCCATTCATGGGTTTTGCCCATGACAGAGAATAATGGTTTGCCCTGTAGTTAGGTTTGTCAAAAACAGAGCATTATGATGTCAGGTGAGGAATGAACAGCAGTAGTGATGAACTCCTCAGCAATAAAAATCCTGTTCTCAGGCTCTTGGCTGAGTACAGCATCAGCCATGGTGGCTAAAAAATATGAACAAAAATCCAACCAGCCTGTTACAGATTAGAAGAAGAATAGTCTCTAAATGAAATGTTTTCCTAAGATTTCTATGAAACATTTACATGTTCATTGAACCTATCTGATAGTATTGCCAGCTATTCTTAGATTATATAACTTCGAGTTTCTTTATGTCCTATTGGGATATAAATGTGAAAACACCCATCTAAGCAAAACCATATTAGGCTATAAACAAGTGCAGAAATCAATAAATATTGCTTAAGGCTTGGCTGTAAGATTATTTTCTAGTTTTAATGAAATTCAATGGAAAAGTTTCTGAGAAAATAAAGTAGCATCACTCTTTTTGGTATTGTGGATAATTAAAAAAGTGTCTGATTTTCTATGGCAACTAGAGAATACCAGAACAGCATAACAAAGCAAGCACTTACCATTAAAGAAGGTCTAGAATTGTTAGGCATAGGAGTATTAGTTTGAAAACAAATTAAACACATCCTAGATAGTCCTCCAAAGGTTTAATATTTTACTTAAAGTGCTATCTGCTCTTCATTACTCCCTTCCTCAAAGCTGGCATTTAGTCACAGTCAGCTGAAATTGCATTTGGAGAGGGGCGATAACTACACTAGTACTAAAGGCAGCCATAAAGTGTCAATAAATTGCATAAGCAAGAGGCTTCAGCTGTCTGGGAGTGACACAAAGATGGATTGTCCTACATCAGAGACTTTCTTAGACAAAGCTTTGGACTAGATAGGAAACCAAAATTAGACTGTAATGGAGAGTTTCCATTCTCAGTGGACATTCTGGTTGGGACACTAAATTAATTTACCTTGTCCAGTTTGTAGAGCCTCATCTGTTACATTGTGGGACTATAATGCAGTTGTCAAGATGTACTTGTACTCTTATAACTTTGTTTGCTGTATGTTACTGAAACATGCTGCTGATATAAATGCCAACATTCAAATACACTCAAAACACCCTTATTGAAAAGCCAGCAGACTAGAGGAGCCAGAATAAAGAAAGAAAGAAAATGGAATGAATTCAGATGTGTTTCCATTTTAATATATTCAGAATGAGAGCTATTTATTTTACTTACACGTGTTCATTTTACATGTTCTTAATGGTGCAGTATGAAAATAATGAACTGCATGCTTGCATTTTGCCCTTCTAACTAAACCAGGGGAAAGTGGACATGATCTGTTCTCACCCATATGATACTTCTATCTCATCTGCTTTAGGAATGCCAGCAGAATGTGAAAGCCAGTATACCTGCCTTGAAATGTCAGAGTCAATTAAATATAACAGGGTCCAGCCGCCTTTATCCCCGGAGCAGCTGCAGTAGCAGTGAACTCTCCCTGTCAAGTGCTTGCAGTGAATATTCCAGCGGCTCCTCCTACACTTGGAATGATGGAAAGACGTGCAGCAAAAGGGTGAAGCAAATTGATTTCTTTCTTTTATTGACCCAAGTTTATCTGAAACAATACAAAACAAGATTAATTGAAGAGTTGATAATTTCTGAAATACATGCTTTTCTTCCCCTCCTTCCCGTCCCCCCTCACTTAATTTATCACAAAAGTTTAATGTTAGAGTTCAGCAGTGGCAAATGTGCGGATATGAGAGGCAGGACTCCTTAGTTATTTAAGTTAAGGGGCATAAGAGCCTTACAGAATGCAACCTTATGCGCAGAAAGAGCATATGCATTGAGCATATGCATTTATACATGAAACCAATATCTGCCCCAATTTATACAAGTCCAGTGATTCATTTGGGCTGCTCAGATTTTCTAGGATAGCATGTGGTATCATCCTATGAGTAGATTGCTCTTTAAAATCCTCTGCTGGTAAGTGGGTTTTTGGGAAACATTGCCAATGGCTTGTGTTAGAGGAACCACAGACTGCTTTGCAATGTGCACCAGGCTGCAGTGAGACACCAAACCTGGGTATGTCAGACAATCTGGCCATGAATGACTCTGAGTAATAAATAATCCTCTCATCCCTAGAGGCTGGTACTTCTAAATATGGTCTTACAACAAAGCAACACACATTGATACTGCATTTACCATTCATAAATGAAGGGCCTGACTTTTCCAGACTTCGACTTCAGTACCTTTCACAAGCATTACAGTCATTTAAACAGAACATTATAAGAAATGCAGCCCTTCTGCAAGGTACCGGTCAGCAGCAAGAAGGGCTGGGTTCACATGTCAGGGTACCCCCTAAATTATACCAGTGGCTCAAGTCCCTACCCAGAAATCTGGGAACACTAAATTTGCTGGGGTGTTCTGTTTAAACAAAACCCCATCCTCACAAGCAGTACAAACACAAAACCCACATTTATTACAGAGAATAAAAACACCCCCAAAACATTAAATGTAATTTTAAAACACTGTTGGTTCCAAAGCAGAGTCTATAGGTGGCACCCTCTTGGGGGAAGCTTCAACCATACCGAGGCAGTCTGGGACTTGGGGCTTCCCAACAGGTAGTTCTGGGGGCCTGCACCCCTATACCAGCCTTTCAGCAATGCAAAGGAGAGGGGGGTCCACACCAGAGACTGCTCCCTGGGTTCACTGCACTGGCAAGAGCTGCTCAAGAACGTGAGTCCTTCTGCATTGCAAAGGGCTCCTCGTTGCTCCTGAAGAAGTGGCAGTGCCGATCTTTGCTCCCACGGAGAGGATGTGGGAGGAGTGGGGTGGAATTGCAGCTCCAGCTAGCATGCATGCACCCCAAGACTTCTGGGCTGGATTACATGGCCTGCTGAAACAAAAACTACAGGACAAACTCAAAAGGGAGTCAGATTGATTACTGGCTACAGCTGACCCAAGTGCACAGCTTGACTGGAGCAAAGGACCATCAAAAGAAACAAAAGGGAAAGCCAGGCCTACCCTCTAGGCTTGGGCTGCAGGTAGTTTGGGTCATACAACTCCCCTGGGAGCAGAAAGTTACAAACTTCAACCCCAGCCCAAAAGTAGCAGAATTAGAAACTCCCGGGTTTCAACCATGTTTAAAACTGCTAGGCCTAATTGCTGGCCAGCCAATCCAAGGGAAACCAATACCTTTCTCCCTAGTATTAATCCCTTAGAAAAGGGGGAAGAAAAGAAGGAGAGAGGAGATCCCAGACACTGGGACAATTCTCCCTCTCTCTCTGTCTCCTCCACCCAAGTTTCCCCTTTCACTATCTGCAAATCACTTCTCCCTTGGAGGAGTCTTCACTCTTCAGCAGGCCCTACCAGCTCCCCCTCCACCCCCAGCCAGCTCAGCTCTCCTTATATCCCTCTGCATGACATCACCCCGGCCTTGGCCAGACAGGAGGTGCCACACTCCACTCCTCCTCTTAACCAATCTGCCTGAACCATCTTTGCTACCCCTAGCCGATCAGGCCAGAGAATTTTACTTATTTTGCCCAGATACAAGGCCTCAACTTTCCATATGCGGAGCACATGGCCAGAACAACCGGGGCCATCTTGCCCACATACAAAAGCACGCACGTGCACACACAGAAAATCACAATACACAAGAGCCAAAAGCACATGCTTTGCATACACAACCCAAGTGTGTGGGGGTGTTACAGAAGCACGCCTTTTCATTGAGAGTAGGCACCTTGTCATTTGTATCCAGGGGGTTTGCAACCATTTAAGGATGAGCCACGCAGCCTCTTGCTGTGGCCTTTTACTTCCACGGGTGCTGCTTCTCCGTTCCCTGGAGCTGTGTGCTCCATTGCAGCTGATTGGAGAAGTGCTGCGCTTTGAAATGAAGCTTTATAACAAACATCTGGAGCACTTCAGTGGTCTTGTGCAGCTGGCCAGCTGTTTGTAGTCCCTTCACAAAACCTCATCTTCACAGGAAAGTAGGGAACCTAATCTTGCAAAGCCTGCATCTCCTACTGTATTACATCTCATCTACTCCTCCTCCCTTCTGGTGGAAGATATTACCATATAGTATATTTTGCTAGAGTTTCTCCAAATGTTGCTTTAAGATTCACAAAAGAATATATCTTCTACCATGCCCTTTGAGGAGCACAGACTACTCTAAAGTCAGAAAAATAGGTGTTTTATCCTAACATTTTTAGGTGAGGAATAATTTGCCATCATTTTAGGTTAAGTAAGATCATCCCGGTATCTTTCTGTACAAAAACATCCTTTCCCAAGTATGCATAATTCTTGTTTGTAAGTGAGAGCTGGGCACCTGCTCTTGGAAGGAAGCGAATCGGCAACCCGGCATGCTAGGATGCATGTCCTGGGGGGCAGCCTTGAACCCGGTTCCTCCATGTTACCAGGCAGCCATGCTATGGCTTAAGGCACAGCAAGACCACCTGGCAATAGGCAGGTGCTGAGTTTAAGGCTGCTCCCCGGCACAAGTGTCCTAGTGCTCTGGGCTGTTGGTTCCTGGAGCATATTCACTTCCTTGCCAGAGCAGCTGCCCTGTCCCCTGGCTGGTGCAACCTGGGACCCACGCAGGAAGCAGGCACTTGGCCAGGGACAGGGCTGTTACTAGTCAGCTGTGCTGGCAGCTTATTCAATTTGGACTTGCCTGCTCTCCTACTCATGCATTTTTCTGTTCTATTGTGATTGCTACTTTTTAAAAGTAAATAAATAAAAAGAAAACTTTAAAAGTGATGAAAAAAGACTTCCATGTAAGAAACTATGACGGATCCTGGGGTTTTCCCTCAGTAATAGATACCAGACCCTTTGATTAATAAAAGATGAAGTTATACCCATTTTATTAGTAGCTATGTGTATTATAGCAGGACAGACAAGACCAGCCACAGGCCTTTTATGTCCCTAGTTCACTGCTTCTTCATAGATGAATACTAAAAAACTAAATAAAAAATCAGCAGTTATAAGGAACTTTCCATCATCCCTAGTTGTTTTCTGGGCTATTTGGTTGGCTTTAAACTTCCTGAGTCACATCTAGTTAAAGTTATGAAGTTCATAATTGCCGGGTATCACAAGTCACATGCCAAACAACCCTACTTCTTCACCACTGCCACCACTGCTGCTTTACTAATTCTGGCAACAGCTCACTACCTTACCTAGTTACATGTCCCCAATACCATAATACCTGAGACCCTCACAATCCTAAATCTATTTTTAACTCAAAACGGTTGTGAGTGCTAGGGAAATATCTGCAGTAGAAGGAGTGTTAGTATGGTGTTGGCACAGGGCCCAGCTTGTCACAGTGATGTTGGAGCCCCTAGTAAATACACAGTATTTGGTATATCTGCTGTCTGGCTCTCACTATATTTTCCTTGCATGTAGACTGGCAGGTCAGCTGCGCATAATTAGGCCTGTAGGAATACAGCTCCTTCACCTGCCTTCCTCATTCCCTTATTATTCACTCACTCCATTGTTCCCATTTCCTTTTTCCCTTTAATTCAACCAGTCATCCTTTCACAGTGCCTTTCTTGCTCTGATTTAATCTCAGTCTTCTCATTTATGTGTGTTCCTTGTCTCTTTGACACTCGAAGTCCTTCTCATTTCCATCTTACCTCCCTGTTCATGTTCTCGCTTTGATTTTCCAATTGCACACCCCTTTTCACTTTATTATGAGAGCCTTCATTAAGGAATAACACTGGCATCAGTAGCAAAAATGGTAACCTTGTCCAGAGTTGGGACCTTAAGAGTATATGGAATTCATAACATATGAAATAAGACATGTTGTGTTTTTCTTCTTACCAGTTTTCAGTAATTTCTGTTTTGTTTTGGTTTTTAATAGTCATCTATAAGCTGGGATCAAAGGATAAGCATTGGTTCTTCATTCCCAAGCAACCTCTCAAGTCCCGCCGATGATCTACCTCCAACTCGTATCAAGGAAAACCATATTTTGGAAGGGCTGAAGAAGTTACAAAAACGAAAAATATTACTTGAGTCACCTTCAGTAATATCAAAATGGGGTTACAAAGATTGCATGGACTCCAATGAAGGAATATATTCTCCTGGAATTAAGTGTGGCAGCCATAAAGAACTGGTTCGTTGTAAGCCGGTGGAAATAGGGAGCATTTGCATTGAACACAACAAAGCTTTCACTTATGATTCAGATTCACACGATGATGCAGATGATGAGGCTTCATCTTTACTTCTGCTGCATGAAATACCAAGCAAGGACTGCCGGATCTATTGCAATAAATTAACCCACAGTATTTCTGACAGTCTATTTGGTTGGAAGTCTAATAGAAAACATTTACCGGACAGAGGTTCATATTTTAATTCAAAAGAAAGACCTGAAAAATTGACTAGTTTTGTCAATGGACTTCAGTTAGAAGTAAAATCATGTACCAACATGAAGCTGGATCAAAGCCTTGCTAATATGGGCTGGAAGGACCTTAATTTACAGCTCTCAGATACCGATGACAATGAAGTCCTGGATGAATTACATATAGAAAGCAGTGATGAGAAAAGTCCATCAGATTTATTATTAACTCCCTTTGCTGACAGGCATACAAAGAGCTCTGACATGCTTTCAAGGATGGAGAGTTCTCAGTGTATATCTACTGATAAAGAAAAAAAACAAGAATCCGCTCAGATGGATATTAGGCCAAAGACTTGTAATTTCATTAAACAAGAAAAAGTTATAAAAAAGACTTCTTCTGAAGAGTGCATTACTGTAATATTTGATGCTGAGGATGGCGAGCCTATTGAATTCAACTCGCATCAAACTGGAGTTGTCACTGTAACAAGGAATGAAATTTCAATCAACCAGTCACAAACTGGGCCTCGTGCAGAATACATTGAACTTATACCTCAGGGAATAACTAATTTGCAGACAGGAACTGATGCTAGAAACTACACTGTTTTAGAAACACCTGACGAGGTAACAGAGAAAAAGACTGTCCAAGATAATGTGGGGAATAAAAATACAGCTGTCCCTACAACACGCAATGAATCTTTACATTTTGGAAGAGTTATGTTGCAAAATACTCTACGACAAAAGCTAGTGAAGCCAGTGTGTACTACATCATGCAAGGCCAATTCCATCTCCACTGGGCCTGCAGGTGTCAGTCAAAAACAAAACTTGAGTAAAATACCCAGCAGAGGTAAGTTTTCACCACAGAAAACTAAGATGACAGATAGTGAGGAGAATACCATGGCCTCATCAGCTGGCTCTACAACTCTAGAAAAATCCCCAGCTTTTCCACCTGTAAAACTTCCGAGATTCAAAAAGGCACAAAGTCCAACTCATCATTCAGATTCAAAAATAGAGTCGCAGGTTCCCAAGCATCCTTCCCACTCGTCGCAACATCCTCAAATTCCAGGCAGAAGTGACTGGACAAGGAATCCAAAGAGCCACGTTCCAGGTTCGCCGTTGTTGCCTCAATGCCTTGTAGAGCCCAATGTCTATGGAGAACCCCCAACTAGAGATGTTCATTCTGATTTAGCTGCCACAGTATCTCGGTCCCCTTCCCCGCCACCCCCTCCAGACAGGTCAACATCCCTGTTGGTAAGACCAAACTATGAACATTCCCCACCTTTATCCATAAAGCCAGGAGCCCCGCCTCCTGGTGAACCAGCAAAAAATGGACTTAAATCCTCTCCTCTAAAAGGAAATGCAAATCCTACTTTCCATAACCAATCCAGTCATGAAACGCAAGCAAGAAAAGCATCCACCGAGACTAAAACTGAGTTAACTTACCTTCCAGAGAATTCAGAAATGAGTGCACAAGCCAAATGCACCTCTCAGCAATCCCACAGCTCCCCGGGAACCTCCCAAGGACCTTCCAAAGTTTTCACCAAGAGAGCTTTCCCCAAAACTTCTAATCAGGTGGCATCCTGCAGCAACAGGGAACTTTCTAGCCCGGGTTCACAGACATCCAAGCCTCTTTCTTTGGCTTGTATGCCACTGGAAACGAACTCCTCACAAAGCGCACACTCTGGTAGAAAAGGACCATCTAATGGCAGTGGAGCGTCTCAGCAACAAAAGATACCAAACAGTCCCCCCACATCCCCACAATGTCACACAGATAATATTAGTGAGCCTTTTCTCTCTCAGGTAAACCATTCTCCATTGTCGCCATCGTTTCACGGCAGTGACACCTCAAATGCTGCCCAGAGCTCTCATGAGAAAGAAGTTAAAACCCGTCTCCCTGTAGGACTGAAATTACTTGTCAAATCTCCCCAGCTTCTCAGGAAGAGTTCGACGGTCCCAGGGAAGCAAGAAAAAGACAGTATCAATGCAGCTTCCAAAAGCACTGTGGGTTCGAGTAAGTGCAAGCCAGAAGTATCCCAATGTCGAACTGCCACAGATGCAACTGGTACTGAATTAAAAGTCAGCAAGCATGATATGGAAATAAAAGATAATTTTGCTGTGGGGCTTGGTACAGATACACTATCACCTCATTCCCCTGAAAACTGCAGCTTGGTAGAGAGAGGAGATGGATTAGAAAACAAAGTTTTTAAGCGATCTATTTCTTCTAGTAACAAGTCATACTTGAAACCAGCTCTGGGCATGAATGGAGCAAAAGCCCGTAGTCAAAGTTTTAGCATTCATACAGGAGAAAAAGCATCTACCCCTTTGACAGAAGGGCTTGGAAAAGTCCGGACTCAGATTATTACTAACACTTCCGAAAGAGGCAATTCTTTAACACGGCAGAACTCTACCACGGACGGATTTCAAACCAAGGCCACTCCTGGGCCAGCAGTGACATCTGAGACCCTTTCAAGTACCTCAAAAGCCTTAGAAATGTCCTGTTATTGCAATAGTCAGCATGGCAGCCCAAGCAAACTACCATTTCGAACATCCCCAAAAGGAGACTTATTTCACAGCATTTCTAAATGTGAGGGAAACAAATCACCATCACAGAAAGATACACCGAGTCTGTCTATTCACAATGAGAAAAGCAGCGATGGTTCTCAACCGCAACCCCTGACCAAAAAACGTGCCATGCAAACAGATTTGGAGCTGGAGCCAGCACCTGCTTTTTCATCAGAGCAGATTCCATCACTTCAAAACACACAGTATCCTGGTAAACTTGAAGCAGCCAAATTGCAGAGACAACAAACTTCTTTAAAGTTATCTGAAGCCCCTGCGAAGGTTACTAGTGCTTTGAGTTCACCTGTTCTACAACCTACGATAGAAGAAAAAGTCATGTTGTGCATCCAGGAAAATGTACAAAAGGGTCAAGGGCAAAATAAATCTTCCACATCTGAGACCAAACAAAAGACTGGGCCTTCTCTAGCTAGCTGGTTTGGTTTCCGGAAGAGCAAGCTGCCAGCCCTGAGCAGTAGGAAGACAGAGGTTTCTAAAACAAAAGTAGAGAAGAAAGATACAAAAGGTTCCACTTTGGGAAATAAGCAGGCAAAATTAGAGAAAAAAAAAGATAAAAAGAAAACTGAACAGCACTGTGAAGCAGAAAATGAATTTAATAGGAAAACAGAGAATGGCAATATTTTAGATGATGTTTTGAAAGGCAGAAAGAATACAAAGCCTTCACAAGATGCTCTCAGCCAAATTAGGTGTGAACAAAAGAGCAGCTCCTCCACAATTCCCTACTCAGCAAAAGATGGCTTTATGAAGGAGCTTTTAAACAGGTAACTGTTTTGTGAAACAAAGTTGGGATGTGCAATATTTTTCCCCTCAGCTTTGCTTGCTGCTTCAATGTTAAATACAATGCAAGCATGTTTCTTCTAGAGAAGGAAGGCGTAGCAGCTTTCATTTTGTACATTCCCAGGATTTTAATCTCTGAAAAAAAAAAGGTTAGCAATAAAATGATAATTTGTTTCATGTTACTTTGTTAACCAAGCCATTGGTCTTTGAAATTAAAGAATGGTAAGTTAGATCAAAGTTGATAGGAATCCAAATGACACCAGAAGCCATGAATGTAGGCATATGGTGTGAAACAGAAGAAAATTAGGTACATGTTTTTTATGTATCCCATCCTCATTGATTGTAACCAGCAAACATGTATCTGGTAAGTAGCCAGAATTAATTACATTTGCAACTACTGTAACCTTAGGCCACAAAGGGACTCAGCTATCAATGTATGGTGTTTTCCAGTTTGCCCCACAGCAGCCCCACATAGAAAATAAATCATTATATGTGAAAGACTAAATTGATATACTACCTGAAATTGCAAGTGACAGATTTGATCAAGGCTAGTTAGAAACATTTATCACTCAAAGGTCCAGAGACAGAAAGGTACAGAGAGGTTACTTTAAACATTAAAGGAATGGGAAAAGTAGAGTGATTGAAGAAGGGCAGTGTAATTTATCAGAGGAATCACTTTCTACCTGCAGAGTTGATAAGAAAGCAGCTCAGCAGACAGAAAGTAGATCAAATAATGTTTCCTACAGGAGTGTGTCGAAGGGCAGCTCCCAGGGCTCCTCTCTTCCCAGCAACTCTATCAGCACTCAAGGAAGCCACAAGAAAAACAGCAAAACAAAAGCTGATATGGAAATGCAGAATCAGACCCTGGTAAGTCCTTTTGTACATGAAAACATTATTACCCTCTTATTAACTTGTGAATGTGTTCCTTATTGTCAGTACAGACAAACAGGATAATAACTGTTTATATGTGGTAGAAGTGTTTTTTTGTTGCTAGAGAACTATGAATTAATGCAAAAGCTGGTAGTTTGATTACGGGCCAGATTATGCTTCTACTCGGGAAGATCCTCCTGCTTCTACTGGCAATTCAATTTCTGCAGATATGCAGAATGATGCCATAATCGTAGTGCAGTTCAGTGAAATAATAGGGCAATTTTCTTCTTTTTCTTTTTCATTTCTTCCTCCGAAAATTATATACTTGTATGGAATAATAAAAAACCAAGAAGTCCAAAACCCAATAGAGAAAGGCAAAGTGGTACACCTCTTTTAAGGAATATTTGTCACATTTGGGTGGAGACTTTTCAAAGTCACAGGTCTGGATTATGTGCCTTGAAATTTGGTTCCTTCACTGCCCTTTCAGTCTCTGAAATTCTCTTCCCCAAATGTCTTGGAGTGGGCTTTGTGCTTCTCTTCAGATTTAACTGGATCCAATACTTTATCTGGAGAACAGAAATGTAACAATTCTCAAGTAAAATGCCTAATCCATTATTAGACCCTGATTCTGCTAAGATTATGCAATTTTTTAATATTCTGTCTTGTGAGAAGAGCTTGTGGTGTATCAGGAGTGCGTAAAGCTAGACCATGTCTGTATCTTTGCTGGACTGTGATGTAGGATCTTACTGTACAATTACCCTTTGCAGTGTAGCTTTTAATACTTAAACTTAGAGACCAGTGGGTGCATCTACACATGCATTTGATCTGGGATCAGTTTACTTGCGAGTAGGGCAGGCACCTACACATGCAGGAAGTGGGAGCAGATTTGCTGCTGATGGCAGCAAACTGCTCCCACTTCCTGAGGTCCTGCAATGGGTCTCTGCCACCACCAGAAGGAGCTCTAGGCTCCTCCGGAGAGCTAGCCCAGGAGCTGGGGAGAAGCACCAGGCCAGGAAACACCTGTCTCCTGGCCTTGGCTAGGGCATTATACCATGCCCCCTTGGCTGCCTGCTGCTGGAGTGGGGAAAATGTCCCTCTGCCCTGGCAGTAGGGAGCTCCTGACTTTGGCTTCCCTGTCAGGGCCAAGGGATTTGGGATGAGCTGCAGGGGAGGGCGAGGCCTCAGCCCCCTGCCCTGATCTGCCAATGGGGCAGTTAGCAGGTAGCTCGCTACTAGCTGCTGCACTGGCAGATTGGGACAGAGGGCTAGATGCAGCTCTTTCCAAGCCCTGTGCTTTGATTGAGGTTGGCAGGGGCTGGGGAGCCTGGCAGTCTTGGAACAGGAGCTTGGAGCTCCCTGCTGCCGGGGCAGGGGGACATAGTCCCTGCCTGGGCTCTGGTGTCAGAACCCACCCCTTCAACAGGCAGGGAGCAGGGAAAAATCTATTTGCCCCCTGGTGGACAGCTGACCGGGAGCAAATCTGCTTCTGGTTAGGTGTCTGCATGAGCACGGCTGCACCATTATTAACTGAAAGTAAATTTGTTACTTGCATCTGCAGGTAGCAAATTTACTTGTGGTTAGCAAGATTTACTGTGTAGTAAGCATGTGCACTTGTAGATGCACGTACTTACTGCACAGTAAGCTATGTTACTGCACAGTTAAGTGTCTCATGTAGACATGCTCTACAAATGCGCCCAACTGTGCAGTTGTTACTGCACAGTCCATCAGTGCAGTCATTTAGCAGGTACTAAATGACTGCATGGTAACCGCCATTACCGCACAGTCCCGGCAGCACACAGGTTGTTTCCAACCTTACTGCAGTGACATCAGCATCATGGTTTGTGCCTGCCAAATATACATCACCACAGCAATGAGCTACACTATGTAGCATCTCACAGAGGCATGTCCAGTGGGGAGTAATCTTGCTTTTAACATGGGCCTTTCTCAGGATGTTTTAAAGTTCAAATACTGGTACAATACAGGCATTTTAACATGGGCTGCATTACTTTGGTGTCATAAAAACACTCTCTCTGCTCCTTGTTGTAGCCTCAGTGTTATTATTTTTCCCCTTTTAGCAAAATAATTTGAACCCTCATACACTGTCCAGCATTAATTTAATCATATCACTTCTGCTTTGAGAGGAGTGGGTTATTAAAATACAGCATGATGCCACTATTTCATATGAGAAAATTTGAAATATGAAATAATTATTTCTCTGGGACTTACTTCAAAGGTAAAGCAAGTTCCAAGAGAGCATCTTAATAGGAATTGGAAAACCTATTAGCTTAGTATTGATGTTTAGGGTGCATAAGGTTAAAGTATCACACACACACATTTAAGTTTAGGCAAATGTGTATTTTTATTTTCATGCAAATAATTTCTCTACTAAGAGGATATACAAGGTCATTTGAAAAAAAAAACTCTCACAAAAAGCATATGCAGAATGAATGCTCTGGAAAACTTTTGGCTCCTGGCTTCTATGGTATCATCTCTTCTTTGAAAATGTAGATGTCCCCTGCATTATAAAACCACAAATTATAAGCATATCTAAGACTGTCCTTGTAGTGTCAGTGAAAGGAAAGAAAGAGAATGAAAGTCTGGAAATGTGCAATATGCAGGAAATTCAATCCAACTGATCTAGAACTTTGATAGCAAAGCAGAGCCCCTTATCAGAGCCACTCAATTTAACTATGCCCCATTTAATATGGTCCTGACAGCTTAGGGTATATCTTCACTATACAGAAATACAAAAAACACTGCACATTCCTTCTACAGTTTCTTTTTAACTTACTATTTTTTAATGCTGCAATAATTTCCTTTGCTTTTTTCCCCTCTCATTTTGTAAAGTCTTTCTAATATAACAATAAGAGTCATTTAGGACTTTAAGTATATCTTCAAGAAACACACTTCATTTTATCGGTGAAGTACAAGATTGTCCTTAATATACATAAATAATGGAGAAATGCTAATTTTTCTGTTTAGCTTCTAAGGACAAATTAGTCATAGTGAAAAAGCATTTACCTATCCTATACCATACAGCTCTTTGTTAAGCTGGAAATCAAAGTATCTTTGCCATATTGTTCTTGAAAATTAAATTACATTATATGCTTCATCTTTGCAAATTCCTTATTATGGATTATGCCAAGTTTAATTCCTAAATGAAATAAGTAGTGCCAAAATGCTAAGGACATGTATAATAAAGAGAATGAAATCATTTACTTACAGCTCTTAATGCTAATTTTTTAAAGAATTAGGCTATAACACAAGATTTCAAAATCACGTGGAATTTCATCTTGTCCTCAAAAGTCCTGTATGAGAAACAATTGGGACTCAATGGGTGTTTATGGACATGCCTGGGAGGTAGGAGAAGCTTTAATTAGTGAGCTGTGCTAATTAAAAGCACCTGATTATCATGTGTATCAGTATCCCTGCACTGAAAAATGGCAGTGGGATACTCTGAACTGAAGCTCATCAAACAAGCACTTTTCAGTGCATGGATGCTGATGATACACATGACACTGGAGGCTGCTGGAGCGCATTAATTTCCGCACTCCAGCAGACTCGATTAATCAAGTGTGCTCTGACACTGGATTTACAGCACATCAGAGCAGCCTCCCTGCATGTCTGTCAGAGCCATTTGAATGTAAATGCATGCATCTTATTACTAGTTACTTCACTTATTCTTTGGTGCCTGCTTACTTTGAAGCAGATTGCAAAGGATTCAGTTTAGAGAGACAGCTGTGACTGAAAACACTAGCATGTGGTAGCATGGGCTATCATGCATTTTTTTTCAGTTAAAAGGCAAAATAATTGCCTTTTGAGAAAACTATAAGCCTTTTTAAAAGCCCTAAACTAAGAGGATTCCTTTTTTCTCTTGACAATGTAAAGTACATTGAGTGACAAGGGTCAGCACTGAAACTACCGTACTTCAGTGCCTCATCGGGTATGTACTGCTTTTCTAAAACCTGACAATTACATCAGGCATTCTAGAAGGTGCTTTCTTTACAGTGTTTTATATTTCATAGAATTAAATCTTTTCTCTTTCAATGTGCCAGTTAAAGGCTGGGGGCCCTATTATGCCATTGCTTCTACACCACTCATCCTAATTTTTATGCAAGAGAACACTGTTACTTCAGCTTTCACATTTAAATCATGTTAAAACTGCATTCCATCAACAACCACCTTGTGCACGCACCTTGGGAGTGACACTCGGCCACCAAATATGTAGTGACAAGTTATTCAAAAAATAGCACCTCACTTGAAGGGCCAAATGCCATTCAGTTGCCGGCCTGCATGGATTGGCCTACCAACACAAAACAAAAACATTCATTCTCTTTTGTTGTAAGCCCCACGTCTTTTTGCCATTGCAGATAACTGCAGGTGAGATGTTACAGCTTTACATTGCAGTTCTTCCATGTTTTGGCCCCAGATTATAAAAGTCATCTCTGTATGATCACTATAAAGAAGAGGTGATATAGCATTGACATGTAGCCACTGAAATCAGCCCTACTGCTGCGGGTCTAACAAGGGAAGGGGTTTGTCTACAAGAAGGGGCCTGGTCAAGACACTTATGCCATGCTTATCCTGATTTCTTTTACCTTGTGACTATTACACCTCAACATATGTAAGAACAAGCCAAGAGGCTGCTCTAATAGGGTGTGAGGTGGGAGAAGAACAGAGGAGCACTGTAATTCAGGCAGTGAGAGCTGAGTAAGCTTTTCCTGCCTTTCTGGGTGCACCTGCATGTGCGAATGCTGCTGGATGGGTTTACTCCTGAGTAATTTACTAGGGAGTAAACAACCCACCCTGGGCAGGTGTCTACATGTGCATGGATTTGGGAGAAGCGCAGTGGCCAAGGGGAGCTTCCCCTGGGTGCTAGCTCAGGGGCTACACAGGGGCATGGGGCCAGGACATAGCTGCCTCCTGGAGGCGGCTAGGCGATTGCTCCCTGCCCCTGGGAGCTGCCTGCTGCCGGGGCAGGCTCTTGTGGCAGAGCCCAGGTGGAGACAATATCCCCCTGCCCCGGCAGCAGGCAGCTCCCATTTCTGACTCCCCAGTTGGGTGCAGAGGGCTTGGAAAGAACTGCAGGGGAGGGGCAAGTCCCAGTCCCTGTCCCCAATTTGCCCATGGGGCAGCTGGCAGTGAGGGTCTGGATGTGTAGATGGCCTTGCTTACTACACAGTAATTTGCTCTACTACACAGTAAAATGTCTCATGTAGATGCACCCACTGACTTGCAGTTAGAGCTCAGGACCATTAACAAGGCACATACTACTAGGAAGTCACTGGCATAGTGTGATTCCTGTATTTTTCTTTTCATTCTACATGTCTGGAAGAAGATTTTCTAAAATCTTTATGGTTAATAAATTATAAGTGGCTTTGCAAAGATACAGAACTGAATGCTTCTTGTCTACTAGTTGCAAGAAGTCAATGGCACTTTATGTGTAAGGAGGCAGAATTTAGGCTCTGTTAAAAAAAAAATCATATCAGTGCTGGTTTATGCAAATGAGCATAATGAATTCTAAGATTTCAGGTTGTGTGTCATAGTTAAGGCTATTTTGAATAAAGTAAAATGGATACTGTAAGAGGCACAGGACAACAGAAAATGGTCAACAAGTAGTTGTAACAAGGCCACCAAGCACTTGAAAAGAGCCTGCTGAAATTTTCTTCATTCCTGTGTCATTTATACATACTGGTGTGATGTAAGGAAAAAAACATATGGCCTTGTTTCTGAATCACGGCTACAAATATGTGTGCTGTAGATGGTTTTGTCTGTATATGTAAGGAATCAGTTGACAAAATGCTTAAGAGCGGGGGAAAAAACTCACTTATGTATGCACCCATTTTGGAGAATGGAAGAACAAACAGGCTGTAAAATATGCATTCATATCAAGCATCTCATAGCAAATCTATATGGATTAGAATGACAAAATACTTAAAATACTTGAAATCATTATGAAGAGATGAGAACAGGGCAATGCATTCGTATTGTTGTGATTGGCTTTCTATGTAGATAAGGAGATGCTTATTAACAGAGGTGGAAGAAAAAGGCTTAATATGAAAAGACTGCAAACTGAATTAAGGAGATACCATGTGATGCATTAAGTTCATGTCATCTTTTCCTTGGCAAAAAGAATGAGACCTGATATTCCTGGAGAGAAACAAAAAAATGGTCATGAGACCTGAGCATACTTCTTTTTTCTTATTAAAATAAATTGTAGCAGAAGCTTTTTTCCTCTTGAGGAATTACATCTCCCCAAGTCTTAATTTTTTTTGACAGCTGCATATGATGGCATTTTTTAGGGGATTTAGAATCAAAGCTATTATCTTTAGATATTTTTCACAGAATATTGTAAATTCTCACATTTAGTACTTGGGCAGTTGAATTATAGTACATTTCTAAACGGATATTATGGTAATTATTGTAAATAATCAAGATAAAACAATAAAGTAAATCTATGAAATCACATTAAAAAATAGACTTGTGAAGGATGTTATCTTTCCTAATTTTGTCATAATGTTTCTAGACTAAAGATGTCACAGAAAACCAGCATGAAGATGAAGAGGACGGCATGACAAACAAGACATGTCAGAGTCATGTGATAGGTACAAAACTATATTTTACAGTGGTTTCTACTGATGCTTTCTTTTTCTGGCAAAACGACCTTTAACTGTTACTAGCTTACCATCTGGCTGACTTTTCACTTGAAAATAAGGGCTTTTGTTTGCCATATGTCACGTTTGGCCAAATTCCGATACCCTTCCCCCGCTCTCCCATGTACACACCATTGTAGGGCAAAGTGCAGAAAAGCCACGGTGGTCTTCACAGGTGGAGTCTTGTGGGTGCATCCTGTGCCTGTTGTGCATGCAAAACTGCCATTTATTCTCAGGGGAATGCTACATGGTATATAGACTGGAACTGTAAGCATGGTACCTAGCCGCAACAGTTCAAAGGCAGACCAAAGAACCCTTTGTAGATGAAAGTCGTCATTCCTTACCCAAGTAACCTCCCTTTTTTCTCATGGGTAAGTCCACCTTGTTTTGTGAAGCAATTTACTGTGCTTTCCGCAGCAGCTGTCTACAATGGGCAATGAGCAGAAGTAGTAACCAAGGTTTCTCCCATTGCAGTCCTCTCTGCCTCTCCCCATCCTTTTGCTTGGGCAGGTTTGTCCCCTTCTCTGTGACAAAGTAGCAGAGTAATGGTCTGTGCAACAGACTAAGGATTCTGCCAGTCTAGCCCTGAGTGAGTGCCAGCTCAGTGCCTATTTAGAGGGAAGGTAAAACTAAAAGGTATTTGAAAAAATAAAAATAATAATTACCTTTACTGTATGCTTTGCAATGGACAGCACAATTCAGTTTGCCTCATATTTGGTTTGCCTGCTCTCTTGGCAATGGATTTATGACCCAAATACCTTGTTCCAGGTGGACCCAAACCCTCAGACCAACCACAACCTTTCCATTTGATAAAAGCCAAATTTTACTGATACACAGTGATAGCAGATAAGAATAGCACAAACAAAATCTGTATCTACCAGTCCTAGGACTGTCACAGAGAGAAGGGTCATCTGGCCAGTATGTAAGCTTCACCCTATCATTCTTTCTCGAATGTCAGATGTCACCAGCTTGGAGGTCGAAGGCCGAGGCCCACTCTCCCCCAGTGGGATGGGTAAGATGGGCTGGTGGTGTGCCCTCTGTCCATGGTGCCCTCGGTTTCCCCTCTCAGGGACCCTCTGCTGCTCCAAAATCCCACCTTTTGTATTCTTTCTCCCTTCTGATAACTCTTCATTGATTAGTTTTCCTGTGGTTGTCATGCTGTCTATGTTCTGTCCTGTCAGCATATTCCTTTCCAACAAACCCAGCACGTGCACACATCTGAATTTGGTCCGTTCACCAAAGCTAGAAATCCCAAGGGCCCTGCAGTTTGTCACTGTGACCTAATGCCACCTTATCTCATGTGATGGAACAGTGTGGTACATGTCTTCAGTTTCTCAGCCTGTGTGTCTGCTGGCTTCAAACACAGTGGGCCTTGAAGGAAACTTTGTCACAAATAGGCTTTTAGAAACCTTTTAACCCTTGCTGTTGTCCTGGACCAGTATTCTTATACAATATCTACTTTACCTATAAGCCAGTCCCCAAAAGCAAACCTCTAAATACCATTTTCTAGCCATCATGCTCTAGCTTTTCATTTGAAATAAACTTTCAACATTTACTCAGAATTTGGCCCCATGAAAGGAGCTAGCATAGAGCCATTATGTAGGGAATCAACTATGTTAGAGGAAGATTCTGCTGTGAGGATTTCCAGCCCCCTTTGCCGTGAGGGACTGTAAAAAATAGAGAATCTGATCCAAAGTCTCCAGAGCACTATTAAGACTTATTCCAGGCAAAGGCTTCACTAGCATTGCCATTTTAGCATGATTGAGTATATGGGGGAGAGACAGAGACATCTGGTCATGCCATTCTGAAACCTCTTTCTGGGCCAGGAGAAGTTTGCTGGCTCTGCTAGCTAGCCCCTGTTCACAACCCCGACAGTCCCATATCGGAAATGCCTGTGCAGTTGTGCGAAGTGAGTTCCTTGAACACTAGTTTCTTTGACATCCCCTCAGATTCAGCCATAATTTGCCAGTCATTTTAATAGCTACAAATAAGGCCAAAGAGTTATGCAACATGTGATTGATAATGTTTCCCTTGACTAGGGCTGAGTCTTTTTTTTTCTACAAACACTTTAACAAAAAAAGTACAGTTTTGTGGTTGGCTCAAAACTACATGCAAATTCAGAGAAGCAGACATAAATGAACCAGGGTGGAGCACTACCCTAAGGTAGCTACATTGCTTCAAGTACCCAAGGCAGTTCATTCATTCATTTGGAGTTTAAGTTCATTTAGAGCTAGCTTGTGTATTTCTGTGTGATGCTGTGTGGTGCCATCTTGGCATGTCCTAAAATGACTCTGGGACCCCTCCATCTCCTGAATCAGCTGATGAACCAGGCAAAGCAAAGGCAGCTTAAAGTGGCTTTCTCCCCTGCTTCTTCTAGACAGCAAATTCTGTCCTGTGTCTTTTAAAGGCTCGGCAGAGAATCTCATCTCTGTATAGGGCAAAGTCACTTGGGATTGTTGTGAGGATTCATTTGTTAGCGTTATGAGGCTTTTTGATGTACAGTGCTTTGCATTATTACAGGGATTATTGTGAAGTATGTAGCCTTCTGTTTAATATTAACAAATCCTGGCCCTAGTTTAGGAAAGCATTTAGGCATATGCTATATTTTCTGTAATGAGACTTGAACAGAATTGTAAAGTTAGAGACTTTCTTAGGTAGCATTCCTAAATGCCGATGTTGTTCTGAAGCCCATGTGTTATGCTAACCTGTCATGTGTTGCTTCCGTTGTTGCTCACTCTCAACATGCTTCTCGATGAGAAACAGACTCCAAAAGATGTGTATTAAATACAGTCTGCTTCTGACTTCTTTGCTAAAGTAACTGGGAACTTTTTGGCAATGCTGGCTTTCATCATAAAAGTTCATTTGTCAAAAAAGAAATGTTTTGTGAGAATGTGCCAGTTTTGACAAAACTGTTCCTGGGAGCTATTTCAAGATGGATTTCTGGTTAAAATGAGAAAAAATAAGAAAAGAGATTGAGATTGATTCACTCTACAATGGGCGAATGTTTAGGGGAGCCATCTTGGTTGTTAGTAGAGTTAGCCTGTTGGTTAGAGGAGTTATCTAGGATTCAAGTCCCTTCTCTGCCTAATACAGGCTAGGGATTTTAAGTTAGGGCTCCTGTTTCTGTGATCATGAGGATAGTTGCTATTCTGAGATGATTCTTACTCTACCTGTTTTGTTTTGTCTTTGAAAAACTTTGGAGGTCTTGGTCCCTTCCCAGTGTGGAATGGGACAATTTTGAAATCCTGAAAAATTTCACAGGGCAGGAAAACCACTTTCCAATCCAGCTCTATTCTTCATAATTTCCCCGTTCATTTTAACACTATAAAATTCATTGTGGTAGGTTTTTATAGGTGTATTTTAAATGAAGCCTGTCTTCTATTTCCCTTTGGTGCTCTGAAGAAACTAAAGTCATAACAAGCTGAGGTAAATGAATGTAATCTAAAAAAGACTTTTGGGGTGGCGGGGAATTCTTTAATATGGTTGTCAATGAAAAATGTCTAAATTGGTATCAGTTCTGCCCCACTAGCTAATGAGCCAGCTAGATGATATTTAACAGCCTTCAAACTTGGCACCGTGTAAGACAATGCTGGTTCATCACTTTCTAATAATTGGATACTCTAGGGCCTGTTAAATAACATGTGTAAACTGTCAGTTGCTAATTTTTTTATTGGCATTTGGTGAATATAAGTAGATTTAAATATATTAACAACCCTTTGGATAAGCCAAAAAGAGGAGAATATGGAATGCATGCTAATAAAAATATATCCGGGGAACATGCAGTGCTTTATAAGTATAAATTAATTAAGACTCACAAGCACCTCTTTTAGGTAGATAAGTTGTGTTATACCTACCTTGGGTGTCTTCTAAAGGAGGCTGGATAATCACCTAGCCAGTGTCATTTGACCCCAGCATCCTTTCCTGCCCATGGCAGGGGGTCAGACTAGATGATCTGCTCAGGTCCCTTCCAACCCTACCATCTGTGAAACTATGAAAGTATTTTACAATTGAGGTAAACTTGAGGTATAGAGAGATGAATGTGTGATATGCCTGGAATGATTGCCAGAGGGCAGAAGATGATACAGAACTCTTAGTTCCCATCCTGTGCTCTAACAAACATACCTTAATATCCCTTAAAGGATCCAAAACACAGCATGTCATAAAATCTTCAGAACATAATAGTTCTTTGAGTGCCCTTTCTTGTGCTAAAAGATGATGTGGAACCAAGCACCACTACAGTTTCTTTCCATTATACTTGGTCTGAACTGGAGCACAAGTGTCCATTGCTTGGCTCTCTACATTGGTTTAAGTTCCTATTTCTAGTCTTCGATGGTTGATATTTTTGTTGGAGTATATCACCATAGGCAACGATAAACATGCCTTGTTTGGGAGAAATAAGGAACTTAGCTCTTTTAAAGTCACTACCCTCTCCCTATGTCTCCCTGCCTTATCCCTAGGGGGACTATCACACCTAAACACTGGGCTTTAAAAAGTGTATGGTCTCTTTGCATCCTTTACAGGTTATTCCCTGTAAAGAATAACCACAGCACTAGCTTATATTGTTTAGGGGAGACAAATATCCCTCTAAATGGTAACATGTGTAAGTCATTTTCTCAAAAGGCTAAAAAGTTAAGGGAAACTTATCCAAGGGTGTTTTTAATCAACCAGGGAGTGAGGGCTGAATTAGATCTCAAGACCAAAGATGTGCCTATACAGTGGACTCAGTCATCTCCAGGGCTCTTTCCCTCCATCATTCATCAAAGCCTCACAGTACTCATAAGAATGATGGTGAAGAACTGCCAACCTCCCTGTAAGGAAAAGGAGCACAACTTGTCTTTAAAATCTTTTTTCAAAAGAAAATTAACCCCCTTTTCACTCCAAGTGTACTGAGAACTGACAGTGGGGACTCTGGGGAAAACAACTACAGTGCCTGTAATTCAGTGCCAAAATTAATGAGCTCTGTTTGGCTGCCATGTCTGGTAATTAAGGTCATGTGTATTCCTAAGGCATTTTGTGCCTCACCCTCAGTATTGCATAAAGATACTCTGATTATTTTCTGGTATGCATCTGACAGACTTTCATGATTACTAATCAACCAGAACCATGATCACTAATCATCCTCTCACAAGATATGTATGCTCAGTATTGAGATAAGAACCCTAGTCCTCATTGGTACTGGATTTATCTGGGTTACTGTGTACCAGGTAAGATACACAGTTATATGTTCCTTTAGCCAGACACATCCTTTAGATTCTGAGGAGTCATATTTCGGGGGTATATCCAGACCGTGCAATGAGGGCCTCCCTCTACAGCCATTCTCAAGACTTCGGTCTCTAAATATGTGCATGATTTTGGTGATTTTCATCAACCTCCATCCAGCTTCTGGAGACAATCCCAGAGAAGTGTCATGGTGTATTTCTGCATTTGGAGTGTGACCAGAAGGAGGCAAACAGGACATGCGTGGGAATGCCCTGGCTCTGCATTGTAAACAGACCTATTATCCTCAGGTCTCCAAATAAAGGATCTAATGTAAAACTCTACATTTAGGGACCACCAGCCCTATATGACTTGGTTACCCTGTTCCACCTCCATTTCTAGGCAAAAGGCATACATATAGTGATGAAACCCTAGAACACTCAGGTTAGGAGAAGGTCACCAACTGGCTGAGGGCTGTACCCAGAGAGTGGTGGTGGATGGGTCATTTTCAACCCGAAGCGATGTGGGCAGGGGGTCCCCCAGGGCTCGGTCCTCGGGCCTGCATTGTTCCACATCTTCATCAGTGACTTGGATGAGGGGGTGAAAAGCACCCTGTTCAAATTTGCTGATGATACTAAGATATGGGGGGATGTGGGCACGCTAGAAGGGAGGAATTGGCTGCAATCGGACCTAGACAAGTTACAAGGGTGGGCGGATGAGAACAGGATGGGTTTCAACACTGACAAGTGCAAAGTGATGCACCTGGGGAGGAACAACCGGCACCATACCTACAGGTTGGGGAACTCCCTTCTTGTCAGTACAGAGGCAGAAAAGGATCTTGGAGTCATCATTGACTCCAAGATGAACATGGGCCAACAGCGTGGGGACGAGATCAGGA
>NW_017728949.1:66380096-66412382 GCF_001723895.1 Crocodylus porosus | reverse complement strand
TCCCAGCACTATTGCAGTTGTCAATATGTCAAAGAAAACCAAGAAAAAGTATCACACTCTACTTGGGGGAACAGGAGATCTTTACTTTCAGTCCTTCTTGAATTCCTTCATTATCACAGTGGTTTAAACAAAAGGTAGAAGCAGCACCAATCAGAAGTTATCCTTTTCCATACAAAAACTAAATGTCTGAATTCTTTGGAAAAAGTATTTGTCATCAAGTTTACAGTTCCATATTTCAGATTTAATATGGAATCCTCACTGAATTTGATTGTATTAATTATAATAAGTTAACAAAGCTAACTAATAAACTGCCTCCAGAGATCAGTGAACAATGCACAGCAATCATAAACAAAAGGAAGTTGTTGGTACGGTCTTCATTACCTTGGATCTGTTTTGACATCCATATTAGATAATTTTCCTAGCTTAGCTTCAGAGAAAAGGAAATTTATTAGAATCATATTGAAGGTGCATTAACATATGGTATATTCTTCTATAACACTCTTATAAATTACTGTGAAAGTATCAGAGGGCAAATAAGCAAAGACGTAATGTTCAGCTGCCTTATCTACCGTTACATCTTCCCTCATCAACTAAACACAGAAGAGCTACCCACTAATAATCCCCTTGGATTTAGTTTTATTTCCCCACTTTTCCTTCGCACATGTAGAATGTCTTTGACAATTTTAACAGCATGAAATACAATAGCAGTGGACAAATAAGGACTGGAAATTATTTTTACAGGCTATGCAACACATTTTCACAAACTACCCAATCCCAGTACATCTTCTCTGTCTTTTTTCAAGGACCCATCTCATAAGAGAGTTCTGATAGAAAAGTAGTCTTTTCTCCAATTGGTTGCACTAGAACCTATATCAAGGCGGGCAGTTATTTTGGGCAGAGGGCCACTTACCCAGTTTTGGCAAGCTGTTGAGGGCCTCATGCGTAGCCATGCCCCTTGACAGGTGCCCTGCCCCCTGGCCACCATCTTGTGACTGGAATTCCCACCCCTTAGCCGCTGAACTTTGTCACCAGAAGTCCCTCCCCTTGCCTCCAGAAGTACTCCTTTCAGCAAGGGGCTTTGGCGTCTCAGAACCAGAAAAATACCAAATTATATTCTAAAAATCAAACATCTACAACATACATTAATTTGATTTCCAAAAATATTTTTGTCCTGGTTTACATTTGTTTGTGTAGTGTACACAGAGGTGATTTTATGTAATAGTTTAAAATAAAGTCTTACTCTTGTATGTTGTGGGGGAGGTAGGTATAGGTTTGTAGGGGGCTGTGTGTGTGGGGAGGGTGGCTGGGGTGTGTGAGAGGGTGTGGGTATGGGCATCTGCATATATGGCAGTGCCAGGAGAGTTGTGGGTGTATGTGTATGGTGGTGTGTGCATGTGGGACTCACCCTACGAACTCATGCACAGAGTCCCACCCTACACACACAAATCCCTTCCTTACATGCACACACACACACTAGGGTGCTGGCATGGTCCTGTGCTCCCTGGTCTGGTGATGCAGCCAGGAGCCACATGGTGCTGGAGCAGTGCAAGGGCAGGAGGGCAGGGAAATGGCTGGGGGTGGGGCAGGGCTGAGCTGCTGCATTCCTGCAGACACTCTACCTGGGCCCTACTGCCTCTGGGTCCTGTCATCTATAACAGGCAGCCAGGAACAGATAAATATTTTCTAAATATTTTAGTGGCCTCATGCCTGACGGGCTGGATGAGCTCTGCACACCATATTTTGCCTACCCCGACCTTTATCTACCTAACATAGAGAGATTTTGTTTTTCAGAGCCTTCTTTATCCCCCCAAAAAGGTGACTCCAGGCCCATCTTCATTCATCAACTGAGAGTCTCAGTGATTATTTTGTCCTCACTAATTCCTCTGCTAGATCAGTAAGATTGTTTTGCAACTCTCACCCTGCATATTTTCACTTAAACTAAAGACCCATGACACAAAAGATTTCTGAGATTTGCCATTGGTACAAGCCATTATCAATACAAAGAGTTGTTGCTCCATCTTTCAACATCACTAACAGTATTTATCAAGGTCTTGGCAATAGTTATGGCTCACTGACATCAGTGTGGCACAGAAGTGTTCCTGTATCTGCACGATTAACTAGAATAAATGAATAGTATAAGGAGGGTCAGTAATTAATATATACACTCCTTCATCTCTTCTGTATTCTCAATTGTACTGTATTTTTGAAAACAGTCACATGAGATTTCTGAAAGAATTAGTAAGTCTTCCCAGTATTGAAACTGACACCATCAATTTAGAATTCATATCTCTAATGAACGGCAACATTTGAGCTATTGGTCTCTGGTCGCACTTCCTGTGAAGGTGGCCCTCCTTATACTGGCAACTAAAATTAACTCTACTGGGATAGTGCAAGCATTGGAAGCCCTTATCTCCAACCACCTTCTTACTGTATTTCATCATGGTAACATTTTACTTAGACAACATCCAACATTTCTTCCCAAAATAGAGTTAGAATGGTGTATTAATCAGGTTATTTGCCTGCCTGTGCATGTTATTGGTTCTTCTATTATGAAGAAAGAAAATGACACTCTCTTTGCATTCTACTACAGTGTGCCAGGCCCTTCAGACAATGACTTAAACGGTGTCACTTTCTTTGAGAGAATAAGAGATTAGGTAATTTTGCACATAGAGGCAGTCTGGGGATAAACTACTTTTGCTAAGACATTGACAACACATAGTATCAGGGTCTACCTAACCAGACCTCATACAGCTTCAGTAGCTCCTCTGAAGAATGTCCGTGTCATGTATGCATGCAAGGCGGCAATACGGTATACCTTTACCAAGCATTAAGAGTGAATATAGGCATCTGCTTTGAACGTTGCTTTTGGGTTGGGTTCCCTACAGTTTGCACTAGAAAAGGACTCTGAAGTTCATGACTTGGAAGTCACCCCATGGTGACACAGACACAGGGACAAGCACTTGAAGGAGAAAGAAAAGTTACTTACCAATATAGCAAATGAGTTCCTCCGAGCTGTGTTGTCACTACATGCATTTGACATCCTTCCTTTGTACTTCAGATTCTTCTCTCCCCGAGGGGAGTCCACAGTGGAAGAGGAACCAGGGTGGTAGTTGGTCCCTGACTACCCTTTTTATCCGCCATATACTCTTGGTATGGTGCACAAGTATGAAGCAGTGGTGACAAAATTCCTCTCACCTCAAGAGCAAGAAATATTTCACCATAGGGTCAACACGTCTTGAAGACCTATAAAGTAACTAGACTGCATTTAATGTGGCAAAGTCAGGACTAGAGAAATCTATCTGCAACAGCCTTTGCACATGATATAATTTTTCTTTTCCATGTTTTATTTTCAATGTCTCTGGTTGAGCTAACTCACTGAAGGTAAATGCTGCTCCCTAATAAAAGCAAACAGTGATTTGAAATCAGTTGGAGCACTACATATAGAATTTGGCCCAGAGTACACAGAGTGGAGATGTTAGTAAAATGAATTAAGAATGAGCTGAGTTATGAATTGAACTGTAATTAGTTTAGCACTGTGGGTGGCATGCAAAGCAAATAACTGACTGAAGTAGGAGTTAGAGAGAGCAATCCAAAATATTTCAGGATTCAGTGTTTTGAGAACTGAGCTATCCAAAGCATAACATTCTGTCAGGTGGGATGTGTAGATCTGAGATTTATGTTAAATTCTTAATTTCCTCAGATCAGGGGTTGTGAGGACCACAGATGTAGAGTTCACAAGAGTTGGGAGGGAATGATCCACCTATGGTTCTAGCTCTAATTGTTTGTATGGGACATTTGATATAATGTTACAAGCCAGCCAAGCATTAAGAGATTTAAAACATTAATTAGACTTTTAGAACCTCTGAAGAAACGAGTTTGGATTAAATTTCTTTCAAAGTTTGAGAAAACATTCGTGTCTTTTTTTCCAATTCAATTCCCCCCACAACCAGCAGACATTGTAGATGCTTGGTACTTCAATAATACACAGAAAGAGCTAGCAGGTAGTTAAAGGATTTATGGAAGTCCTCAAGCTGGACAGAGGGGTGGGCATCCAAAGTATAAAGTCACATTAAAAATATGTTGCAGAGTTGGTTTCTTTGTGTCAGAACAAAAATACACACTTGGATCAAGTGTTTCTTTTATAGTTCTGCTGTACCATCATTCTCAGTTTTATTAAAGTTCTTGATAATCATCTACCTTGTAGCAGGCATTTTCCTTTTAACATCAGGGTTTTTTTCGTTTCTAAGAAAAACCTGGCAGAAAAGTTTTGCTATTTAATTTAAAGGCAATCCGATCAGGAAAAGGGCTGTCTTTCATATAAAACTTTTTAGACTTTCTTTTCTTTAAATGAATATTTGGTGAAATTCAGTGGAGTTTTCAATGCCCCTGAAATTGGTGTTGTTGGTATTGTGCAAGTAGGACTGTATTTTTAAATCTACCCCTCTAAGCTTTGCACATAGGAAAGAAGACAAGTGTTCTAAATAAGATTTCAGTGGGAAACGTCCTTGATAGCAAGTTTTATAGATAGGTTGGATAGCAACTTGATAGCAAGTCTTATAAATAAATTGATAGCAAGTTTAATACATATAAAGTGTCGGTGACTGTGAGCAGGATTGACTTAAAATGAAGTGTCAACATAATAATTACTTTTGTCGAAGTACCAAAACGTTAAACATAATATCCTCATCCATAACTGAATTCTAATATCCCAATGTTGTTTAATTCAGTACTACAGGCATTTAATCCAGATAGCCTTAGACACTATATAAAAAAGAGGGCACTGTAGTACCATAAATTAACATACTAGTTTTTCTTCTTATGTTATCAATCTGTCTAAAGTACTTATAAGTCACCAATCACCTTGGTATTTAAGTCTGTATCTGCCATGTTCAGCTGAAGGATAAAGGGTAGTGTCTTTCTTAGGGATAATAATTCTGATCTCAAGGTTTTGCCTTGTAGATATGGACCCACACATCACCTAAACAGAAGACCATTTTGGTGGTAATGATAATCATAGAATCTAGAAGTCATAAAAATTAAGGGCTGGAAGGGACCTCGAAAGATCATCGAGTCCTTAACTAAAGACACATGAGGAGACAGTACAAACAGGTCCCAGTCAGGTTCATCAGGTACATGTAATAGCGTAGATAATAACAACATGTGGAGTTGACAGATGCTAGGTAGGGCAGAGAAGTATTTCCCCTCCTTGTTCCTGTTCCTCCCATCATCTTCCCTACCCTAATCCCTACCTTTAACCTCACTGCTCTAAGCTTTACTTAGGATCAAGACCAGAGTTTCCAGCGTGCATTTCATGCTGCTGCACTGAAATAGTTCTGCTGCTCTGATTACAGAATCATAGACAATTTGTGTTGGGACTAGAGACCTCAGGAGGTCACATCTAGTCTAACCCCTGCTCAGAGTAGGACCATCCCCAACTAGATCATCCCAGCCAAGTCCTGGTCTAGTCAGGTCTTAAACTCTCCAAGGATGGAGATTCCACAGCTTCTCTGGGTAACCTGTTAAGTGCTTTACTACCGTCCTCATGAGAGAGTTTTTCCTAATATCTAACCTACACTTTGCTTGCTGCAACTTGAGGCCATCGCTTCTTATTCTGTTATCTGCCACCACTGAGAACAGTTGTCAGCCTACCTTTGCTCTTCTCTGATGTTCCTAGGTTTCCTTCTGGAGTTTACAGCTGCAAAAACAAGCAAAGTTAAATAAATTCATACATCCAGACACAATTCAAAATCTACACTCTTACGCAATGCTTACATAACTTACTCAAGGCCTGTACTAAAGCCTACTGAAGTCAATAGCAGTCATAGCTGGACTCCAGTAGGCTTTGTGTCAGGCTTCCAATCCGAAATGATCTATTATTCCCTTTCCCTCCAAGAAAATGGTTAATTAATATTACATCCCTCATCATTTGAGGAAGTGTTGCAGCTGTTTGTTTTGTTTCTTTTATACCAAATAAGAGGTATCAGTTTCGTGCTTTCCATTTCTGGGACTATAAAGATATTTGTGATGGAAACATACTCGACTAATGCAGTGAATGCATTAAGCTTGACATGTCATCCTATATGTCAATTAAGTCTGACATATTTAAGTAAATACATTTTAGATTAGAGAATCCTGAAAACCTGAAGATGTTAGGTAAAGGCTAAAATGAATTACTGAGATAAAATGAAATCATGTAGCAAAACATATGGCAGTGAACAAAATTGATCTGTTGTAGGCTGATCAATTTTAAAGGCAGCCTAGCCTTTTAGTGGGGGAGGGTGATCACCATCATGAGCATGGGATGAGGAAAAAGGGTAATCAATTGTTTGTGTGTGGGGTATATTCTTTGACTCCCTCTGATGTGTCTAATGAAGAGCTATCCCCAGCTGATGAAAGTATGTGTTGCCTGCTAATGAAATCCTCTTTTGTCATGAAGCTCAGTGGCTGAGAAAGTAACTTACCACTGTCAGTCTTAATTCCTTTCATCAGCCCATTGATAGAATTTGAGAGGAATCATTTAGCAATCGTCTTATCACTGATATAGAGGCTGATTTGTTCATTTTACACATGATCAGATAAAGGAATGATGTTTGCTTTATCTCCCCCTTCACCACCCAAGTAAAGCTATACAATAGCTAGTCTACGGATGAAAGGTCTAGGTTAGTGGCTGTAAAAACACTAGCAGACAAAACGAGTAGCATTGAATCAATTTCCAATCTGCTTTTGAGGTCTTTGGAATTTACACTCTTGAAGGTGTTGTTTTGATACAAGTAACGAGAAGGGCCCAGTTTTCCACAGTTAATTTAGACACATGAACTGATACCTGCAGTCATGTAGTTACTTGCACCCATGAATGAAGTCCATTTTCAAAAACCCTAGGGACACAAAGGCAGACAACGTTCTTTGGGTGAATCTGATATCTTTTACCAGACCAACTTAAATAGCTGGAAAAAATTTTAAGCAAGCTTTTGGGTTGAAAAAGGGACACAACACATGGACCCATCCACCAATTCAATGTGTGTGTTCGCTGAGTAGAGATTTTGAAATAAGGCTTTCATGTATGAGGCAAATTTACAGCTCACTCTTCCTTTCTCCCTCACCAGCATGACTATGCACCAAATAACCAGATCCCCAACAGCTAAAGCAAGAAAATATTAATCAATGGCAGAAATAAGCTACTTGTCTCTTGCAGCATCAACCCAAACTAGATATTAGTCAATAAAGTAATATCCAGGGCCTATATGTACTCTAGATCAGGGCTGTACAACTGGTGGCCTGTGCGTGGTTTGCTCATAGCCTTTAGGCTCCTGACGATTTTAGTTCTTTGGTTCCCTGTACTTCCCTCCGCAGGTCTTGGTGCAGCTCCCCATGGCTATCACATCTCCCTCCATCACCTACTGCTGCTGCTGCTGCCATCACCACCCCATGCCCCAGGAGGCTGCTAGTCTCCAGGCTTGTCCTCTCTCTGCCAGCTTCTGCTTCCTGATGCGGCCTTTACAGGGCTGTTTACCCCATAGGCATTCAAAGGTTGACCAGCCCTGGTCTAGATTATGTGGGATGGTGTTTCATTGCATCCCTCACTTACCATCTTCTAATAGTATCCTGGTTGTTGTATGACAGTGAAGCCTCTGTGGACACATGCATAGATTCATGGACAGCACATTGGTAATCATTGGAAGAAGATGAGTGCTTTCACCCGCTCTTATGGTCTGAAAGCACCCATTGCCTCTGCTGACTACTTTGAGCTATAGTGCCATGTGCTCCCGTAAGAGTTTTCAGAGACAGTGTAGGCAGTCTGGAGGCATAGGACTGTGGAGTGCTGTCAGGCTGCCATATGTTATTGATCTACTAACGTATGTTAATTATGTGGCCAGCAACAGTAAAAAATATGCTGAGCAAAAGGCAGAGATGCTCAGATAATTAAGTGACTCGGGTGGTATGTCTCGGATTCCTCCCCTCCTCCATCCCAGCGCAGGTTTAACATTAGTTGCTTGTCGCTCGCTATGCTTCTGTGCAGTTCTCCGAAGCATTCTTACGCCCCAGCCAGCAAACCTGTACTGCTATATCTCTTCTCCCTAAAATCTCCTCTTGGTCATTCAGATGGTTGGCTGTCTCTTTTGAACAGGAGTGGCTGAACCTAACAACAAAACCAGAGGTTCATTGGGGATGTCCTTTATGTGCACCTCATAGTTTGCACATGCCAAAGCCTTACCAAGCCTGCAGGTCTTGCTCATCTTGTATCGATGAGTTCTGTGCCTGTGCATGATTGCCTGCCCAAACGATTACACTCAATCTTTTCCTTTGATGTATACACACACTTTGGACAGCCTTTGGGAATACTACACGCATACACCTCGAACTTGCACAGTATTGGAAATTTTGCTTAGATATGAAGCATAGCATTCATTCAAATGGACTGCCTCTGCATCAGACATATTCTGAATTCTTAGGTCTCTCATTTACTTCAAAGGGAGAGCATGTTTTCAGTAGGTCCTTAACAATTCAGGTCCTATCCAGCAATGAAACAACTTTAAGCTACATTATATGTGTGAGGGACAAATCTACTGTCTTTTTCTGAGACCAAGGCAACCTTGGGGAGGACCAGAAGTAATGGCCCCAAACTCCTGGAAGACCATTTCAGGCTTAACATTAGGAACAACTCCTTCACAGTCAGGGTGTCCAGACTGTGGAATGAGCTCCTTCCAGAGGTGGTGCAGTCACCTACCCTGGAAACCTTCAAGAGAAGACTGGACAGTCACCTTGCTGGGGTCACCTGATCCCGCCTCTCTTTCCTGCCTGGTGCAGGGTGCTGGACCCAATGATCTTCCGAGGTCCCTTCCAGCCCCTTCCAATTTATGAATCAATGACTTCTCTAGCAGAGCGTTGGAGTTTCCTTTTTTCTTGTGTGTTTTAGTGGACTAAGTTCTTTGCTAAAGAGTGTTTTGCAGATGAGACAACTCTGTCTGTGCTTGGGCACCTTGGAAGGTGGCAGGTACTGTCTGGTGTAGTGGCCCTTACGTGTTATTTGGGGCTTGCATACTTTTGTCAGAGATTAATGCTTAAGTGACAGTGTGAAGGGGTCTGTGATCATGGGATGTAGTTTTCTTTGTCCCCTTGTAATTGCTACTCCAGTAGTTTGAAGGTGATGGAGAATCTTGTCATTATGAATAAGAAACTGACATGCATTAGTGTCTCCTAAAATACGTTATCTTCCTTCCTCAGCCTGCCAAAGACAAATACGTTTTTGTATTTCAAAGAAATAATAAACATAGCAACTGTTTAATTGCCAGTTTTCTTGCAGCACTGCCATAGCCTACTGTTTCTACCTTTCTTTGTTTTTATAGGGAGTATTAACTTTTTGGATCAACACTTTCTTGTTAGCCACAATTATTTGTTGGCCACCCAGAATTACTAAATTACGTAACCAAATCACATAACTGGAATGAAGGAAGGCTTGACCCTTCCTGCAGTTGTACAGACCTAATATTCTGATTACTGTTTTACATACTGAGCATCTGCAACTCTTATTCTGGATTTAAAATATTATCTAATCAGTGGCAGATCCCCAGCTCAGGAGCCACCAGAGCTATGTACATTTACTCTGTTTTATGACCTGGCCCAGCTTCTCCTAGTTTCTGTCATGCATATCAGGGAATATGCCTAATTATCCCAGTTACTTCAAGGTACTTTACACTATTATTTTCCATATAAATCTGATGTTCCCTTATTTTGCTTTTTTAAATTATTGTTTCTGGTTAAGATGTTTTATGGACACATCTTCACCTGCCTGGGTGGAAGTTTAGCTTTGTGCTTCCATTAACTATACTTGTAGGGCTGAGCAAATATTGCAAAATGTTTTCCATGAATGCCTGTTCACATTTTATTATAAATTCATTTTGATTGATTTTTTTTGTTTTCTTTCCACAAATACTGTAGTGAATGGGTTTTAGAAGCATGAATATTTATGAAAAATGGTGCGCCATATTGCTCATGTATAGGTGAGCTGCTTGAGCATCTGATTCAAAATTCTTACTCTTATCTGATTGTTATTTCTATTTCTCATCCATGACCTGTTCCCAATCCAGTTGAAGTCAGTGGCAGATATTTCACTGACTTCAGTAAGCTTTGTGCCAGGCCTCCAAGTAGAAAAGTATTATCATGTAACTTGTAATTAGTCAACTTGGCACAAATTTGAAGCATTCATTATATGCTGTCCACAGTATCTACAACCAAGAAATATTCACTGAAGAAATGTATGCATCATTTTTACTACCAAATAAACTTGAGAATTTCACAACCTATGGACAATTTGCTGTCAAAAAGAAAAAAGGAAGACAGAAAGAAAGGAGAAAAGGAAACAGAATTCATCATATTTATTTATAGTGAATTATTTGTCTGCCTCCAGTTCTTAACAGGCAGAGAGGTATGTTACACTGTTCCCACATGCTCAAGCTAATGGTGTTTTTGAAACACCAGCTAGCATTTATATTACACACATTTGTTATGGGAAAAACACACTTTCTGAAAGAAATCAGTATTCATTGTTCTGGCTTTAAATCATCACCATTTGTCACCAACTGCTGCATCCTGCTTACATACAGTTAGCTTTCAGAGACACTGATTAGAATATCATCTGGTGTAGAGGATCTGAACTTGTGTACTGAAATGAAAAAGATTATACTTCAGCTGAAAGTCACTCAGAAAGTCTGTGTTAACAAGTTTTCACTTCATTAATTGAGAAATAAAACCAGTCAGTAGCAGGTATAGATATATATGTAACTCATTATTACCTTTCCTCTTAAGTAAAATCACCCTGAAGGCATTACTAATATAAATTATTTAAAGCCTTGTTAAACAGGGATGTGGCTTCTATTTTGGGCATGCTTTATGCTCATAAAAAAGCAGAAAAATTACCAAAATGCATCACACATTTTTCATCTGCATTTGCAAAATTTGGAGCTTTTGGTGTGCCACTTTTATAACTGAATCAATGCTACCAACATGCTACTAGGGGCAACATAGGCAGTCTGAGACAACCGTCACTGGTGTTGTCCAGTAGAGAACCGAAAATCAAAGGAGGCACCCATAATGGGAAGAAGACTACATTCCAATTACGAGAGGTTCCATCAAGAGCATGTAATCAGTGGTTCCTAACCTTTTCAGTCAAGATTACCAGGTTATCCAGCTTAACCAGGTGAAGACTGCAGCTACCAAACCAGCTAGTTTTAAGCTGTGTTGGGTACAATGTAGATATATGCTATATGAGTGCATTGACATGTGCCATTAAGACAATATAATAAATGCTAGCACAGTTTGCACCAGAGAAAACTGCTCCCCTAGGCACAGTGTTTACACATGCACCTGAGACCACAGCACTTTGAACCTGGGTGGAGCAGCCCTGGCCTCACAGAGAGTCCAGGGGGATCAGCCCCAGGTTCCTGGTGGCGACATTGGGTGGCAGAGGAGCTGGCTGGGACACAAGGGTGCTGAAGTGTGGGGCTAGGCAGTAGGCATCCCCTGCACTTCAGCAACCTCATGCCCCAGCCATGCATTTTGGCAGAGTAAATTACTGCACCCTAATACCAGTGCACATGTAGACTGTGCCACTTTACTGCAGAGCTAATTAGTCAACTCTGCAGTAAAGTGCATTGGGTATAGATGCACCCAATGTCTGATACCAACAGTTTTATCCTCACAACAATCTTGTGCACTATGGGAGCACTATCCTCTTAAGAATGGAGAACTGACGTATAGCAAGGTAGAAGGGACTACCAAAGTAAGCCCGTGCCTGAGGCAGATACTCAAATCATCTTTCAGTTTCCTGAGTCCTAGTCCAGTACCTATTTTCTACAGTCTCAGTGAACTGTCACTGATCTTTTAAAAAAGTCAAAGGCAACACCTGTGGCTATCATTACAAACCCCAAGTACAGGAATTTCCCTCAAGAACTTGTTATTAATGACTCTGAACCCATTCAATTAAGTGTGCCATGTGACACACATGGCCAGTTTCTCTCGGGTTGTGGTATTACACATCTGGATCATGGAAACATGGAAGAACCGCATTTCTGCAGTGTAGTAGAAAGAGTCTATTGTTTCTGCTGCTTGTCTTGGATGCCACCTGTACATCTGGTGTGAGGATTGATCTTTCCCTTCATTTATTATTTATCCATTGGGAGGGTTTAAGAACGCTTGCAAACTCTTAAGGACAATTGATAGGTGAGAAGGTATAACTAAAGGGACGTTAGAAGATTTACCCTGTCTGATGCTTCCCCAAAACATTCCTTGATTAGCCTTACTCACACCTAGTCAGTCCACTTCAGTTTTAAAAATTAGCAACCCCTCCTACCTATAGAGATAGAATTCACCCATCAGTAAGAAGGCATGGCATGCTGGCAAGGCAGAATTTGTTTTCCTGTATCTAATTATTCAGAAAGAAGAAATATGTTTCCCGAAAGTCTTGGTAAACTAGTTGGAGGTAGAGCTCATGTGGGGGAAGAAGAGGAATAGGTGAAAATGTCCTTATAAACATTTGTTCTTACAGACTCTTGTTTTGTTTCTATTTTGAGTTGCCCCCAAAGTGCCAAGTGCAAGTCACAATACAAAAAAAGAGTACATGGGCTGAAACCTTATTGTTCTCAATGGGAAAAATCCTATTGACATAAATGAGGCCCATCTTTTCACCATGAACCCTGGCTGGAAGAGCTTACCATCTATCTTGTCATGATTAAAAGAGGGGAAGTTTCACAAAGGCCAAAGAGTACACAACGAAGTGGTTTAGAAAGAGGATTATTACTTATTGCTAATCAAACTATATTGTTTATGTATTGATGTAAGCACATATGTGTTTCGGGGAGAGATATAAATGAAGACAAGCGGTAGTCTCATGTTTCAGTTCAAGAAGAGCACTCCAAGAATAGGAAAGGTCATGGAAAACAACATTTGTCAGCCGTGATAGAATTGGACAAGCAGGTTACTGAAGCAAAAAAAAAGGCTGGACAGGGTAAAGCAACAGAAACAAGGTTGAATAGATAGGGAAGGGCAGGTAAAGTCAGGGGCATATTTTTGTAGACAAATTTTAATTATAAATGAGCCTGAAATCTGACCTTACATGCAAGCAACCCTAAATTTGGACCAAATGCACATGGATATGTGTATCCAGACAGTGCTGTACACAGCCTGGCGCTGGAACTGGAGGATACAGCTACATCAGCTCAGTGCTGTACTTGAGTTAATTAGCTCGACTGAGAAGCTGGTCTTAGCCCAGTGAACTTGGACTGGTAACATGACTGTACTACTAGATTTGGAGCTCCTGTGGGCAGAGCAAGTTCAGGTTATCTGCACAGCCGCAGCACCTTCTGTGCCATATGGACATAGCCTTCAAATCCTCCTTTAAAACTAAGGGCTTGATTCTCCTATGATGCCTAGTATAAATGAGAAATAGCTCACTTTTATTAATGTAAAATATATTGTGATTGAATGGAGAAAATTAGGACCATACAAATCAGGACAAATGTTTATCACTGTGACTCTACCCAAGACATTCTCAGCCTTGTCAGGTTTGCGTAAAGGTTGTGCTTCCAATCCAGGGAGTAAACAACCAATGCATTCATCTCTGATTAATTAGATCAAAGGATGGTGTAAGCCCAAAAGAAATCGTCTACTTTAAAAATGACATTGATTTGGCAAGAGAACATTCACTTTTTGTGGTTGCTTCAGCATTGCAGATGAAGAGAAGGATGTGCAAATAAAGAGATCTGTTCTGCCATCTGTAGTTTAAGTTCTCCCTGCCAATACCACATGTAGCTTAAAGATGTTTATTAACTGGTAACACAATTTTGCATGGACCTATTTACATCAGAGACATTATTATGAAAGAAGGACGAGTGATAAATAATAAGCTGGCATTTTACAAAATACTAAAAAAAATTAGTTGTCCACCCTATCTGTCTCATAAGGCAGGTCATATCATCTGCTGTGTATGCCACTTTAATTTAAAGAGACAGAATGGAAGTTTCTAATTCAGAGGAGGAATATTTGTTAGACTATTTCTTCTGGGTTCATTTACTGGTTGGATTATGTCCTTCTCATTTTGAATGCACTCTGGATGAAAACTGTCCTTTCCAGACAAGCCATTCAAATATTATTCTCCATTCCAAAATTATTCTGAGGACTTAGGTTTGGAGAAACTAAGAAGGGGGTCCTTGAACATTTTCCAGGTTTTTAACTGACTTTTAATTTTTTTTTTTTTTTGCAAAAACTGTTTGCTTTCTGCAGAATTTTTTTTGTCAAAATATTTCAGCCAAAAACTGAAAAGATTGAAGCCCAAAACTTTGTTTTTTGTTTTATTAAAACTTGAACATTTCCATAGCAGAAAATATCAGACTAGTTTTAATTAGGAGCATCACAGCAAATTTTACCTACTTTCATAAAAGGGTTATTGAACTGGGAACCCAACCCCCACGCCCCCCAAAAAATCCAGAACTCTACACAAAGTCATCTTTGAATGAAAAAACCCTATATTCTCTTTGAACACACATTTTGTAGTTCCTTAGAATATTTTTCTGTTTACTTAAAATTTAAAGGTGGGTTGGTTTCCAATGGTATTTTTAATGATAAGCCATATAGATAAGTCTTGCACACAATTTCCTAGCTCTGCTATATATAAATACAAACTGAGTATGTCAGTGCTTTGAAATAAATGTTTTCCTCTTGCAATAATAACATTAAGCTAACCAGCCAAACATTTATGTTAACCTTGTGGTTCTAGCTGATTGGGAACTGTTGTGATGAGTGAACCGTTTCCAGAAATCCCTGACCCTTTTGGCCATGATATTGGTAGCTGACAACCCTCTATAGTTCAGAGCACAGATCCATACACATATTTGATTATGACATGCTGGAATCTGAAACTAGTTCCATTCAAAAGTCCCTGCCTGCATGCACATCAGGAAACTTCAGTTTGTCATAGTTAACTTCAAGTATGTGGATGGTCCAGTAAGTTCGAATGAGACTGTGCTTAAAAGCAAGGACTTAACTTGCTGTGCTCAGGGCCTTGTATGCTATACATTTTATTTCAAGTTTAGGGGATTCCATGAGTTAAGTATTCGGTATTATAGAGCATTATTTTTATTACACCGTGAAACCTGATAATCCTCACAACTCAAAAAGCACCTTAGATTTTTTATATATGACAGGGGGGTGGGTGGCAGGGCCCCTTCAGGCCCAACCCTGTCCCTCCCGGGAATTTGGGTTCAGGCCACTCTCCCTCCTACCAACCCCCGTCCATAGTGGCCCTGTCCCCTCTTTGGGGCTGGGTTCTCTCCCCCCACCCTCACCCCTGCTGCTTCAGCCTTCCCACCCCTGGTCTTTCCCCCCATTCCAGAGCCAGGCCTGTGTCTGCCCCCACCCACCCACCGCCCACCACTATGGGCCTGGGTCTGTGCCCCCTCACCCCGCAGCTTTGGGCCCAGACCTGCTCCCCCCTATGGCCGTTGCCACAGCCATGCCACCACCACTCCGTGCCTCCAGGCCCAGTGGTGGTCACGGGCCTGGGCCCAGTGTTGGCCACAGGCCCAGCAGTGGCAGTGGGTACAGGCCTGGCAGCAGTGGTGGTGGGCCTGGGCCTGAAGGTGGCGGTAGGCTCAGCGGCGGAGGTGGGCATGGGCCTGGCAGGATGGCTGTGGGCAGAGACCCGGTGCGATGGCAGGTGGCAGCCGCAGGGTGGTGGCTGCAGCTACTGGTAACCGCCCCCTACCTTCTCCTCCCCCCACCTCCCCTCCCTGCCAGCTCTTGTTGCGGGATCAGAGGGGGTGCTCTGGCCCCTGGCTCCAAGGAGCAGATCGGGGGAGGGGGGAGGCTAACTCCGGCCCTTGTGCTATGGCAGGGCTCCGGTTCCCACTCTTCCCCTTTGCTTCCAAGAAAGGATGGGGGGCTGGCCCGCCTCACCCCTGCCCCGCTCCAGCCCCTCAGTCCCCACTGTCACGGCAGCAGTCTGCTATCTGTCCTGTCTGTCTAGAGCACTGTGATTGGATGCTGAGACAGCCACTCAGAGCACTAATAAAGCATTACAGACAGACAGACAGAAAGACAGACTAAGACTTTTATAATATTAGAATATATACGTATACAGATACACATGCACCACACACATGCACACACACACACAAACAAACAACCAGATCACTTATTCCTTTAAAAAGAAGTCTTATTCTGGGAGATCCCACTCCCCTCTCTCTCAGAATAAGAGTTCTATTTAAAGGAATAAGTGATCTGTTTGTATTATTGAATACTTCCTGAATAGGTCAAGCAGTTGGTCAGGAACTCTATTCATATATGACATTAAAAAATTATGAGTAGAATGTAAATCTTCGCTTCACCACTTTGGTTGATTGAATGTTTTGGAAAGCGCTCATATTATTTAAGAAGAAATTGTTTTAAAGGTTTGTTTAAAAAAGAAGTATTGCAACACATCCCCCTTAGTAAGAATATTTTCATAAATTATTGAAGCAATGCATCCAAGAAATGGCATTTAAAGGCTGTGTTAGCATATCCATTGCAATTTCTCAATTTCAGACACTTATATGGTCTCTCCAGGTTGAACATTCATTTATGGAGGTTCAATCCAGGCCTGACTTTTAAAGTTACAGAGGCCCTAATTTTGCCCAAGTTACTCATAATGGGTAGTACCTAGTTTGCAAGCTGAAATCATTTATGGAGATTACCTGACACTGGGGATTAAGATGCTACTAAATACACAAGTAAAGGTGACCAAGCATGGCTCTGAATGACTGGTTCTTTGCAGACAAGTTTTCTTTTCACGCTTAAGAATCCTCGTCTGTGCTCAAATCCCTGTTTATATCCATGTGGAATTTTACCCTGAAAAGGACAGGAAGCTCAGACCTATATTTCTGATTGCAGTGGTGCAATCTATTCAATTGTTGTTAATTTCATTTCATTTTTAATTGTTTTTCCTATCTGTAGGAGAAATAAGAAAACAGTAGACGTGTGAAACGTTTTATGTAAGCCTTCATATAGGTAACATGATATGCATTAGATATTTATATATACAACCCAGCAATGTAATGTATGATTAGGTTTACTAATGTGCTGCTGGTATTTTAAAAGCTCCAATTTTTTTAATATATCTTGTGTTGGGCATCATGACTGTATCAGGATGCAGAGGTAAAGTTATGTGTCCCTGGTTTCCAACCTAGGGGTATGCATGGTCTTGCTCTTGGTTTTTAAGTAGTATATGAGATATACCAGTGGAACACAGGACTTGCCAGATAAGGTCTGCCGAGTTCAGCATCCTGTCTTCACCAGTGGGCCGTACCAGATGCAGTATTACCAAATCTCATGATTTTTGGCTTTGTTCTGAAAGTCTGTGCTTCAGGAATGTGAAAAACTTAGCTCTTTCTTTTAGCTATCTATCTATCTATCTATCTATCTATCTATCTACATATAGATAAAAGAAGGAGCTAAGTTTTTCACATTCCTGAAGTGTAGACTTCAAGAACAACACCAGAAGTCATGAGAGTTGGGAACACTGCAGATGGAAGAGCCCCCACAGCAGAGAGATGCAGGATAGTGCTTACTAACTAAAGATTGATGCAAATTCAAAGCATGAGCTTGATAACCCTTCCAAAACACTTTTTTTAGAACCCACTCCTGATCCCCCCGCTTCCCACCCCCACTAATAGCCAGGAGTTAGGACGGTTGGGGGAGAGGTAGAAATCTTTCAGTTATGGGCTTTGATTCTGAACTGTTTCATCAGTAGCATGGCAGATGGTAAGACAATATCAATGGCTGCTGTTACAAGTAATACCTATGCATTAACTCCACTCTTCCCTGGAGGAAAAACATAAAAAAAACCAAAACAGAACAAAAACAACAAGCAAGGCACTTGGCATGCTTGCTCAAAAAAATTCCCTAGCCAAAGCAATTAAGTTCAGATATGACTCCTTTAGGGACATTAATGTTCTGCTGAATCATTTTTCATCTATTGATTATTCCTGTTGCAGCATCAAAAATTTAACTTCTCAGAGTTTAATTATGGACCCTTATTTACATTGTGCAGCGTTTACTGATGTGAATTGGCCTACTGAAGCCCCAGTGCAAGGCTGGGAGAACCTGAGATGATTATATCTCGGCTTAAGCAGTCTATTTTGGAAGCCATCCCTGCCACATACTCTTTGGTCCTGCAGCTGTTCCATGAAGGACGTTAAAAGGCGAATACAGTGAAGTGTTTGAAATTTATCTAAATAATATTTGTACTAAATAAAATGTGCTTTAGGCTGTGATGTGGCAACACTAATTATTAGTGAAAAATTGTCACAGTGTAAAATATTGTGAAGGCCTTCGCCTAGATCAAGGGCCAGTATGTTCAAAATAACTATGGACAAATTAACAGAAGCAAGTTAAAAGCTGCTCCGAGGTAACTTTCCATGTACCTTCTCTTAGCCTGTGGTAAGTGAAGGCTGGCCCACAGTAAGTTACCAGTCAATGAAACAAGGTAAGTTGCTGTGGTTTAGCCTTCTCTTACCAGGTACTGGAAGGTATGTGGACCATTATTATGGAACATCAGTAAGATCTTGCCCTGATTTAAGTCACTGTACCTTGTTCATACCCTCAGCTCTTTGGGTTCATAGCAGTTTTGCAAATCTGGTTATAAAAAGTTATAATAGAAGCTACTGAGTGCTGAGCACTTTTTTAGACTACATCTCAGTTGTGGGTGTTCAGCTTTAAACAACTGCCCTTGAGCTCTTTGGAGAATCTGTTGTTTGATAAGCTGAATTTCCCTTCACAAAGACTGCTACATAGGCAGTCTCTATGCAAGAAAACAATTCTTGGTGAAAAGCATCCATCCTTTTTCCTTGAATTAATCAGTTTAGGCATTTTTGGTCAGCTCTGAGATCAGTCACTTTGAGTCAATTATTTTAGGAATAGCCAGAGATTTTCTATTTTTCAAGAATCATTTTTAACAATCAGTACTGCCCTTAGTGTACTTACTTCTCTTGATTATGAGCTGCATCTCTCATGGATCATTCCTACATTTTATAAAGTGAGTAATGGAGGAGAGAGAATCTCTGGCCCTAAGTGTGTTCTTTCCAGAAATTTCTCCCAAGATTGTTGATAGTCTTGCATTTTCAATTTGCTTTTTAAAGGCCCCTGTCTCTTTCTTGCATTATTAGCATGTGTTGTTCGATTTGCTTCTACTAGTTATCATTTCCATGCGTGTGTTACTATTAGGAAGGAAATGGTATTTGTCTGTGAAAGAACTTGACGGTAATGTGCTGCTATAAAGGGAAAAAGACATTGCAAATTGTGTGCGTCAGATTGCAAGCCCTTAATTTGCAAAATTCCAAATGAATTTTAGATTAGGTTGTAGGAGCAGGCCTTACAATAACATAAGGGAGGTTTGTTTAAAATGTTCGTGTAGTAAGGTGCCCTCCAGGGTTTGCTGTGAAGCTCCTGGGTGGTCCCTTCAGCCCTTACTCACTCTGGTCTCTGTGGTCAGTCACCCCTTCATTTGCTTGCCACACCTTAATGTGCATAAGGGAGGACTTCCCAATGTGCTCTCATTCTAACGATCACCAGGTGTCTGTGGTCATTGCCTTATGGGCTAATTGCATGTTTTTTTCCACCCCTACACTACTACTCATGCCTTGCAGGTGTCATCACTCACTGATGTTCCCTCCAAATAGCCTGTCTCTGGCTTCTGGACCTCCTGGTCCCACACTCTTGGGCTCCTGCACTTTCTGCTGGGCTCTGCCCTTTTTATCGATTTCTGCACACCCTCCTGGGCCCTTAGGGACCTTTTCCCACCCCTCCAGACTGCTGCTGACTACTCTCCAAGTTGGCATTCCAGGGTTGCACCCATCCTGCTTAAGAGATGTTCCCACGGTAGCCTCCAGGATCTTACTACCTATTCCGCTCAGGGTCTGAGCTTATATCCTGTCTAATCCCAGGCCTCTCCTAATCAGGTGAGGCTCTCATTAGCCCCATTTGCCATCTGTTGGCCGCTTTCCAGGCTGCCTCTCCTCCTAAAGTGGCCAGTACACTCATCATCCTGCCACAGTTTGATTCTGAAGTTTTCTGAAGTTTTGTTATTCCTATCTTATTCCCTGTACTGCTAAAAACCTAGAATTGCCACCAGACTTATACTTCTACAGACTATAACCCCACTTAACCATCATCACTTTTCCAGCCCAAAGAAATTAAGAGAAATCTCTTCTCGTGCCATTATTTCCTTTTGCTGGTAGATGTTGACAGTAAATGAACCACTGTCTACTTATGACCTGTTCCAGGAGTTGTCAGCTGTGGATACGCATACCCCCAGGGATACTTAAAAAGGCCCTAGGGGGTACATGCAGGTGGGTGGGGACAGAGTGCTGCCATGCATTATCCCACGCTGCCACGCAGGCACTGCCCACCTGGCCGGATGCGGGGTGGGGGCGGGGGAAGCTCGCACGCGGTGGCTGCTGCTGCTCCGCATCCAGCCATACGCCATCCCCACCCCCCAGTTGATGTCTGGCTGTGTGCCGCCCCCTGCTTGGCAGCCAGGGACACACTGCTCCGCGTCCAGCCACCAGGGCGTACAGTGATTCAAAAAGGTTGAAAACCCCTGACCTATGCAATTTCTTACCCCTGGCAGCAGAGAGCATAAGGCAAGGAATGAACTATAGGATTTGACCTTCCTTTACATCAATATTTCCTAGGAAAAGTCCAAAAAATTCTCAGGAATTATTTTATTGTGGCATGAAAAAGAGGAAAATGCAGAGAGGATGGTTCAGTGGTTAACTTGCTCACCTAAGACTAGTGACCTGAATTTTTTTCCCTGTTTTGCCACACACTGTATATGGCCTTTGGCAAGTCATAAAAGATATATCTAGGCAAGTGTATATAACTTACAATAGTATATAACTTAAATGCCACAGATATACCTTCTCATGTTCCAGGTAGTCTGCACTGCTCTGGGCAGACTACTTCATAAACCGGGAGCAGTATAGCTGCATCCATGCAGTACTTTAGCAGAAGGAAAGGTTTATTCTTTATTAGCAAAAGGATGGGCTAATTGGCAGTGTCACACATCTCTGGCAATTACATGGATACACAGTTTCCAATTTAGGAAGCAGCCCTTTTGGCACACAGCAGTTTTTTTTAAAGGTACCAATCTGAAGTATGGTAAATTTACTATACAGAGATAGCCTTATTCCCTCACTGTGCCTCAATTCTCCCTTGTAAAATGGGGATAGTGATTCTTCCCTACTACATGAGTGTCATGAGGGTAAATACATTACAGACTATGAAGGGCTCAAATCCTCTGGTAATAGGAGCCATTTAAGTACAATAGCTGAATGGATAAATGTTTTAGTTCCTTTACAAAAAAACTGAACACATAAAGAGCAACTTAATTTTGAGTGTGTGTGTATAAGTCCTTGGATCCTTATCAAATTTGGTCCATTAAGATGAATATGTCAAATAAAAACTGTTGTGTTAATTTCATTACATCAGAAGGCAAAAGCAAAATCTGTAAGAGAGAAATATTTTCAAACCTCAAGGAGAGTATTAGAAATGCTGCAGAGGAAAAATAACAGCAAATGACTTGCCAGAGCGCAGCTAACTATAACAGAGTTAAATAACAAATGGGGATATCATAAAGAGATCAATACATAGAGGCATAGAAAATAGAGATGGAAAAGATCTATTGGGTCATATTGTGCATCTCCTGCCAGGATACAATTGTTCTCTACAGTATGTTCTCAAATTCTTTATCCAGTCTAGTTTTAAATTGCCCAAGCAATGGGACTTCGACTACTTCCCCTGGGAGTCTCTGTCACAGCCTGATAGATCTCATTGTCAAGAGATGTTTCCAGATATTTAACCTAAATTATACTCAGTTTCAAGCCATTAGCGCTAAAGTTTCCTCCTTGGTGTTTATATCTTTGAAAGATATGCAGATTACCATCGTAACACTTTCAGTGTTGTTTGGGAAACCTAGCTGTGTTTCTACTGTACAAGGCAAAGGGATGTGTATGTATGAATTGACAGTGACGGGATAGGATTGTACTCTTAAATACCATCCTCAAACAGAGCATCCACAGTTGCAACTAGCTTCACTTCATGGCAGATGCAGAGCCTTCACAGCAGGGCAAATGACCCTGGGCACAGCGTTGCGCTGCCATGGTTATGCTATTCCAGTACCTGGGCTAATTCAGGTATCTACACGGCACAGTATTCCCTAGTTGAGATGAACTGAGCAGGGATATGAGCCACGCTGCCATTGCTCCAGCAGGCGTGGGTGAAGGCCAGATTCTGATCACCTGCCAAAAGAGATGGTTGCCTTTTGGGAGAGTTGTTTCACCACACCCTGCCCCTCCTACATACGTTAGAGCAATGGTTTGGATAGTGGCTGGGAGGGAAAGTTTTATCTTTTGGTCTTTTACTGTTTCTTATGTCTGCTCTTAATTTCATGACTATTTTTCTCTGAATTCTCTCCAGCCCTTTATAATGTGCCACTCAGAGAATAGCATCCCTTCATAGCAACCCTCAAGAGCAACAATTAATTTCTAATACATGATCTTTTTAAACGCCAGGATGACAGGAATCTAAGTCTTGCCACTTTGAATGTTTTGGCACTTGTTTATTGTTTGATAGTACTTTTAATTATATCTCAATGTGATGTTTGGCTGTGTTTAATTAAATAAATGTTTCATGCCACAGCACTAGAAGTTACAATTACATTTACAATTAACACTGTGCTGGCTAAATGAGAAATATTTTTCTTCTTTAAAAACCTTCCTTCAAGATGCCTTCCCCCCCATCATTCCTTTCACTGGTTTTAAATGCTAGCAAATCCTTTAGCTCCAGCCCCGTCACATCACTTTTCTGTACCTTAGAGTCTTGCTGCCAGATGAGAACTTTGGACAGTGGGATTGGGACCTTCCCTCTCCCAGACTCAGGGAACCGGTCAACGGCACGACACGTTTCTAAGCAAGAATTGACCTTAGAAACTGAAGTCTTCACGTCTCCTGAGGAAGTCCTTCCTTCAGCTCCTTCGGTGAAAGCCAAAACTCTCGAGCGAGAAGTGCCTTCCACGCCTAAGAGCCAGGGATCTGTCGAAAGCATAATGAGTCATTCAACATCTGATCCTACCATGACAGCCAAAAATATACGACCTTTTCAAAGTCGCCTTCCAAAACCAGCCTCCTCAGGTAAAATGCCAATTACATTGGAAATTAGATTCTTTATGTCCTAACATCTGTTTCGATTAGCAGAAGTCCTGTAATAATGACATTAGATAACAGGAAATGTTAAGCAGGTAGCTGAAAAGATTCCTTATGTGAATATATAAGATTAACAAGTTGGTGACCTGAGCCGCATGGAAAATTTGTTATGCATAATGCTTATCTTATCTGGTAGAGGAAAAAAAATGTATAAAATATTAAATCCCTTCCCAAGAAACAATATTTGACTAAAAACGTAGGGCAGGCCGGACAGTCGGCTTGAAAAAGAGTGGTGGATATTCATCAGCTTTCAGGAATAATCTCTACATTTGCTGCCGGGAATAAAGAAGGGTCATGTTGTGATATTAAAATGTGAAACGACAAAAAAAGACTTGCTTTCAAAATTGAACTTGGACTACATTGCAATTTGGACTCCGTGCATAAATTTGGTATCAATGAATGGTTGGCGATAACCATAAACGTTTAGTCTTGTGATAAGTTGCTGTGTTGTACAAACATATGGATTTACAGTAACATAAAATATGCATTTTAATGTAGCAGCTGAATGTGCATAAACTATTAACATATAACACAGTAGTCAACAAAGGAATAAGAGGCATGTAAAGGTTCTACTACAGTGCACATATGCATATAGTTGTAAGCGTGAGGTTGCAGCTGTGATGGTTCAGAAATTATGTGAGGCAAAGATTTCTTAGGTGATATCTTTTATTGGCCCAGCTATATAGTTGGCCCAATAAAAGATATCACTCCAAAAAAAATTTGTGCCTCTCAAATGCATTTACAACACACATAGCTTTACATGCGCACATAATTTACTGTAGCAAACAGTGTGTATGTGTTTTTAAAGAACTATTACTGAAAAATACACGACTAAGAAAATTGATGTTTATCCCTCAAGAGCAGTTATCTTTAAAAGTGAATGCTTTTCTTACTCAATATGGAAAATATTGTAAATAGCACAATTGTTTTCACTGGTAAAGGAACAGAAGTTCATTGTCCAGTACAGTATTATGTATTCATTTCAAGATTGGGGCGTTATGTTCTTCAAAAATGAATATAAACTCAGAGGAAGTATCAGCTTCAAAAAGTTTCCATTTAAAAAAATACCAGTAAGCACCTGAGTATACACACACATGCACACACACACGCACGCACACGCGCGCGCGCACACACACACACACACACAATGCATGGATTAGCTTTTAGATCTTTTTTTTAGCGGTTTGTTAGAGTAAAATGTTTGTTGCAACTATGAGCTGATCCTAATGTATTTGACTTGCATGTATCATTTTTATCTGTACCACACTGACAAAGAAATTCGGTCCCCTGAAGATGTGAGGCTACACAACAGATTTAGCTTTATGTAAGGACATCAAGCGTGTGTTCCACTAATGAACTGATGTTTAAATTGAACCTAAATGTGAAAAAGCTCCTGTTATACATTCATGAGAATTTACAAAAGAGCCATTCAAATTAAACATCTTGGAATTTAGTTGATTTAGAAAAAATTCCCAGTCCTGAAATGCAGTGGTATAATAGAGTGCAAACACACATCATAGGGTTCATTTCAAACTCCCTGGTCATTTTGCATCAAACCTAAATAAAAGATATTTTTAATACATATTATTTTTTAAATAAATGTACCGTTAATTAATGGCACAGCTGAGAGAAAGTCAGAAGAGAAATCTTAGTTATAGATTATATGCTACATGCTTGAATAGCCACATGTGTGACCTCAATTCAGCAGAGTGCTATGGAGTACACTCCATGATTAAACACTGTCATTATAACAAATTGAATAGAAACTGCAAGCATTGAATTGCTTCATAAGAAGTTGGTAGCAGTAAGATTGTTCTGATCTTAATGCTAATATTCACAGTGCCAACCTTTTAAGGTTTGCATCTTAATTAAAATGTCATGAAGAGATGTTAAAAAAAAAACCACCCAGTATACATCAGATGGTGAGGTCAACTCATTCTTCCATGGAATATTTTCATCTGACCCTTCTTCCTCTCACTTCCTCTCCAAAATCACAACTCTCATTTTGTACCACAATGCGCTGTTTATTTTCTGACATTTTAGTTGTATGTTGTATTAACTTAGTAAATAAAAAGACTAGTTGATTTAGAAAATTTCTCCTAGGAAAGTATCAGGTCTTTTTATTTTTGTTTCAAAACACAAGTTTGCTTTATTCCTCTCTGTCAGAATACAAACAGAACAGATCCTACAATGTTATCTAGGAAACAGGTATTGCATTTTGTTTCTCATTTGAAAAGCATTTATATTTTAAGACTCAAAGAGGGGATTTAAACTACATCTTTCTCCTCTTCTCTTGCTCTTGGGGAAATTAGATTAGACTCGTCCACCTTACTCACAATAAATTCTTCTGTATTATACAAGTTGTCCTACAGAGGTGAAAGTATATTTGACTGACATAAAAGTATCAGAATCTGGCCCCAATTTGGACACAGAATCACACTTGCACAAAACCAATCGTTACTGTTAACGCAGTGACAACTAGATCTGGAATTTAAATCGTCTCTTTTTAAAATCAGGAATTATTAACTTAAAACAAGATGGACAAGAACAGAGTTCTGTATCTTCAGCATCATTAGAGCAGACCGAAAAACCAGTGGAAACCAAGAAGATTCTTCCAGACTGGACCAGCAAGAAAGCTACTAAATCAAAGGTATACATTTAAATGAATGCTTTAGTTGCATTTCATGGGATACACTGTAGTCTAAACACAGCATTTAACTGTAGAGTCAAAAATTGCTAACAGTTTTTAATACAGTGAACAATTGACAATCTAATAATAATGGTAATATTTACCACATATTCTCTCATACCATATTCCCCCATAAGACATGTACCTTGTTTTTGGATGGTAGAATGAAGAAAAAAAGATTTTTTCAGAGTCATGGCCTACTATGTGACATAGATTAAGTCTTCTTGGATAGTGTCCAAGAAGTGGGGCATCCCAGGAGACAGTCTAAAGACCCTGCTACACATGCAAATTAAAACTTGACACCTTTTTGAGGTCTAACTTTTTGTTGTGTGCTACGTACTATACACGTATAGGTCTCAGGGTAATTGCACATTTAACCAGTTACTTGTACAATACCTGTAACATATACAGGGGTCCTAAGTGAGGCAACGGAATGTCCTGATATGGCTGGACATCAACAAGGCTAGGTCTGAGACTCTTGCAAGGGCAGTAGCAAGACTGTTACTTCTTTCAGTGAATGAGCCTTATTATAAGTTCTAGTAAATAATAATAATCAACCCAAACCACAGTCCTCATCAAGATCCTACTGACTGCATATAGAGCTCACTTCCTGTGAGCTAACACAATTGTTGCTTACAGCATAAGATACAGTGCTCACCCAATAGCTACTACAAATTCCTTAGCAGCTATAAGAGGGTTAACACTGGATTACAGGGTTTCTGCTTGCTAGGACCACCGAGAAATGGCAGGCATTTTGTCAGTGTTAGAACACAGTGTCTGCATACTTCTGTTCTTCCCATTTTCTAATCCAGTTAAGAAAAATGAGTTTTCCCAATTAAGACATGAAGCTGAATTTTGGAGGGCTGATAGGGGAGAAGGCATGGGTGCTATATGAATATATAGCACATTTCATCAGGGGACTTCATTTTTATTGTTAATTCTACAGTCCACAAAGCTATGGTAGGTATTTTATGTCATGCTTAACAAACATTCATTATTGAATATTATCCCCAGGCATTTTGTAGAGGTCAAGATGCCATAACAAGGTACACTGTTTCTTTAAGGCTAGGTATAGACATTCAGAAAGCCAAAGCCCAAACTGATTCAATCTCTAACCTGCAGAGATTGATTCAGTCTCTAACCTGCACAGGTTAATCTAACCTGCATAGATTGAACTGATCTGCAAGTGAATAGACATTCATTTTTGATTCTAGAAATGCATGCACATATCTGCAGTAGCTCAGGTCAGCAGGCAGGGACACTAGAGCATGCCCTCCTTTCCCTTCCACACCAGCCGCAAGGCTAGAGGGAAGCTGACCCACAGGGGTGTGGCCAGGCCCTGGCAGGCTGCTCAGGATGACCGAGGAAGTGTTTAAACCCCCACCCTGGCCTGCAGGGACTCCAGCTAGGGTGTGCCTGGAGGGGAAGGGAGAAGCAGCCCCTGCCAGGTTTGTCCCCTGGGGGGGAGGGGGCATGGCCAGACACCAGCCTAGGCAACATCTCAGGCAAAGCAGGAGCAAGGAGGTGTATTAAACTCCCCTGTCTAAGGCAGAGGGGAAGGGGGAATCCCTGCTTAGCAGGGAGTGCTGGGGGAAGCCCGGCAGATGCCTGCAGTCTCTGCCAGATCTCCAGCCAGGGAGCAGAAGGGAGGGGCCAGCTCTGCTGTGGAGCAGAAAGCCCTACCCAGCCCAGAGAGCATGCCGGGATGCTGGGGGTGTCTGGTTTAACTTAAACCAGTAAGGGGTCTGGGATGGACATTGCATAAGCCAGTTTGACCCAAATCAGTTAAGTCTGATATTACATTCAACCAGGCTGATCTCAAACTGGTTTCAGCCATTTTCAGACTAGTTTATGTGCACTGAACATTTGTTCTGTTACAGGTTTAAACCAATTTCTGATCACTTAAATAGTTTATGTGTAATGTCTGTCCCTCACCTAAGAGTTTTCCTTTGGAGAGTTAGGCCTGTTTTTTTTCCCAGGTCTAGCTCTGCTTATTTATGTGAAGTGAGTGTTTGGCATAGATGTGATATGAAATTAAGGTGAAAGGGAAAAACTCTTTTTTTGTTTTCTGCCTTTTCTTTTGATGAGTCTGCAGTGATCTTTCAGTCCTTCCCTGAAAACTACAAAAAAAAGCAAATGAGCAAAGCTGCACACCTCTGAATACCTTAACATACACATGCACCTATGGAAAAACTACCTTTAATGGCTACCAGGCTCCTCTTCCGTAGAAGAGCCACATCACCGTGGCTGGTTGGACACAGAGAAGGTGGTAGTGGCCATTGTTAATAAGTAAAAAAAAAAAATCCTCCCTGAAGAAAGGGAATAATTAGGCAATTCTGCTCCAGAGCTGGCCAGCAACCCTCACGTTGTTTGTATTCTTCATGCCATGCTATAATTTATGCTTACTTCTGTTTCCATATGGTGGAGTCTGGAGTATTTTGTGGGGCGGTGGGAGGGAACAGGGGTTTACTGAAGCACTTTTTTCTGTTAAATCAGCTCAAACTCTTACATAGACCCAGAAGGGTTAAGTGACTTGCTTTGTGTCACATTGGCAAGGCAGCTACAGACCTTGATTGGAGTCCAGAGCTGCTGACTCTCCCTCTGGTGCTTTTGTCAGTAGAGTATGTTTCTTATCAGATGAGTAGCTGCTATTTTGAATTTCTCAGTGCTGCATGGGGAGATTCAGAGCTACTGTAAAGTGTTTTTTTTTCCTAATAGGTTTAAGAGTGCTGGGGAATTGGGGTTTGAGTTCAGGTGATTATTGTACTTGTGAATCCAATTTTTTGACATATAATCAGATCTCCAAGCAGAAATATCAGATGTGGCTTCCTCCTTTCTAGTTTCTGGGTTTCACCTACTGAGCTGCTGCCATTGCCATGGCATCTCCAGCCCTTTTCATTTTTCATTCTTTTATTTTATTTTATTTTATTTTATTTTATTTTCAGAGGGACCTATTAAGTTTTGCATGAGAAACTTGACTTCTAGAGCCAAAAGACAGGTAGCCAACTGTGGAGTCATAGGGAGAAAAAAAGTTGTGGTGGGGGGGGAGACTGCATGCACACATGTGCACCCCCTTCCCAAGCAGGTATGTCTGTGGGGAAAGGGCTGGGGAAGGCAGATCGAGGCCTCACCCCACACAGCTGGGGTGGGGCACCGGACAGATTATCCGGGGGGTGGCCAGCATGGAGGGGGGCGGTTCCCACCACTGCGTGCACCCTGGGAGGCATGGGGAACGTGTGCCTCCAAGTCTACACGGGGCAGAGTGGGGTGCAGCTGCAGGCAGGAGCCACTGCACGCACCCCAGGAGGCGTGGGGGGTATGTGCCCCTGGGTCTACATGGGGCAGGGCAGGCAGGGGCCAGGACAGTGCCAGGCTTTTCCAGGCGGGGGGAGCTGGACTGGGCTGTGCTCGGGACAGGCAGGAGCAGTGTTGGGAGTGGGGGTTACAGTGTGGGGGGTGCAGCCCCCACCCCTCCATAGTCCTGATCCCAGTGCCACCACCATGCTACCCGAGTATAGCCCAATCCAGTTCCTCCCCACCAGGAAGAGCCTGGCACAACCCCACCCCAGCCCACAGCTGAAGCCCACCCTGCCCTAAGCAGATCCCAGGCAACCACCCCCCATGCTTCCTGGGGTGTATGTAGCAGCCGGAGGCAGTCCCCCTGGATGAGCTGCTCACAACTCAGTCCAACGCCCCACCAGCTGTGTAGTGCCCACCCCAGACCCATTCCCTCCCCACCCCTGCTGCAGCTGCCAGGCTGCCTTACATCCTTACAGCTGCCCTGAATTTGTGGGGGGCTAAGCCCATTAGCCCCTCCCTTTCCACTGCCTATGTGTGGAGTTTATTCTTTCCTCTATGGCCCTTCCAAATGCCAGGGGCAGGAAAGGGGACAGGACTTTCTGATGGCTGTTTTGGGCAGAAGTACAAAAACCAAGCATGTTTTAGGCTGGTCATGCTAAATCATTATCTGTAACCTCTTTGCACTGAACTATCTCATCACACACTTTGTGAAACCCCTGCATGTTATCGACTTGCTATCTTAGAAATTTTTTGAGAGCTTTTAAAATTATACTTGATGGCTACTATTTACTATGAGCACATGTAAATAAATAATCTGAAGAAAGTTCATAGCCTTGGAGCAGTTTTACAGAGGGAAAGACAATCACAGAATTGGCTATGTATCAGCAGGGATTTAGCAGGATAGTAATACTGGTTATCTCCTATGTTGTAAGGAGTTTGATTCCTTGCTCCATGATAAGTTGATGCAGTTAAATTAGTAAATCAGCTTTCTTTTTTCCAATTGAACTATCTGCATGCACCAGGTGATGAGTGCAAAATGTTCTCTTTCCTATCAACATACCTGATTATTGGGATGAGCATGAGCTACCTGATTAATTGTAATGCTATTATTTGTACAGGACAGAACACTGCGAGTGTGCACGTACTCTGCCAGCAGCAACAGTGACACTGAGACAGAGACAGAGTATGAAACAAATGAGTTTGGAACCGAAGAGGAAAAGTTAGTAGAGTTAACACAGAACAACAAACAAGGTAATTGAAAATTTGTACATGGGAATTTATAGTTCTCATCCCCATCTTGACTGCAGCTGATTGTGTCTTCCTTTGTGCTATATATATCTTGTTTTCACTTTTTAACGCCACATCTTTCTTCAGATCTAATTTTCCATTATGTACTTTTTATTGTATATGAACAACATTTTTTTCTCTTTCTTTCTTGCACCTTTTTTTCTCATCAGAAGCCTAGCTAAGTCTAAGGCTTTATTCATATATCCCTATGGTGCAACTAAAAGTCTTCAGTTGCATTATTGCAGCAATAAAGAAGTGACTATAAAGAACTTTTTTTTAATTCTTTGGTATGTTAAAATAAACCAGTGATCAAGGCCATAGTTTGCAAACCTCCCTGTTACAGAAGTACTGGTTATGCTGGTATAGTTAAGCCTGTCAGCCTCCTCATTAAATATTGCCACTGTCTGAGGACAGTACTCAGTTGCTGGAATTCACTGGGAATAGCAATCCAATAAAAAACTCAAAAGTGAATTTCTTGGGGTTATTTATTTATTGTGGTGGGCTGTCAGGCTTAGAGGCTGCGGTCCTTACTTAAGCACCAACAGCATTTTTACACGTGTAAGCACTGCAACACCAGGCATTATGAAAAGTGCCTGGTGCTGTGACACTTGCAGATGTATAAGCAGCAAAATGCACAACAGCACTGAGAAAATGGCAGTGTATGCTGTTGAACTAAAACACCTCAGAGGTGCTTTAGTTCAAAAGTGCACCACTGGCATTTTCTGTGGGCTGATGCACATCTCACCACTTTTCCAACTGCACACAGCACAGAGCAGTTCACTTCAGCTGGTGTGCAGAGTGGACTCAATTAATCGGCAGATCTCTGGTCTATCACGGGAAAAAAAGTATGTGTATAAATGCCCCAGAATAAGAAAACCACGAGCATTATTAGTACAAGTTACCCTACAGCATAGTTGAGTTTCTCTTATGGTGAGTATTCCCTGCATTTGTTAAGAGTGCAATGAGGGCCCATTCAGTCCTTGGCTTCCTTGCCAGGGAGAAATGCAAGGGGGTGCATAGGTCCAGTGCAAAGTTTCTGCACCACTGAAGCCCCATTTAAGCCCTGAGAACTTAATTGAGATTTCAGTGGTGCATAGGTTTTGTGTTGTCCTTTCACGCAGGACTGAACTTGACCCAGCTGAAACTATCACCTACAGTAGATACTGCAATGATATGTGCATTTAAAATGCCACAGGCAGCTCAATACTTGAGTTAGATACACAAGTGCCATTTAGTGTCTGCCAGGAACTAAACTCAGCGTTTGGCACTTTTAAAGATAATCCATTTGGAGGTTTTTCTGCAAAGAGATTGTAGGAGAGTGGGAAGTTAAGATCACTTATATATTTAGGTCACACTCCTATAATTGTGGGTTAATCTTTGGTTATATGTCCAATGCTGCAAGTGAGTAACTGAAGCAAATAAGCTTGCCTGACATTTTTCTATCACCAATATCGTTATGTGAGAACCCTGTTTTATTTTATTAAACAGGTGATGTCAGACAATTACCATTCTTTCTTTATCCCTCACACTTTTTAAAGGATGTTATTCAGGGGTCTTGGTTTTCTCTGTTAAAAAATCCAAAATTCTCTGATGGAAATCAACTCCCAAATTCTCTGATTTAAAACCCCCTAATCTGCATTTTCCCATGATTAAAATGAAACACCACTGTATAGATAGGTATCAGTTGAGCACAATGTTGTAGTGATATATTTACAATTTTAAAGC
>NW_017728949.1:66379719-66379996 GCF_001723895.1 Crocodylus porosus | reverse complement strand
GTCCCTGATGGCACGCAGTCTCTGGACTGTGGCCTGGAGCTCCTCCAGCTGGCGCGCCAGAGACCCCAGTAGGGAACAGACCCCGCAAGGGGAAGTGGCTATGCTCCCAGGCCCCAGTGCCTGAAAAAGGGACAGGCAGGCCCCGCAGCCAAGAGCCAGGGGCTCCGTCTGCGTGGAGTCCAGAACCATGGGCTCCGTCTGGGTGGCCGTCTCTGAGGTGCCCAGTGGGGGGGCCGCAGAGCCCGAGGGGACCCTCGGGGTGTGGCGCGTGCCCATC
>NW_017728949.1:66376084-66379319 GCF_001723895.1 Crocodylus porosus | reverse complement strand
GAGCGGGGGCGCAGCGGGCTTTCACCCACGCGTCTCTCACTGCTCCGGAGCCTAACTGAGCTTTTTTTTCCCTGTTTGGCGGGCCCTTTTAAACTGTGCACATGCGCAGTGGGCCTGCCATCGGGGAAAGCTGATTTCTCAGGCCGGGGGGTCCCTGCCTGGGATTTGGTTTTGATTTTGGTTTTTTGTAACATGGAAAGTCAGAGTTGCCCCTGCCCCCTTTGCTCACCAGGATGTGGTTCCACCTGTGGCTGTCTCCCCCCCCACCTCCTGGTTTGTGGTGCCAAGTAGCCCTGATATGCTGGTGTCCCTCACTCCCAAGCCACAGCCCCCCCAGCCCTGCCAGCATGACCCACACCCCCCTGTCACTGCCAGCCCTGCTAGCATGACCTGTAGGCAGAGTTGGCTTTAGTGGTGGTCAGTGAGAGCAACCACCCAGGGAATGCACCAAGGTGGCAGGGGGCATCACAGCTCCCCAAGGCAGAGCCCTGCCTCAGCTCAGGTGGGGGCCAAGGAGGAGGCAGGGAGCCAGAGGTGCCTCTAATTTCCAACCCTCAGCACCCTTTCTCCCACCCCCAGGTTTGCCAGAGGGGACCCTCAGCTGCCCCAGGCCCAAGTCCCCCAGTGTGTGGGGTGGAAGCTGTGTGTGGGGGGCAGGGAGGGGTGTGGGGTAGGAGTGGGGTGTGTGGGGCATGAGAGTTGCCCAACCGTAAGTGATGCCAGAGGCAATGTGTTGGGGGGGCATTGGGAGCAGCTGCTCTGCCATGGTGAGGTGCCTCCTGCTCACACCCCCACTGCAGCAATGGGCAGGGGGCACCTCACCTTGGTGGCTGTGGTGGCACGGCTGGTGTGGGGCTTGCAGTGACAGCAGTAATGAGTCTCACTGCCCCACTTCACCCTCCCGTGCCCTGGAGGCAGCTCTCATCCATTGCCAATCTGGGCAGGACGCAGCTCTGTGCCCTCCCATTCCTTCCCTACACATTGCCTCTGGTGCCCATAGCCTTCCCAGGAGTGCATGCAGTGGCAGGGAGCTGGTCCTTCCCTCTGACCAAGCCACTTGGAATGCATGGCTCCACAACCATGCATTCCAGCCCCAGGCACCATGAGCTGCCCTGGGTAGGCATCACCCCCAGCTGCCAACCTGCCCTACTCTCCCTCACCATGCAGGCTTGGCGTGAGCCACTGCCTCCATCTCCCCACAAAATGTATCCTCCCGACATGTCACCTATGCCCTCCCCCATGTGTCACCAGCTATGCCCCCTCCCCATAAACTTACTTTCAGGCAGATGCAGGAGTTACTTTCACCATGCTGCCTGGGGTTGTATTGCCAACCATATGCACATCATGTTCCCTGCCTCTGATCACCCTCCTCCTGCTCCCTTCTGCTCCAGACAGCTGCTTGCAGGCTGGAACTGCGTCAGCCTACAAGGCAACACCCATAGTTTCCCACGTTTTTCTCCTTTAAAGGAGAATATCTGCATTTTTCCATGATAAACGGAAAACTTGATTTCCTGGTTATTATACATCTGTTTTAAATAACAGCAAAGCTACCAGACCAAAGTGCCTTAGTCGTCCACTAACTAAAATGTGGCTTCCACAGAATATGCCCATTTAGGTTTTAGGCTAGTAACAGAACCAAAATGGTTGCAATAAGATGTCTGTGATTGCAGCAAACAGAAAAAAAACCAAATTTCACTACTATAATACCTTTATAGGACCAGTGTATCTGTTCTGATCACGTCAAATTCAGGTGCCCAGATCATATTAGTAAAAATTATTTGCATTTTGCATCCAAAGATCTCAATAGATTTAATGGAAATTAACTGATTTGGCTTCACAGCTAGGGACAGAAGTTACACATAAACCAGTTTAAGTGATCAGAAACTGGTTTAGACCTGTAACAGAACACATGTTCAGTGCACATAAACCAGTTTGAAAATGGCTGAAATGTAGTATCAGACTTAACTAACTGAGCTCAAACCAGTTTATGGAACTTCTGTCCCAGACCCCTTCCTGGTTTAAGTTAAACTAGAGTCCCCCAGCATCCCAACATGCTCTGCAGCCCAGGATGGGGCTGTGCTCTCTGCTCCAGCAGAGCAGGGCTGGCCTCACCCCTCTGCTCCTTAGCCAGAGCAGGGGTGGGGGTATGGCCAGATGCCAGACCCCCTAAGGGGACAAGGAAGAGATTTATTCCTCCTCCCTCCCCGGTCCCACCAGCACAGACCTGCCAGGCATTTCCTCGCTCACTGCTCCACCAGCAGAGGCATGACCAAAGAGAGGGTTTAATTCCCCCCTCCCTGTCCACCAGTGAGGACCCTAACTGGGGTCAGCCTGGCTCTGTCCCCTCATTGCTCCAGTGGTCAGGGTGCAGCCAGATGCTGGTCAGCGTGGCCCCTGAGAGGATTTTATTCCCCCCTCCACTCCCTCTACCCCCAGGAGACCGCAGCTGGGTTCTGCCAGTCCTGACCGCCACCGATCACTCCCTGTGCAGGGCAAGTGACAGAATATGCTCCTTTCCTGCCCCATCTGCCAGATGCCAGGAGGGGAAAATAACCCTTCTCCCTGCCCCCTTGCCTATGCCATGCTGGCTGGCCTCTGGCTGCGCCCATGCTGCTGAAGCAGAGGGGAGGGACCCTGACAAGGGCAGCACCCTCTGTCATAGTTTCCCAGAGGCACAAATCTCTTCCCAGCGGGGGGCTGCGCTGCGGGTGGGGGTGGAGCAAGGCAGGGTTGTCAGAGCTGCTGCAGACTGCATAGGGTGAGTAGTGGCACCAGGGCTCAGAGGGGTGGCCATTGCTCCCCAAGGCCCCACCCACAGTGCAGCCCCCTGCCAGTAAGAGGCTTGTGCTCCCTGGGAAACAATGACAGGGGGTGCTGCCCCTGTCAGGTCCCTTCCCCCTTGCCACTCCAGCAGCAGGGGCGGAGGTGTCACCAGAGGCTGGCCAGCAGAGCTCCTTAGGCAGGGGGACATGGAAGGGGGTTATTTCCCCACTCCCTCCGGCATCTGGTGGAGGCCGCAGGGAAGGAGCTTATTCCACTGCTCACCTCATGCAGGGAGCAATCGACGGCAACGGCGGTTGGGGCTGCAGTTCCCTGGGGGTGGAGGGGGAAATAAATCTTAGGGGCCATGCCCCTGCCCCCACCACTGCTGTAGCGAAGGGCAAGCAGCAGGAGGACCCCAGCTCAGGTCTGTGCTGGTGGGACGGGGGGGGAATTAAACCCCCACCCTGGCCAG
>NW_017728949.1:66361889-66375419 GCF_001723895.1 Crocodylus porosus | reverse complement strand
GGCAATAGCTTTTGAAAAGTCCGTGGAAATACAGTAGTTGCTTTGGGTAAAATTCAGGTTTGTGTAAAATTAATATTTATCTGCCCCTGGCTGCCTATCATGTGGCCCTCGATGGCTTGCCAAAACTCAGTAAGCGGCCCTCCACCCAAAATAATTGCCCCCGCCCCGCACCCCTGATCTAGAGCCAACTTCTCCTTTGCTCTCCCATAACATCATAGAGGTTTTCTGTCTTTGTTTTTTGGCTTTGCTTTTACCATGGATTTCAGGCCTGAAAGTCTGAAACCCTGGGTTTTATTCCTTGCTGTCTTCCTGTACGGTCTATGACATGTCATGCCATCCTGTGTTTGCTCTTTGTGAGACAGATTTTACACCATCATATTTGTAGTTTAATCAATTACCAAAAGATTTAAGATTACTAAAACTAAAAATGTAGCTGGGGGGGAAGAAATTTCAAGAGTAAACCAACCCAAAGATAGGCACATGCCTGTGGAATTTAGCACAGGAAAGCTATTAACAGATTGAAACAAAAATTTAAACCAAAAAATACAATTAAAATAAAACAAAACTCTCTACTCTGAAGTCCAATTAACAATCTCATCTACAGTCACAAAAGAAAGGAAATTACTTAACGCTATCTTATACATTCTTCAAGGGTGGCAAGTCATACTGAATGTTAAGTATTAATTCTAAATTTCTTTTTTTTCCTCTTGCTATAAATCTTACTCTTAACTTGCACAGAGTTTTTAATGCTCTTATTACAAACCACTTCCAGTTATTTTAAAACATTTGCATTACTATTAAAAATTACATCATGGTGCATTTAAGCTGTACATGAACTTTCTCTCAAATGTGCAGTGTTTTTAAATGTCTTTTGTAGTTGAGCAAGAAGAACATAGTGTAAGGAAGTCCTTTATTGGGAACCCCATGTCAATCTTGGATTTGTACCAGCACAGCCTCTTTGGCCATTATGGAGAAGATGGACCCGAACAATTAACACATTACAGTTTTATTGAGCAGCTGAGTGGAACTTCCAGTAAAGATGGCAAGAACAAAGACATCCCTAGTGTGAGTTATTTTGCTTTTACAATATTACCTCTTCCTTGTTCCAAGAGTATTTCTCGTGTAGTTTATTTTTTCTGAATGCAGCATTAGTATCTACTAAAACTCTGGAAAATGCACTTTGAAAAAAAATGGCATGAGCTGATAAGAAGATAAGACTTTACAGCAAAGAATAAGAAGCATTTTAGAAGAGGTTACTTAAGTGTGATGATCTGGTAGTTATCTCTAGCCTACAGCCAACTTCCAAAACTAATCACTAGAGATCAGCTAGGACTTCACAAACTTATGTTTAAGGTTAGCAGGAAAATACAGTATTTCTCTGTGTAGCTGCTTTCACTGAGCCAGCTGATGTCAGATAGTTTAGTGCATGCTGCACTTGATGTAATGTGATGCAACTGAATGGCATTCTTTTTTATATTCAAATGCAGCCCTTCAATTAGCAACTATTTTCTCTTCTATGTTATGGTTAAAAAATATTTTCTCAGCTTCTGAAGCATCTTGTAGTCAAGCACTGTTTTCTTAAGATTAGGTCTTATTGCTAATATTCTGCAAACTCCACTTGGCTTGATCAAGAGTGCTCCAAATAAGTCAGTACCAAGCTGTGGTCCTTCCTGAACACATCTGAAATAGTGGGAATTGTGCAACCTTGTTTCCATAACAGCAAATATACATGCAGTCCTGCTGAATGAGGTGTACAATTCCAACTCTGAGGATTAAAAGGGGAAATATTTTATAGCAAGCAATTGCAGGTACAATGTGTTTTACTGCCCATTTCACAAAGCACTGTTTTTCTATGCATTAACCCACTGAACGTCTTTAAACACATTTCATTAAGAAAATTAAGAAAAGGGAATTATATTGAAGGAACATCCTGAACATGTGTCCGGGACCGCTGAAGCATATGTCACTTCTGCTCCAGGAATGCAGCAAACAGCTTCACACACCATCCTGGGCAAGGTCTCATACACTTCTCCTCTTGGAACTTCATGCTTTATGGACCCTTGTTACATTTAAATGTGCATGCTTAATTACATATTGCAATACATATTAAAAATGCATATGACATGTTAATGCACATCCATGAAAGCTGAACTTCTGCTTAATTCGCTGTTTACCTTACCTCTGAGAAGTGCAGGCAGATTATGTAAGGGAGTATGTAGAGGACCTATGAGGTGGCTGAGAAAGGCAGTTGTCAATCAACAGGGATCTGAGTTTTCCATGTTAAAAAAAAACCAAAATTCCCCAATAAAAACCTCATAAAAATCTGTGGTGGTGAGCCCCTCTCCCCCATGCTGATTCAGCCCCAGTCTTCACTGCTGATTGGTCAAGAGGGCTGCCATTCATGCAGTCCTGGCCCTTGCTACTGATTGCTGGACTGGGGCAGGACCATATAATGGGTAGCCCTTTTGGCCAATCAGCGGTGGAGGGAGGAGGGGCGTCTGACATCCTGGCTGCTTTCCTGTGTGCCAGCAGGTTTGCCCCCCGACAGGCTGCCACAGTGGCCATATGAACTGCTGGAGCCAACGTTTTATTTTAGAAAGTTTCTTTCCCCTCCCCCCCCGTGATTCTAAAGATTCTCTGAAAAACACAAATTCCCCATTTTTCCATGGCATATGAATGTGTAGGATCTCTGATAATCAGTGAATGCAGTGCTTTCTGGATGCTTTGGCAATCAGTCACATGTGATGGAAAAACAGGTACTGTGGATTTCCTGGGCAGTCTGACAGCCTGGCTCCTTCCTCTGCCTTGTAGAGTTTCCAGCATAAAGCTGGTCACTTCATGTATGGAGAAGCAAAGTCCTATGAAATAGGTTTGGCTAACTATTATACTGGTTATTCAGGACTGGTGAGCATGTCCCAGCCTAACAGTTTCCCCTCTACATCCCCGGTACCCATTTGAACAAGGGCATATCTAGGGTAGTTCTTGGTATACAAGGGTATACCTAGGGAAGCAACAACCTTCAGAGAGCTTGCAGGAGAAAAGCTTTGAAAAGCCCCAGACTCATGAGGGATCCATCCCCAAACAGCACAGCATAGACTGAAGCTGCATTGCAGAGTATAAACCTCCAATTTGCTCTCTCGGCAGTGGGCTAGAACCTCCCACCATTACTGTATTCATTCAGTTCTAAAACCAGGACTCACATATGTTATATCCTGTGAATCACTGTTTGCAACTGGCCCATCTTCTTCCCACTTCTCTCATTCTTCTGCATCTGCTATATCCCACTTTTGCTCCTTCCCTACTCTTTTTTTGCCCCCTCCTTCTTCCATTCTCAACATCACTTCAATCCAAATCGTCCTACTGAAAACACTCAGGGCCTTCTTACACATTAATTTGAGGTGGCTCCTAGAACTCTTACCCCCTGGATTGTCCACTCGTTAACACCCAAAATTAGTTTTAAGCATACTTTAAGCAATTTAAAAGTTATGCCTCTCCAGGGCAGGTTTCTCTATGATCCATGTTATCCAGCTCATGTTCCATTAATGTGGGATGTAGAACCATCCGTGCCCTAATTAGCTTGCATGTGCTCTGCTGGTGGTTTGCACAGAGGGTGGGAAGGTCACACCCCTGGGTGCAGGAGGGAGAGTTGGCTTGGTACCAGAACTACCCCCTGGGCAATAGAGTTCAGGGGATGAAAAGTCTGTCCACACAGAACAGGAGGGTCAGGGAGAGGACAGTGCATCCTGGGATTTCATAGATTTCATAGACATTAGGGCTGGAAGGGACCTCAGGAGATCATAGAGTCCAGCCACATGCCCCAAGGGCAGGAAGTCAGCTAGGGTCAAAGGATCCCAGCAAGGTAAGCATCCATATGCTTCTTAAAAGGAGTCCAGAGTACATGCTTGTACCACTGGAGGATTGCAACTTGGGCAGCTTATTTGTGGGAATGGCCACACCATGGGCAACTGGTGCCTCCTAAAACTGATTGCCGACTGGGGGAGAGGGGGTCCCCAGCAGCCAATCACTGACCAGGAAGCTGGGGGTGGATGGAGAAAAATAATTGGTGGGTGGGCTAAGTGTGCATGTGTGGCAAAGTGGGGGTCGCCAACTAGCCACAGGGCTAATTTCCCCACCTGCCTCTGGGCACGCCACCTACCTATCTCACCTGCCACGCCTTGATGGAACATAATTGAGTGTTAATTAGGCAGGAAGCTACCCATTTTACACCTCGATATTGAGAGGGGCTATCCACAGCTCCGTTCCACCCCTACACCATGGCCCAAGCTTCACAGATGTCATCTCAGGCAGTTGGCTCAACTGACCCCTTCACCCATTAGCTGCAGCCCCACTCATGGGACGTTCAGCTTCCGTAAGCCCTGGCCCTGTCTCAGGCCAGTTGGGACCCTGAGCTTCTTTGCTTATCATGGGCATCCCTCACAGTGGGCCCCTGGCCCTTTTGACCCTTGTGGTCCTAGCCCCAGCATTGACCAGTCGAGTCCCAGCTGGGTTTATGCCTCCTGCCTGCACTTAGGGATTGGGGTCCCCATTCCTGGCTCAAGTGCTCCCAGAAGCATGCCCACCTGAAGGTGAGGGCTGAGGTTAAGGCGCCCCTACTCACCTTTCACTAGGGTAGTAACTAGCCTGGCATTTCCTGGGGCATTTCCACACCACTGAGAGCCCCACCAGGCCACCCACTCCCAGCAGGATGCAGTTTTAGGTCATGCCCAGGACCAGGAGCCTCCAAACCATCCCCTACAGCTCCTGCACTTACCTCCAAGATGTTGCATGGAGCCTTGCAGCCAAGCAATGTTATTGCCTGGCCTGCCAGCAGGTAACTGCTCTGTTTATATAGGCAGCCAGTAATCTAAAATGGCTGCCACAATCGAGCACCTTCTGGCTCCTTGACTTTGCCCTTAGAGTGGCAGGCACCAACAGTCCCCTGCCACAGCATGTATGCACATATGCACCTCCCCCCCCCCCATGAAAGTCTGTGGGGAAAGGGGAAAGAGGAGGGGAAAGGGCCATAGTGGGGGAAGGAGCAAGGCTGGAGCTGGCACCAGGCAGGGCTCAGGGCCAGGGTCTGCTGCACCCATGTGGCTGCCCCTTCCCTCGTGCCAGGGGTCAATACGCAGCATTGGAATCCACCACCCCCCAGCCCTGCACTGGCCCTGGGTTCCTCCCTGCACTGGCCCCTGTCTGGCCTCAGCCCCCCACCACCTGGGGGGGCCCAGAGCTGGAGTGGGGCCAGCCTCGGCTGTGCCACTGGGTCAGAAGAGATGGAGACCCCAGGACCCCCGCCCCATCTAAGTCATCCCTGAGAGAGCCTGGCAGCCCCCACAGAGTCATGGTGCTGGTGAGCCAGGGGAGGCACATGCCCCTCCACATCTTTGCACGGGCCAAGAGCAAGCTGCAACTGTGAGGTGAGCTGGGCTCTGCCTGCTCTGTGCCTCTCTGCATCCTTTGAAAGCGGCATGCTGCCATGTGTGTCCTGCTGCTTGGCAGGCCAGGCAGTGAGGCACATGGTGCTGTGCCATGCTGCTTTCAAAGGCTGCAGCAAGGCATGGGACAGGCAGAGCCCAGCTCACCTTGCAGCTGCAGCCCACCCTTGGTCTATACAAAGATTGCAGGGGGAGGGGGAGCATGTGCCCCTCGACCTGGGCATGCCAGGGCTCCATGCATTGTGAATGGGGCTCCGACCAGGCTGGGCCATGGGAAAATCAGAGCCCAGCGGCTTGTCCAGGGCAGTGGCGTGTTGGAGCCAAGTGGTTGGGGGAACATGCTACCCCGCCCGCAGATCCTCCACAGTGCACGCAGCAGCAGGAACCACTGGGCTCCAATTGCCCCACAATCCGGCCCGGCCCAGCCAAGGCCCCACTCTCCATTAATGGAGCCCCGGCTGGGCTGGGTCTTGGGACAATCCCCAGAGTGCAGCAGGAAGTGCAGGAAGGGGTGGGTGGGGGTAAATGATTCATCCCTGCCCCTACCTTGCTCCCTTCTGAACTGTTGGGGTCTTGATCTTCTCCCCCACCAAGAAGAAACCTTACCTACCTGCCTGCTTTGCTGGGCTGGCTGCAAGCCCAGCATGGCCCTCCCCCCTGCTGTAGCAGCTTGTGGCCAGGTTGCCCAGTGGCAAACACAAAAGTGCCACCAGCGCTTCTCTCAGGGGGCGCACAGTCAATCTCAGAGGGTGCACATGCACCCACTACATGTCGCCAATGGGCCACACATTAATGGAACAGGAGCTGGGTGACACAGATCAGAGATATACCTGCTTAAAACTAGTTTCAGGTATTAATGTGTGGACAATCCAGGGGTTAAGGGCTCTATGAGCTGCCTAAACTTAATGTGTAACAAGGTCTTAACATCAATCAATATTTGAGCAGCTCAAAGTGCAATGTGTAACAAGGCCCTGAGTCTGAATGATTATAGCAGAAGCTTAACAAGTTTGTTCATTAAAAAAGAACTAACCAGTCATGCCAGTCATTACTCTGATCATCAGGAATTCTGATTTTCTCTGTAAAAAAAATCCCAGTTTTCTGATTTAAAAACCCCAAATCCACATTTTTCCATGATTAAAATGAAACACCACTATATATATAGGTATCAATTGAACACAATGTTTTATTGTTATATTTACATTTTAAAGCAATTTGGAAGCCTACCAGTGCTTCAGTCACTATAATACAATAAATTCTAAGTATCTATATATTTTGCTTTTGCTTTTTGTTTTTTTATTATACAAAGTCAGAGCTTACCCTGCCCCCTTCACTCACCAGAACACAGGTCCAGCTGCAGTTGTCTCCCCCACTGCTTTGTGGTGCTGAGCAGCCCTGATATGCCAGTGCCCTGCCCCTGGCCCTGCTGGTACCCCTTAACCCTGCTAGTGCCCCTCACTCCCAACCTGAAGCACCCTAGCTTTGCTGGTGCCCTTCACTCCTGACCCACAGACCCCCATACCCCGAGCCTTGCTGGTGCCCCTCACTCATGACCTGCTGCCCCCTGGCCCTGCTGGTTCCCCTCACTTCCAACCCATAGTCCTCCAGTCTTCCACTCTGTTGGTGCCCCTCACTCCCAACCTGCTGCATGCCCCCAGGCCCCAGCCCCCCACTGTGTGGGGAACGAAGTACGTGGGGGGGTAGGAAGTGTATGTGTATGGGGGGGAAAGGCAACACCATAGGCTATGGATTGGGGAAGGCATGGGGGGGCACATGCCCCCCCCCACCAGATTTCTAGGACCACAGCAGGGCATGGGGTACAGGGCAGCCTAGCTGAACCAACTCAATGGCTCCGGAGGCACGACCTGGCACAGGAGGGAGTGCTGCCACCATGGCTGCCAAGATGAGGTGTCCTCTGCCTGCTGGCAGCAGATTGGGGGGATACAATTCCACATCACTGCCCATGCTGCCTTTCCGTGCTGGGTCCTCCCCACTGGGTCGCGGAGGGGGCTCCTGCTCAGTTCTGGTCCAGCCAGGCTGCAGCCCCATGCCCTACGCCCCACTGTGAGCACAGAAATCTGGGGGGCACATGCCCCCCCAGTGCATTGCCTATGCCCCCTGGCTTCTCATGCGTCACCTATGCCCCCCATACATTACCTGTGCTGTCCCTGCCACTGCCATTCATTGCCTTTGCCCTCCCCCCATAGACTTACCTGCAGGGAGCTTTGGAAGCTGCTGTATACCACACTGCCTGGCTGCACTGGCATGCACGTGGCCCCTTGCCTCTGATCTCCTCCTCCCTTCCCCCAGTCCCAAGCAGCCCTTGCAGGCTGTAACTTTCCCAGCCTGCAAGGGGATACCTGCAGGTTCCCAGGTTTTTCTCTTTTAAGCGGGAAAGTCTATGGTTTTCTCCTTTAAAGAAGACAGTCTATGTTTTTTGCATCTTGCCACAAGAAATGGAAAACCCGATCCCTGCTGGTCATCTTGAGTCTTGCCTTGGTTGTTTTCATTCTCTGTGATAGTAAACTATATTGGGCAAGGGCTACAACTTATGATGCTGAGCATATTTTGAGCACGGTTGTAACCTAAATGATGATATAGTAGAAAATAACGTAGGAGGTGCTGCATGTAGCACATTGGGTTAGATCACAAATGGAAAAGGACTTTTGTCTTATCCCAGAACCCAGTTTTACATTTCAGAAGAATTACTGCACGCTGTTGTTTCAATAGAAAAGGGCACCTAACTCCTACTTAGGTGGCTTAAATACCTCTGAAATTTTCCAAATAAAAATGGTATTGACCTTCTTAGGCCTTGCCTACTCTAGATTTATAAGCCATTGCTCTTGTTTTACTGAACGTACTGAAATTCAGTCACAAATTGAAGGAAAAATCCCAGTCCATGCCTACTTTATTTTCTAATTTACCAGATGGACATACTGTGTTTGAGTTTGATTGTTATATTTAAATTGATTTTAAAAGAACAAAACAGTTTATCAATATCTGGCTTCACAATTAGAAAAACATAAGGAAAAGAATGACTGTAGAACAGTATTAAGAAGGATAAATGAGGAGAAACAACTTGAGCTTCCATTTAGAGAGTCACAGCTTTAATTTCATGCAGACATGATGAATTATATATACATATGTTTTCCAACTCTGCCTTCTCAAGGCCAAGGTCTCTTGCTATTAAGAGAACAATCAAATTTGGTTGTATTATATCAAATAGACTAAAAGTTGTCTCTGGTTTCAATTCATTCTTCTGGTACAGTACTTAAACATGACAAATTTCTGTAATGTGCAAAATCAGCATTGGATTAAACTTAAACAAAACTCATTAAAATTGCCGTAAGGGCCCTTTGAACATGCACTGTTAAACTCAAACATAACAGGTACATCGCAGCACCAGCATTTCTTATGCGTTAAGTTGCGGGGCTTTTAAAATTACTTTCTGAAGACTTGAAACAGTGCTCAAAAACAGTATTGCCTCTTGGTGAACAGTGAAAGCTCAATAAAACACCAGGGATTTGCCTATTAGTATTAAACTTTTCGGAATGACAAATGAGGAGCAGTGACCATGAAAAGCAGGTTGCCCCTGAACTCCTTGTTTGAACCAGCACAGCAAATTTTTCTCAGCTGTAATTTGTCCACCATGAGAAGATCCATAGTCTGTTTAAATTAGGCTTATGTGATTCGGAACATTACACACAAAAAAGGGGGCAATACCAGAAATGAGGAACAATGTCAAGACTTCTGAAAAAATCAGGCAAATTTTGGAAAAGCAACTTTGATGGAGAATGTGGCCTTTTAAAAAGAAGATGCAACGTGCTCTGAATTTAAATTGTGAATGGTATATGTGAAACCTTTAAAAAAAACAAACGAAAAAACAAGTGTCATGATGGACAGAATGAGTTTACCCTGCTTGTCGAAAGAGCAGTGTGCCGTGGCAGTGCTTTAGCTCAATTAAATTGGACTGCAAGGCACCACTAAGATGGTAGTTACAGACTGGGTGTTCTAATGAGACATTTTGGCAGGGAGCTTTGCTAACCTGGAGCTATTGTAGCTTGATTTCTCTCCCTTCCCCTAGCATTACCCGCAACGTACACATGCAGAAATCTGTTTGGTCAGCAAAAGGGCGTTGCATAGCAGAGCTTCAAAATGCAAAGTAATTGGGAGAAACAAAAGCCACCTATTTCTAATAGAGGACGAACTGAACAGCCCATTTGAAAAGTTAAGAAATAGAGACATTTTAGCAATCCTTAATTCGATCTTTATATAAGTATAAACTTTCTCTTGTGGAAATGATTATTATTAGGTCATATAAACATGTGCTTCATAGCAAGAGATCTCTTTACGTGGCGTAGGAGAATATAGGCGCGTCGTTCACGTTCTGAAACCCAGCGAGGCAGTGGAGGAGACTGCCTTAGGAAATTGTGAAGGTTTGAAAGAGGAGGTTAAAATAAGCATTGGTCAGGAATGATTTAGGAGTAGTAATGTCTGGAGTGTGCTGAGAAGAACAACAGTTGAAAGCCCAGGAGACCCACACCCAGCGTTCTTTGCAGATCGTGAGAAAAACTGTGCAGGCCAGAGCAGGTGGAAATAGGGGAGGACCAGGCTCAAGAGCAGGAAAATGAATAAGAACTCCACAACTGGCTTGGTTATGAAACAGGACTAAAGAACTGGGACGAGCTTACAGAAGGTCTGGGTGATAGAAAGAGGAGTTCTGGCTCTCCACTAAGAGCATGTAGTGAATGGAGTTGTGCTTGGAGTCCCCATAGAGCAGTGCCAAGTGGAGGGTGTTCGGTTTCCCCATGCTTCTGGGCTTTGCTGGTTGCCCCATGAAGCCAGGAAGGATTTTTTTTCCACCCTCTGGTTGATACAGGTTTTTGTCCCCTTCCTCAGAAGTACAGTGTGGTGGCTGCTGCCAAGTCTGGGGCTCTTGCCTGGGGTGCGCCAGTGCTTCTTCTGTGACTTCAGAAACTCAGAGGTTTCTAGTTACAGAATCTTGCTCCTCTGCTAAAGTTCAGAGCAATTGAGATGAGGAAGGAATTTTACCCCACAATCAGAACAGCATGAACAGTGGGAGTTTTTGTGTTGGGGGTCATGGTCCTCTCCCTTGGATCTTTTAAATGTATTTTAACAACCTACTTGCTGTCCTTGTAGTGGCAGCACATTGAGTTCTTGATGTTTTGGAGCATTGTGGTGGAGAGTTGTGGATGAGGGTTGATGGTGTAGTTTTGAGAAAAGGTTAGACAAACACTTCTGTAGGGTGTTTTTGCTAAGGATGATCCTGCCGTGAGCAGGGATTTAGACTAGCTGACCTCCGGCGGTCTCTTGCAGCCCTGCTTTTCTATAATTCTAAGATTCTCTGTGAAATATCATTTTTTATGTGAACAAATCATCAAACTATCAGATAAAAGAACAGCAAGGTAAACAGAAGGATGTGTTTTAAAAATCCGTCTAAATTAACAGGCTTAATATATTTTTCTCACTGGATTTCTGCTAATTGCTGAATTTTAAAATGAGAGTACAGTTATTTCCTATGCATCAGTTAAATCTGATTTTTAATTAAACAATAGCTGATCTGATTTAATGAGTGTCTATAGACCCTGATCGAAAGTCTGTCAAAGTCAGTGGAACGACTCCCATTTGGCAAGCTTTTGATCAGGCCTATGGCAAAACAAACACTGCTTCTACTACGGGTAGGTAATACCTTTAATAGTCTGCTAACTTTGTGCAGTCTGTTCTGCTTGAACAGGCATCTGATTCATGACAGTTTAGTGATGGGAATTAATTGATTAGTTAAAAATTAATTAATTTAATGCTTGTACTTTTAAAAACAAAGTGCTTTAGGTAGGAGTTCAGGGAAAGGATATATTTGTCTCATCCCACCCTATTATTGACCAAATTGTTTTGTGATGTAATGAGAACTGATCAAGGACTTTTATTGCCTTCTTCCTTTCTGCACAGAAGTAGCCCGAGCAGTCAAAGATCATATTAGTCCATCATCTCTATGACCCCAAAGTATTATGAGAAATACATCCCTGTCTCTGTCTGTATTGGGCAAAGTCACCTGTTTTTATGTAATTCTGACAGGTGCTTGTCCCAGGGGTGGCCACAATGCCCCCTGGTAGCTGCTTAGCCCTTGCTCCCCCCTCATTTCTCAGGCTTGCTTCCTTCATCTTGCCCACCATGTCTTGTTCTTAGCTCTTGAGAAAGGGAGCCTGCCCCAGGGATCCCCAATCTCACGTGGGCATTCAGATGTCTCTACTTCACTTGAAGGGCTTATAATGGGGCTGCAACCACCCCTTAGACCGTGCCCATGCCACAGTGATGTTATTAGTTATTTCCATCATCAGCCCCTTTGGGCCATGGCCTCAGTCCTTGTGACTGCTGCCTCTCTGCCCAGGCACTTCGCCTACCCTGGGTACTCCCAGGTGTCATTTCCAGGCTTGTTTTCTCCACCTGGGCACTTCATTTCTCATGGCTACCCTGAGTGCAGCACCTCTTGTACTCCCCATCCGGGCACTTCATCTATGTGGGCTAGTCCCGAGCACAGCGTCCTGCTCCTGCCTCCACCCCATCCTGGGCTTTGGGCCCCTCACCCCAGTCTCTGGGCTTCTTTGTCCCGTGTATGCCCCTCTTCAGGCTTTGAGCACCTGGCCCAGATCTCTGGGCTCTTTTGCCCTGCCTATGCCCCTCTTTGGGCTTATCTCTGGGCTTGTTTGGGCTTCAGGCTTGATCTCAGGCTTCTGGCCATCTCTGCCCTGTTCCCAGGCACTGGCCTTACTCCTGGTCCTGTTGGGACCTCCTCCACCCCAAAGTCCCATCTACAAACCTCCAGAGCTGCTTACGCTGGTTCACTATAACCAAGTAGCCCTGCTGCAGCCTTGCTGCCCAGGAGCTCTTGTCTGTGTGGCTGTCAGAGCTAGACTACTGGACCGGCTCAGGCCCTGAGCTTATATGCTGATAGCACGGCCCCTTGCCTCTCAGGTGACTCCCATGATTGCCACCTGAGCCATCACTGCAGCCCTCATCTCAGGGCATTGAGTGCCCTGTCACAATAACAGTCAATTTTTTTTCTTTTCCTCCCTATGTGTTGCTCAGTTGGAATCATCATCAAGATTTTTCTTCATTATATTTCCAGGTATGGCTTGAGAGGATGAAAGAAAGAAAGCATCTTTTGTGGAAAGGAATGATAACTTGCTTAGACCCACCGCAAGGCTGAACTTCTACTTCCGTCCCTCCTCACTTCTGATACATTACATGTAAATTCTGGCTTTTCAGCCACACGATATTTGCTATATCAGTGATTTAACTACAGGCTTCAATTAACTAAAGAGGCTTATATGTGAAGTTCTCTTATTCTATGCAGCAGACTGCCTGTGTATTGTACAGCTGATTCGTGATGGAGATTTGATGCTCAAATCACCGTGCTTTGCAATTCAAGTAGGCTTTAGAGCTAGCTGGCAAAAGCGGGCAAAAGAAAAATAAATATATTAACAGTGAAGCCCTTCACTGTTTTGGCTGCCTTTACAAAGAGAATCAACATGGCATCGTTCCCGGATAAACTTGGGCATTTTTGTGAGTGAGTGAGTTGATTGGGAGTTAATGGTACAAGCATGTCTTATTGTTCTTGCAAGTCTTCTAATCTATCATGTTAACACAGTGCAGTATCCAAATCAGGTCTAGGAGGAGGAGGATTGGTAATGCTGTATTGCCTGTTGTGCTTAAAGATCCTAAAGCATTTTACAGATACAGCATGGGATGATTCAGCACCACTCAACTGCAGCCATACCTAGAGGCTGAAAGCAGCATTCAGGCAGGACACCAGTATACACTGCATAAGAGCAGACGTTTGGTCAGGGACTGATGAGCAAACACCTCCACTTATTACTTGCCTACAGAGGGGAGCTAGTGTACATGAAACTGCAGTCTGCATGTACACAGTGGCATTGCACTTATTCCCTGGTGTGTGACTGTGCATCTGAACTTACCTCACTTTTTGTGGGGGGGAGGGCTACCTTTTACTTAGTGTGTATTAACAGTCTCTGGGTTAGGTCTCACAAGGTCTTTGGCCTAGAGGGGAGTGTGCTGA
>NW_017728949.1:66336032-66361386 GCF_001723895.1 Crocodylus porosus | reverse complement strand
TCCTGTGCCGTGATCACATTAGTCTTATGGGCAGTACGGCAAGGCAGTAGTTACTCGGTAGTAAGTTCCCATGTAGATAATCATTTATTGCAGTGGCCTCAGATAACCTTGAGTTGACATGATCTCATGTTTTAAGGTCAAAGACAAAAGATACAAACATAGGAAACATGACTGAACTCAAAGGATGAGCTTATTTTACTGTCTAGGGAATCTGTACTTTTAGGAAACTTACTTATTTCACATCTGGTGTTTGAATGAATAAGCCAGCCCCTTTCACATGCTTAAGAGCACGCTTCTTCCATTTTGTAACGTATTTTAGACTACTCTTGACAAAAGTAGCTGGATTGATGAGCCTGGGGGTCATTATCAAACTGCAGAAGAGGTACTGACAAAATCTCAGTGTCAGTGTCCAGCTGACCCCTCCCATAAGTCATTCTGCCTGCCCATGCAAGTCTTCTCCTGTTTCCTGAGGCTGACAAGAAAAGTAGCAATTATGATTTCCTCATGCGAATACCTAGGAACTGAAGCATGCTACCACTTCACATCATCCCATGAACAGCCATTATTAAATTACAGAAACCATTGCTCATTACTGACTTGGACAGGATTTGCACCATCCTTATCACGGTTTGATATTAATATACATTTCAAGGGTTACTTTATTAGCCTGTAAATACTGTACAAAATGACAAATGTTCCTTACAGACATTAGACTTAAGACATAATAAACCCATTAATCATGTCCGAAGCAGTGACCCGGCCACCCATTCATTCAGTTACCGGTGTGATAAAATGAGGAATAAGCCACAAAATTATTACACAAAATATTTTGTGTACTAACTGTGTGGGTGATTCCTGTCATAGTTTTAATTGTACGTGTGGTCAGTGTTCCCAGCCTCCAGAGCATACTGGAGCCCTTCAGGACTGGTCAGCTAATCAGGGCTCCCAGCTGGGAGAGCACATGGAGTCTTTGCTGTCATATGCATCCCTGGCATGATCAGCTGGTCAGGAATCGGGAGCTCACCATGCTGATGGGTGCTCCCAGCTGGAGGAGCAAAGGCAAGCAAAAGGCGAGAGCTCCAATCAGCTGACAGGAGCTCCCATGGCTGATCAGGACTTCCAGCCGGGGGCGCTCAGGGAGCCAAGTGCGCTACTTGCCAGTGCAGCGGCAGCCTGGGGCCATGATCCTGGGCTCCTCCTGCACTGGCAATATGGCATAATGGGATCTGATGCTGGGTCCCACAGTTGCACTTCCTGCCATGCAGGTGTGCCCTGGCAGGAAGCACGATTGTTGGGATCCTACATCACATCCCATCACACCTTTAATTTATCATCTGTCAGGGGCCATAGTAATTAGGGGTGTGTGAATCGCATTCGATTCAGTTTTGGATTTGGCCCGAATCGGGGACAGTGATTTGATTCATTGATTCAGATCACCATCCTGATTCAATTTGGCTGAATCCAAATCTGAAGATTCAATGCAGCGATTCAGTCATAGAAACAGCTTAAAATGTTTTTTCTACATACTTCAAGGTACGAGGCGTGGCTTATAAATGCTGTGATGCTGGGGCAGATGGAGCATCCCAAAGGAGTTGTGGGGGGAAGGGGAGAGCCCACCTGCTTGGCGGCTAACCTGGAAGTGGACCAGAAGTACTTCCGGTCCACTTCTGGGTCCACCACTGAGCACACGGGGGGAAGGGGGGAGACCATGCCCCCTCAGTTCAGTGATCAGCCACAGGGGGACCTCAGGTGCCCCCACAAACCCAGGAGGCACCAGTTGCTGAGCCGGGGGGGCGGGAGGAGGGGCTCCCCAGTGTACGCCCCAGCGGACCCAGAAGCGGACCAGAAGTGCTTCGGTTCACTTCCGGGTCTGCTGCTGAGCATGCTGGGGACCCCCTCTCCCCCCGCGCTCCCATAGGACGCCCCATCTGCCCCAGCATCACAGTATTCACAAGCCTCCTGGTACCTTGAGGTATGTAGAAAAAACATTTAAAGCTGTGTCTATGTCTGAATTCGTCAAATCTTTCTGAATCTCTCTGAATCGATTCAGAGGGTTCCGATTCAATCCGGAGAGATGAAAGGGTCTCCTGATTCGATTTGGATTTGGAGATTGGGCCACTGAATTGGTCTGATTCTCCACCGAACCGAATCGGGGACCAAAGCGTCACACAGCCCTAATAGTAATACCTAGCCCTAACATAGTGCACTTAGCTATAGGTCTTGAAGTGCTTTACCCAGGAGGCCATTTTCCAGATGGGGAAACAGAGTGAAGTGACCTGCCCATATCAAGTTACCAGGCCTGTGGCAGAGCTAAGCCTATAGCACATGTTGTGAGCCTGCTGCTCCAGACTGGACTGCACTATGAGAAGAGGATGCTTTGTTACTGTCCACGTGCTGAAGCTATTCTTGCTGTGGTAAAACAACAAAGATAAATTCCAGTTCAACCCTGCAGGCACATGGAGGTACGATTTTCATTCCCCAAAGTCTGAATCACTGCTGTATTAAATGGAAAGTAGCTTGCTCACCTTGTAAATGGAATAAGAGCTCCCAGATATGAATGCAATCCGAGTTTGTCCACTTGGGGAGTTAGTGAAGAGCAGTTGTGTAAGTGTGTGGGGGCACCAACCCTAGGTGCTGACTTAGGGGGATGCAGAAAGAGCAGCTCCTACACTGCTGGACCAGCTGTTGTTACCAGCAGCAGCTCAGCGACAGTTACTACCCTGTGCACCGCTACCACCCAGGGCGCAGAAACACCCAGCTGTGCCTCTGGTGCACAGTTACGTAGTGCACTGTAAATTCACAGCCCATTGACTATGCAGGCACCTCCCCTTGTAGATAATGCCTCAGTAAGGGCATTCCCCATGCATGAACTTCTGTTTATCAAAATTATAAGTTACCTACCTTGAAGGAAGCTGTGAGGCTCCCTTTATGTTTAAAGAGGGCTTTTAGATCCTCAGATGAATGATGTAATACTTATTCCATCAAAAAAGAGTCTGGATAATTACCCACGTTGATGTAGGAGCTATTGTCATGGGTGTCTCGTAGGAATATTTGACAACCCCAGTAACAAAACCACAGGATCCTGATCCAATAAAATAATAGACTTTACTGTGCCACCCATGGGAGTATTGAGAATTAAAAAATATATTGCCTAGCCTCAAGTCTGATTTGGCTGAGCATAGAGAAACATTAAATCAAAAATAGATTAGAATGTCCCCAGACACCAACAAATCCCACATCTCTGCACATTTCCCATAGGGTACATTTCGATTTCAAATCTTTTGTCTGTAATCAGATCCAGGACCTACTTAAAATATCTAGCAGTACAGCAAAGAGAGAACAAAACAAGCCATCAGGCAGTTTACAAAAGCAAAAGTCTCATGTAGACCCACATCAAGTAAAAGACCTGCTGTTCGGAGCGTAGGAAAGATCTAAAGATTCCACAACTGGCTTTAAGATGCAGTCCACGGATATTAGCAAAGGTTTATCGGCCTACATAACTGAAGAATATTTAAGGATTACATAGGTGTCATGGTGATTATGCATAAGTAGATAGAACATTTAGTCAATTGGTAGAGAGAACTAAGAGTATCCGTTGAATACAAATCAAATTTACTGGCTGATCCTCTTAAACAGAGATCATTCTATGGGATGTGTCAAAAACTCGACAGGTGCAGCCTTTCTGATTTACACTGGGGCTGAAGTATGGGTTTCTGTCATTTGTTCCTGTTCACTCCTCAGCCCTGCTGCAGTGTAAATGAAGCTTTGGGATTTATTTCCCTTTGCATTCATATCGTTGCCCTGATTTGGAATGCTATAACCTAATATAGTAACCCAACATGGGATTCAGAACACATTAACAGCAACACATGACAAATATTATTTTGGAAGTTGGTACCATAGTGCAATTGTTCTAATGGTAGAAATATCATTAGTAATAAAAGAAACAGATAAAAAGGAAATTGAATACAATAAACATTGCATTGTCTCAATCAAGATGAGAGGAGGAGGGGCAGAGATATTCAGAAAAACTCTCTGTTTTGTGAAACTGGAAAATATTTTGACTCCAAAAGGAGCATCTGATTAGCAGAGTTAAATTAGATGAATAATGCTACAGCATTTTTGTGAATTGTTTTTTCCAGCTGAGACTTGCCTCCTCCATTAATAATAGTGATATGTTTTGCATATCATGAAGAAGGGGTAGGAAATGACTTATCTTTTTAATATGAGAGTTATGTTCTCAGCACAATGCATAAGCAATAAGTTATGCAGCTCGTGTTAATGGGAGCTGTATCACTACACTGAAAATATACCACTAAGCCATTTTAGAAGTGCCCCTACAAGGGAAAGTAAGCTCGTGATGAATATCTTTCAAAAGTTACATGCTAAAATCATTTTGCAGTCTGTTCTAATCCAGCCATTTTCTAAATTTGTATTTCATCTCTGAAAAGCGATTCAACTTGTATTTAAATATGAAGTCATTAGCTGTGTTTTATGAAACCTGACAAACAGATTGGCAACATCCTGGTGAGAAATGTGACTATAAGTACACTGGTTGTAGTTAAGGATTTGTTTTGTCTACCCCACCTGTTAATTTTTAATCACAGTAGGCCACAAAGCGAAACATTTGTCTTTCTACAATATTGTTAAACCGTTGGACTTGGATTTCAGTCCCCTGTGTAGCATTTATATTGTTTTTATGAAAAGCAATATTTATATCTAGGATGATAGACCAACAGGGGACTCGGCAGACTTAATAGCAACGAGTGACAAAGATTATTTGGGAAGTTTGTAAGAAACAGCTGTGTAATTTAAATGTCTTTTAATAACCTTTCACAAAAGCTCAGAAGAGTGATATAAACTTTAGTGGCACATATCAGAGTCTTCCCAGCCTGAACTGCCCTCCATTCATCATTGAGACGTATCCTGACAGCTGAGTTCCCAGAACTGCCTTCTTCTCTGGATTATTCCATTCTTTGCTTGATCATTAATAGAGGTTGCTGAAACTTCTAGACACTATTCAAAGCCTGTAGCCTTCAGGATTTAACTGCTCTACTGGTATTCTTAGTAAATAAAAACCCAAGTGGTTATTTGAAAAATTATTTGAATAATTGCTAGTCATACATTTAAAAGTGATCCCTCTGATATCCTGTTATATATGCACATATCTTGTCTGTAAAATTGAATACACTATTAAGCACACTGTAAAACAAGGCCTCAAATGGATTTCACTGGATGTCAAATAAAACACAAGTGGGTGGGAGTGAAGAAATTAAATATGAATAAATTATATTACTGAGTATTTTAAAATTAAAATATTAACCGTGCATTAATAGTACATGACATTTTTTATAGCAGGAGCGTTTAAACTTCACTGAGACACTGTATCTGCCGCACAGTTAGCAGGTTGGGTGCTTACACATGCACAAAGACACCAAATGGATTTGAAATGCAGGAGGTATGTTTATTAGACTGCCTGAACCTGATTAATAGAAGTGGATGAGCATAAAGCATATGGCTCGTAGTTACTGTTGCAAGAGTTATTTTACACTGCAAAGCCTAGTTCTAATGCCTTATTTATAGGCCCTTATCAGTAAAAATATAAGCTATTTTTTCAAGCACGGTTTCCTAATACAGGTGCTCCTAAATTCATATTTATGCACTAAAATAGCTGGATTTTCAGACCTGAGGAGCTCTTGCAGCTTTTGATGATGTCTGTGATAGTTCTCTTGGCTCAAGTCCTCAGAGAACAGGTTGCTGATATAGGCGTGATTATAGATTTAGGCGATTGCCTTTGGGCACCTAAGTGGGAGAATTTGGCTTATAATGTCTAATTTTTGTACTGGGGTAGAGCGAGCAATTCCCAAGAAACTCCAAAAGGCATTTTATGTAGTTTACAACAACAGCAAAGACAGGTCCTGTGATTCTAGAGTTCAAGTTGTGTCATGGTAAAACTCGTATTGTTTTTTTAGCTATTTTTTATTACATTTCCAATAATCTTTATCGCTCTGGCAAAAAGCAAGGGCCAGCACCAGGTCTGTCATTCTACAGGCTTTATTTCATTTTAAATGTCCTCTTTTTTCCTTTTTTCTCTTGTGTCACTGAAAACCCACCAGACCAATCAGCACCATTAAAGATTAGGTAGCCCCCAGTGCAGCACTCCTATAAAGGAGTTAAATGCGAAAGGAGGAATCTACACTGTGCCATCGTAAGCTGGGTGTTAGTCATAATAAAACTGTACATACCAGGAGTGCAGAGGCAGGAGAGCCAGCCAAAGAGCAGCAGTAATCATCCAAAAGAGCTGAGTGGCATGAGGGAGGGTGGTTTGTCTCCTCCAGTTATCTGTGAATTGCTTAGTGGACCTAAACCCTATCATTTCTTGATTATTTCTGTCATTTGGGATGGGAGTAGGAGGTGACTGCATATACAAAAGTATAATTATTAGTTCTTCCGTATTGCAACACAGGGCAATTTCTTCTTCTTCCTCTGGAAGGATAGAGAAAACCCTGTCGGCATAACTAATACTTTTCATTTGTAGAAAAGGGGTTAAGTCAGATGGAGTCATGCAGTGATACTTGCAGTGTTATGGTTGCACTTTTTGCCTCTCTGCAGCTGAACTCATCTTCCACTACCATCTCTGGGTACACTGTGTGGGACACTGCTGGGTGCTGGGAGGGGGCAGGGATTATTTTAGCCCAAGACTTTCTTCCCTTCTGAAGATCCATTGCTTGTGGCCTGAAAATTCAAGCTATGTGCTAGATGGGTGGATTTGGATCTATGACTGACTCTTAACCAACAGCCACTTATATATAGGGCAGAAACTAATTTTCCAAAGGTTTTTTATGCAGGGCAACACAGTAGGAACAAATTTAGACAACCCCAGTTGATATATCAGAATTTGGCTTAAAGTAGCTGGTGGCACGAGCATTTGCTAACCTGTGTTAAGCCAACTTTTGTGAGACAGTTGGGAGTCTAATAAAACCCATTTCAGATATTATTTGGAAGAATCTCAAGCATGGGGAACTGGTCATGTTCTGTTCCTTGCAGCAGATGGTGTCCCATTTGGTGTTTGTTAGCTGTGTTTGCAGCTCAGTATTTTGTTTCTAAGGGAGTTGGGTAAGTTAAATCATTTCTCTCTCTAGTGCCTGATCCAAAGTCCACAGAAGTCAATGGAAAAGTGCCTGTTGACTACAGTGGCTTTGGATTGCACTCAGAGTCCTCTCTTCTCTCAGAGGATTGTGGGATGTTTGCTTGGGAGGAGCCCACTGCAGCCTTTATTATCTTGTCAGGGAGAATTTCCTGCCTGCAAAGAAAAAAAAATCTCTACTGTGAGAAGAAGCTTTGCTGTTTAATAGTTAAGCCCAGGACCATGGGGTCAGGGTATTACTTCCAGTTCTGCCCCTGGCTTTCTGGGTAGCATTGATCAATCACTTAACCTCTCTTGGCCTTACTTTCTATGTCTGTAAATTAAAGGTAAGCAAGTACTTTCCAGGTGCATTTGGACTGAATCCATTTAAGGTGGCTGTGTGGTTTGAGATGCCCAGAGGAAAGGGGCAGCAGCAGTGCTAAGGCATTGTTTTTATTAATTAGTGTCATGGTGCCATCCTCACTAATGGATCAGATTGGAGCTTCCTTTGTCTTAGCTGCTAATGAAACCCATGGTCCCTGTCCCAAAAGAGTAGGCAAAATGCAGTAAATCCAGGTTCTAATCCTACAACAAGCTTTGACATAAGTAGAGCCCGGTTTACTTCAGTGGGGCGTTGTGCTAAGCCAGGGGTCTGACCATAAAGAGCTTGTTACTGTACCTCTGCATAGGAGAGGCTATTTTAATTAAACCCTCATGGCCGTTTGAGGCTGGGACGATTCAAAATATGGAAGGAGTTAACAGTGGAAGTAGAATACAAGTAACAGATTTGCTTGTTTTCTAATATCTGTCACACACAGATGTATTTTATTGTTCAACAAAACTTTTCAAACTGTTAATTTCCTAATATAACCTGGTGTCTGATTTTATTTGATATTTTCAACTGCGTTTGTTATTGTGCATCATCTGTGACAACATCTGATCACTCAGCAAATGAATGCATGTTAGCACACAGACTCCCGCATGTGTGCCTGCATTTCAGTTGTATTTTAGTCCTCCTAGTGGCCTTTTATAATAACAATAATACCACTTAAATTTTATATACAGGAACATGCTGCATATAATGCAGACCTCACATCAATTTATCAAATTAATACTGCAGTAACATTTTTCTAATGCGAAAGGCAATAAACCTTCTAAAATATTCCTCCTACAAACTCACTCCAGGGTCTGGCTATCTTACCAATTATTATACATTCACATCTCTCCATGCATTATGGGCTGCATCATTCTGTCACTGAAATAAAACCCACAGACGGGAAAGTTTCCTTCATTCAGCTCTCACTTTCTCATTCTGCTCACAAGATGAGTTACTCAGAGCTGGGGACAGGACTCAGACTCCTAAAACAGGTTGTCCCAGTCCTCCACACTACCTGCCTCCTTCTGCTGTGTTTTCCCCATTTTCTTGCAAAATGCCTCCCGGTTTCCTAAGGGGTTGGGAGGGAGGGGTGAGGATTGCAAGCCAGGATGGAAGCCTCACACATAACAACAAGCCTGAGTTTCTGCTACATGTTGAGAATCTGCCCTGCTTGTTTTCATGGAGGGGTGAAAAGAAAAGCTGATGAAGACACCCGTTCTACTTTCTGCCCCACTTCCATCCTGCTTCTCAGGCCAAGGCTGTGCTCCTTACATGGGGACCTACAGCGCCTTATATCCACTACAGTGTCCTGGACACCGTTCATAATGTTCCAGATGCAGCATTCTCCACTTCGTGAATTCTCAACGGATAATTAAGCCTGGGTGTTTTCCAGCTTGAGATATATGGGCCAAAAAGGTGAAGCAACAAGCTTTAAAAAACCAGCGTATTTTTTATTAATCCAAATGGGTAGCACTTCAGCTGTGTGGGAAGAGGAGTCTTTGAAATACATTTTACAAATCTTCTAACAAGAGCAGCCTTCTGTCTGTGTAACCTGCAGTGCTCTTCTCAGCTGCAACATATTCTGCTCATTGCAAATGATGTTTCTTTTTGATAATTCTCCAGAGGCGCGGTTGAAGGGGGTGTCGTCTGCAAGCTAGATTTGTGTCTGACATGAACCACCTATTCCCTGCATATCTTCTCGTCTCTCTCATTTCCTTGTGGATAAAGCCAGATGGGTTGTGTCCCAGGACTGTATCCTTGAGTTGTCTGGCAAATATTAGATTAGTCTATGATCTATAAGTGTGTCCACCCACATGTATTTCAGGTCACAGACTAGACTACTCACTCTAGTTTTAGCCTCTTACTACCTTCAGCACTGTCCCCATAATGCACAAACAAGTCATTAGTGGACTGCTGTTGTGCAAGGCACTCAGTTACAAATAGAAACTCTTCTGTATCGGGAATGCTTTAGCATCCAAAGATATAGCAGGTGCTTTACAAATCAGATGAAAAGACCGTGTCTCTAAACCGAACCTCTTGCACTCTGATCTCAGGTGTAATGGTAGATGTAAGAGCAGTTAATAATACCAATGAAGAAGAGCAAGTGTCATAGTTGTAAATTATGTGGCTACTCAGTGATAATGCATGCAACCGTAGGTTTAGCTCAACTAACCGGCTGACGTTGCTATGAAGCTAGTAGTGTTTTTAGGAGAACGAGCAGGAAAAGGTAGTTGTTCGGTGAAGCAGGAATGAAAAGGGTGCATTAGTGAATATTGGGAGAAGTAATGGGCATGACAACACGGGAGGAACAACAGTGGGAGTTGAGGAAATGCCAACGTTGTAACAGAAAAATCGTTAAAGCAGCATAATGTATAGATAAGGCTGAAATGTGGAGTCTGCAACTAGGCACTGCCAGGAACTCCCCTGAACTGGTCTCTGATGCACTTGATGTGCCTACAGAAACATAATCCATGGTTTCTAATCCATTGCTTGGCACTTCGTCCACGTTTCTGATAGCTTGGTGGGTTGCAACATGCCTCAATCAGGTGCATGGCAGGGTCCCTGATTGTTCCTCTCTCTCTTTCACTCTCTTAACTCCCCCTCCTCCCCCCCCCCCCCACACACAGTTGTTTCATTTTCTACCCCTATTCCATCCCGCTATTTGTTCCATGATTTAGCAGATTTACATAGTTCTCATTCAGCTTTTGGTGGGACGTCCCACGTATTCTTGTATCTCAGTTCTTGCTTTGAGATCAGGAACAAAGATTGGGTTGAAAAACAACTTCCTGAGCCATTGCCATACTGCACTGGAGCTACCCCTTTGCCCAGTTGCAGCCACAATTACTGCGGGAGCAATCGAGGAAGATGAGTTTTAAAGAGTTACTGGTGCTTCCTCCACAGCACTGCCTTTGTAGTAGGCTAGAGAGTTAGGGTGAAGTAGATTCAGTTTTCCAGTCTCCCAAGACAATCTGGAATCCTTGATGAATTGCCCCTTAGCCGGTTCCAGTGCGCTCATATGCTAAATGTGAACCTTAAAAATGAATTTCTTGGCTTTTAAATAATGACTTTTGTGGGCTTGATTATATTCATTCTCAATATAATGTTTGGTGGGCTACTTAATAATAAATTGTTTACTTAACTGATTCAGATAGCAATTTATATGATTATTGCCTTAGTAGAAAATCTTTTAATAGAAGGTGATTTTTTTGTTGTTGTTTCCAGTAGAATAACAAGTTATTTTATTATTCAAATAGGGCTTACTTCCTGCTGTTTTCAATAAGATTTTTAATAAATATGTAAATTTAAAAATTAATTTACTGCATAAGTTTGGCAGCCTGATTTTTGAACTGACAAAAGTTTGATGGATTGTAAAATTATCCCCGTGAAAATCATCAGTCATAGTAAACAGAATTTATCAACCTCTGGTAATTTTACAGCTTTTCTTCATCTTATCTTCTGTTAGGAACTCACTTAAAATTGATTATAATACAGTATCTTTCTAGAGCCATAATTCATTCATAGATTAATTAGATTTTAGGTTAATATCCCATCATAGCATGGGACATGAGCCAACAGAGTGTTTTCCAGTTGTTACAGAGCTGCAGTAGAGAAACCTTGATTACTGTTCCCATGTGGTTTAAACCGCCAAGACTAATCACTAATCAAATTCAAACCACATAAAATGGAACATCCCTCATAGCATTTATTTTCTAGCTAGCTTATACTATGAGCTCTTTATTGACACAACTAGGTAGGCTGAAATAAACTTTAAAAACAGCAAGGGAGTAATTTCTGCCTTACTTAAATCCATTTTTGCAAGCCTTTATATAAAGGAGACTGTTCTGAATTTTGCATGTGTGCCTACATCACTTCTGCCTCTCCGCTCTCACTTGTGTTCTTGGACACAGGAAAGGTAAAATGGCTACAATTTTTTTTTTAATAGTTTTTTGAATATATTCATGTGCAGGATTTGAGGGTGGGTGGATCACACACACAGCTTTCAGTACGGACAGAGAAATTATTGTTTTGTCTGTATGTTTGAACGCTTTCTGAAAGTGGTGGAGAGCTCAATGTCAAAGTAGAAATGGCAAGAAAAACCATTACCCTATTTAAATTTCATGCTTGCCTCAACCTCCTGTGGGTGCAGTGGGACGGTTGTAGTTCTACTGTATAGGCCAGAGTGACTCACCAAGAGCATGTGGGAGGGCAACATGCTCTAATCATTCCTCAGGCTTGAAAGATCCTTTATGGTTACTTACATAAGGCTGGGGTAGGACAGAAACAGAAATGTGGGCAGTGGAGCTGTGTCTTAAGCAGATTCACAAGAGAGCAAACCCATCCTATACCAAGAGGTTTCATTGCAACTTTCAGACTTGCAGTGGAAGGGAAAGGAGGAGATTATTGATCCAGAGAGAATCCCTGCATACAGCCTTTTAACTAACTCATGCTTTGGCACAAACAGGGAAGAATTAGTCCTTGGTGGTAGCCTATCCCCGATTCATGTTTGCCCATGTGAGGGCCTGCTGACAGCAGAAGCCATTTCACTCTGTCTCTCAAGGGAGGTTGGAGTTGCAAAGCATAGTGCTGCAGTGGTTTGAAGTTTCATTCTGCAGGGACTGACTGTACAGGTGTGCCCAAGAGAGGGGGTGTGGATATGAATGTCTGGCGTGTCTAGTGGTGTACTTGGTAGCTGTGTCGGTCTGGGACAAAAAGAAATATAAAGACCTAGAACTCTTCGTTCCAAAACGATACCTTTTATTAGGCCAAATGGGAAATTACAAAAATAAATAAATCTTTTTCTGCAAGCTTTCAGGCTCAACTGCCCTTCATCAGGCTCTGGGAAAAGTATAGATGGTAAAGAGTCCCCATAGATAGGAAATAAACTTCATTTTTGCAGAGTGGGAGCTGGAGATGGAAGGCTGTCCCTCTGGGTCCATGAGAGTGTCTTTGTGAGCTGTGTTGAGTAGCCCTTTGATGTGTAGATCAGGTAGAATTCCTTCCCTGGAGGTGTCAGATGGCAGGTGGGGAGGTAAAAAAAATCTTTCTTGTCCTGCAATGAAATTTAAAATCCAAAATCAGCTAAAATTTGGCATCTTCCATGTTTCAGGGATGTACTTGGTAGCCATGTTGGTCTGAGACATAAGGAAATTGCAGAGATCTAGAACTCTTGGCTCCGAAATGATATCTTTTATTAGACCAGCTGGGAATCCCCCCCCCAAACAAAAATTGCAAAAATTACACAATTCCCACACACCTCCAACCCCCGGCAAAATTGCAGGAAAAAAAGGAGTGTCTGGCAGGTCTGGGCAGATCCCGAGATGCTTCCCCTGCACCCATTATCCTTACAGAGGGAATGGCCAAGTATTGTAGTACATATTTTTGCCATTTGCATGGAGTATTTCTTGAGAAGCTGTGTGAGGAATTAGTTCCTTTGCAGCTGTTCCAGCCAAGCTACCTGTGCTGAGGGGCGGTGGAAAGGCTGCCCCCCTTAGTGCATACAAATGAACTGCTTTTTATAGGTGTGAGAAGAGAACTGTTTCTGGAATTCCTGCCTCGTAATACCACTTAAAACAGGTTTTTCTACATTTGCTGCTTCTGCTTCTCTTCCATTGGATTAGATGATGTACTCTGGATGTTACCAAGCTAAGAATCTAGTTCAGTCCCCAAAAGAGATGGTTATTAGTGCAGAAAATCATTACCCGCCACCCATTACAATTCACTGCAGAGCCTTGTAGGAAACCCTGTGGAATGCAGTCCTATTTTCCATCATTACACTGAGGGGCTGCAGTCAAGGAGCTCTGACATAACTGGAGAACTAGGGGAGAAATGTCTGTGTAACTTCCAAAATAAATAGATTTGCTGAAAAAAGCCAAAGATGGAAGATGAAGACTGGTAAGTGTATGGCTAATGCCGAGGGAAAATAGTGAGGGAACCGTTCAGCTTTATGAAAAGATGACCCCAGTTATTGAGTGTGAAGAGTGTGTCAGAATATTTGCTGTAGGAGCCTGATTTCGTGCTTGTTGAATTCATGGGGATTTTTGCCCTTGTCCTCTACGGGGTAAAAGCAGGCCTTCTAAGAGCTGCGTTTTGAATGAGCTTGCCAAAATAATTTGCTCGTTTGAACTAACAATTGAACTAAGATTAGACAAAAGCTAAATGCTTTCAAGTCAGTGGAGCTGAATGGGATATGCATAGGGTACTGAAGGAATTGACTAAAGTAATTCCAGAGCCTTTTTCACTATGGGGGGATCAAGCATTGGAACAGGCTACCTAGAGGAGTTGTGGTATCTCCATCCCTGGACATTTTCAAGAGCAGGCAATAGCCTGGGGTTTAGTCAAGGATGATCTTCCCCTAAGCAGAGGGTTGGACTAGATGACCTCATGAGTTTCCCTCCAGCCTCATCTTCCTGTGATCCTTTGAACTGTTATTTTCCTATCTTATTGCCTTCTAAGCAGGCATGCTCCTTAAACAACTCAGTTAAACCATTCTAATTTTGAATTATTTAGCCAATTTACATCCATCTCATCCCTTCTGTATTTAAAGAGGCATGCAGAACAGAACCTCGGGATGTTTAACTCTTACGTAAAATCTGATTAAGAACGTAACAGATGGCAGTATTTAGCTTAAGATTTCATGGCTTTCACTAGCATGGTGTTCAGTGGGTTATCATTGGCAATATAGCTCTAGCAACTTCTGTCTAGAGCTAGTATTGAACTTTATTTAGTTTGGTAGAATAAAATAACTTGGTCAGCATTGTAGAGTTTGGCCCTTCAGTCTGAAGTTTTAATGTATTTTATCCCATACCGAGAAAAATCAGAACCATTTTGTTACCGTCTCCATAAATCAAACAAAATTCATTTCTAAAATGTGAAGTTTGTCCTGTAGATCTTGTACTCATTTTGAAACTTTCAGATGCTAAAATCAAAAGTTTTGGCCTTCTTTCTATAGATATTCATTCCGTAATATTTTGCATTGAGACTATGACTGAAGAAACTGCTTTTGCTTACTCAATTTTGTCCACAAAGAATAAACTGGATGCTTCCATGGCAGCTGACTATAACTCTGTTCACTCTGAAGTAAGCAGTGTTTAGCATTTTTAACTCCTCTGGACATCGTTGACTAAGCAGCTATTCTTACATTCTTGCCATTTTTCCCTACTAAACTCCATTCTTCTTCTTTTCTCCTCATGTGCCTTTAAGTAAAATCTGTCCATGTACATCTATGTGATGCAGCCAGTGATCATCATGTGATGCCAAGTGAAAAGCAGAAATCTTTTGATATTTGGCATACCCGATTTTCCTAGCTGACCAGGAAGTGTAAAGTAATAATTACCTGAACTGTTCCGAACCTGAAATATTGAGTTCTAAAAATAGGCAAAGCTCAATGAAGGGACACAGAAGATTGGGATATGTCTAGTCTAGTCTATGTATAAACAACCTGCTGTACAAATAAAGGTGTAATAGTGTTTATTAAATTGTGACCATAATATTACCAGTATATAAGTATTGCTGTTGTAATACTGAAACTTTTAGGTGCAATGGAATACCAGCGCACAGTACTTCCAAGTTCACTTAATCACTACTAAAAAGCAGGTAGTCATCTAACCCTATTAGGAAAATTGTGCTTTTAAAACAGTAAGGCTCAGTTCGCTAGGCTCAATGCACTAGACAATATCTTTTACCTTCCAATTCATGCAAGGATTCAAACCGCAAATAGAACAGCTCTTAACTCTACATCCAGCTGTTCATGCAACACTAGCCATTTTGTCCAGGTCTGCAGGTATGAGTCATGCAGAGCTCATGCTAATGAGCTTTCTTTCCCCTTAGGTAATTTACTTACAATTTAGGAGGACCAAAAATATTCTCCGGTTGCCACCAAAAATTAAATATTTATGTAGAATGTTGTGCACCTATATACGGCATGCTAGATACTGAGGTTTTGTCAGTATTATCGTGTTACACATAATACCATATGTAGATGACTTTTACCAAGTATATATTGTTTTCCCATAAAATGATGAACAGATCAATAATTTCACAAACACTTCATATCAATGCAATTTTTCCTTGAGGCAAGAAACAGAGGGCTTATTATTTATCTTGAAATCTGATGGAGTTTCTTTGAGAAGGTCATTGTCTGCTACAGCAAAATAATCATGGGATTTCTGTTCAAGCAGGAAAAAGAAAAATGATTCATTATTTCAAAAATTATTTTACCATCAGTCCAGAAAATAGATGGAGGCTTCTGACAATATACAAGGGAGAACAAGGCTTAACTTATTATTTAAGGTTACGCTTTAAAAAGAAAAGAGTTCAAACATTACATTTTTAGCTCAGCTGTAATATAACAGAGGTCATTCAGTTACAGCTTTCACCTTTGTAGTTTCCTGGATGTGATTGTACAACTATTTTCACTGTGGAGCCTTACCTGTCCCCCTAACGTTATCATCAGTTTGGCTAAATGAGATCTGGAGATTGTTCACTTTCTACTTTGAAACTACGGCTGCATTCTGTCCCTTTCTGTCTGTCTGAAAGAAAAGTACCATACCCCAGCTCAAAGGTAAATTGAACCTTTTCATATTGGGAACACAAAATGCTGTGGGTCTGCACCTGATCTCTCTTCCAGTGATTTTACAGGAGTGCAACTCCAGTGATTCCAGTAGAGTTGCTCCTGATTTGTGCCAGTACACCTTTGATTAGAAGCAGGCCGTGTTACAAAAACAATCCTTGTTACAAGAGGAAGCTGTGAACCTATTAAACATAAGGTATGATGGTAACACACGCTGCCCTGCATCTGTGTCATTTACCACTTAATCTTACCATCAACAATGCAAAACGATTATAGTAATGAGTCTTAAGACATCCAAATTGGTAAGACCCTGAATTTAAAACGATAAGCAGAAGAAACTGTGGGATCAATATGACCTTGAATATACACAAGTAATTTAACGTAGGAAATTAAAAATGTAAAAAGCTGGAAAATTGTTTTGTCTCATAATAAAGTTTTACATATTAAAAAAACAAAATCCAAATCAAACAGGCACCTCCTGTTGGGGTTGAGATCTGAAATGAAAGACCCCGAGTTGTGCAATTAAGTATTGATTTTGTTGATCTATATTTAATTCTCATAGCAATTTGGTTGTTTTTACAAAGTAATGTCTTGCAGATATACTTCACGTGAAGCAGTGCCCCTTTCACTGTGTGTTAATCTAAAAATTAAATTGCTTAGTGCATGTGAGACAAAGATAAAGTTCATTTTACTTTCATGTGGAACTGCCTCTGAACCCCTTAAAACTGCCATTTACCTAAACTTAGAAGGAAGCAAGATACGTTTATACCGTTGGTCATGGCTAATCCTGGGCTCAGGCATGCCCTGTTAACAAAGTGTGGCTAGGAGGCAGCGGTGAGTGCAGCTCTACATTATAAGTGCTAAGTCCCACAGCAGAATAGGAGTGGACTTGCTACGTTCCTTTAAGTGTAGATGTTTGTCTGCAGTGATGGCACCACCTCCTTTTTATCATTCCAAGTCTCTTTTTTCAGTAGTCCCAGACATTTATGCTGCACAGGTCACCATATAGAGTGCAGTCCCTGAGCCTGAAGAACAAGGGGGGTGTGTCGCCATGTGGGCTTTAATGCACAGTAGCTTATTTTACTACACATTAAAGCGTTGTGTGAAAAAAAGGCTAATATGCTAATACATAATAAAGTAGGCTACTGCACATTAAGCCTCGCTAAAAAGCATGCGCTTTGGCTACTGCACATTAGGGCAGTGTAATGCGCATTTATTTAGTAGCTCACATAGGAGGTACTAAATTTAATGCGCATTAGGAAATGTGCATTAATGAATGTGTAGACACACCTGGCAAGATGGTCTTTGCACCCCACCTGGCCAAAATCTAGCCCAGTAATTTTTTAATTAAAAATATGAATAATCAATTGGTACTAAAGTAGAAATAGTCAATGTGAATATATAGTACTTCAGTGTGAATGTAGGATAGATTTGTTTTCTAATTTGCTTTAGTAAGGTACACCTGATTTTATTGCACTACTAATGGATTTTAGTTAATCCCTTGAGCATATAGCCAAAGTGGAAAAAATATTCTGATTCATGACTCAGCAGTATATTTCACATAAATTGACTCCTAATTAATGTTTGTTTTGTGTGAACTACATTTTCTCGTCCCTTGACAACTATATACCTCTCTCAAACTGGTGCAAAGTGTCCTTCAATGGATAGCTAAGAATTCCTGCAAAGCAAAGAAGCTCTCAGCTTTCAAGAAGTGGAACAAGCATCTCTTCTGCTAGTTGTCCACCACACATTGGTGTAAGATGTGTCATAGGATGAGGTACAGTGGGCCCATGAATCATAACTGGAGTATGGCCCCATAGAGGATGTAGCCAGTTAGCATCAATAAAAGAAGATTGAAGCTGGTTTAAGAGGATGGGTTGAGGTCATTGCAAATCAGGAAGGCTGAAATTGCTCTTTGACACCCCTTTCTGCACTGAACATATCTTGGCTTACAGCAAATCTGTGCTGGAATCTTTTATATTTTCTTCTGAGTGAAGTTAATTTTTGTGAAAGACCCAGGAGACTACTGCACAGCCTAAGTGTCTTCAGAATAGGTACAGATTGCTCAGCAGCAGTGAAAGTTTTTTCATGCTGACCCTGCTTTATATCTCAACAAGAACCATGTCTGAAGGGAGAATTCAGTTCAATATCTGCCTTGGCCTCTCCGGTGACACTGCCAGTAAAGATGTCCATTTGTGGGATTTTTTTAGTCATGGGAACCCATGTTCACGGAGGGCAGGGAGCGGATGGATGCAGGCCGATCTGGACAGGTTGGAGCAATGGGCAGAATGAAACAGGATGCATTTCAACAAAGATGAATGTAAGGTACTTTACCTAGAGAGGAGGAATCCCCTGCACACCTATAGGTTGGGGGATGACCTCCTCTGCAGCTCAGTGACTGAAAGGGATCTTGGAGTCAGGTGACTCCAAGATGAACATGAGCCAGCAGCGTAACAAAGCCAATCGCACCTTATCATGCATGAGCGGATACATGACCAACAGATGAAGGGAAGTGATGCTCCCCTTCTATGCAGCACTGGTCAGGCTGCAGTTGGAGTACTGTGTCCAGTCTGGGCGCCGCATTTCAAGAGGGATATGGACAACATGGAGAGGGTCCAGAGGAGGCCGCCCATATGATTAGTGGCCTCCATGCAAGACCCTATGAGTGGAGGTTGAGGGATCTGGATCTCTTCAGCCTTCACAAGAGATGTCTGAGGGGAGACCTTGTAGCAGTCTATAAGTTTATCAAGGGAGGACAACAGAGCATTAGAGATGCACTATTTACCAGGCCACCCCTAGGAGTAACTAGGAATAATGGGCACAAACTAGTAGAGAATAGATTCAGGTTAGACATTAAAAAGAAATTTTTCACAGTAAGGATGGCCAGAATCTGAAACGGGCTGCCAAGAGAGGTGGTACTATCACCTAACTTGGAGGTCTTCAAGAGGAGGCTAGATAGGCACCTGGTTGAGGTCATCTGACCTTGGTCCTTTTCCTGCCTGGGGCAGGGTGTTGGACATGATGATCCTTCAGGGTCCCTTCCAACTCTACGATCTATGAATCTATGACATAATAGTGATCACTGCCTAATGTCACTAAGAGGCGTCTGCTACTAATGATTTCACGCACTACTAACATGGCCCAGATTTGATTTGAACCAATGACATAAGGCAAGGGTGACCAACCAGTAGAACAGGTGCCACAAGTGTCATCAGCAGCCTCTGTATGTGGCATGTAGCAGACTGAGAAGAGGACAGGCAGCACAGAGGCTGAAATCATTAGGTAAAGCAGCAAATTGGGCAAGGAGCACAGGGAAGGAACAGAAAGTAGAGCAGCAGATCAGGTAGGGGAAAGGGATCAGAGTGGTAGCTGGGGAAGGCGTGGGGCTAATTTGTGGCATGCCTGCTGAAAAGAATAGTCCCCACTGACCTAGGGGTTAAGGGCTCTGTATACCATTACTAAATCCCTGAGCCATCCAGTTCTGCAGGATACACTATCTATCTGATATCCTGCTGAATGGCCCTTATCAGCAGGAAAAGCTACTGATTCACATTAGCCCTGACACTGAAAGTGCATTAGTAAATTAATGACTTAAACATGAGCAAAGCTAGCAACCTTGGGCCAAACTCTGTTCTTTTTACATCTGCACTTGTCTTCATAAGTAAGTAATGGATCAGAATGCATATAACTGAGGACATAGTTTGTCCCACTATATAATGTATCAGCACAGTCTTGTGCTCTTTATTGTTCGTTATTTTGCTTTGTTGCATGTTGTGTGACAAAGCTTTGTGAACTCCTGTAAAAACTAAGAAACTTAATGCGTTCCGCAGGTAAATAAATAGTCTTTTATATTTCCTGTCCTATTTGTACCCATCTTCAGTTAGTACTCAACAGGTTATTTAAAGAACACAGGGGACCATTTCTTGCTGAGGCACCAAGTTTCTAAAAGTGATAATGTATTTTAGCCTTTGCAAAATGGATATGCAAGTTATTTTGTTATCGTGAGGCAAGAACAGTTTCTTGTCTGTCAAGCTTCTTACATAAATAAATAGAGCTTAAACTCGTTCTTTGTGAAGGAGGCTGGCATGTAATTGGGTTTACTTTCAGAACTATAATTAATGAAATATAATTCTGTAATTTTTTGTCTACACAGAATAAGGATTATATTACATGCTTCCCCTTCCAAATACATCATGACATGTGCTTGCCTATCACATTAACCTAAGTGGCTTGCAATTTAAACAATGGAATGACCTCTTCATACTAAACTTGTCTAATAAAGACAATAACTGTCTCTATTGTGGACTACAACTCCCACCTCCCAGAGTTCCCTATTTACATAGCCTTTAGATCACCCAGTCTTATCTCATGGTTTTATTACAAGACTGGCACCATTTGGTGTTCATACATTGTATCTGTAAAGCATTAGCTAATATTTTTTCTTTGTTTTCTTCTTTTCCCCTAGAAAAGGAAATGTCTGTCTCTTGTGGTTACCTAGAGCTTTGTAAAGACAAATCCTAATGATACAAAATCAGAAAGCAAATAAGAGGAACCCAAATGCTATTATTAAAAAAACAAAACAAGCAAACAAAAAACCCTCCTTGATATTTGTGCCAGTCTCATGACTACAGGAGCTGACTCATGACTGTTGACTGCTTGGGGCTGGCACTGCTTAATACCTTTCAAAGCAGAAGGAAACCCAGGAGGGAAACATTATGTAGTATCCAAAATAAAAACAGTACATCAACATCAAATGAAAAAGAATGGTAAAAATTACTGCACGTATCACCCAAACAGCATCAGTATAATGTGCATCTGCAGTACTGTGTTAGAAGAAAGAGCCAGACCATTCTCTTATCTTATATCAGATTAGACCATTGACTTTGGCAGAGAGACATGGATAAAATGGCAACCTTATATCCTAAAGTATTTCAAAGTTAAATACAAATGCTATTACCTCCACTTCAGTAACAAGCGTTAAGTGAAGGAGATGATGACATCCAAGTCCTTATGATCGCTTTTTCCAACTGTCAGCAATGCATGAAACACCTGCATACTCCCATCGGTTATTTGCATCGCCACCCGTACAACTTACTCTGTCTTCTAGCCAACCAGAGGTATTTTTGTTATCTTACCAGGGTACAATACAGAAACAAAATATAGTTCCATGCAATCAACCCATGTACCCATAAATCCCAGGGCAAAATACTTTCTCCCAGGGTAAATGAAGGTCAAATTAGGGATGAAACCCTAATCTTACTGAAGTCAATGGGCACCCAGCAACCTGATGTGTACTCTTCAGTCTATGCTAATCGTTCCTCTTTCATTAATCCAAAGTGAAGTTGAAAAAACAATTAAAAAGAAAAAAACCCCACAGAACTCAAATGTATAAACCAGTTTTTCATATTGTAAAATGTTTTCAAAGTTGATATTCTCTAGCACAAAAGGCTCTATATTCATGTTTTACAAATAGCACGTATGCATATGCAAGTTATATGGAGATCCTTCCAAGCACATTCCAGGGAATTTGAACAAGGTAGTTTGTCCAGTGTAGCCTCCCAGATTTCTATTTGGCCACAATACCAAAGACTACACCCCTACACTTTCAGAAAGTACTCCGAGATCTTTAATCAACAGAGTGGGTAAAGGATCTGTGGTATGTACCATCCCAAAAGTGGCACTGTTATGACTACAGTGTCCCCTGGAGCAGTCCCATCTTTTTTATTACTGGTTAAAGAAAGGAGTCCCATCAACTAGCATCACTGCTACTTAGTTCACATTAGTTTTTCTGAAAGGTTTCACTTAAGTTCTTACCTGGTCCAGTTAACAGCAGCAGAGTCTCCCAATGCCTGAAGAAGGGTGTTTGTGCCTGAAAGCTTGCAGCAGAGTCTCCCAATGCCTGAAGAAGGGTGTTTGTGCCTGAAAGCTTGCAAAGAACTGTTTTCCAGCTATTTAGTTGATCTTAGAAAAGATATCACATCTACCTAAAGAAACCTTACATGGTCCAGTCTGTTTTAGTTAATAAAATATTATATGGCGTAATAAAATATGATAAACTTGGTGCACAGACTAAGGATGGTTTGGATAGATATCCCCCTCCCCCCCCCCTTTTACATAATTATTCATTAAAAATAAGCATCCTGTTCCACCTAATCTGTTTTCTGTTGCCAAGTTCTCTGAGGACAGAGCAGCAAGGGAGGAACAAAGCCTGTTATATACCAAAACGTAATCTTTTTCACAAATGCCGCTGACCGGCGTTACACTGCAGGTTTAATCATCCATGGTTCCAGTTACACTATACTCTTGCATGAGCCTAAACTAATCATTTCATTTCCCACCTAAACCAAGTAACAGTATTTGTTCTCAGCTTGCCAATAATTTATTGATCCACTTGTTGCTATTCAAAACTAATACTGAAAATGAGGAGTGGCTGAGGAGTTTTTGGGGAGTTATCTATGATAGCAAATGTACCTGAGGGCATTTTGCCCCGTGGGTCTCTCAACATAAAATGTTGAATGTTATCTTTTTTTTTTTTTTTTTTTTTTTTTTTTTTTTAATAATATTATCTGTTACATGAGTTCGTAGCATAAGAAAAAAAAAGACTGGTCATTCTTATCGAACTGCTCACTAAACAGGTGATAAACTATTCTTTGAGCTGATCGCTGATCGGAAATTCCAGGAACCATCAAAGGGATAAAATTACTCTTGTATAATCCTACTGTGCGTTTTTAATATAATGTGCTAATACATTGTCCGGCTTTTTCAACAGAATTACAACACTTCCCAGTGTAGACTTAGCCAATATGTGATTGATTCCAGTCTGTAGGGATTGGACCGGTTCAGTGTAATTTCCTGTCTTGTTGCTTTCATTTCTATTAGGGAGTCTTTTGGTTCATGGAAATCAATAGACTTACACATGCAAAATGTGAGGTTATTTTCCAGCAAGTTTCATTTGTGTCTGTACTTTATGGAAAATGCCACTTTTCTGCTCTTAGTATGTCTATGGCATGTTAGCTTTTTGGCAGACATCAAAACTTACTCATAGACAATATTCATTTACTATTAAAAACCGAAATCCTGAAGGAGAAGAGAGACGTAAATCATTATGAAGAGGCTGGGGATACTTTACAAATACAAATTCCAGAATCTGCCACTTAAAACGTTAATGGTACTTAACTGTTTTGCAAATTGGGTCCTGTTTGTCTCAGCAGAATCATTAAAGCTATGATTTATCCTAAAACAGACTTTATTATTCCATTTAATTATAATGGAGGAGTAAGCCTACAAACCCCTAGCAATCGATTCCTTTAACACAGTGAACTTTGGACACAGATAATTATTTCCGTACAGGAGGAGAACTTTATTTTTGCAAGAAATATGTTTCTAATATTGTCCTTACTTGTTACAGAAATTGAAGCAAACTGAAGAAACAAAGGAAGATTCTGAGAATAGATTATCTAAAATTTCCCTGGAGTCACTCAATAAATTTAACAGCAATAATATGATTTTATTAGAAAAAGAGAAGAACTGTCTGAACAAGGTTGAAGGACAAAAGGAAGTAAATGGAAAGAATGAAGACGCTTCTTTAAATAGCTCCGATAGGCACGGTGTAGACAATATAGAATCCTTGAGTGATTCTTTATATGATAGCTTCTCATCTTGTGCCAGCCAAGGCTCTAATGATGTATAAAGACACTTTCCAGTGGGCTGTGAATGGAGCACTTAAGGAACTGGGAAAAAAAAAAAAAAAGCAAGCAAGCAAGCAAGAAAGGAAAGAAACAACTGTTGAAAAACTTCAGCCTAAATTGTTGGATGCTCAGCAGGGAATTTGGTGACTTATCATCGTGATACAGCAATAAGAAAAGACGAGACTGCATTTATGGTGGTGCGTGAGACTGAGAATCGACCGCAAAAATGCTGTTATACAAAAATGTCTTAATTTTGCACTTTTATGAACCTTGTACAGAAGTTGTACATTTTTTTTGAAAACAAATTATATTTGTAGAAAAAACGACAGCAATAAATATTAAATTGGCGCCATTCTTCTGGAGTGGCAGATGACTAACTTTTAAAAGGTGATGTTCATATTAACAAGAGAAGCTAGTAGATTTTTAAAGAAAGATTTATAATTGTTCTAGTCTTAAAACTGTATCTAGGAACACTGCTTTAACATAAACCTGAGCCTGCCAAATCATCTGTAATAAACTTTCTTGGACCCTCATTTTAAAACATACATTTTGATTTTTTTTTTTTTTTTTTTTCCCCCCCCATTTTCATACAATTTCACCTAAGGGTCGCTAGAGCTATGTGCATTTTGGTTGGTGCCGTTCCACAGCTTGTCTGTTGATACAGCAAGAGGGTTTTGATGATTGATACAATAAGAAAGCATTTGGCTCCAAAGGCCCTGTCCTCTGTGGCACGTACGTAGTCCCCGGACTTTGTACATCGTAGCGTTACCCACGTGCGTAACTGAGAAAGATCACCATCACAGACGTACCACTTCAGTTTGAGTTTTGCCTCACACGACTGCAGGATCTGGCCTTTATTTCTAATGGCAGGATGTACTTTAAAGCATCCCTACTTCTTTGCCCATTATACAGCCATTTAACAAGAATCATTTCCGAAGGCGCTGGGTTGTTTTTTTTTTATTTTAACATCTCAGACCCACTGTGTCCTCCAGGTTATTGGTTAATCCTGGGGGGGAAAAAAATTGAAATACCGTTCATATTTCCGATTTACAGCTAAGGAAAACAAGTAAAAAGCTCTTGGTGCTAACGAAGCTTAATTCAACATATCCGGGTGGTTTTCTACAGCCACTAGGTATATGTACGGGAAAAGTCTATGTCGAGAGTTCGGTGTATTTTTTCTAGTGGTGAAGTATTTATACTTGCTTTTGTACAGCAACCTGTAAACGGGGTATATTTGCCTCTGTCTAGACTCTGCACTGGTTCTTTCGCGCGCCTGTTACTCGTTGGCCGACGCTATTGTGCGGTAACGCTTTGCGGCGGCTCTTACCGTCGTGGGGGCTCTCCACCTCGCCTCATCGCCAGCGGGGCCGGGCCGCGCTCCCCGGCCGCCCAGCCAGGTCATTTGCGGCGTATGGCTGAATAAAAGCCCTGTGCCCTATCTGGCGAGCCCCGGCGAGTTAAACGGAGGGGTTTTTGGCAGCGGGAAGTTTGAGGCATGGGTTAAGGGGTCCCGACCCTTCCCCCCCCCACACACAGAAGAGTCTTTCTAGACATGCCAGGGCTTCGTTTCGACTGCAGGGGGGGGAAAAAAAAAA
>NW_017728949.1:66289438-66335846 GCF_001723895.1 Crocodylus porosus | reverse complement strand
GCGGATTGCTGCTGGCGCCGGGTAAACGCGCCCCCCCCTCCCCGCTCCCCTCCATCATCCCTCCATCCATTCCGGCCGGCCGCGCAACAGCTGCCGGGCCCCGGCGGCGCAGATCAGAGCCGGCGCGCGGCTATTAGGCGCTGCGGGGCCGGCGGCTTCCTCCTCTGCCCTCTGCCGGCTGCCGCGCGCCCCGGCTTCGGGCTCCCGGAAGCCGCCGCGGCGCCCCCCGCGCCGGCCCGGCCTTGCCCCGGAGCGGGGGTGCTCCCTGCACCTGTTGCTTGACTCCGGGCTCGCCCCGTCTCTCTCGCAGGCGGCGCGCTGCAAATCCAGTGCTACCAGTGCGAGGAATTCCAGCTCAACAACGACTGCTCCGCGCCCGAGTTCATCGTCAACTGCACCGTCAACGTCCAGGACATGTGTCAGAAAGAAATCATGGAGAAAAGTTCAGGTGAGCCCCGACATCCTCCCCCAGCCCCGTGTGCCCTCGGCTCCCCCCGCCCCGCCGCGCCGGGCGGTGCTTTGCTTGCCACTTGTCGAAGGGGCCGCGGCGGCCAAGCCCCACTTAAATATTTCCGAGCGGCTCTCCAGCGCAACGAGGTTCACCGCCCTCCTTTTCAAACGAGGAGTGAAATTTCCAAGCCAAATGTTAATACAGCTGTTAAAATGGTCTTGTGGGCCTCCCATTTCATTTTTACAGCAGTGGGAAATTAATAACAAGTCAATTTAATCTCATTCCAGTTAATTACAGAGCCCCCCCCCCCCCCATGGGAGGAAAGAGCATTAAATGAATAATTCCTTCCTTTCTTTATTTACTCTAGCATTTCTCACGCGGTAAAGGTGGATCTCAAGCAGGGAGAGGCAGCGAGAGCTGGGCTTTCACCCATCAAACAGCCGGTGGGTGGAAATAGATGAGGGATGTGTGAACTGTTTCTGGAGTTCATTGCTGATGGGATGCACCGGGCAGGTGTAGTCTCCCTTAACCATCTTCAGAGGCTTTTGCCCCATTCAGAGTATTTTTAGCAAACACCAAGATAAAAATGCTTTCAAGAGGGAAGAAGCTGCCTGGTAGCTAGTGCTCCTTCCCCTCTGCACAGGAATCATTGTGCTGTGCTGTGCTGTGCTGTGCACTGGTCTTTTCCACATCAAACACTGCACAACATTTTGGAGAGGGCTATTTGTGTTTTAAACAGCAGATCCTGCCTGCCTCCTGCACTCAGCTGCATGCAGCAGCTTTATCGGAGACTACTGGGGCAGGTGCGGTGGGTAGATGAAGAGTGCTCAACTGTTGTTATTTCATGTAGCTTCCTGACCTTATCACAGCTGACAGTGGCGACATTTGGAGAACTGGAAGGATGGAGGGCAGCAGTGGCTCCTTGAAGTTTTTTGAATTGGGTATTACCTCTGTACCCCCAGGTGGAGGAGGGGGTGAGAAACCCACCTCCAAAAAGCAGGAGCACATCGCTGGGCACAGGTCACGCAGTACTGCTGATGGGGAACGAAACACTGGTTCGGGCCCTGTGGAGGATTTGTACTGAAGATTAATTTATACTGAACGACTCAAATGGGAATAGGATATTGGGAGTGTTTTGGCGGTCGTGTCCATGAAGCTGCAGTTTGTCTCTGTCCAATAACAGGGGCTCCATCTATTAATGGGAAATGTAAATGCAGTCGAAGTTCCTGAAATCTAGAATATTGTTTTGCATACCCAGCATTTGGTAATGAATACAATTTACAGCTTTAAAGGATATTTCCAATATACTTATCAGCAACTTTGCACCGTACTGCTAGCCACAGATAACCTGGGGGGTGGGAATCACTGAAAAGAAATGCAATCACCCCTTCCATGCACAGTGGCTGTGTCGTAGGCATTTGCCCTCACTGCAGGTAATGCACCGAGCAGTACACTTCATCTTTGTGAAGGAGGAATGCAGAAAAAGGGAGGGCAATGTAAGGGAAGATTAGTACCTGTCAGTAAGAGAACTGAGTTTTAAAAATGTGAACATAAACTATTTCCCTCAAACTGTGTTGCTGGAGCATTTTATTTTGAGATGTGTTTATGTAGAGAGGATAGTGGCGGTTTGAGATGGTTACAGCTTGTGAAGTTCTTTAAACCTAGGAGCAAGTAGACAAGTGCCTGAAATGCAGGCTTTGCCACATGCACACCGAAGTTGTCTGCATCTTTTTAATAGCGTTGAATGAACGATGTGGCGGAGTCTGAAGTGCTATCAAAATCCCGGGTAGACAGATGCAGTTACCACTCCATAAAAGTGGCACCTGTCCTCATTTAACTCTTAGCACTTTCATTCCCTTGCACAAGATTTTCATTCGAGTTGAGAATTTTAAGCTGTGTCTCCCTCCCAAGATCCAGATCTGTAATCATCTCTTCACTTTGCAGCCAGACCTCTTTTAATCTAGGAACAGTTTACTTAAAATATTTATCTCACTCTTTCCAAAAGATTTAAGGGGCATTTGCTCATATGACGTATGTACCGCTCAGGCTTCAGAAAAGTCAGATTAACAAGGAAGTTTGCAAACTGATTAAACTAGCGTGGCAATACTGAACTGAGAATCAGAACCATTCTAATTGGATCTTACAAAAATTAAGGGTGTATAAACTTGTCTTCATCACTGTGAAGAAATTGATTTGCTAGGGATTAATGAAAGGCGGGGAAATGGTAATGACATTTTCTTTGTTTTTTCACCCTCTCGAGTATTACAGTAGTGATAACAGCAGCCAGAGATGGGGTTTTTTTTGTTATTTGAATTTCCTTTTTAAAAGGAAAACTCTCCTGCAGTGTACAGCACACTAAAATCCATCTTTCATGGTTTAATTTTATAAATGCAGCTCTTGTTCATTTGAAGTCAGGCAGTTATAGACTCCTTGTAGCAGGTAAATCTTAATTTATGTATTCCAAGTGGAGTGAAATTTGCATTATAAAAACTTACCTTCTCCTCAGTCAGTTCTGGAGAGGGTTGGTATTAAAACTAGAGGAAACTGCCATCATAAAGGCCTCAATTCATTTATTATTTTTTCTTCTAATATTTAAATGAATGCAATATAAAATGCCTTATTCTCCCAAATTATTATTTAACAAATTCAACCTCCTTTAACTGTACATTTTATAACTGTTTCTTTCACTCCTGCTTATCACTGAAAGCTGAAAAGTGTTCCAAATATTGATTTTCATTTATAATGGACCTGGAGTCTGAATTTTTAACCCAGTATATAAAGAATGTGAATTTTCAATTACTTGACAGCAAAATCTTGTAATTAGAGTTTTTCCTCTCGACTAGATGCAGTCAAAGAAGTATAATTTAATTTTTATAGACTAACCAATTTGTGCCCTTAGTAAAATATAACTCTGTCAGTGAGCAAAATGTTACAGGTTCTCCTGAACCTTATTTAAAAGTTAAATGCAGTATATTAAAATAAAGTTCATGGTCTGAGTCAGTAACCTAATTGATCCAGTCACCCATCCTTGGCAACACACATTAATCTATTTGTCTGTTTTGTAATAAAAGGGGGTTACTGATTTACATGCTGTGGTATGTCTGTGTTATAGTCATTGGCATGTAGGCAGTTGCTACTTTCTTACATTAAGTTAAGCAATGACAGCTCCAAATATGGCTTAATATTATACCTATACCAACTTCTCACAGATAAGACTGCAGCTCTTAAGAATCTTTTTCATTTACGTTGTAAAATAACTTTCTTAAGCCTTGCTGTAGTCCAGGCAAACCACTCCACAGATGAAGGTAAAATTAGGTTTCAACTTTTTCAGAACTCGCTATACTTACTCAGGAAAATCTCCTGAATTTTAGTATAAAGGCAGTCTGACAGTGTGTATCGTTTTGGACAAGAAAGTCTACAAGTATTACAAAAAGTACCAGGCCTTTAAGAAGGATTTTTTTTTTTTTTTTTTTAACAAGACCCCAAGTTAAAGTAGTTCATCTGTATGAACTATTTAAAAGCAACAGTTCTGAACACGGATTGTCAAAATTAAATGATGAATCTAACATTTCCGGGCACATTTATATTTAAATCAGATCAGCCTAAGTGTTGCCATCCAGTTGTTTCCAGTGGTGCTATATACTACCTAGTTCAAAAAAAAAAAAAAAGTCAAAGTCAGGAAGTATGAAGTTGTTAAGCAGGTGACTGCTGAGCTAGTATAAACCCCACTGCCCTCCCCACCTGCACTTTGTTTTATATCCATGTTGTGATAACACTTAAGGGGCCTATCCAGAATGTACAGAACTAGAGGTTTCATGAAATAAAAGAACTAGTATATATTCTTTTACTCAAGTTTTAGTGGAGTTATTTATTAAGTTTGATAGACTAGGGTTTGTCAGTTGGCTACATTACTCAGTTCCAGTGGGAGATGCAAAAGGACAGTGCTTCACTACTGGCAAGACATCCCAAGAATTAATTTGTTCATTTAGTCTTTAAGAAGCACCAGTAGCTTTTGCTGTTCGTAGCATTGGAGGCGGCAAAGAGACCATATTGGGTCACTTTTGGTCCCATAGCAACTAACTTAAGGGATACCTTTTTAAGGTTAGCTTTTCAGCTGAAACAGCAGCTGATTTCTGAAGACAGATCATATAGATGAACTGTTTGACAAATGAGTTCATTTCCCATCATATTAATTCCACTTGCAAATATTTCATGGAAACATCAGTAATTGATTTTCTTTCCTAATACGGAGTTTGAACACTAAAACATCAAAGCTGCTGCTTTTCAAAGTGAAAACAGAAACTAAATGCACCACTTGTTGAGACTGAATGAAACCTTTTAGCTATTCATTCATTTATTCTATATAAATGAAGCTGATATTAAAAAAACCCCAACAGTCTTTCTTTTATTGAAGATGAGCTAACCATGTAAGGGTTGATCCAAGATCCAATGTCAATAGGAGTCTTCAGAGCCATGAATTCTGATAGGCTTTGAAATCAGACCCACAGAGCCGGTTAAGAAAAGGTCACCTTGTTTTAAATCTCCAAATGGAGAAATCGTACACCCAACATTAAGGTGTACTACAAAATGATTACTCATTATAAAGAAATGATTTTTAAAAAACAGATTAAACTTGCAATACAAGGAGTGTAAAGAACCAAATATAGTTGGGGGGGTGGGGGTGGGAAGAGGGGAATCAAAGGAGAGATGTGGAAATTGGTCTCATAATTTTTCAATCTCAATATTCAGTTGCTATAAATATACTAGGCTGTTTAATTTTTAAAACAAAAGACTTCGTGCTCTTGCTACCTTTCCATTAGGTAGCTGTGAACCTACTTCACACCATTTATATTATACCATTCCCCAGCATTTGCATTAAAAATGCCATTCGGAATCGACAAGAGTAGCTCTGCAATGGGCATTTAAAAAAAAAGTGGTATCTGTAGAAGTTAAGGTTGTCAGTTTCTTTTGTAAAGGCAGTCGCACGCAACTTCGTTAATTCTATTAATCTGCAATAAAAGCTTCTCGTGTTTGTTTGGTTTACAATGGCATTTTCCATGCATTCATTTGGTGTAGAATACAGCAATGTAATTAAAGCAATTACTGTAAGTGTTCACTTAAAGCAATTCATAGGAACAAACAGGAACATGACTGTCATTTCACTGGTGAATTTTAATTGCTGTTTGTAAGAAATAAGCTTCCTGAAGAGTGTAAGTCACCCATTTTAGTAAATGCAGGGAAGCTAAAGTCAGTATTCTGCCTTCCGAGCCCTAGAGCGTCACTGCTCATCTTTTATTTACTATCCCACGTGTGACTCCCGGAGATCATAGAAATGCACATTCTTCTCAGTGCATGTGCACAACTCTGTTGATACAAATAGCAATTATACACTTATGGCAAACTGAGACTGTTGCCTATTTTAATCTTCTGTCAGCAAGTATACATAGAGGATCATTCTGGGCATTAAAGTTTTATATGAAATGGCTTTACCTTCAGCACGCATTAAAACACAGCAAGGAGCACCCGTCAGTCAAACCAGTTTTTCAGGTTCTATACTTTTAAAGGACATTGTGTAAAGTTATTTTAATAATCATGTTTGACAATTTGCATACAAATAGGTATAGAGGGGAAGCATCCACATAGTATCTATTTTAAAAATGAATATAAAGTATACTATATATTGCCAGGTTAGGAGGGAAAAATTCTCTCTTACCAATTACCAGTTAGAATCTTATTTTGCTCTGGTAGGTGCCCAATGGAATAAAAGCATAGTAACCAATATCCACAGCATCTAAGCTCTGCTGATGCAGATAAAAGCTTGCATGTAAATAAAAGAATGATGGTATATGTCATTAACTTTCACTATATGCTGTAAATTCAGAGCTGTGGATATATTACCATTCAGAAACTGTTTTCAGATGCCAAGCTGTAGGGCATGTTCTCTTATTAATAAATTGCTTCCAATTTTTAGTTGCCTATAACACTACCAAGCAAGCAGGAGATGAACTGAATTAAGTGCATTAGGTAAGGCGAAACCATGGAGATTTTATAATAAATTGCTATTTTGAGTGCTTTTAAATATAGGGAAGCAATGATGGAGCTAGCAGTTGATTTCCAGTAGTTTATGACTTGAAAAGCATGAAAAAGATCCAGACGCACAAGTGTTGAAGTACTGTATTATTTTAAGGAAGTTGTGATATCTGGTCCAGTGAATTTCATTTCTCACAGGACACGGACAATAGCTTTTTATGCTCTTTTCTATTTCATGGACTTGTATAAAAGGTGTATACATTGATGGGATATAATGCCCAAGGCTGGTAGCTCTGTGCTGTCTCCTCCTGGTGCACCATTTTACGCATTGCGTTTCATGTCTAAATTAAACTTAATATCAAAAACAAATTTCCAGCGACCGAACCAGAACTTTCACTAGCGCCCAGTGAGCTTCTCAAACGCAAGAAAGTAGAGTTTGTGACAATAATTTTCCTTTCATGCAGTTGTTTTTCTTTTTATAGCCCGATATCTGTTGGCAAACTTGAGAGAGATTTCACATGCCAAGTTTATAGCATTTAAGAGCTCTAGTGATGCTGGAACCAGAAACTAAAAATAATTTTTAAATGCAGCTTTCTGGTGCTCATACGGAAGTCACTGAGAGCAGGTTTGGGCTCTTTAGTATTAAATGTTCAAAATAAATAGCAGCATATAAAGTTGCATGTAAGCAACATATAAATTCTTAAAAGGTCTTCTTTTATATGAAGGACCTGTGAAGAACCAAAACCAGGTTTCTATGACTTTGAGTACTACGCTTATGTTGTGCTAGTATAGTTATGTTGGGTAGGAGTAAGGGTGATAATCAGTCACTGAGATAGCTGTGCTGGCAGAAACCCAAGTCTCAATACAATTATACTAGCAAAAAAATGTTGCTGGGATGGGTTTTTCTATATGGGGAGCTGATTTAGGCTAGACTGCCAAAAGAGGTCTCTTGCTGGTATAAACTGCATCTTTCTGGCATTGCTGTACCAATGTAGCCAGGCTGGCCAATCTGTTTTAAGTGTTGTTATATGTGAATCTTGACTTGCAAGAGGTGAGAGCATTGTCCCTGGCCCTGCATATACGTATGCCAGCAAATAAGTTTACGATGGAGATAGTCCCATTGAACTCAGTGCAACTCCTTAAAAAAACAAAACAAATAACACACATTGAATGAACTGGAGCTGTTCACACAAGTCAAGTTATCCATGGGTGTAAACATTTGCAGGGTTTCCCCGGTTTATTTAGTGGAATTAAGACTATATTAAACAGTTATACAAAAAAAACCACCACTCGGCTTCAATCCAGAGTGCTAGGAAGCCAGCTTTCACTTTTCACACTGGAAGCAAAAGTACACTTTCAATCTCAATATCCAAGACTGCTGTTTACCGTTTGAGAGGACCATGCAAGACAGCTTTGCTTGAAATGTTGCACGATTTGCCAGTTGGCTGTCAGTGGACATTACAGAGTTTTAAAAAAATAGATACAACAGCAAGACATAAAAAGTTAAGCTAGTCAGATGAAAGCTGGAACTGTGGCTTAACTGTTGGAGCATCATTGTTTATAATCTATACTTGGCGTTTGCTAAAAAAAAGTCTATTTGATGACACCATAAAACTAGAAGCTGCACTTACACTTTCCTAATCAATGCATATTTTTAAGCAGTTTAATGCCTCACTTGTGCTTTGTGAGGCTGCAAGCAGTAGGATGGATTTTCTTGTGTCATTATTTAGAACAATATTAACAAGTCGGTTTTGCTTTAGACTTCCAGTGCCATAATTGGGCGGCATGATTTGATGCCATGTTCTACAATATTGTAAAAGAAATCACAGCAATCCAGTCCCTTGTTCTCTGTATCCAGCAATTATCCTGTTTCATCTAAGAGATTTTCATTTCCACAAAACATGATCATGGCACATAGGTCAGAAGAAAGAAAAAAAAAAAATCAAAGCTTAAAAAAAGTCTTGTGGCTCAAAACTGCCTGTCGATACTGTATTTGCAGAAATTTACAAACAAATCACTGAATAAAATGTTAATGTAGTCATTCCACGGCAGCATTAGTTGAAAATGTATATGAAATACTACTTAAAAACTATATCTAGCATCTTAGCTGTTTTCCACATATCTTATGCCACCAGCAATGGGTATGTTCATCAGAATTATATACTTATTATACTTATACGGTGCAATTTTTTTTACCCCTGAATAAAGATATGAAAGAGGGAAGGACAGCCACAGCTCTAAATCCTGGGTTTAAGAGTCAGGACCTCTGTATTGTAGTAGCTACAGACATCAAATCTTTTAACCTCTACGCCTCAGTTTCCTCCTCGATACAATGAGGATCATAATTTCATATAATGAAGATTGATTAATGGTTTATAAAGCACTTTGAAAGTCTTTCCTGAAAGGTACTACATAAATTCAGATTGTTATTAAAGGCACTAATTAGCTTCCGTGGGAGTTCTGAGAGAGTAGGGCCTGCTAGATTCAGTCTAAAATGAAAAAAATGTCATTTTAAGTGAGTGTATACATAAAATAAACCTACCCAATTCTTTTTGTTTTTTTTTCAAGCAGCTTCTTCGCTTAAACAAAAAGCACAAATTAACAGATTAAGTTTTTTTCTAGCATGAGTCTTTCTAGCTGCATGTCAGCAAGGGTGGAGTAAACAAATGTTTGCTCCTAGAAGAATAATGCAAGTCACCATTGCTTTTCAACATTCAGAAGGGCTCTGTCAGTCACATTTTAATATATTTGGGACCTTACTAGATAAAATATTCATAACCACTTTTTCTATAAGGCAGAGAGCAAATCCCAAAAGAACTAGTTGCATCAGATCACTGTATAATGAAACATTTGAACAAATACTAAAGCAGAGATACTTTGCTTCACAAACTATTGAAGAAGGGAAAAAATAGCCATTACAAAGGTCTCCGTTGGCCGTTAATATAAGCCATTCCCTGATCCAGGACCTATCCTAGTCCCTGTGTGATTTTACAGTGTGGTCTTGAACATCTCTAGATGCATTGAAATTGGAAATGAAATAAATCAAAATCTCTTGTTTTATATAAATTACATTATATTTAATTTGATTAAATATTTCAAATAATCTATGTAATTATTCTGACTTTATGGTAAGTGCTCACTTTATGTTTCAGTGAACACCTTGAGGAGTTTCTATTACACTTAGCTTCAGAAATGCAACGATCAGTAGGATGAAATGCAGTAGTCATTAAATAGCTCACACACAGTTTAGGGCAAGAAATAAAGAATGACATATACAATTGAAACTGCAGAGAGAATTTAGGTAGACAGATGAGACACAGACTAAGTACATCAAAAGGAGATAAATTTACAGATTCAGAAGTGGAAAAATTCAGAGAAATAAGTGAGTCCATTCAGCAAGCTATTATAACAAAGGTGGCTTAAGGAGTCTTTTCAGGTTTGTACACACAGCATTCAGTCTTCTTTTTACAAACAGGCGAATGAGAACAACATCCAAGACAAAGAATTGATATATCATGAAAGGGCATCATTAAAGCTCAGATAATTAACCATTGCCCATTTCACATGGGAGGTGCGTTTGTGCTAAAGTGTAAATTGCAGTTTATACAGAATAGACTAATGGAGGAAACACCAAAAAATGCTGGTGAGCTAGGGGCCAGATCTATAAGAACAGCATTTAGAAGTTTTAGCTGACAAGCTAATAGTACAGGGGTGGGCAAAATACAGCCTGTGGGGACAAATCTGGCCCATCAGGCCATTCTAGCCAGCCTTCAGGGCCCCTAAAAAATTTCAAAAATTAATATTTATCTGCTCCTGTCTGCCTATCAAAGATGACAGGAGCCAGGGACAGCAGGAGCCAGCAACAAGGCCAGCCCAGCAGCACCCTCCATCACCCCCGCCCCCACAATCGGAAGCCTCCGTCTGCCCCAGCTTCCCTGCGCTCCTGCTTCAGCACCATGTGGCCCCAGGGCAGCTGCATTGCCAGGCTGCAAGAGTACAGGGCCACACGGGTACCCCGGGGCCAGAAGCGGAAAGGTGTGTGCAATGAGGTAGGGGGGAGAAAGAGAGAGAGAGGCACAGAGAGTGTGCGAGTGTGAGAGAGAGAGTGTGTGCGAGAGGCACAGAGTATGTGGAGGGCATGGATCTGTGCATGGGGTAAGGTGGGTTGCTGCTGCAGGCTGGAGCCAGGGTGGCACCAAGCCGTTCCTGGCAGGGGGCTCAGCTGGGCTGTGCTTGGAGCAGGTGGCTGCAACGCTAGGAGGGGGCTATGGTGAATTTTGGGGTGACCGCTGCCCCCCACGAGCCCCTCCCAGCGCCACTGCCATCCACCCTGAGTGCAGCCCCAGCCCAATGCCCCTGCTGGGAAGAGCCCAGCACCAGCCTGCAGCAGCAGCCCACCTCACCCCACATGCAGGTCCAGGGGCACCCCCCCACCATGCTCTCCCAGGGTGCGTGAAGCAGCAGGAGTCCCGTGTCCCCCAGACGGCCCACTTGCGACTCCATCCCCCTGCTCTGCTCCGGCTGTGCAGCGCCTGCCCCTGCTCCTGCCCCAGTCCTACTCCCTCCCTCACCACGGGGGCCTCGATCTGTCCCCCTCCCCATGCCCATTCCCTTGCCCCTTCCCCAACTGACTTACTGACCAGACACCACTGTCCATGCTGCCTGGCTGCATAATTGGAGTTGTATTGGTACTGGCCAATATGGCTTGTTTAAAAAAAATAAATAAAATCAGCTATCGCTATTGGTCCCAAAATCCTCAATCATGCACCCTTACTTACTGGTTATCCTTTAGCTTTGAGCAGGCACAGTCTTGCAGGGAAGGGAAGCCCTGTGTTGTCCCAGCAGGGAACAGAAGACGGCAGAGCAGGGAGGAGGAGGAGCGGCAAAGGGGCCTGGTTCCCATAGCCTAAGAAAACAGCTCGTGGATCAAGCAAGTAGCTGCTCCTTCACAGGTGCTCCCTCCCTCCCAGCACAGGGCATCGTGTGGGCTGTGTTGTCCGGCTGGCCTTGCCTCCTCCCTCCATCCCCCTAGTCAAAGGGCTCTGGGAGCCGGGAGTGGCTCCCAGCAGCAGCTGTGTCTGAGCTGTTGCATTATCGGTTAATCATTTAACTGACACAATTTGAGGAGATTAACCCAGTATTTTTAAACTACACTTGCATCTAAAGTGCCTAAATGTCCCATCTACTGCCTCTTCCCCCTTCTTTTGTAGGCGAGATTAGGTATGGGCACGCCTCCCCTTCCAGGGCACACCTTGCAAGTTGTCACAAGTGGAAGAGTGTAGTTGGTGACTCGGCAGGGTCAGACATTTGCACAGATGCTAAGCCTGCCAGTTTTGTCAGGACTGAGATGACTGTGCCCATGCCCAGAAACATAAGCCGAGGTGTGTTGGAGATTTTGCCAAGAGAAACATTATATCTGCCCTAGAGCTAGACAGCATGGTGGGCAGTAGTGATCGCCACAGCGCTCCAGTGTTGGGCTCAGACCCTAGCAAGGCTTGTAGGTGCCCAGTCCTCATCTGACTCTAGCCTATAATGTTATATTTGACCCAGACCTTTTTTGGGGTTGCCCCTTTACGTTGTTGTGAAAAGGCTTGTGGGCAGCTATACACACTGTAGTGGAAAAGGCATGTCTCCCTTTATGTTTGGAAAGCAGCATTTTGTAACACTAGATAAACAAAATTTAAATTATGCATGGTACAGTCTATGGGAAAACTAATGAAATGGAGCTGCCAAATCCCTTTGGATTTTCTGGTTTGTTTTTGCTTCTAGTAGATTAGAGAACAAAGAGAAGAGAACAACATGGAGCTAGAACGGTTTCTCTTGTTTAAACAGTTGTTCACTACACGCTTCATCTGCACTAGAAAGTCCTTAAGCAAAAGAAGGTTGGCCCTACCTTAGTTTGAATAAGACACTACTATATGCACCCAAATCCAAGACAACTTTGAATTTAAGACAACTCTCTAATGATTAGATTCTGTACATCAAAAATTAGGAAGTTGTTATAATCTGCCATAGATAGAATCTAATTATCGGAGGGTTGTCCTAATCTGCCCTCCACCCCGAAGCAGTGGAGGGGCACAAAGGGCCAGACCCCCAGCTCACCTGTGCCCACCCCCCACACCTGTTGCTTGCCTCTTCTCTCCCTTACACCTCCCCCATACCACTTTTACCTTCTGGGCGGTAGCTCTGGCTCCAGAAGAGTCAGCGATGGTGGTAGCTCTAGGCCCAGATGGGCTGGAGCCAGAACTGGAAGTAAGGTGGGGGAGGGAATTGTTGCATGGACACAGACAGGCCCCGTACCCCACTACACAAGTACCCCAGACTGGTACTCAAATCCAAGATGCTGGGTGCCCCCCTTAGTAATGGGGGGAGGGTGTAAAATCTCATCTTCCGTTTAAATAAATGTGGTACACTTTACCACTAAGTCAGACTGTTTGATAGTGCTACTATCACAGTACGACAGGCATTTAGGGCTAGATCAAATCGAGGACCTGGGCTCGGTGATGCTGAATGCAGAAGCATCTGTCCCTGGCATGGGACCTAGAAACTTGAATGAGCCCGAGGCTCCCAGCGCAGCACAGAGCTAGGCATCTCAGAACAGAGTTTAAAATAGTTAGCTTGCCAAATGGAGAGCCACAATCATTTGCCAGTAGGAAAACACTAAATATGATGTTTTTTTAATCTTGTTGTCAAAAGCAAGGACCTAAGGAGTTCAGGTGACTGTACAGCCTGGCCCAGTTAAAAACAAGATTTAGGCACTCACCTATAATTGTAATTAAAAACAGAAACAAAAAACCCTGCTCAGCAGCTTTAACCCTGGAGATGAGTAAGCTTCCTAGGGCTACATGAATGTTCTGTAAAGCAAATGGCCTCTCCAGTTTATACAGTTTAGAGCTTCTTTTCTCTTGTCCTTGTCCCAAAAGGGAAACAGAGGAAGTATAGTTGTATTTGATTAAAACTTGAACCAAACAGTAAACCACATACTGGCAGCATTTCCCTCCCATTTTTAAATTGGCTTTCATCATGCCACAACAGCATTGTAATATGACAAGTGCAGAAGCATTTTTCCCTGCCTAAACTTAGATAACACATGGCAGCTCCTGGAGCCCTCCTGACGACTAAACTAGTTATTTATGATTGAAGCATATTTCAGACCTCAGAAGGGTCCCTCTGTATTTGAAATTAGTATAGGTATAGGTCCTGACCCTGGACAGCTGCAACCAAGCCAGATTGCTACCACAAACTTAATGGAAGTGCTGTAAATTTGTAATTTGCAAAGAATGATCATAGTTCTTACTAGTAGCTAGGAATGTGAATAGGCAATCATTTGGGAATGGGATTTCCCATAGGAAGACAGAGTTATGAAGACCCACAAGAGAACGTCCCAGTGAGATTATATTGCTGGGCAGATCATTTCTTCTCTTTAAGCATGAACATCTTCCATCTGTTAATGAAATTACAGTCCTGGAATTTCAAAACTCTACCTAATCTGTAGGAACGTCGTATTTTGTTTTCACAGGAGCTCATTAACTGGAATTCACCCTGCAGGATTGCCTGAAAGCAACTGCAGGAGGATGGAGTTCAGGTTCCAGGACTACACGATCATCTTCCAGAGTTCCCTAGCAAAAGCCTGGAAGCTTACATTTAAGGGCACGATCAAGTTCACAGGACTGAACGTAGGCCTTCAAAAAGTAGCACAGCTACAAGGATCTGACAACTTCAGAGAAGTAAAGTATAACCCAGTATGTGTGCAAATCATGAACAAGTCACTTATTGGACCCATAGCCATCAAAGTAGAAAGCTCAGTAGGAAGGACAAAAGGGAATTTCCCGATTTATGGAACAGGAATCCTCCACTATTGTCAGCATTTTAAAAGCTTCCCATTTAAACAGGGGGAAAGTCCAGATTTATTGCTATTTGCACAAAAGCCATATAGAGGAGTAGCTGACCTAGAAGTTTGGACAACTGGGAGGGGGGGGGGGAATCATAGACAAAACACTAGACAACTTTATGAGGGGGAGACAAGTTGGGTCTCCAACATAACAAACACCAGTGGTAAAAGGTACTGGAAAGTCTACATGATACATTTTCAAATTTCCTTGCATGCAGACTACCTTGAAAGCATCATTTCTAGAAGGTGGAAGAAGTTGTAGTAAAGTTTACTCAAGCAGGAATGCTTTCTGGTGCTGAAATAAAGGTAAATTGAGGATTAGACAGATTAAAATCGATATTCAAAGATTAATCCAAAATAGGTGTAATCCCAGCTCTGGGTCTGCGGGAGGTATGCCTTTGCCTACAGTGGGACCAGGTCTTCACTTGCACATAAAAATTTTCTCTAGATAGCTTTCAGAACCCAGAAAGTCCTACCTTATTACTGTATTTACTCAAATCTAAAAGGATTTCTTCCCCCCACCCGTTCAGCACAGAGGGAAAAAAAAGCCCCTCATCTTAGATTCAAGTATGGGCAGGGGAGGAGGTGGCCGGCTGTAGCTTCAGCTGATATCCCCGCCACTACCTGCCGCCTGCAGCCTCTGCTTCCCCTTGCGGCTCTGGCTCCAGCTCAACTCCGTGCCGGCCAGGGGCAAGGAACACGCAGTATACGCAACCTCTGGTTCCCGCTCAATTATGCAGCAGTGGCAATACCACCAGCCCCTGCTCCAGGGCCAAAGCTTCTGCTGCCAGCATCGCCGCATGGCTGGGCTGGGGCCGGAGGCAGCATGGGCTGCATCCTCCCCATCCTTGGCCAGAGCTGCAAGGAGAAGGTAAGCAGCATTGGGAGGTGAAGGACAGCATCACTAGGAGGGGCTGGAGGTACAGGGGGGAGAGGATAAGTACCAGGACAAGTAGGTGTCAAGGGATGCATGCACCATGAGGGGGGCAGGCAGGAGTGGGAGTAAGTGGCGGGGGGGCAGGCAAGAGGGGTGCAAGTGGGGGAGGGCAGGTGTGGAGCATGCAGGCAATGGACAGGGGAAGCAAGCAGCAAAGGGAAGAGGTCACATCATCTGCCCTCCCTTACCTACCCCCACTGCTGATTTCCATGATGCAGCAGCCGGGAGGGGGAGGGGGGGAATTAATTTAATACAACCCTCCAAAAATTAGATTCCAGCCATGTTTAGAATTCAGTTATTGGGGGATTCAGGTAAGTCTTGGATTCCAGTAAAAACAGTAACGCTGCACTAAACTTCAGCGCAGCATGTAGGGATCGATTAACATAAGACCAGCCTGTTCATCTCTTCCTGCTTGGGACTGGGAGTCCTTTCCCCAGGGCATAACTGAAGTAGACTTGCACTACAGAGATGCACGGGAAGGGGGCAAGGGGGTTGTTCTGTGCCAGTTAAGACTGGCAGAAGCCTCTGTTAGACTCTGTGGTTGCCTCGTTGCTCCAATTCCCAAGGGATCGAGCTGGCGGCTGTACAAACCGTAATTGAACTCACGAGCCATACTCCCAGTTCTTCCTTGGCCTCTCTCAAAAGTCCTGTCCCACGTGTACTAGAGATTCAATGCCTGGTGGGGCTGAGCGTTGGAGTACAAAGCAACACATCATCCCTTCAGGGGAATCCTCCTGTTCTCGCACCCCCTTGGGTAACACCTGGGCTTAGAGGCAAGGTGGTTTTCACAACCTTGGAAGTGTGTTAGTCACCTAAGGATTGCCTACGCCTCCACCAGGTCCTCAGTCCTTACGGTAAATCTAAGGGTAGTACATGCTAAGGAGAACCACGAGGAATAAACTACAGAACTACCACAAGCGGTTAACATGGAGGAGGGGGCACAATGGTTTATTTTATAACCTTGTAAAACACTTGAAAATACCTTCCACATACATCAGACTGTGCTCGGCTTCCATCCGTTAAAAAGCAGTTTGTGATGAGTTTTTCCAGTAGGTTTACTTGTAAATCAAGTAAACGAATGTTTTGGAAACTGCTGATTTCAGAGTTGTACATCTTTCCAGCTTCTGCCGCTGGCTTGCAGTTTCTGGTTTTAAAAGACCCGTGGTTTAAAAACGTATTCTGTTCATTTTACAAGGCTCTATCGGGTTATTTTTAACAAATAAGAAATTTAAACAAGGGCTGTCATTTCCTAGCGAAACAGGGGCCTACGTACCACCCCGCTTTAGTTGTCATGGATTTATACTGCTTGTATCAATCTGAACATTTCAACATGAGCATGTAAGGATCTTCAAACTGGTGGGCTAATGTTCACCTTCATATCAAGCTAATTAAGTCATGTTCTGTCTTGCAGGAATCCTGTATCGCAAATCCTGCGCATCTTCTGCGGCTTGTCTCATAGCCTCCGCTGGATACCAGTCTTTCTGTTCCCCAGGGAAAGTGGACTCCGTTTGTATCAGTTGCTGCAACACTCCGCTCTGCAATGGCCCTCGACCAAAGAAGAGAGGAAACTCCGGCACGGTGCCTAGGGCAGGCATGATAACTACTATTTTGTTCCTTAAATTGGCTCTTTTTTCATTGTATTGCTAAAACTTTGAGGATGCTTTATTGTCCTGGCATTGTTTGTTTTGTGTCTCCCTTTCTTCGAAGGACACTGCTCTTCTTGCTGTTTGCTTCCAAATCACTAAAGAGAAGTTTGGTCCAAGAGGGGTTTGTTTTTTTTTTTTGGTTCGTTTTCTTGTTCGGTCAGCAACTAATAAATTCAAGTACCAGATCGAATCTCTTGTGCACTTTAAAAAACACAAAAACAAAACAAAAAAATCCTAACAACAGCACACACAACTCTTGCTTCATTTGTGTAGCTGGAAACAAGTCTACCAGAAAAACTATTTAAGATCAACAGTTGTTTTAGGTCAGCGCTCAACAAACTTTGCCTTGTGTGGAGTCACATTTCATGTTCGCGAAGGCCGTTCTGTGCCGCTAGACTGGGCTCTACATTAGTCTCCAGTGGCATTTCATCCAAGTTGGGCTCCAGCGATTCAACACTCAGTTTTTGTGGACTGCAGTCAGGCTTGGTCTCATTCTGAAAAGTACTTAAGAAAACCTTGTTATTGGGCCTTGTAGAAGAATTGCGTTTTGACGACATGAAGATCAATGGACGCATAGAGCGGGCGCTGCTGGCTCTGGAATTCAAATGGGCTCGCAGGAGCTTTTGTTTGTTGGCATGCTCGACCGTCAGATGACAGCGGACGACCTGCAGAAACACATCCCGGAACTGCTGAGAAGAGATGTTGTACAGGAGCGGGTTGACTACAGAACTGAAGTAAAAGAAAGCGTCAGCAATGGGGAGAAGGGTGATGTACGCTCTGAAGTAGGGTATCGTCCAGTCTTGCTTGGGCTTAACAGCGGCCATGATCCTCCGAATCTGGTTTGGCATCCAACATATTGCCAGAGTTGCAACAATCAGTCCTGTGAGCAAAAGGAAGAGAGAGCACGCATGTGAAACAAATCATAAAAATATTTAGCCTCTCAGTTCTGCACTTACTGGTTAGTAAATGGTACTAATTTTTCAATGTTTTGCTTGACAGCTTTTTCTGCCACTTGCATTTTTTTTTTTTTTTAAAGTGTTACAAGGTCATTACAGCATATGCTTCAAAGAAGACGTGTGATATTTAGGTAGTGTTTATTTGTACCTGTTGATACTCAGTTAATTTTACAAGTGTTCTTTCCGTCATATTTGCATCTCTGGAAAGAATGAAATGGGTTTCTTTAAATCAGCCTGATTTTCGTGGGTTACTCCTTTCCCTCCTTTCTTTTTCTGTTTTAAAGATAGCCATATTAGACTAGGCAATACCCCAAATAAACCACGTTTTGTTTGTATTTTACAAAAATGTATGCATAATAGTATATTTGGTGTTATTTTTGGTAACTTTCCTCTTACAAAGATATTTTTCAGTAAAAGTATGTACGAATCTTTTTATGATAATTATGATGTATGTTGGGCTTTCATAAAAAATTCCAGGTGAATTCAGTTCATGAATGTAAATGGGAGGGAAAAAAAAGTTAGCCCTGCTATGGATATGTAAATTTGAAATCATTATATAAAATGTGTTAAAAATGTGATATATGTAAATACAGATTATCAGATATAACGTGCTGCTGCATCACTATACTGTACTTCAGTTTTTAAAAGATTGGGGGAATAATGTACATGATGGGCGTCTACAGAACCCACCCTTGTGGAGAGAGATTAAGTAGAGAAACAGCGACCATGAAGGCTCATCGAGAACAGTTGTGCAGGCAGATATGCATCCAAAGACTGGAGGGTTTTATTCACTCTCTGGCAGAAGATGAGGCAAGGTGGCACCTCGGAAACTAACTGGCATCTGACAAAGCAGGTTGCTCCCAAGTCAAGCGCAGGCCTCTCTAAACCAGTTGGCCACGCTGCCTTACTTTCTGCCTGCCTTAAGGCTAGCAGCTAAACACCTCTCGCTCTCTAGTAAGTACAAGAAGCTACGCAATTTGAAGCTAGTGGATGGAAACAAGTGACAGAAAATTTCCCCTAAATATCCTCCCAGAAAAATATCTATTCTTTAAACAATAATTCTAACGTTCACGTTTTCCACTTACGTTCCTTTGGCCTTCCCCTGGCTTTGCAGCGAAGCTGCCTTTTGTATAGCACCTAGTGCAGTGGCGGGCAATTATTTCAAGCGGAGGGCTGCTCACTGAGTTGGATAAAATGGCCTGGTGGCTCAGATCTGGCATGCGGGCCGCCTTTTGCCCACCCCTGACTTAGCGGTAGGATCATACATCCTTCTCCCCTTACAGTTAGATCTGCAGAAACAGTCTAAGGAAGCGGTGGTGCACAGCTACATGTTCGGACCAGATTTTTGCTACTTTTATAGCTTCTCTGAAATCTTCTCTTTGAACAGAATCACAACATACTCTGGTTATTCCTGTCCTTGCCCGAATAGCTTTGGCTTCATATCTACTTGCTATTCCCAAATATATAGAAATCAAATAAATTGAAAGGAAAAGGATAAAATCCTATTGGGAAGACCTAGAAATCTAAAACAGCATGTTAGATAACATTTTCTCATTTGAAAGCCAATATTTTACTGGATTTTAAAAAAATGACTTAAAAAGAAGGGAGATTTCTGCCACTAAGAAGCTGCAAAGGACTTAAAAAACAAAACCGTCTGTGTCAAAGTTTAAAGGAACTGCAATTTTCACATTTTATATGGACTTTCCTGAGTCTTTATACAAAGAGTGAATCGTTTTCTTAAAGGACAGCAATTGCCATTAGGTTTTCAGAAGGGCTTTCAAAGATTTCTTTGTTTGTTGAGCCATGCGCACCAAGTAGAGACCTCCCTTTTGACCAGTTGTTTCCCAGCACATTTGAAGGAAATTTAATTTTAGAAGACATCATGCCTTGAGAAAAGGAGCATCAGATATCTGTTTGACCAACAGGTAAGTGACCAAAATGAGTCGGGGCAACTTCATCTAGTCTACTTTCCCCTTGTACAACTCTTCTTTCTGCCGTCTTGTCCCCTCCTGGATCTCTAACACCTGTGCCGCCTTTTGCTACTCACTTCTTCAAATATTACCTGTTGCATCTGTCCTGACAAATTTTGTGCTGTGGAGATGAACATTTCTAGACTTCAGTGCTTTTCCTCACTGTCAGGACAGTGAGCACACAACACCAGAAAGGCTTGGCAGTAAAGAGCACTAAGGGCAGAAGGTGGGAGGCGGGGGGGTCTCCAAGGTAAGGAATAAGGACTCTTCTGATGGATAATACCAGCAGCCTTCAGAAGACAGCACGAGTCCGTGACCGGGTTGAATGCTGCATTCTGCAAGCTAGAAGCCCTTGTCACTATAGCATCTTGCAATCAAATTCTTACCATACCACAACAAATCGCTTTCGTTTCAAGCAAGCTGTATTATTCTACTGCTACTACTAAAAGTGGAAAGGCATTTTGCATTGCTTCCTTGATAAAATCCCCATAAAGAAAGGCATTTTGCATTGCTTCCTTGATAAAATCCCCATAAAGAAAGGAAGAGGAGGAGATCCAATGGTGAAAAATATTTTGAAACCAAACGGTAATTTAGTGCCATCATCAAGTATAAACATGCTGGGAAGCTTCTAATTTTTATCATGCATCTGACTGGTTGGACGCTGCCCTTTATTTTGAATCCTTACTGCCAAGTGTTTTAACATTCCTCCTTACGTTCTTTCTGTTCTGGGGAATTGACCATTTGGTCGCGTGTACAGCAGGTGAAAAATGAGCTGCTTGTGCCCTTGTGTAGCATCACGGAGGTTAGACTTGCAGGAGAAAAAAAAGCAGCCTGTCTCTAAACTTTGTCATTTTTATCAGGATAAGTAATTATTCATTTTTACACTTGAAAAAAGAAATAAGCATGCCGTTTTCGGAGTGCACTACACGAACAGCCACAGACAAAATAATCGCTGTTTCTTTTAATTGTTTATATTTGACTTAAACACCCAGTTACTTCATACCACCAAGAGAAAGCTTTAAATCCTCATTCAGGTCTTCGTATAAAATGTAGTGTTTTGACCGAGTTACCGTTGCAATTGATTTCATCTTGTACACCAGCCCCAGGGGGAAAGTCTATAAAGTTTTAGTATTTTCTATGTAAATGTGCAGAATTAACTTAAATTTGTGTATGAACTTAAATGATGATCAGTTAAGTGAATGCTCGAACAAACTGGGTTAGACCAGAATTGATGCATCATTTCCCTAGAACTGATACATGCAGGTCAGCTGCCTGCCGTGCACGTAGCACATACAAACTTCTTTAACCTCTCACCCAAAACCTCTCAGCTTCGTTTTTCCTCTTGATAGCAAAACTATTAAAAGCCATTAGAAGAGGACAGAGATTCATCCTCCCCAAAAGCCGTGTTGCTTAAGACTCAAGTAATGCAAGTGTCTAAACCCAGCACTGGTGCTTCAGTTTTCCAACATTAGAAATCACCATGCTGGGTTTAGCCTTCAGGAGTGCACTAAAGCCAGGCAGCCAAAAGCTTGGAGGCCTCATGCTTTATCTGGTTGAATACATATTCAAAGCTGGCATGTGTTCACTAAGTAAGCCTTTTATACTTATAATTCATTTTAGCACCGACTCTGTTATTCCAGAGAGCTAAATATATATATACACACACACACATACATACACACACACACACATATACATACACACATACATACACACACACACACACACACTTAACCCAGCACTTCAGCATCCTTGGATGACAGGCATAAACATTTAAATGTTTAGAAACCATGCAACACCTCACTGCAACCTAAAGCAGCTCATTGTCCAGGCAAGTTCATTTTAAAATACCACTTTCCCCCCCTCCCCCACATTGCACATTTTATTGTGCAAACCTTGAGCAGTACTGCCAAGTTTAAGTAATTGTTATTGTAGATTCCCAAAAGCGTTTTTATACTATTAATTCTTAATAAGTGATAAAGGATCGTTTTTGTAGTAAACAAAACCTGATGTATAAGTGCCAATAATACAAATATGCATCACTGGCACAGGATAGAAGGAGTTTGGCAGCCCTCTCTCCCTTAACAATACTTTTTTATGACTCGGAACATTTCTCTGGGCTATGAATTAAATTCATTACTGCCTTTAGTGGGGGATTTTAAATGCATTACAGCTAGCAGCATCCGAAGCCTGGTAGAGCACGCAGGGATTTTCTACAGGTTTTGCTTGTTCCAATAACAAACAGGATGTGCCTGTACTTGATGGCTCCTTAATCTCCCCTTTCCTTTGTAATCCAAGCCTGTCATTTCCACGCTGCATCCTCGCTGCTGCCAGCCCAGCCCACAGTACCTGGGGTCCTGGCATGAAATTGTAATTAGACACCAAGATACTCCAGCAATGCCTGTTTGTTTGGTTTTGTATTTTGATGCCCATCTGTATTAACCGCTTCCACCACGGTCACTGCCGCTTCATGTACAATCTTTTCACCCATTCCAGTTTTACTGTTCGCCCTCACTATTCGTATCACGCAGAAATTTGCTCCTAGACTGAGTCACAGTTGGCAGAAGCAAGGTTAAATCCCAAACTTTATTTTTCTGTTATTAAATTAATGGCACAAAGGAGGGTTCTCAACATCTGCTTCTAAACTGACATTTAAATGGCAATTGTCAGTGGACTATAAGCATATGGTTAGTTGAGTTATGAGTCAGGCGCAAACAGCCGCACACTGGTTCAATGGGAGAACGTTTAGCTTTTTTCTATCTTCTATATTCTCATACTTGGCCTGGGTTTATACTCCGGGGTATAATGCAACATTAGTGGTCTATACCACATTGCAATCCTGAGTTTCCCCACAACCACCAGATTAAATAACCTTTTGTAAGCAACACCCCTAGTAGAGGAAAATATTCAGGAAAACCTGAATCCAAGTAAGTTCGGCATCATGGGGACGCCCCTGGTGCACTTGATGTTTGTTATTTTCCTCTTTAAAAAAACAAGATGTCATTATTGCTTCCTTCCCCTCCCTCTGTCCCCCCCCACCCCGTTCCTACACTCAGAGTCCAAGTCAGCATTCATCAGTTTCCCCAATGAAGAATTAAAAAAAAATAAAAATCCACCCAGCCAGCAATAATTGTTAACTGATCAAGACAAAAACTACCTTCCAGTTCTGGGGAGGCATAGGCTTGAGTGCCACTCCAATTTTAGGCAACTCCTCCCTTTAAAAATGGGTACTCCCAATATTTCAGGCTGGGGGGCAGGGGATGGAGAAGCAGCATCATTCAAGACACATGGGTCCTCCATATTCAGTTGGCTAAGGAAGCTTGCATACCGTCTCGATTGAGACTTTGACATTGGTTCAAGCAAGGCTTGAAAATCTACTTGTTTTCCCTTGCAGACACGGTGGTCGGAAACATCAGATGTCGCAGAATTTAATCTACACCTATCAGCAAAGAGCCATTTTCCATGGATCCCACGTGCCTGCATTGTCCATTACCTTGAAGGCCATGGAAAAAAAAAGGTTGTGAAAATACCTAGACTGAGAATTTCACGCTGGACCAAGTGCACTTCCGCCTACACTTGAGTCATAACTTGGCTAACCATATGCTTATGTGCTACAATTACTATCTAAAATGTCAGTTTACAAGATGATTCTTTTACTACTGTTATTTAAGAGTCCTGAACAATGCCAAATGGATGTTGATGCTCCTTAGAAAAAGCAACAAGCACCAGGAGAGGCAGAACATGAAGCTATTTATCCACCAAAATTTCAGGAAGATGCGAGTAGCAGGGCGTTTACCTTGCAGAACTCAGGATCGCCTCTCCCCTAGGAGAGATTATTCCTCGTGCAGCAGCCAGGGAGGCTTTGGAGGCTCCTGTTCCACTTATTGTGAGAGTCAGAGCATCAACCTACCCAACCAGCAATCTGCTTTTTGCATTAGAGGCCAAAAGACATCGCTCCATTCAACTTTCCTTTGTGAGCCACTTAGCAGTAACAGGATAGCTCGCTTCAAAGAGGATGGGTACAACCTACTGCCCCTCCCTTCCCTTCCCCCACTATCTTTCATCTCCACTTCCAGCCAAAGGTTTTTTGAGGTTTAATTGTTTGGCTAGGACATCTCCAATCAATTTAACAAGACACAATTGAACTGCAGGCATACTCCTTTGAAAGCACTCGGTGTCTATCACTATCAGACTCGTACAGTTGTTAACGGGAGCAGAACTAGTTTATCCGCTATGCCAGTTTCTCCGTCACGAGCCCGACACAAAGCCAGCTCGCTATGTACCACTGTGGAGAGGAGGGCTCAGAAGAGGACCTGGTAACCAGAATTAGTTACGAAGCTGCCGTGCACTTATGTAGGAGGAGGATCATCTCTGATTTGTATTCTTAGTTTACTCCTCTTCAGGTTAGGGGAATGTGGATTAAATGCTGGAAGCGTGGCTTAAATTGTGGAAACTACAAATGGTGGAATAAGAGCAAGTAATCCCCTTGAAAGGGGCTCCAGTCCAGAACTGCTTCCATGCAAGTTATATTGTGAATGCCAAGAAAATCAGCCTAAGGCACAGAGAGTGGCAAGGATCAAATCAACTTTCCTAGGACACGAGGGATTTAGTTACCACGATGCCCACTCTTGCAGTGCTGCCACCTAATGGAAACCACAGCTTGGAATTAGATTAGGAGTTGGCAGCCTGCAGCCCATGAAGCCATTTACAGACGTGGGGCTTCAGCAGCAGTCACCCACCACAGAGAGGAGCAGCGGGGCAGAGTTAATGACCAGTTTCCTCATAAAACAAGAAGAATTAAGCACCCATGAAAGGCATTCATAGACGTCAGCACACTGAGCATGGAGACATCCACCTCTGCTCAGGAGTCACCACCAAAAATAAATTCACCGGCAGTCAGTCGCTCATACCCAGCCAGCCCATTTCCTCAAAGACAAAAAAAGACAGACAGACAAACAGATACCCTCTTGCCATCTTGTTATAGCCATTTGAAGGCAGTCAAAGTGAGAGTGCCCTGTCCACTGGATTATTGGTTATTGTGGCGAGTCGTGCTCTTTTGCTGAAGATAAAACTTAGTATAAACTCTTCCCCCATTAGTCCCCAAACCAACCAACCAGCATTGGTCAAACTGCCACGCTCTCTTTGGAATATATCAAATGGAATAGCGGCAGGAGGGAGAAAGCCAATCCCCTCAATGGCCTGAGGGTTGCCGGACTTTGTTATGATGCGAGAGGAATGGATTCAATTTCCTTGATCAGCCGGACTTGAAAACCTGCCCTCCACTTCTCCCATGAGTGCCCTAGCTCCTGTGTATAAGATGCAGCTAGCTGCGAAAGCATCTTGTGCTTGGCCGCCTGTTGCAAGAGGCTTATCTACTGCTCTGCGGAGGCCTGCTGAATTAGCCCCCCTGCAGACAAGAGGCCTTGGCTGGGATTGAGCAGCTCAGCAGGACACGCACATCAGCAGAGAAACTTAGATGGCCACAGCAGCATGGGCAACTGAACAGGGGCTTGAGTATTTCTATGGTGCTTAGAGTTGCATTTAAAGTCTGTTCATAGATGTAGTGTCTACTTCTAGTCCTGCATGCATGCACCTTTTTCACCAGGGGGGAGGAGGGGGGTGAAGTGAAGGAGACAGATGCAGACAAACACAAACAATTCCTCTCTACCATACCAACTTGCTGCCCTCGGGACAATGGCCATACAGTCTTGGACTGCAATATGAAAAGTATCAGAAGCAGTCAGACATATACCCATCACGCAGCATGCAGAGAAAAGATTGCTGGGAGAGACAGGCAGGAGAAAGCTTCAAATGCAAGGCAGCCATGCTGAGGATCCCAACCAGTGGGCCAGTGTCAATACCGGACACTGAGGTGTGTCGTTTTGTGGGTGCGACTCAAGACCTTGTCTGAGAATCAAAAGCCTCTCAATTCTGCCTTCTACATTGAGTCGGCATCTGTTCAGTGCACTGTTAAACACACGTCTACATAGTTACCACAAAACACCATTAGGAAGCTGTGGAAACTATGCAGTTAACTTCACCTTTCCCAATAAATCAATAACCCAATCCCCCACTCAGTGCTCCAAGTGCCATAAACATCGATAGGATTTTTGCTTGAATGAGGACTGCAAGATTATGCTCCATGTCCAGAATAAAAAGTACCTGGAAACATCAAAACGTGGGAAGAATTGTAATACAAACCCACCCTGCCCGCCCCTCACCTACATGCAAACCTTTGCTGAAGGACAAGATTATAATAATTATAAGCAGATATCGATGTATGTGGAGGTGAATGTAAAACTGTATTAACCTGAGAGATAAATATTGACTCTGCTTTGTCTGTGTCAATATTTAGTTCAGGGGACAATACATTTTGATGTTCACTGAAACAGTCAATATATGTGTTGCTACATACATTTTGTATGAGTGCCAATTATTTAGCAGATCTTTTTCTTATAGCACCACCTTTCCGAATCTCAAGTCTTTTCTTTAAAAACCTGTGTTTCAGAGGGGAAGGAAGCTACAGTTTAATCCAAACCTGGGCGCTGACTATAGAAGTGACAGTGAGGGAGTGCCTCTTTTAATGGTTCCCATATTAAGTCTGCTCCATTCAACAGCCAGCTGTGCAAATTCAATTTGGAGGATGAAAGCACAGTTAACAGCCAACCCAGCCGACATCTTCAGCACACAGAAGATAGTCTGCAAGCCAAGGTCTGTCCACTTTGACAGTCAATTATTCACTTTTTTTTTTTTTTTTTGCATTTGCACGGGTAGAACAAAAAGTGATCAAAAGGTAACGAACAGTTAATTGAATATGGAAAGGCCACGTCAAATCCAGCTTCTCTTGCTGTTGCTGGCTCTGCAGAGGTAACAGGGCTAAAAAAAAAAAAAAAAGTGGCAGTCATACTTACATCACTAACACAAGCAGATATGTTTGAATGCACACAGTGAGCAACTGTGAGCAAGCAGCTGTCCTTTTTAAACAGTGGCTCAGAATAGAAATGAAGCCATTAAGGAAATTTTAATACCTCTAATCAATTAGCATTGTTCCAGGCCACATGATTCTTTCCTTCAGTAAACCATTTAAAGTGGCTCCTAATGGGTCTGATCCCACCAGCAGCCTCCTCTGAAGCTGTGAGTACCATTAACTCCCAAAGCCTTCAGAGGAAGTTGGATGCATTTATCACCTTGCAGGTTACCTTCCCGTATGCCTGAGAGTTAAATCATCCCTAATACCACCAGAACGGAGTGCTTTGACATTGCGCAGTTTGATACTCGAAGTAAAAATAACATAGCCTTAATGAAGGAATCACAGTGCCAGGAAAAGAGCGCAGTAGCTATTAAATATTTATATTATGGCAGAACTAGCAGCCAAATTATAATCAGAGCCCCATTGGACTAGGTACCATAAGAACAGCCATAGGGTAACTGCTCAAGAAGCTAAATTTAAAAACTAAAGTTGTTCATATATACTCCTGCATGCGCGTGTGAGAGAGATGAATTGTATACATTATAAAGCTGCGCGCCTTTCGGTGCAAATTGTGTTGAGCATTATACAAATGCCCTATGCATTTAAAGAATGGCGACAATGTTAAGGGCTTCAGGGGTTTACACATTCAATATAAGGGATCCGGACATTGGTCAAGCGTACTGAAAACCAACGATGTTTCGTCTTACAAAGCCGTCAGGGGGTTTCTGTCTCTCAGCACAGCTAATGAGAGACAACTGCAAAGTTTTAATAAATAAATACATCACTGGTGTTCAACAACAAGTTGCCTCTTTCCCAGTTAGGGAAGCTACTAATGGTTTCAATAAATCATAGATTTAATGGAACTAGTGCAGTCTTCTTGCAAATTGCATTTTTAATGCTTTTGGCAGTTCCTCTCTCAAAACAGCCATACATCTAGTGTAGAGTACCAACAACCTTGGATTTATGTTTATGCTTTTTAAAATGTTTCACGGGTGATTGCGGTAGCAAGTGCCGGTGAGAGCGAAAGTTGCAGTGCCAGGTCTGGGTACAAGCTTCCCCACATAAAAAGCTGCAAACACACCCCAAATGGCAAAAAAAAAAAAAAAAGCTTGAACTTTTGCCCTCAGAAGACCTGCATAAGACCATTGTCTTCCCTGTGTCCCCATCTCCTAGACCAGGCAGTCAGCAGGAGTTTACGGGTGGCAAACCTGCTTTGTCAGGAGGCTGCCAAGTGTTGGATCAAGCCGATGACCATTAAACAGAATGCAAATGTTTCTCCCCACTTGTTTCCTCTCTTACTAAAAAGTTGTGTCTCCAAATCCTGACAGGCAGAAAAGTGCTGCTGAAGATAGTGTTGCATGGCCACTGGTGGCTGAAACGGATGACAGCGGCAAAGACGGCAGAAGAAAGCAAGCTACTCGGAGTTGTTAGCTATTTTTTGCTTCTTCAATAACAGCAGCAGCAATCTCCAGCAGACGTTACTGCCAAAAAAACTAAATGACAGGCTTCCAGAAAACAAACAAACACACACTTTCATCAACCGTTTTTGTGCTTGGTAATTTTTGCAGAGTTCCCTCCGACTGCATGGTGGCGAGGGGAATGTGCGAGATCAGCTATAAGGTGTAAAGAAAAGCTTAAGAAGCTCTTCATTTAGCCTAACCAAAATTTAGGGTCATATCAAGGAATCGGCATGTCAACCTCACCAACACCTCTTCTTTGTGAATTACAGGGAACGTGTTTCATAGTGGAGGACCCCATTGGGTTATTCAAACAGAAAATTGCTTCTAGGGATCATTGCACATGCACCTTCAATGGCACCTCCCATGCCCCTGAAGAGAGAGAGAAAGCTACTAATTTGTTCTCGCTTTGCACTGGCACTTACCAACCTTCAACTGTTGAGGCAGAGAAATATTGTATTTATTTGAAATGGTCAGAGGACATAACGATGCCCAATATGATTAGTCAAGAAAATTTACTTCTTTGCAATTTAAAATGGCTAACAATCTCCTTCCATTTTTAAAGTGGGACAAGTTTAGCTTTTCAAGCACTCTTAAAAATGCAATCATTCCAGTGTAAACATTAGTACAACTATTTTCAATCCCTAGAATTTCTCCCCATTTGCTTCCATCCGTGGCTTAGTCAAGAAAACTGCATGGCAGAGATATGATTACTGAATAAGCACAGTAAATTTTCAATATGTATGGATTATTAGGGATGGTGAACTTCCAGATGAAGAACTTTTATTTTACTTACAATAACTTTTAAGCAAATGGTCTCCGCAAGTGATACATAGTTCCATTCACGTGTGTTTATAGAGAGAGTTTCTCTCATATATTACTTGTGGAGATGGTTTAAATTATTGTAAGCACTTAACTCAAATATGAAAGATAGGGAAGCTGCCTTTTAAAGTATCCCTCCTATAACTCATTCTAAAAAAAAAAAAAAAAAAATGAAACTTACATTTATCTACATTTCTTCCCTATTAAGATGGAAATGGAACCGTAGATGTCTAACTAAAGTGCTTCTAGCTTGAAATCTTATATTCAGTACACTGCAACCATTCATGATGCTCATCATTGGACCGTTATTCATTTGAAGCATGTACATATCTATTGATTTCTTCCCCACCACATCAAGGACGTGTCAATACTTTATGAACGAGGCTATAAGTACTGGGGTCTGGGGAGGAAAACTGACTGGTAATTTACTTTTCCTAGATCTTTCTCCCTTTCAAAATACAATGCCAAATTAGTGACACCAAAGAGATGGAAGTCTCGCTTTCCATGCAGCAGCACAGCCTTCCAACTTCCCGTGCCAGCAAATCCCATCCAGTCTGGAGGGACCGCACCTCAGTAAATGAGAAAGTAATTCATCTCCAAGACAGTTCAGTTTCCAGAGACAAGAAGTCTTGTGGGTGGCATCTTTTACTGGACCACCTGAACGGTTGGAAGAGACATGGGTAAGCTTTTGGGTGTCACAGCACCTTTCCTTAGACCTCTAGGTGAGAAACAGATGCAGCAGAGTTCAGTAGCAGAGGGAACCATATCTTGTGTAAAACTCCATATGTAAACCATGGAGTTGGTCCAATAAAAGCACCCACAAGAATTGCCTCTCGCGTGCTTCCTGGACCATCACTGCAACACCACCTCAACACTACCAATTTGGTATTTAGCTGTTTAGTCAGACAAGCAAGAAAGATGAAAAATTAATAGGGTGTTTGATGTGGATAGCTGTTCAGTTTGGTCCTGGACATGCAGCCCTTTCATTTCACATAAACGGCTAAGCTACCATTAGACAGTAATGACTTAAACAGCGACTTGGGTCCTGTTTGAATCAATAGAAAACTCTTCTGTTTAGGCTCACCACCCTACTTAAAATTCAGAATCTCATCATTGGGGTTTTGAGTCATCCTCTCCCAATCATTATAAGGAATTGATGAAAACATGCTAATCTAATTGAATTTCAAGTTGCCTTTTTATTAAAAAAATTACATTTTCATATTCAGTTAATATAGTCGTTAAATAAGACTGGAGTGCAAAGTGCAATCAATACATTTTACACCCATTCCTCTTTGAGAATTCTATATGTCCCGGTGCTCAAAGAGAGATTGGCATTTCTAATGTATGGATCACCATCTTTTTTTTTTTTAAATGAAGGGAAAAAAAAGGTATTTTAAAAATGTTACTACAGGCATAAAACTTGAAGGGGTGAAGGGGGGGGAGGGAAAACGGAAAGTCTAGTTTTTATTGATGATTCTCCCCTGCAGAACAATTCCCTTGGAATGGTTGTCTGATTTCCTTTACAAAGAATGAAGACTTGTTTTTTCTCCGTGCTGGAAGAACACTGAAAAGGACTTTTTCCATACAAATCTCATTTAAATTCAGAGTTTCAAACCAGCACACACACAATTTGGAAGTTTTTAAGTTACAAAATTAGCCATTGCTGCATTAGACAGCTGTACCAGGAGTCTCATGTATTGCGAGCCAGTAAGAGAATTCATTGAGCAATCAGCAGCCGAATACAAACACAGAGGGGGAAAATATTAGATCAGCAGATATGAGAGATACTGAAGAGCTCTGCCAGAAAGACAAACCCAAGCTATATTTTATATGAAACCAATTGTCATCGTGTGAATCAGCAAGGCTCTTCCAGAAGTGAAGAGATATTATCAGGTGCCAAAGATAGGCTTTTGTATTGAAAACTTAGATGAAGAAAACTTACTGCTCTGTAGCTAACAAGTTGAAAATGAAATTATTGGGACACGAAAGGATAGCAAAAACATGACTGCCAGCTGATTTTCAAAAGGGGCAATGAGACATTACGTGCAGCAGTCTGAGTGAGAAGCAAACTCCACAGAAGTTATAAGCAGCCATCTGAATGCGTGCATCAGAATCCAGACGCAACATCTACCCAGGGGAAGATGAATAAAACAATGAATTAGGGTAAAACAATGAATTAGGGTAGTCAAACTACAGATAAAAACAATCAAGTATGTTGACTAAATTTTGGAATTATAAGTGTGACTTTAGGGCTTCTCCCAGCTCTTTCACTGAGCTGCCAAGACTAAGAAAAGCATTTAGCATGTAGGTGCCTCTGTAATATAGAGGTAACAAGGAATCCACAGTATTGAGAATTTTATTTCAAAGTAATGTTAAAAAGAGTGCTTGGTGTAGCACTCGCATTCCTTCTCAAAGTGCAACGTCTAGATCTACGTAGGACAGGGGCTGGCAATGTTTTTGGACGGAGTGCTGAAAACACCCACAAACTTGGCTCGTAAGATGTTGGCGTGCCAAGGGTGGACAGTGGGGGAGCTACAAGGGGCCTGAACCTTGTTGTGGCAGTGGAGCCCCCACCCCCCTTCCCTGCCGTCTGCCCCGTGCCAAGCAAAATGCCTTCACGTACTGCACTCTTGCACCCATGCCAGGGGTTGCCTTCCATAGAAACCTTACATGGCTGCCAAGAAAGAGATGCTCCCTTTTGCAAAATATCTTTGAAAACGCATCTGTTGTGTCCACAAATTAGAGCTGTAAAGAATGTGGGATTTGCACTGGGGTGCGTCAGTGCTCCTGCTTGGACTAAAAGCCAGAGGTTCCTGGTTAAAGGATTTGCCCTTCTGCTCGGGGTCAGACTGATCGCCATATTTGGGGTCAGGAGGGAATTTTCTCTCATGGTCAGATTGGTATGACCTGCAGGGGTTTTTGCCTTCCTCTGCAGCGGGGGGCAGGGGGGGGGGTACTTCTTCCTGGGATCTTTTGAGCATATATTAGCAATCTTTACACAATCAGGACATGAGCTGTCATGTCCCCCTCCCATCCCCACCCCCCCCGATTCACCTCTGGCAGGTTAGGGTGTTGTCAAGTTGACTGCATAGTTTCACTAAGAGATTATGGATTTCTATAGGATAGTTTGGATAGGGATGATCCTGCCTCAGGCAGAGGACTGGACTAGATGACCAGTGGAGTTCCCTTCCCAACCTGCTTCTCTACAATTTGCTCATGTACTCAGTGGTCTGCGACAATCAGTTCACGAACCCAGATGCCTTCTGTGCCCCAGCGTCAATAGAGACTATATCATCACTGGACCAAATAATTAGGATTAAAACATCCGAGGTTCATTTAGCTGCACCTTCACCGATATGCTGTCACCAGCTTACGGGGCCTCCTGTTTGCATCAGTCAAGACTGGGCAATCCCTACGTGACGGACCAAATGAACACGGCTCCGACATCAGCTGCAGAAACGCACAACAGCCTGCGGCAGAGCGCTTCGGCTTCCCTGGATGCTGCATCGCTGACCTGAGAGTGGCTATTCTCAGGCAACAAACTTGAAGAAACAGATTTGAACGGGAAATTGCAGAATGAGAAATCATCCACAGACTGGATTGTGCTAAGTACAGTTTAAACAGGACTGTGTATTTTTATTCCATTACCTGAATCATCTGCTTTTATACTCCTTTCTTCCTATGCATTTACTGCTTGCTTGTTTGCCTCTCCCATCACTGTCCCCACTCCTTTCCCCTTCCCTTGTCTTTTGCAATATAATTTCTCTCTTCTTTTTTATACTCTGCCTTCTGTAATCCTTTCGCAGCATCTGATGAAGTGAGCTTCAGCTCAGAAAGGCTTGTTGGTTAGTCTGTGACAGTGGTTCTCAACCTTTTTAGACTTGAAGCACCCCTGGATAGACTCGAGGCACCCCTCAGAAAATGCTGGCTCTCAGCTTTCACTGTTGGACTGAAGAAAAATACAGCAGTTTTTCTGTTGCAGATAACTCAGGAAGATCACAACTATGGATTTCTATTCAAAACCCCTGGCTTTATCCTCATGAATTATGCTTGCAAACCGAACAGTGCTAATGTAAGGTGGGACCCGCGGCACCCCTGAAAGGACCTCAAGGCACCATGGCTGAAAATCACTGGTCCATAAGGTGCAAACCTACCCTTCCTTCTGCTCGACTTCACACTCACATGGCTAACTATGTCCCTCCTGAAGTTTGCTTAAGAGAAGAAACACGTGACAAAGCCACGCAGTTCTTCAGTGCAATCCTGCTTAATCCTATTTCCTTGACCAGCGCCAGGATCAAGCCAGCTCCACGGGACCGAGCCAGGGACCCCTCAGCCAGCACTCAACCCCAAGAGCCCCGTCTCAGCACTTTACCTGCTCGAGCGCCACTGCTCTAATCCAACCTCTCTCTCACGCCTGAGTTTGTTACCAGGTCACAGTGAACCGCGTGGCAAACTCCTAGTCCAGCCTTACACATGACTTGGTTCTGGGTAGAGGGTCTTTCCACCTCAGCTTGCTAATCTACATAGGAGCGCAACTGCTTTTTACATCCATCCTGAAAGACAGCTGTTACACCTACCAGGCTCAGAGTAGCTTACCCAAATCTTAACAACATGTTTGGCACAAGACAGATGGGACAATAATCCCTTTAGCGAGAAAGGAATCAGCCTTTAAAGCTGTCTCTTGATGGGAAGCGGAGTCCAATTTACCTCAGCTATTAAAGCTGCTGGAAAGACCGAGTGCTTTTCCCAGCAGTCTAATGCAAGGATGGGTTCTTCCCCACTTCCTTAATCAAAGCAATCAGCTGGAAGAGAATGATGGAAAGGTCTGCGCAACCCAAATATTTCCTTTCACCCTCCCAAAACCCTGACTAGTAAGAGAAAGAAAGAAAAAACCATCATCAACAAAAGGTCATTCCTGTTACCTAGTTTAGAAAAGCTATTTAAATCAGGAAAAAGTCCAGTTTTGGCAACTGGGTGCAGTCCCCATGAGAAAAGGGCACCAGTCCAACGAGAACCTACTCTAGCTGGACCTCTTCTGCTGTACAGGAGTTAGAGCTGCTTACACGCAACAGACCCTTGGCTTCCACACCAAGCCAGAAACCCCCTAGAGATCAGCCCAAGGACAGCTGCATCCTTAAGACTAGGCAGACCTGACAACAGCAGATTTTTTTTTTTTGTTAACTTGGTGCCTTTTGGAGAAGGAGAAAGTGTGGCCAAAAACAGCAGGAGGGAATCTATTAAGTCTGAGGTTTCAATTTTTCCCTTCTTCTTGACCAATTAGTTTTCAGCTCCAAAAATGTACTACCTGTCTGGGAGTGTTAAGTGCTTACTTTGGCAATACAGTAAAATCCCTGTTATCCAACATTTGAGTAACCGAAACAGTCTATTAACTGGAATTTCCAGATGGGGCGGGGGCGGGAAGCTCGACGCGGCAGTTCCCACCACCATCCTGCCAACCCGTGCTGCAGCCGCTCCGCCTCTGGCCCCCGCCACCCCCTCTTGCCCTTGCCCCACGTGTGGCTGCCCCCCGCATCCAGCCAAAAGCCTCTGGCCTCACGTCACCGGGATTTTTAGATACCCGGGACCCCCCATTCCCTACTCGTACAGGATAACAGGGATTTTACTGTACTGTAATTAATAATAGAGTCCAACTGAGATCAAGAATGAAATATCCCATACCACTACTGCATCCTCCTAAAAGCGGTGGAGAGCTTTAAATCAGTGACCTAGCAGAGACTGTAAAGCCTACCCTTCACCTTCCTTGAAAAGGATGGTTTTAAAGTAGAAAAAGATACAGTGTTCCCAAACTACCTCCTGACACTGAATTATACGTCCATAGGCCCCTGGGAGAGCTCTGATCAAAGCCTTCTTCAGCAAGTCAAACTATCAAAACAACATCAGCTACTGCCCATTTTGCAGCTTCCCTTCTCGGAGGAGGTCACCGGAAGCATGGTGGCATCCAAGCCGCAGCACAGCCTTAACATCCTGTAACCCCTAGCGATCACAGTTTCAGATCTGGAGGATGCTGATGAACGACAGCATCTCCTTTCTCAAACCTTTGCCAAGGAATAAATGGAACTAAATTAACTTGGGGTTTTTTTCAAAGGCACTCAACACTAGCTTAACTATTTTTTTTCATCCGCTAATAAGCAGTATAGCAAGGCAGAATGCTTTTGAAAAGAGCACCCTGTATAGGATTGAATATAGATTAGCAAACCCCTCTAATGCAAGCAAACAGAAAGTAAATACCCTTACAGCTGAGTTTTGCTTTTTTTTTTTTTTTATAATACTTACATTGAGCAGTGAGATAAACAACATGCAGGCACTGGTAAGACCGCAACATCTAACACTATATGTAGCGTAAAAGGGACATTTCCTTTTATCTTATAGTTATCCTAATCCTATGGCATGAGAAGAAAATGATTAGTCAGACAATTTCCTCCATTATTTTATTTTATTTTTTTGAAGAGTCCATCAAATCCCCATTTACTGATTATTAGACTAAATAAATGAAGTATTTTCATTCCTTTTTATGCAAGCCTCACCAGGTACAAACATTTTTGTTATTCATCTCTGATTTAGCTTTAGCCTTGAGGTAAGTTGAAAACTAACTGGAGTATTCCAGGTGGAGTTGAAGCATGCAGCTCTCTCTATCTTTTGTAGCACCTTTCCGAGGAGTATTAAGTACAGCGAGATTATAATGGTTGACTTGAAAGAAGTAATTAAACCAGAGCCCCCGCTATCGACCACCTACACACGCACAGAAAAAATAGTTCCAAGTGGGGACGCACAAGCCCAGACAGTGATTTTCAAAACAAATTACATTAACAAGAGAAGAGAAGAGCAGGAGTGATTTTAATTATATGATAGTACATCTGGTCTAATTATGCCAATCCTTAACAGTTCTTAAATGGAAATTTGGGGATCTTACATCAAGGAGGATATTTTTGGAGCACAATGAGGTTGTGCCAAACTTCTACAGCTTAAATGAGGTCACTTACCCACTTCAGAGTCTCTTGATCCCGAATCTAGGTTGCTGCAAATTTTACCGCTTTCCTCAATGTGGATCCTCTTTCAGGTGTGTGTAGTCACAACCACTTGAGACACATGACAATCATTGACAGAACTGGACTGAAAGGAAGACAACGCGCTATCCTTGCTGCCCTTTACCCTCAGAAACACAAACCTCACCCAGGAGACGGAAGATCCCTTCCACATGGCCAGAAGTGTATGGCTGCTAGCAGACATGGGCTTTGTGCCGCCATAAAAATGCAGCATGTCAACATTTGCCATAGCCATGTGTTGCACCACAAGTGTTTAAATTTGGTGGCACCAAAGGTTTTTTTTGTGCTGCCTTTTTGCAGCTGGCATCTGCTTACTTGTGGCAGGAGACTACCAGCTGCCGGTGGGAGCCTGCACTCTCCTGTCACCCCAGGCAGAATTCCCCTGTCCTCAAGGGCCCAATCCTCAGGGAAAAGACATCCACTCTGGGGCAAGGGAAACGGTGGCAGGGCACAAAGGAATCCCCCTGCACGGGAGCTTCCCCTCCACTTGCACATGACCTCCAAACTGGAGGCGGCAGCATGATAGGTGCTCTGGCACCCAGCCTGTTCTCCTCACTGCCGTCCCTCCCACAGGTTGAGGGGCCACTACAAGGAGGGGGCAACCCCTAGGGGAACTCCCTCCTGTGCTTTGCAGAGATGTACAGGGTGGGGATTCCCTGTAGAGGGAGCAAAAATCATCCATGCCCAAACACAGGGACACATCTCCAAGGGCAGGAGGTGGAGGAAAGGTTCCCTACTTGCAAACACACGCTTCAAGTCAGGGCAGGGCACCCGGAGCCTTTCTTCTCCCTCAGATTGGGCTCCTGAAGCCCTGGAGAGGGATAGGTGATTGACCCTGGGGCAGGGCGGATGGAGGCCCACAGCCCAGGTGATGTCTGTTAGACATTCATGAACCAGATCAGCTGTGTAGCAACATACTGTGGCACAGCTGATCCCGCTCCAAAGGGGACATATATTTCCAGATAGGACTTTAAGTACCAGGTAGATTGGTTTGTTGAATGCCTTCTGGTTACAGATGATGTTCTGGCACATGCATAACAAGCAAGTAAAAGGTAGAAACAAAGCCATGAATAGTGTTTCTATTTCCATCCAACTCGCATCCTTGCTTTTTTCTTCTTCTATTTAAAGTTTCCTGTTCTAGCATAAGTTTTTACAGGATTTTGCTATGCACTTCTATAGTACCTGACACAATGGGGTCTCAATCTTGATTTAGGAACTACCACAACAGATAAATTAGAATTTAACATCCCTGAGTACTCTATGCAATTTATTTGATAACTTGCTCTTTGCAAGGGTCTTCTCTGTTCTAATCACCATATGGTTTTTCTAATCTGTTTTCCAAGGCTGCTTTCCTGCTTCTGTTTCCTTGATTTTTCCCACCCCAAGAATAGGCAGGAATTAAAACAGATAGAAGAAAGTTTCCTAAAAGGAGGAATTTCTTCGTTCCTTCAGCTTAAAATTCTTAGCGCTTCGTTAATTATTCACCCTACTAGAAAGTAGAGATGCACCAATATATTGGTGACATATTGCATTGGCACCGATAAAAGGAGAATTAACATTACCAGCAATCGGCTTTTTTCAGCTGATGTAGCTGACAATGTCGCCAATAAATGCCGTGCCCGTGCGTGCAGCCACAGCATGTATATGCCCAGGAATGCAACACAGCAGCTTGGAGAACAGCATCTGGCTGGTAAGTCTGGGGGGAGAGGGTAGGAAAGGAGCAGGGTGGGGGCATATAGAGGCCACCATGGTGAGGGAAGGAGTGGGGCAGGGGCAGGCGCTGCCCAGCCAAGGTGGGGATTATGACTCCGGGAGCAGGATGGAGCCATGGAAGCTCATCTGGGGGGTACAGCTCCCCACCACTATGCACACCTCCAGGGGAGACATGGGGGATGTGTCCCCCCGCCAGATTTGTGTGCAGGGTAGAGCAGGCTGCTCACTGTGGGTTCAGGGCCAGGGGCTGCGCCAGCCACTTCGATGCGGGGGGCTGGGCCACGGTGGGCAGGAGCAGCCCGGTGGGAGGGGCAGTTATGGGGTGGGCTATAGCCTACCCCACCCCTGCCCACCCTGAGCACATCTCTGATTTAGTCTAAGGTACAAATCCACCCTGCCTTCTTCTTCCTGTTGCCTTACATGCATTAAAGTTAAGTTTATATAACAGAAAACTGAGGAGTGGCACACACAACAGTAATATAAAGTAGAAAGTAATCTTGTTGAGGCCAGTAACAAGAAAGCTGCTGACTTCTGGAATATTAAAAATATACTTATTCTGCTACTTTTTACCTCATTACTTCAGTTAATATAATAATCTCAGTATATTAACTTAGAACATTTCACTAGGGTCAGATTTTGAATGCGACTAAAGATTTAATTAGTGACTGATCAACAAGACCATATGAATTCTTACATCTTCTGTTAGTATGAAATCTTCTGTTAGTGAGGAATGAAACACCGACACCGTTACAAAATATGTTGTTATTCTATATACAGCAAATCTTATTACTACACACTACAGGAGGGTCTTAGCAGGTTTTTTTTTTTTTTAAATAATATATACACCGTATACAGAAGCAACACAAAATGTCATAAAGAGGCACATTTAATTTTGTTGGTTTTTTCATTCGGTCAAAATGGTAACTCTGCCCTCTTAAACTCATATTTATGATAAAAAAAAAAAAAAACAACTCATATTCATGATAAAAAACATTCACTTGCTTTTATACTAAAGAAACAATTCATGACTGAATAATGTGCCAATTCAAAAGCAATCTCTCCAAGCTACAGGAAACCTCTAGAGTTGCTCGTCTGAACAAAATGGAGTTTCAACAGAGTGAACCACTTTAAAACTAAATGAAAATTTAGCAAATTGATCTGAACAGGAAAATCTAGCTGCAATGCACTACTTTTAGACACAATCGAAAAATCTGTCACAGACCAACATGATAAAAAAAATCCCACCAATAAATCAAAAGGTAGCATAATTTTTAGTCTTATTTTATTACAAAGCAAACACAAAGATTTACTTCCATAAAATGAAGTAAGGGGTCTGCATTTGTGTTTAAACATGTAGCACCTGAAAAGGGGAAGGTGGTTTTTTTTTTAATTAATAAAACACAGAAGGCCACAAGTTGGGGAGGGGGGTTGTTTTGTTTTGTTTTTTAAAGGAATGGTCTCTACCAGTCCTTTCACATGAAGCAGCCATATCAGACTGAATGTACCTCATCACATCTGAACTTGGATGCCTAGTGGTCCTAGACTGGTATCTGAGTGAGAAATCACACTGGAGCCCCATGGGTCACACACACAAAAAGCTAAATGAGATGCCAGACTTCATTCTGCTCCAGTGCCAGGGCTAGCTGGCAGACAGGGATAAAAATAAAGAAGGGAAGATCCATTTGCTTCATTTACCATCCCTTTTTATTCACTTCTTGGTGTACGTGGCAGCAGAGGAAGCACCATGCTTCCAAGATACCAAAGGATCAGAACTGCCGCTGCTGCTATAGGCTTTCGGGCACGTGCATGAGCTCCAGCACCAAATGGATTTCATCAGATCAGTTGAGACTCCTCAGTAGGCTAAGGAATGAAAGAAAGAAGTAGAGAACTGGCTGCAAGAGGAACAGCCATTATTGCACAGGCAGTCAGCAACATAATGAGAACCAGTCATGGAGAATGAAAAAAAAGAAAAGAGAAAAAGAAGAATTAACATTGGTATTTAAAGTACAGACACATCTAGAATAAAATTTAGCTAGGAGAAGGCCACTATAAAACTTGGACCGGACTGATTCGTTTCAGTAGACTAGAGAGAGCAGAAAAGGTAAGAATGATTCAAGCAGAGGAGTGGAAGAAAAAAGGTTTGGATAAGATTACAATCCTCCAACACAGTCTGGGGAAAAACAGTGTAATTCAAGAAGCCGGGGTATTACTGGAAGTGGACACGTAGCCCTATTTCATCTGTAGTTACCACGATTGAATAAGATAGGTACTTGCAATAAATGTAAGTGTCTGAGGCAAAAACATTAGCAGAGTTAGAAGCACAAGTTATGAGACCTATTACACTAGGAGCAAGTTCGCTGGAGAATCAAGGAGGATTTCTGGTCCTGGGAGCAAAATTAAAAGGTCTGTGCTAACTAGAATAGCACAAGACACCTGGGACCTAAAGGACATTTTTCCCTGAAGCTCTGAAACATTCAGGATGAGGAATTTGCACTGTGCATGTACATGAAAGAAGGGACTTTTTTTTTTTTAATTTAGTGGTATTGAAATATGCAAACGATGCACTGTTCTCCTGCTCTACTTGAGTTGGTGATTTACGGTGACAGTTTACATTTAGCTCCACACATGGAAATCAGAGATAAATCAAGTAATAATCTGCCACCAATGGTCTCAAAAATGGAGCACACTTTATCCCAGAGTTCATTCAGTTTGCTGAGTTGGCACTAAAATTCCAGCAGCTCTGACAATATTATGAATTAATGACAATAGTGAAAGTTGGGCAAGACAGTTAAGCTTTGTTAGCAAAGCTCAGAGCCCATAAGCTCTTAAAGAAAAAAAAAAAAGAAAAGAAAATCCAACATCTTTGGCATATGGTTTGTAAAACTTCTGGCTAATGTTCAGTTAACAAGGACCCCGAGCATATGTAGTTTCAAAGAGACATCCTCTCTAGAAATGACGAGCTACACTACGTTGAACTCCAAAACACTGGACAGAACAAGACAAAAGCCCAGCTGTTAGCAGCTTGAACTGCCAAACAAACCAGAGCACATTTTCACTGCAATTTAGGGCAACCAAGAATTTAACCTCACAGGTCACTACAAACAAGGTGTGCAAATAGGAACATGGAAATATTTGAACACTAGCTTGAAGCAGAGCACTGTGGGATGCTAAGGGACCCAGGAGTCCCCCATCTCATCCTGTAGATGAACATGCCCAAGTGTGAGGAAGCTCTTCAGTCCGAAACATTTTTAGTACCCATTTTCTTGTGGATGATTTTTTAAATGCTTCTGCCTTTTTGGAGCACTTCAGAGGGAGCGTCCGTCTCGCCAGTCTGTGACAGTTCGTGGCATCCATATTTTGGGAACATGCGCACAAAGATAACTTAACCAGAGCCGGGACGCCCAAACACATTGGCTTCCTCAAACATTTTAAACTTCTTCTGAACAAGTCAATGAATTTCAACTACAATTTAAATTAACTGAAGTCTCAGAGTGTTTCCTGCTTTAGTAAGCACCATAATGCTGACTCCTCCTTCCCCTAGCCCTGGCAGAAAGGATCCTGTCCAGGTCAAGCTATTGTTGGCGTCCCTCCTTACCTGCACACCTCCTTTGGGAGTACAAGTTAGTCCTATATAAAACTTCTAATAGAAGAACTGCTCCTCGAACCCTGCTCCAAGTCCCACCAAGCCTTCCTCCATGAACACCATGCAGAGATGTGAAGACGACAAAAAGGACTAGATAAGTTTGCTACCCTCTTCCTTGAAAGAGGGAGAAAATTTGCATCTTTTTTCCCAACTCATAGAGCAGAGGGAAATTGGAGAACCAGAGGTTGTGAGAGAGTTCAGAGGTAGGAAGACCCCCCAAAACTCACACACCACACAGCTATACACCCCCCCAGAGGCAGCACTCAAAACATCATAGGCTGAGCCCTGCCTCCGAGTAACAATTCCAGGAAAATGCTGCTGCCAGCACACGCTGACTTCGTCTACTTCTCTTCATACCTATACCAGTCAATGTGGCCAAATAATTTGGCTGTGCAACATTGTTTTTCAAAGTAATGTGACTGGGAAAGTGCGATGGTTTCTCTAAAGTCTTTTCAGCTCGGCAAGTTCTTTAAAGATGCAGTGTTCCACCACAATCAACATGTCTAAATAAATAAATGAAACATCTTTTACAGCTAGAAAGCTTTCCAAGAAAAACCAGACCATTTTTTCTTATTTAGCAAAATTCAGAGCAATATATATATTTGTAGTCAATACCAGTCATAGGCTTGAACACAGAATTGAAACAAAACAATGTGAAGCCAGATACTGGAGCTCTGAAAATATTAACTCAACTGAAATAAATGTAGCATATTTGTAACCTGGAGCACTACCAAGTTGAGCCTATTGTTAGAGGGGTTTAAAACATTACTCAGTCTGGAGATTCGTGGAAAAGCTTTTTAGTATTTTATGTAGAAGCATCCTGATCATTCCTTATCCATTATCATCTCTTTTGTGTTCGGTTATTCATCTAGAACGACCATGCTAAGCAAACACATTAAGTGCTCAAAAAGCAGGAAACACTCAAGTCAAAATGATCCACATACCTTCAGCTTCTGTCCTTGTGCATACATGCAGCATGCTGCAGACTATTTACTGAATATTCATGACACGGGGCAATGTTCTACCCTTATCCATTGTGGAACAGTTGTAAAAAGTGAAAACTTACAACCTTTCTGAACTGAGAGCACGGGCAAAATGAAAATGCCAGAAACAGGAGGGCAACAGGGTTCAGATTGGAAAAAGATGCCTGGAGAAAATAGCAACGTGCAAGTTTTGATGAAGTGAGGTAAAGAATAAAGGTGTCTGTAAAGCCTTAAGTAGGGAAGTGACAGCCAGGGCTGTGCCATTTAAAAGGTCTTTGCAGGAAAAAGTATAAAATAAGATTTGCCATTATGTTGGCCAGTAAATAAGCTCCATCTCCATCAAGGAGTCCAAGTCACACTAGGGCCAACACCCTGAAAATTTGTTTTTAAAAAAAAAGTCATGAATAAGCTATTGGGAGGCACAGCACTGGAGGGCTACAGTGACCGGTACATTCCTTCCAATTCAAACGCAGTCCCAGTTATCAGGTCCTGGAAGCTGCACCAAATAGATTACTAGTCCCTAGGCCCCGGCTGAAGCAAGTTGGTTGCATCTGCCCCGTTCCACATGACATAAGCCACAGCTGCACTTAGAAACCTAAGCAGAGGCACCAAGGGCTGAACGTCGCTATCTGCATTACAGCAGTGCAGGGTCGGGCAATTGTTTCGGGTGGAGGGGCACTTACTGAGTTTTGGCAGGCCATCGAGGGCCGCATGACAAGCAGCTAGGGGCAGATCAATATTAATTTTCTAAATTTTTTAGGGGCCTTCCAGGCCAGATAGAATGGCCTGGCAGGCCGCATCCAGCCACTACCTCCATTTTGCCCATCCCTGCTGTAGTGCCTGGAGACCAATCTGAGACCACTGCCCCTTTGCACCAGGTACTCTAAACGCGAAGTGGAAGCTAAGCTCTTAGACAAGCATGAAGTGAACTAGATGGAAAAAGCATGGAGAAGAGGAGTGTTGTGCCCTCCATCTTACTGAAGCACTAGGCATATTAAGTGACTTGCCCAACTTCCCCCAGGAAGTCCGTGGCAGAATAGTAAGCTGAACTCAGATCACCAGAGTTTTCTGTTCCAGTATGCAAACCCAGACACCAGACCATGCTTTCACTTCACAACAGACCTGGAGACTGTTACTCTTTCCAAATCTAGTAACCATCCTTCAGCTCAGTCTGGTGGACAGATATGGGTAGGGAAAACTGCATCCCGATCACCCATGCTGCATCTGCTCCATGGCTCAGAGCCTTTCAGTCTCTAGGGCTGACAGCCAGCCTTCTAGTCTAACAATTTAAAGCAGTATTTTGAAAAATGAAAGAGCATCTCTTGGCTCATAAACCATGATGTTAAATGCTTCGCCGTGACACTTAAGTGGCAAAAAACAAAACTAAGTGAGAGGTATGTTTTTCTCAAGATCACTAATCTTTCAATTGTGGGTGAAGGGGGTGCAGCTTTAATTGCATATCATACTTCCCTCTCTTGAGATTTCATTATAGGCCTGAAACCAGAGAATTGCATTGCCAGCTCTTGCCTGCTCTTCCAGCTATTTCTGGTTTTTAATAATTATTCATTAATTGCACACTATGATAAGATCCTGGCTGTTTTGAAACATTTTCCCTCTGGCCCCCATACTATTAAAGACCCTGATTGCCTGCCAACAGCGTAAAATTAAAAATCAAAGCACTACCTCTGAAAGGTTTAATATGTGCCACATTGAAAGAGTTTCTACAGCTTACAGCCATGTAATTGCATCACCGGCTAACTGTGCACTCTCTCCCAGCATTTGAAGGGTTTTCCTTTGAAACATAAGCCAGCTGAGAGTAGAGGTTTTGTTTAAACACCCTGATTTGAACTCTGTGCATGCCAGAATTTTATGCATCTTCCATGTCTGTCTCCATTTAATTTCCACTTTCTTCCAAGAAGGTCAGAGACTCTAGCCATCGTATTGTAAACTTTCATTCCTCCACTTGAGGAATAAGCACACAGTAGAAAAATTACAAGTTCAAGTAGGATTTTCATTCCAATTTATCCTCTCCCTGTCCCTCCTTTTTCCCCTTACCCTTCAAGTTCACTTCCAGATTCCTTCCAATATTACACGTACAAAGTGTTTTAGTTGTATTATAACTGCAAGGCTAGACCATCTCCTCCAACTAGTCGCTAGGCAGTAGTGAGTAACATCTTGTGCTTTACCTCCGTAAACTGTCAAAATTTTACACATGCTTCTTGCTATGCATTTTCCTGCTCCATTAACCCATTACACTCTGTTCTTCAGAGCCTCAGTTTGCTGCTCTACTACTTTCCCTCTGGATGCACAGCCTCTTTCCTTTATTCTTTCAGTTTTGAAAAAAGGATGAAATAGTAAATTTTGGCAACTCATATATAGATGGTTAAGATCCTGATGTTACTGGCAAGAACTATTAACTGATCCAGATGCAGTTGCATATTTGCACACCACAGTTTCCTCACATAGTCATGTCCCTGAGGGCCAACAGCTGCATGCCATGGTCAAAAGGACAATGATAAGAAGCAGGGTGTTAGGCAACAATGCTTTAAAATCTGCTCCTTGGGGACCATATCTGTACTGAAGAATGACTGCAGTCCAATTGGTCTAAAGCCCACGTAGAGAAAAGAAACATGGCAATACTATATGAATTTATTTTGATTACAAAGACTAGACATTGAGTGATTTATAAAGGGAAATAAAGAAAGGTTTGTGCCCCATTTATTTAATGATGTCTAAAAGGTGGCTTGTAAGCCTCAGTATGCCCTCTCTTACATTTTCCAGCTTGCTAATATTATGAACACCAAACTGGGATTCTGTGTTGGTGGAAACCTTGCCTGGAGGACAGTTGTGAGAACTGAGAGAACTCCCTCTCCCTCCTGCTCTTCCCCCCCCCCCCATATACACCCCTAATGCAAATTCCAGAACAAGATGTTGAATAACTACTTAGAGACAAAAAATAATAATAAAGTGAAGCTGCTTGATTGCTGATCACTTCCCCTACCAAATCAGTTGGATTTCCCTTTTTCTGATTTCCCAAAAAGGCCAGTTCTCTGCAGTCTTCGCAGTGGGGCATACTGAACAAATATACCCAAGTTCCCAAAACAGCTGAAACCATGCACATACGCCCTCCTCCTTTCACACATTCTTTTCCATTTTTCCCGTATCGTCATCCCAATTTAAAAAAAAATGGAAGGACAACTTAAATCGAGGGATATCTTCAGGACCTTACACATTTTTAAAAAGAAGTCAGCTTCTACTTGGGTTTTTGACCACAAAACACTCCCTTCATTTTGGAGTCAAAGCATCTACAGCAGCAGTTTCCAAGCTGTGGGTCGTGACCCCAAATGGGGTTGCAACATCAGCAGAGGAGGTCACCAGGGTGGGAGGCTGCGGGTTGGGAGCAATGGAGCCAGAAATGGGGCCATGCTGCAGAAAAAAGTTTGGGAAGCGCCGGTCTGCAGGGTCAATCCCTGTCCTCAGAGAGGGAACGGAGGGTTTCAGCACCAAGGACAGAGGACGCGGGAGATCTGAAGGGGGTGGGAGGAGGCTCAGCCGTTTCATGCGTTGCCCATGGCGTGTGTTCTGTATTATGTCCAATAATTCAACTGCTGCTGCAAGGCGTAAGCACCAGGCTGCCATTCTGATGCCTCCTCTAAATTGGCACCTGGGGCTGGTGCCCCACTCATCACCCCTAGTTATGCTACTCTCTAGACACAATACAAAGTACTGCTAGAACTAGTGGTACTTCTGGAAGCAGCAAACATTGAAACCATGTGCTGCAAGCAGCCTGATTGTCAAGACTAACAAGCATGCAACAGCTTCCATTAAATTAATAGGAGCCAGACACTTGCGACTGGAGGCTGGGGGGGAAGGGA
>NW_017728949.1:66284328-66289323 GCF_001723895.1 Crocodylus porosus | reverse complement strand
CCCCACTGAATGCACAGGCGCACACAAAATGTCACTCTGGCAGGGGGTATGAAATCAATATTGCAGCCACATGAAGATGGCGTAACACAGTATGTTTCTAGATGCTATTTAGAGGTTCTCTGTGTGAGTAGGTACTCCACAAGGAGCTTTAATATAAAGTCAGAAGATCGTGAAGCAAAAATGGAATAGTTCCATGCCAAAGGCAAATTATAAAATGAAAAACCCTCTAACACAAACAGCAGAAAGTCTACAAGCAGCTCACATTTATAACAGATGAAACTATATACAATATCAATTTCAAAATAAAATTCCCCAATGCCAAGTGCAATGGAACACGCATGCCTTTCCACAACCACTCCCATGGTGCAAGAGCACTCCCGATTAATATGTCCAAGGATGAAAAATCACCACAATGTAATGAGAGGGTTTTAGTGCATCTGAGCTGCTTCCTGGAGGGAATCAGTGGGCACTCTTGGCACTTCCATTTCTTGCCATTTCTTTCCTTGTAATAAGTGCCGTTCTAGTTGCACGTCTTTGCCAGCTATGTACTTGGAAGAGTGCCATGCACCACATACCCATACACACAGGGAGAAAAGACACGGTGGGGCCTTTTCGTCATAACACCTCCATCCAGTCCCTTCTCAGAGCACACTTCTGATTTGGTCCCATCTCATTTTCCCATGCAGCATATCAGAAACAATTCCCCTTTAACACTTTGTGTACAATACAAAAACCCAATAACCTATACTATGTATGCCTCTTTCTTGGCACTTCTTTCTCACTCCATCTCTCCACAGCCTCATGTCAGACCTGACCGAGACCATTAATCTGCCACTGAATCGACACATTTTCACCTCCATGGAGCTTCGCTGAAGTCCAGGAGCATTACATGAGCAGGTCCAATCACAGGATCAAGGCCTTAGGTTGGAAATCTCAGGGGAACAGATCATGTCCATTTATCCATGAAAATCTGTAATGCTATTTAAATTAAAACAGACAACTGCAAATGGTCAAGAAACCGCAATTTCTTCCTGAAGCCCAAGTCCATTCTACATTTGGAAGGAGATGAAATATGAACTTTTCCATTTATTGGACTCTTGCAGGTTAGGTTTGCATGCAATATTACATTCCCTACTGCTCCCTGGCCTGAGCTACTTAGGAACAAGGAACTGGAAGGGCCACAGAATTCAGTGCCCTTTTCTCTATGGTAGGTAACATCACTGATGTGCAACATTTTGATCTTTCTGGTTACACTTGTCTCTCTAATTTGTAGTACTGGATTGAAAAGCAGACTCCCACTATACAGGCATCAAGCTCTCTTCTCACTTCTTGGGGCCTGTATTTGCATTCCAGCTTCCTTTCCCTAGGTTCAGTCCTTTATTGACTTACACCTTGTAGCTTTTCTTACACAAGGGCAGAATGAACACACAACCACCTTGCTTAACTGCAAAAGGCATAGGACAAGGAAGAATAAGAAAGCCTACTTTTTCTCTAGCCAGAGATTCCAAAAGCCGTGTCCTGTCTGTCTCCCCAAATAAAGTAACCTTTCCAAAGAATACATCAGGTTAGACAGAAGGAAAATACATTACTACAAACTACAAAATATTATGCCTGCAGCAGCTAATACTTTTGAAGTGGTACATGGTAACTTGATATACAGTACTAGATGTAGCAGGCTTTTTTTCTAATGAACTGTATTATTTATTAAATTGCATGCTTATGCCTCTCAACTGTTTTCTCTTGCACAACGAAGAGAAAATCCTAGAGTTGGGTAACCTTGGAATGGCAGCCATCTTTGCTGCCCAGAAAATCAGACTGCTGATACCTAAAATGGGCATTATAGACAAAGCATTGACAGCAGACAATCCAGTCCCTACAGCCCCATGAAGAAGCTCAACTGTCCTTACCAGTGCTTAAGCAGCTGCTCAGATGTATGCATGACAGTCTGGGCAGACGAGGTATTCTGGCTTTTCCCTGTGTAGCAGAGTACTAGGGTGGGCAAGCAGCCAGAGGGGCAGTTTGCAGGTGGCAAGAGGGAAATCACCTGATCAGCAGAGGATAGGGCTGGAGCTATATAAGCCCCAGGCTTCAGCTGGTCAAGCATTCTAGCCCTGGGAGCCAGAAAAAAGGAGCTCCTGGCAATAAAGCAGCAGGGCTTCTGAAGTCACAGTGAAACTGGGTAAATGACTGCATGTCTAGGAACTAGAGAAAACTGCCTGGGGCAAAGAAAAAGGCCAGCTTGTACAGACAGGGGTTCTTTATTTTATGTTAGTCCCAGAGAGAGTTTGGGCATCTGCCAGAAGGCATAAGTATTTTGTTTTTAAAAAGTACACTGCTGGTTTAGCCTTAAGCCCTACTGGGGCAGGCTCAAGGCCTACTCAGAAAGCTGGTAGCCCAAGAGGGGCTTTAGAAAGACTGCTGAGGCTGGGAAAGCCAGGTGGTCCCCCAACTGGCCCAGGATTAGGATCAGGGTCTAGGAGGGGCCAGAGGTCCAAGGTAGATCACTGCCAGGGACCGGGAGGGTCAGAGACCTGCTGGCAGGGAGGCTGGACGCTAGAAACCAGGTTCTGTATCATGGGCTTGGGCTGAAGGGCCCAGCAAGAGCACAGAAGGAGAAGGCTGATAAGGCCAAGATCCCTGCAGAGTAGATAATGGTAGTGTCACCTGCGAGGCTTGGGGCATGGTGTAGGGGAGGAACGGAGCCACAAAAGCTACTCTCAAGACTACAGGTGCCCTACAAGGGCATAAGCAAACTGAGAAGGGCCTATTAGGCCTGAGGGCCAAGCTGCGGTGAAGGGGGTCCAGAGGAGGGACTCGGTAGCAACTTGCATGGATTCAGGCTCTCCCCAACAGCCCACACACAGTCTCCTTTACACTACCTCTAGTAAGAACAAGGTACAGCAGTAAAAGTAAACAGGGGAGGGCTGCATTAGATCCTTAGCCAGGCAGGGAACGCACGGCCACTGGGAAAGCATCACATTCACAGCATCACATCCAGCAGCCATGAATGAGCAAAACAGGGATGCAGTCTTGGAGCAACCCTCTTCCCACAGTTCTGCACAGATTATAACTGAACAGTCAGCAACCCCCAAGTGCACGGGAACATTTTTCAAACGGTTGGAAAATGCTCCATCTCTCAACTGCAAGCAGGGTCTAAGGTGCCAAGCAAACCATCCCAAAACACCTGCAAGTTGATGACTATGCAGGGGTGATTTTCTCCCGATGGAGAATGGATAGATAGGGCCCAGGCAATGTTGGACTGTGCATACAAGATGGATGATGGGGAAATGAGCAAGCAGCAGCTGTATGATGAGACGGAAGGGGACAAGTTCTATGGATCACTGGGAGTCTGACTACAAACAAACACCAATGGTGCATTAGGAGAAGGGTAGAGAATAGAGGATTTTGAACAGTAATTCAAGTGAACTGGAAAAGCCCATAAAAATGAAAAGAACAAAACAGAAGCAGAATGGTTTAAGGGTGAGTGGGGACAAATGATTTGTGGAAAAGGTTGTTTGCTGTGCATTGGCCATCCCAGTCCCATGTGCATCCACCATGCCCGATTGTAACGATGGGGTCATGGTGCCAAAGTACACAGGATGATAATGCCATTTATCATACAAAAAATACGGCAAACAGTTTCCCTAGATCGGGGATTTAATATATTATGAATACGCAACTACACAGAACAGATTTTTTTTTTTTTTTTTAAATACAGACACAGATAGTTGGGACTCTTCAGAGAGGAAATACCTGCACACATAAAAGGACAAAAAATGCCCATTGAGAGCTGTTGTGGACGCTCCTCCAAACACCACAATTCACCCACACTCCGCTGCATCAGTTTGCTTACTTAACAGTGCTACTTATCCTGGGGAAAGGAAAGAGTCCTGCATGCTGTTTAACAGGTCCTAACTCACACTTGTACTTTCCCATTCAGGGAAACAGCCACATTCTTGGCCATGGGGACAGGACAGGACAGGACAGGAATTTGAAAGGCTACTATGGACACCAAAAGAACGCCACAAAGTCAGAGGCGATTTATGCCAATCATATCAGACAAAGCCAAGCCCTCCAATGCCTTTTCCCAGCTTATTTCTAGAATTCCAGAAGCAACGGCATTGTTGGCCTCTTCTCCCGCAGTTTTGAAATTGCATTCCTTGAGCCCCACGCCTGGAGTCCCTGGAGTCTGAAACTCCTAGGGTACTCACCGACTCGAGTGAAGGGGTAACCAAGACAGCCTGCAGGCCAGAAGAGAGCCACGACAGCTCTAGAGCATTACTGGAACCAAAAAAACACCTGCCTTATGTCTAAAAAAACCCAAACTCCTTAGGTCAAAGAAGAACAAAGAAATTGTCCGACTTGTAAAGTCAGCGTCTCACTGCAGTTTACGTGAGCAATACCGGCAAGCCACAGTTGCAGCAACAAAGCCAAAGAAAGAAAACAGGAACTCCCAGCAGGAGTCAGAGTGCAGGTTAGTCTTTAAAAAGTACATTTTACCTTCAGGACAGACTTAAGTAGTACCCGGGAATCCTGCACTTTCTACAAGAACAGCAATTGCTTTCTGGGGCTGTTTTACAACAAGAACATGGGCTTTTGTTAAGTCTCCTGTACAGGAGCTATTTTCCACAATTGATTAAAAAAAAAGATCTGCCAACATTTTAGTAGTGAAATAGTGTAAAAGCCTCACCCTCTTCATTAGCCAAGCATAGCAGAAAATTTGAGTCAACAGCGTGCCCTTGTTGTGAAGAAGGCTACCGGCATACTGGGCTGCATTAGTAGGAGCATTGCCAGTAGGTCAAGGGAAGTGATTATTTCCCTCTATTTAGCACTGGTGAGGCCACATCTGGAGTCCTGTGTCCAGTTTTGGGCCCCCACTACAGAAAGGATGTGGACAAATTGGAGAGAGTCCAGCAACCAAAATGGTTATGGGGAAGGGGAATGTGATTTATGAGAGGCTGAGGGAACTGGGCTTATTCAGTCTGGAAAAGACTG
>NW_017728949.1:66277511-66284228 GCF_001723895.1 Crocodylus porosus | reverse complement strand
GGGGGGGGGACTTAATAGCAGCCTTCAACTACCTGGAGGGGAGTCCCAGAGAGGATGGAGCTGGACTGTTCTCAGTGGTGGCAGATGACAGAACAAGCAGCAGTGGTCTCAAGTGGCAACAAGGGAAGTTGAGGTTAGATATCAGGAAAAACTCTCCCGCAGAGCATAGTAAAGCACCAGAATAAGCTACCCAGAGCGGTAATGAAATCTTGCATCCTTAGTAGTTAAGACCCAGGTAGACAAAACCTTGGCTGGGATGATCTAGGTTGGGATGATCTAGGTTTTAAACAAAAAGGTTTTAATTTATATAGCACCCAAAAGCACAGGCAATGTTTGAATGGTTTGTTTATTTGATAGTAACAGAGAGAGGCAACTATCCAAAAGCTTTTGGCATTTGCAGCACCAGCTACAAAGCCCAAATGAAAGCCAACAGATTCCACATGAACAGGCAATAGAGCTGGGACCCTTGCAAAACTTTGGATGCGGATGCATGTTTCTAATCCTCACTTGAATCAGCTTAGCCTGAAGGCAGATTTGTCTGAATGCCCTAATGTCAAAGTAGGGTGAGCACAGCTCTGCTCTTCCTTTACCCACAGAGAATGCTGCCCACTCTGCTGCTTCCTGCTACCAAAAATAGTTTCCTATGGTGAGAAATCTCCTACTTCAGCACCTCAGCTGGCCTCATGTTGGCAATATGACTTGAACAAAGGGGAAGTCTTGTGAACAAGAAGACTAAGCCTCCTAGGGCGCTACCAAAAAAAAAAAGCTGTATATTTACCTTAGACACATGTAAGCAACTAAGTTTTAATCAAGTGTTGTGAGTGACTGCAACAAAGTTGAGCACTAACTAGGCTGCCACATTAAGGACCAATTTAAGTTTAAGTCTACCGTAATTAGAGTTAACAGAATGACTCACTCCTTTAAAAGTAAGCAAGCTTTTTGCAGGATCATGCCCTATGATAGTAATCTAGTTACAGCACTTTTCACTTCTGTAATCAAGGAAGAACCCATGAGTATCACTTCTTGAACGCAGCAGGTACTGCCCAAACAGCTATTTATAAAGTCTCTAACATAGCAGGGTGAACTAAGAATAATTTACATTGAGCAGAATTGCCACATTTTAATAATTAAACCCCTACTTTTCTCTTAATACTCTGAGGACTGCATTCTTCTCCAACCACATCTCCAATTAAAGTTCATAAGATTCTGACTAACCCATTAAATACTAACAATCATAACAATTTTGGTCACAGGTGAACACCAGGTGTTTTTCCCCTACTTCTGGAAATGAGCTTGAAAGATGTCACTATCTAGGAAGAAACCATCTAATGGGATGTGCATGCTCAGGGAGCTGACTAGCACAGTTATAATTAAAGTTTCATTATCATTTCTATTAGAAAGTAGTTTCTAAGGGATTTTACTCAACAGTAAAAATTGGCTCTGTGATGACACTTTACATGCAAGGTTTCCATGTGTGTCAAAAAATAGCTTTGACTTCAAACTGACATTAGACCAATTCATAATACAGTACAATTGCTGCTGATTTTAGTGCCTTCACACACAAGATGATTCAGCCAAATTAAATGCCATTTGGCATCTGTAATACTTTGTGGTAGACATTAGACAGCATTAGGATTCTGGCACAAACCAGAAGGATTATGCTTAATTTTTGCCCAATACTGATGGGCACGGATGGGATCATTAAATGACAAGGAAAGGGTATGCTGTACAGCCTACCACACCACAGCTGTCATTGTGATGCTGATACTCCCAAGATACGCAAGAGCTCCCTTCTTTTAACTCTGGAGCTGCCCCTGTTCTTCACTTAAAGCCAGAAAAACTAAAATAAATGAGAGAAAGAATTGATAGAGCTATTTCATAGAAAAAATGGAAAAAGTACACCGCATTTCCCAGGGCAGTCCCTAAGAGATGTATAGGGAGCCAAATCAATTTTTGAAAATGTCAGTCAGTAGCTTTAAAAGCTGATCTAGCCATATATTTAATATTATTCATTTTTTGCTCCTTTTGGTTTTAAACGATATTCGTTACCCCCACATCACCATCCAATGATCATTATCAATTGGGGTAATTGCATATCAGATTCCACTTTATGCTTCCAATCACTCGCCAAGACTTCTCTATAAGGAGAAAAGTGTATACATGAGACCCAAAACATGCACAGACTATGTGTGCACGTATGTGCATACATATGTGTGTGCATGATATCATACATTATATATATATATAGTTGCTTTCAATCTTTTATATAAAAAAGCCTTGTTATTCTATGGGAAAATGGAAAGCTACTCTCCCACCATTCTTCAGAAATCATGTTATTATGTATTTTCTTTATGGATTTTAGTTACAAACAGCAGGATGCAAGGCATAAGCTCCTTCATTGCTTTTCCTCTTGTGCTAAATCCTTCTAAAAAGGTTGAAATTATATGAAACACATTTCCAAATATCCTGGTATATTAAAGAGTAACGCTAAATAAATGAGGGGGGGTTGGTTTATATTTTCTTTCCATTTAATCTAATGAGGAACGTTGGTTAAGTTTTAACAAAATATTCCTTTTGGTTTTCTGCAAAAAGGCAAAAAGAAACATTTTACAAAACAAAAAAAACAACAACAAAAAACCCTCCAAACAGTTCAATATTGTGTGTAAGGTAGCTTCAGAAAAGTCTTTGCAAGGGAATGCATAAAAAGGAATATATAAAAGTCAACCCTGGTTGCTGAAATGGACGGGCTAAGAGCAAGAAGGGAGACAGCAACTAGAATGGTGCAGGATGTGTCTAAAATTAGTGCCATGTAAAAAAAAAAAAAACTGTTCACAGACATCTCTTACTATTTCAGCAAATGCTACAATAATGGAACTTGCACAACATCATTTTTTAAACAATAAAGAACTGTCCCTTCCTGCTTAGGCCCATACACCACTGCCAAATTATCCAGATTCTTTTCACACTCCAGTTCACATCTTCAACTTAGTTTTTTCTTTATTTTATCCTTCGAGTATACGGGGATAATATGGGCCATAAGTTGCTTTTTGTTTAGACAAGGGCAAGCTTTCCTTGCCTGAGTTTATTCTGTAAAATAATAGAATAAAATAAGCAAGTGATTTGAGCTGTTGAGAGCAAAATAAAAAAGAGAGAGAGAAAGAAAATAAAGCCTTATTAGGATTAATGGATGACATGACGCCAAAACATATTGCTTTATATAAAAATGAAAGCTATGACTAGAACATACACAGACAGTTGGGCCAAATTCTTTTCAGCTCTGCAAAATATGGAGTTGCTATAGCTTGTACTTCACTAGTTTAAATGCACAGAGCTTCTACTGATGTGCAGAATACAAAGAATGCAAAAGAGATCAGGACTCCCGATAAAAGATCTGAAATGCAGCCTAGAAGGGAGGAGAATTACTTATTAACTGGAATGAAATTAGCCAAGAGCTTTATCAGATAAAAAAAAAAAAAATGGAAATTGTATCACTGCTTAACAGAAACTGCATTCTGGAAAGCAAACCTTTCAGATACAAAAAATGTAGCAATTCCATAATTAGATACCGAGGACCAGCTTTTGCTACCCTTTTTGCAGATCGAGTAGTAACCTGACTCAATAGGATGACTTGGCTACAAAAAAAAAAAAAAAAACACACTTGGGGTAAAAGAGAAAAATTCAACCCGATTGCAGCCACTACTACGAGGGGAACCGAATGGCACAGAAAAAAGGACTCTGGCTGCCATCTGAACTAGGTTGGAGGCAGTACAATGCTTTCATTGCCAACTTGAAGCAGCCTGGGTCATTTGCGGTCACGCTTCTTAGCTGATACGGTCCTATTCTAGTAAGGTTCTAGCTGTATCAGGTTTTACAGAGATGCTTCATTCTGATCACCACCTTGTGATTAGAAACGTCTCCTCCACCTTAGGGTTAAGGCAAGTTGGTGAGATCATGTGGTCTGCAGTGAGCTCATTTCTAACTTTCCATTACTGTTAGTTCTCCATCTTTCACAAACTCCGAATACCAACATTTTGGACATCACCATTGATGATGTCCTCTAATACAGTGCAACAGCAGTACCTGCTACTGATGCAAAGTTCTTACTAGATTATAAATTGATGTATAAATGAGAAAGGCAAATAAAAGATGCCACCTTTGGACATACATCCCTGACTCCCTCACTGCTTTGACATTTTCAAGTTCATAGAAAAGGGTTACCAGCAAAATCAAGTGCCACACTGTGCACCGGCTGATCAGAAGTTACACCCAACTTTACTTCCATTTGAACCCTTTCAGGCTCACTCAGCTGGAGCTATTAAATTCACAGCACAGAGCAGTTGAAGCTGGCACATACTAGCCGTTTGAAAACAGTTGCCACATCCGGTCTCTTACTGTAAGGAATGTTATGTTGCCACTGAAATATGAAACAGGTTGCGTACAACACTTCACTCACTAACTCTGGGTACAGCAAGCTGAGTAATCTCAACCCTGGAAAGCACCAAGTTGCTAATTTGCTTGATTGTGCTCAGACCTTCCACTAAGACCTCAACGTGAGACTTAAAACAGTGGCGCAGTCTGTGCGCCACCACAGGCAATGAACATAAAGCAGATGGAGTACTGAGTTTCCGCTGGCAGAGGTCTATTGACTATGCAGAACTGAAAGGTCATAGGTGGCAGGCTTGTTTCAACTTACTGAAACATTAGTTTGTTTTTCTTGTCAGTAGCCCGGTTTACAATACACCTAGCTGAATAATTCATTACATGGGTCTTCACGTGGATACCGTACAGCTGAAATCTTTAACACACTGCACTAATCTATAAATACCAACTATAAAAGTCCCCAGCAGCAGATAGCTTTGTTTTATGTTGCACTGGTGTTTTTTATTTTCTCCAAGTGTTGTAGGAGACAACATAGATATTTTATTGTCTCTCTTTTAGAAACACCAAATGCTACATTAGTGTTATTAACATATGCATTAGCTCAAGCTGATTTGCTCTTCCAGCTGCTGTTCCCAACTCCCAATGAGAGACTGCAGCAGTGAATCAGATAACGCTAATGAGCGTGCTAATGAAGTTCCTGCAGTGGAATGCAGCTCAGAGAGGGGCATTAAAAGCCTATCCTACAGCCTGGGGGCAGGGAAAAAAGAACAAACTCAAATGTTCAGAGCGATTGATTTTATTTATTTATTTATTTATTTTCTCACTTGCGGCTCAGTGCAAATTCCTACTTACTAGAAAGATTCAGGGAGAGAAGTGCATGCGATGGAGAAATGACAGCATTGCAACCCATTCCGAATTCAAAAGCAGAGAATTAAAGTTAATTAGGAAACACAGTCCAGCTGGCCTTTTGCCAGCTCCACTCTGCCCTGCAGAGTATTGCCAAAGCCTCACTCGCCTTTCATTAACTTTCTGCTCTCCTTTCCCCTAGTTTGTACTCAATAAATTGTTTCTTTCACTATTATGACTTTAATTCCAGAGTTGCTGTTCACATGATAGCAGAGATTCTGTTTCTGCAATTTAATTAAAGCTAAAATTTCATAAATCAAAAGGCTGCTTTTATTGGCACAGGGTAACGCGTGCACACACACAAAATATATAAAACTGGCTGGGGATAGAGGAGAAAGTCATAGTAAAACCCCTTCCCCCTTGCATTGAGCATGGTTTCCATGGAACTCAAAACCCATTAAAATATGAAGAGTCCTGGAGATAAAGCCTTGTATATGTTTTGAAAAAATGTGTAATAAAAGTGGCATTAAAAAAAAGCCAAATCAATATGGCATAAATAAGTGCAACAGCTGGCATCACCATAGAGGAGCTTTAATAGAAAAACCCTGAAGCATTTCGGCAACACTACCAGCGGGTTAGTAAGCAGCACCACTTCCCCCATTTCTTGATGGATCATTCTTCCAAATAGCGCAGATATCATGCTTCACAGTTACGTCTTCTTTCTCTCCTCAGAAAACCGAGTGGCGTGGAGTTTGTTTGGCAGGACTTGGCGCCGCGCTTCAGTTTGTCTATACAGAAGCATGCCCTAGATGGTGCAGTAGTAGCCAGTGACAAGGGAGACCGCGGGAGGGCCAGGGCTTTTGCAGCTGATTCAGTGCATACACTAAAATACCAGAACAGGGTCAAGGGGGGTGGGAGGAAGCTGAACAAGTATTTTATTTTCTGCTGACAGGATGATTTGCATATGCACATTTGGGTTTCTATGGACTGTTTACTTCAAGATAGAAAGACAAAGGTGATGCATTTTTCAAAAAACTGGATAAACTGCTTAGAGTTGCAGTATTGTGGAGGTTTGGTGCTCTAAAGGAAAAAAGTTCGCAGGAGGTCAAGCCTTGAGCAGCCAAAGTGAGTGTTGGAGAGCGCCACCTCTCCCCTCCGAACTACAGACTAATCAGAGAATTGGGTCCAGACATGGATTTGTAGCCTTCCCCCGCTACTTACCGATCCAAGTACCCAGAGTTCAGTGCAGCAGCACCAGTACCGAGTGAGATGCTCTGGAGACAACAGGGCAGGCCCTACAATGAGAGACTGCGGGACCTGAACCTGTTCAGCCTGCACAGGAGAAGGCTGAGGGGGGACCTGGCGACCATCTATAAACTCACTAGGGGGGACCCGAAGGGTTTGGGAGAGACCTTGTTTCCCCCAGCGCCCCCTGGCATAGCAAGGAATAACGGCCACAAGTTGTTGGAGAGTAGGTTTCGATTAGACATC
>NW_017728949.1:66262223-66277141 GCF_001723895.1 Crocodylus porosus | reverse complement strand
TTTTTTTTTTTTTTTTTTTTTGCAAGGGGGGGTAGATCACAATAAATTACTCAAAAAAAGTATTAAAAAAAATATGGAGTACCTGGAGTTTGTGATATCCAAGTTTATACAACCAGTGTTTAGGAAACAACAATGGGGACAAAGACTTAATAGACCTTTTTGCAAGGGGGATCTTATCTCCAGTCTTTGTCATTTTTTCGGGAGTTTTTGCAGATCAGCCAAATGGAGTGGCATGGGAGCAGACGATGAAACCTGAATTCTCACTCCACCCATCACTGCATTAGGAATCCATCAGAGGGGTTTTCACAGGGGCTTATCCCACCTGCTGAAGTGTAGAGAAAGGTACCTTCACATTTTCACTCAATGAATTTGCATAGCACTGCAAAAGCTATAAAACACAACAGTTTGCCTTCTTCCCTATTTCTCCAATTTCCCATCTGTATTAAAATTGGGAGAGGAGTAACTTCATTGTTTTGTTAGCACATGGAGGATCCAAAGTAAGTGTCGGTCTCCTGCTTGGGCCCTCTGGGCTCAGCTGAGGTACAAATAAGTTATAAGTAGAGCTAGTAGGAATTTTCCAAGAAGTTTGTCAGAAAAATGAAGATTTAAAAAAAGAAAGAAAGAAAGAAAGTTTTGGCAACACAAACACATGGTTGTGCTGACTACTTTTGTTGGGAAGTGTTTGGTGGATCCAGAATGGGATTTAAAGACTCAGCTATGCATTGTAAACATGAACACCCCTCATTTGCGAGATGAGATGCACCCATATGCAAGACCCCAAAATCACATAGATGAGGCAATGGTCATTCTGGAAGGACTCGCTCCCTCTCTGAATGGTCTTTCATGGACAACTTTAAGTCTGTGCTGACACGAAACAGGAGCATCCCTGCAGGATAGAAAAGCATTTCTCACCTAGCTGTTCTCCTTTCTAATCGCTCTTTCTCCACCTTTCTGTGGCCTTCCCCACCGGTCTATATTCTTCGTCTCTTTGCGTGCAGGTAATCCCCATCCGCAAGCACCAACCCAGCCAACCTGTACACTAACAACTCAGACCTGCCCCTATATTCCAGACCTGTCTCCGGCTGCTATCCAAGCTCAAATCCTAGCCTGGTCTCCCACCACTGCTGAGGACATCTGGCTGTCAGCTCAAGTTTAACATGGCTAAACCAGAGCTCAATCTCCCTCCCCCTCTTCTTAATCACTGCGGACCTCACTACAAGCCTGCTCAGTCAGGCCCTTAACCCGAGTGCCATTTTCAACTCACAGCCATGCTGCATCTCTTTTATAAAGATCCTCTCAACATCTAAGTTAAGATATGACCTCTCCCATTACCTACAAAGCCAAAACTCACACCCCAGGCATTCTCCTCAGTTACTGCAACATCGCTCTCTCTGACTATACTCAATGCAATCTTGCCAGACTCGCATCATTTCAGAATCTGCTATGAAGATTATTCTCCAGGCCTGTTGATTCACCCATATCAATGCTCTCTGAATGTCTCCACGGGCTGCTCCTCTCTCCCCAAGTAGAAGCTACTGGTCTACAGTTTCAAGATCCTCCATGGCCCATCCTCATCTTGCCTATCAGCTCTCCCATTTCAAAATGCCAAGTCCTGTTTCTGATCCATCCGTGATACAAGCCTCTGACTTTCACTGAAGTTTTAAATCCACCACCTTTGTGTTCTCTCCCCTGCCCCCTCCTGCTAGGGACGAGTTCCCAGGACCCGCATGCTAAAACTCATCATCCTTTTTTTCAAACCTCTTGCCAGAACTCTTCCAAAACAGCCCAAAGGGAGATGCTGGGGTAATAAAAGCAATTTAGCAGTGTAGTGCTTCCTGCATGGGGTGGAATAGGATTGTGCCTAATGAATTAGATGCCTAAAAGCTTGAACAAATGCACTCAAATGTTTTAGAAGTGAAATAGAACCTGAGCCACAGAGGTTAAATGACTCGCTCAATTGTCACCAAAGTCAATAGTGGAGTCGAGAACAACACTCAGATTTCTGACTCTTATAGTCCCCTTTCTTAACTTCTGGGCCATTCTTCCTTTCTGCACAAGCATTCAACTTCAGTACCCCAATATGAATATTAGACTTACAGAGTTCAAAAAACAAAAATCACACACATACACAGACCCCATATTCAAGCTTGTAACGCATAATACTAATATAAATATACATGCATTAAAAATACTTGATTTGGGAGAAGGACACTTTATTGTCCCCCCCTTTCCTCCCCTCCTCCCCCTTTATCTTCTGCATTTAATGCATCTTTGATTAAAATTCTTTTTAAATAAAACAAATCTACTTTCTCCATCAGGCATTCACAGGTCAGACGATGCTCTTGATTACATCCATGCAATTTAAATAAGCAACAGGCACAAGAGGAGGAACCATGTGGCTCAGTGTTCATATTTCCAGGAATTCTGGCCTACAGTAGGTTTATAATAGTTTGATTTAATTTCCTGAGATCTCAACCTAGAAAGAACTAGGGCTTTTTATATGCTTTTCAGAATTTCAAATGGCCAAGAGAGAATCAGAACTTGTTTTCTCTTATCTGGCTTTGTTGTGAACTCTAAGAGATGATGAATGAAAGCAAAAGAATAGCTTTTTACCAGATATTGGTTTTCTCTAAGCAACTGATATCCTGCAGTCCAGAAAGTAGGTCTCTTCCTCTCTTCACTGTATCGGTGGCAGATGCCAATCGTGTTCAATTAGTCTCACAGAATTCATTTCACAAAGCTCACATTCTCAGGTATAAAACTAGAGTGTTTCTTCAGTAGTCAACTGCTTTTTCCATTGAGAGTGTCAATCAATCAATAGAAAGGGAGGGACCTTAGACTGATGGGTCTAGATGTTCAAAGGAAAAAGGGAAAAACAATTTATAAGTAAGAAATTGCTTTCTCTGTTGCTTCAAGTGTCTACCACTATGGGAAGTGGCAAGCAGTAATGATTAGTTTCTGGTCTTGTGTTGGGCAAGGATATGCTAGCCATCAAATCCAATAGGTGTATCTTCGTATCCCTAATCACGTACCTGACTTTGAGCCCTCCACACAGATCCCCAAACATCTCAACTTCAGAGAAGTCAAGTTTATCTAAAAAACACTGTTTTGGGGAACACAGTGTGGTCACACACCCCCTTAAAGACCAAATCCATTTAGCCCATGATTTTTTTAAAGTATGCTTAAAAAGCGTTTAGGACCACAATGCCTTTAGTGATGATGTATATTTAAAAGACCCAATCCTTTGTCCAGAATACCATATTTTCTTGCATATCACTTGCCCCTGAATAAGGCATACACCTTTTTTTCTGAAGGCAGAATAAAGAAATAAAAAATCCTTCCTTTAAAAAATACTAGTTAGCATGGGATAAAAAAAGTCTGCTGCTGGCAGCACAGCAACAACCGGAAGTCACTGCTTCTCCTATGTGTGGCAACTGCCCAGGGTGCCCAACCACATCCTTATGCCTCTGATTTTTGCAGGGAAAATTCAGGCAGCTGAAACCTGTAGTCACTCTGCTACCCCTCCTAGCTGCAGAGTAATGGCTAGAAAATGATACTTAGAGACTTGCTTTTAGGAAATGGCTTGCAGGTAGAGTAAATATTGCATTAGAACAATGGTCCAAGAGAACAGTGAGGGTTAATTGGTTTCTAAAAATCCCTTTATGACGAAGATTTGCATGCTCAGCCTTTTAGCATACACTGTGTCCAAAGCTAAACAGACTAGCAGACAAACAAGCTGGGAAATTCAAAATATGTCCTGAAAACCCATAACAAGATAAGGACCTACAGCACTGGCACCAGGTCACAGTGACCAGCTGCAAAGCCCCTGGGATTTCCAGTTTTGGTGGACTGACCAAATCAGAGGAGGTCAAAGATGCCCAAATGAAGACATCAGGAAATGACCAAATTAAGATGTATGCCTGTGATGAGTTTGTGGGAACGAAGAATTACACTGACAGAACACAACATGGACAGTATGATGACCACAGGGAAACCAATCAATGGTACCTGGAAATGAAGAGTCATCAGGAGAAAATACAAAAGGAGGGATTTTCAGAGCAGTATGGGGAATTGTAAGGCCACCATGGGTAGAGGGTGCACTACCAACCCATCTCACCCACCTTGTGATTGGTGGGGGTGGGGAATGCAACAAGAGTTGACCTGTAACAGATATAAGCTATGGGAAACACAGGATCTCTCCTGGGTCACTTAGGGTGGCTCATCTCACTGCAGGAAGCCACACCACTTACTTCCTTTCATAAGCTTATCATGCTCCACCTTCAAACTAGTTTAGTTTCTTGCCCCACTCATCCTATTGGGAAGCTTCCATGGAACTTCATCTCTCTCATGCTTCAAAACCTACCATACTTTCCAACATAAAATCTATTCATGGATAATTTATACATGCCCTTTCTTGTGCAGACATTGCTCTTTAACTTAAATGGCTCTTCTTCCTAATGTTCTCCCCCACGCCCCCAACCCCACCCTGAATTTGAAAAGAGTTAGTTATCTCTTCATTCTGATAGATGATGCAAGGGAGGCTCCTCTCACAGGACAAGATCCCTCTGATTATTCTCTGGCCTCCAGTAGCAGAACTAAGGGCCACCCCTCTTGTAGGGCATACCAGCCACTGCCACAGCTCCATACACCACTAATGGAGTTCTGCATCCTGGACAGTATACTTCTGCTGGATCCTACTGGTAAATTTGCCCACTCATTGCCTGGGAGTTTTTGGACCTTTGGCAAGGAAATTCTCCCCCTACAGAAATTCCAAGTCTCCCATCATATTTAAGTCCTTGAGCTCCACTGACTTCACCAAGTTGTTTCCTTAATTTCTCAACTGGTTTTGTTTATTCTTCCATCAATAAAACTTCCAATTACTCAGTTCAAGGTTATTTTCTATAAACAGCTATTCTTTGATGTCCTCCCAGCCTGCAAAAAACCTCATCTAAAATAGCATCAACTCTTGCTGGTTCAAAAAAATTATCTGATGAAGAAATCTGTCTGTTATCACATCTTGGTATAAAAGGGCCTTAGTTACTAGTGACATTCATTCACCAATCCACCTCTGGACAGTTTAATAATATTAATGGAAATTTTAAAGATCTTTGCCCACGGCTGAAAAATGCTGAAACAGGATTAATACTCAGCTCCAGGTTTCTGGAACTGTATGAAAGCAGGGAGCAAGTGTCACCACTATTCATCCCCTCTTTTCCCCTGCTGATAAATTCAGAAAGGGTAAGGAGCTGACAGAGGAGGGTCAGGTGACAATGGCCCTTTACCCCTGGGTTCTGGAATTGTGCAGAAGTAGGGCTCTGCCCAGATCCTGGGCAAATCAGCTCTCAACCTCACTGGCATCCAGGACCATAGGCCACACCACCAACCAACTCCATTTTATCCAAATCATTGTTCTTTCTTCTTTACTCCAGTTCTAACATTCAGTATTGCCCTACTACCTTTACTTTGACCTCTTCTGAACAGCACTTACCCTCCAGTCCCTATATTCTGGTCCTGATTTGCTATTCTACCAAGTTTTGGATTCCCTGTAACCTGTTTTCATATCTAGCACAAGTTTTCCTAGTTTCTCCATTGTGTTGCCCAGTCAGCACCACCCCTTCTGTCCTTGCTCAGATTTCTGTCCCTTTATCCCTTACAATATTGTCATTTACCCAGTACAACTCAGACCTGGAGATTTAACCAGGAGCCACTCTCCCAAGCATCATTTCTTTATCTGAAAATTAAGCTTAAGATCCCAAAAAGAACAAATCAAGTCATCGCCAAGGGCTGTTCAGCAAAAGAAAGGGTCAATTAAAATCAAAAAGACAATAAAAAGCACTCTCCTTTTGCCCCCAGTTCTTACTCAAAAGGGCACGTCCAGAAAAGTGAAGACATGTAGTCTGTGGTACCGCACACCCATCTGCAGCACCACATACTGCACACACTACATATGCAGGCATTCCCTATGTTGCTAATTTGCAGCACACAGTGGGGAGGGTTGATACCAGGAGATCCCAGTGTCAAAAAACTCAATGCAGCTCCTGGAGGCCCTCTGGATCCCAGGTAAGGCCACTGGGGCCAGCCTAGGTGCTGGCCCCACACTCCCCTACTCCACTCAGGCAAATTTGCCATGCACCAGAGTGCATGTGCACAGGCATTTCCCAGGGACAGTGTTTGTCCCCAGGGAAATGCACATTCCCACTCATGGGGGTGCACCCAAACTGGCCAGAACCTACAATGCTGCCTGTGCCCTTATTCAACCAGATGAGAATAATATAACTTTAAGAAGTTCAACCGTTTTATATCTCTGCTGTGAAGGAAATGGAAAATACAAGATAAATCAGGAAAAGTGCCCTTCTGTTTTGTAAATGTCTTCCACAGCCCTCAAGCACCTTGTTAGTTCCCTTATTTTCCTACCTCTTTACCCTTTGTATTCAGAAAAGCAGTACAGTGCTAAAGTCAAATACCAATTCAAGGAAAAAGATAATACACAGTTTAGATTCATTCTTGGCCACCTTCACATACTGGTAGCTTAACAGCTCTGTATTGGACTCAGCAAAAATCCAGACTACACTCCCAGTGCCAACTACTCTGACAAAAGAACCTGGCTGAAACTTGATGGATTCTGGGTTCAGTAAGTCACTTTTGCATGCTGGGAAATATCTGCACAACTATACTTGGGCTGACTGTAACATCTGTGGCTGACCTCTGAAGTGCTAGGTGACAAAGAGCTATCGATGTAACTCTGTAACGAAATAGCAGAGCCACCTACTGGTGTAAATAATTCCTCGGTCCTCTCAACTCTCTCCACTTTTTATTCATATTACAGAGCACCTTAAGCGTGCATGGCATTTGGACCCCTGTCTTACACAGTCCTGCATGCAATATTTCCCTTTCTTCATCTTTCCTGCTTTTAATTTTTCCCTTGCTTTATCTTTGAAGGAAATTTAAAATCACCAGAACGCACAGCCAATAGAAATGGGCTCCCTGCATTCATACAGAAATATATGAATCTCAGTGATATTTCAGAGATTAATAATCATGGAGATACCATGATCTGGTTACTGAAAAGTAACACGTAAGTGGGTGGCAGGGCCAGTTTTTCTTCCTTTAAGAGGAATCAGACTATCTCGACTGGAATCGAACACAAGAGGATCCCGCCATGTGTCTTGTCCTGCTGGCAAAATCCGGTGTGTGGTAAAGAAGATTTTACTGCATTCTGTGGGGGGGGGGTGACTTTTTTCTGGAAAATGACAATTTGTTCATACTGAACATACTATTTTTGATGGGCAAAAATTGAAGGGCAGGCTTCTCAGCTCAGCTCTGGAGGCATAAATTCGAGCTCTAATCTAGGCCCCACACAAAAGGTGCCCCAGTTGACCTAGCAGTAAAGGAGTCCCTGGCCATGCTGCTGGGGAGTCAAAGGGGGCTGGAGATACTGTTAGACATGACTCCCTTGCATACATACTCTTGCCTAAAGAAACTGGTGCACCTCAAGCACACTAGCTCAACAGGCTGTTAGGCTTGGAAGAACCTTTGACCTTCTGATTAGTGTTGAGATGAATCTTTCATTGGGAAAACCTTCGCAGGTCAAATGTAGAAGTGCTGGTCAAAACCAGAGAGTGGAGGCACACTACTTGTGAACAGCCAACATGCAGGACCTAGATTCAAAATCTGCAGCTCAACCCAGGACAATGCCTGGCTATTCCCAAATCCATGTGACGGGGAGGAAGGGTTCTTAGGAAAAATCTTAAAGCAGATTATGTTCATCCCAGGAAAGGAAAAGATTCTGAAAAAAGCTTTGCAACCCCATGAAGCAGTTTCCCACCCAGCTATACTTCTCTGTGTTGCCTACATTTATCGTTCTTTAGAGTTTTCAGTTTCTCAGCTTCTATCAAGAAATCCAGAAGTTGCAAGGCAACATTTCCTGGACTTAAGATAAAGACAATGGAAGTTAGTCTTGCCTATCCCAAACAGATTTCACTCACTAAATTCTATTGGCAATAAAACATATCGTGGAATTGCCTGAAGAAGGCTTCTGCTTGAAATGATCTTCACTCTTCCTGAGGCTAGACGTTTCTTCTGAATATTAATAACATAACTAGGGAGTTCTCTTATCTTGTGACTAAATTAGTGTCCAAACTAGTTTAGGGATGGGAGAACCTCAGGTTTCTAGCTATTAGTCCAAATTTGGAAAATGTGCTACCCATAAACACAAGCAGTTTTAGTATTTTGTTTCAGAGGCTCAGTTACATCAGCCATTTCATATAAAATTGCTCAATAGGTATATTCTTCAGGCAGTTGACTTGCACTTTGCAAATCTTCAAAAGAGAGTCAGGTAAGGAGACTTGAGTACCAAAATTGCAACCACTGAGAGTTTTCATTAGGTATATTCCCACTGCAGTCACTGAAATGGAAACTACATATCCAAACTCAGCACTTCAGGAAAACTGTTCTAAAAATCCCCCATTCAAATCAAATCAGGCCTACATAATTAACAATGAGATATGGAGACCTAAAGCATATTTGAACAGCTATTCCTTCTTTCTTCTTCATAATCATCTCTAATTGTAAATTTGCAATATATAGGTCCAAACAGCATCTTCATCAAGCAAGCAGTTAAGTACACATGAAATATTTAATACTGAATTCAATGGAATGACTTGCACTCCTAAATTTTGGAGGATTTCAGCAAGAACGGAGGACTCAGTACTAGCACCAGTTACGAATGCTACCCATGACTCAGCAAAGCAAATACTCTGTGCCCCAAATTCTTCAATTGGCAAATATGTGCCCCAATTTGTGCTCAGGGTCCACCACCTAACCAGGCTGTGGGAAAGCAGATCAAAGTTACACATTGATCCTGCCCAACACATACAAAATGGCAAGGCAGGGTGGCACCAGAGGTATGCACTTTCATAGGCGACAGCCTACCTACATTGATGATAGCATGTGACCAGGTAGGCTGTCTCCTATGAAAGCGCGTGCCTCTTGGAACCAGTTAACCTAGATACAGACGTTCAAAAAGCCTGAGGCCCAATTAAGCTAAGTTACTCAGTTTTCTGTAAGTGGCTTAGTTTAGATCAGTAGTGAACAGAACACCCTTTTCACCCTTTGGGGAGGTGACTGGGCAGTGGGGGGCAAATATTAGACCGAGTTCTGCCATTTTTTAACTAGTCTGCACACTGTATTTTTGTTGTTCTGGGTACAGACTAGTCTCTGATCACTTTTATTTCTTGTAAAAGTATCATTTCTGTGCCTTGCCTTAAAGGTCTCTAATGTGCCACCCTGCCCTGACTTCTTCCTGGCACCAGACAAACACCGTTAACTAATCCTCTCAGCACATGCAAAAAAACCAAACAAAAAACATTGCATAAGCTTACATCTCAAAGATTTAGCTGCTTTCTTGAATCTAAATTACAAAATGTTCAACCCAAGGACGAGCTCTAGGCCTTGAGATTGGCAAGACCATAACCAACCTACAGAATGGACTTCAGTTTTCATGCTTTCACCAGGGCTATCTAAGCGAAAGATAATAAAACAGAGGCTTTAGCTACAAACAGAGCCCTAATATACAAGAGGTATGTGTTTTTTTACTATGAAAGGCATACAACTAAAATTCAATACAAAGCACCTGTAACTCCTGCTAGCCCTCTGGCTATGTTATGTTACAAATGAACCCATTGATACTGATATAAATGATTCCTGCCTTGTTTTTCCTTCTTTGTTTTCACTAGCCATGTTAATGCCTAACTTCCTCTATCGAGTGATTAAAGCCATTTGTAAGTGTGCAACCTTAATTTAGAAATTATAAAATTAAGGCTAATGGATTCAATTATAATAAAATGCATGGGTCAGTGCTTGTGGCAATTTCTCAACCCTCTTTTTATTTTGAAGTTCAACATAATAATGAACTCATTTCACATTACCGTTAGCAGTGTGAAGCCCAAATCTGTATTTCTTACTCCTTCCCAAAATGGTTTTGAAACAAATTGGGAGGAAATTTTTTTTCCATTTAACCAGCCAACGTGGGGTTTCTGGTAAGTCTTACACTGAAACAGATTTCTTTAACTTTTCTATGACATGAGAACTATTAATCGAAAACACTCCAGCTCGTTAAGAAGGCTTGTGCCTATTGGGAAAGGCTTACGTACATGCTCCTGCAACAGGGAAGGTAGAAATGGCTTATGTGAGAGGATCAAGAATGATCTGACCAGTCCCAAAGGAAGAACCCATGCTCAATGAGAAAAATTTTAGCTGGATTTCATTGTTTAGTTCAGTGTTTCGGGAGACAATCCCCTGTGGGGAGGTTTTTACCATTTAACTGATCTCGATACTGGCTCTAAACATACAATTAAAAAAACCTCCATCTTTAAAAAGGGGCAGCTTATCCCCCAGGAAGATTTTGAAGAAGTCAGCTCAGGTCTATTTACATCTCTCTAGGTTTTCTTTCTATTCTTCTCTCCCCTGTAGTTTCTTTTTCAGAACCAAGGACCTTAGTGCTCCGCCGTCTAAGTAGACGCGTTTGCTTATTCCAGAACTAAAAGTCCTCCCGATCCTGTGGCTGGGATGTCACATTCGGTTACTAAGAAACTGTTTGGAAACGAGTCGAGGTTTCTAGCTTGAGGGATGAAACAGCAGGAGATGATTAACACTTCGGGAGCAGTTGTTTATAGTGCTTTAAACAGTGCAGAATAGTTTTGTTTTCAAATGACTTCTAATTAGTGCAATGCAAGCCTATGTGCATGCGCACACCTGATTTCTAATTTCATGCGCTCCAAGGCCAGTATTTAACAGACTTGTGGTAAACAAACATAAAAAATCCAGAAGTTGGAAGACGACCAGCTGTCGCTCTTGCGTGAACGTGCTCTCTGCTGGTCTTCATGGAGGGAAGAGAGACTCAATTATCCATCCCTGAAAGCATGGGGTATTTTCTCAGAGGTTAGACATAACAGAAGGTTAAAAACCTGATTCCATTGAAGTCAAAAGGCATAAAAAAACCCATCCTTAATGATATCAGCCTTGTTCCTGAGTGTTTCTTCTCCAAGGAGTTTAAAGACCTACCTCTATGACGTGCAGATGCTAAACCACAGGATTTTAGTTTATGGTCATTCTCCCCGCCCTCCGGCCATCCTAGGCATGTTTCAGCTGAGGTATTTCACTCCCCTCCGAACACCGCAGAACAAAACAAAAGTCATACAATGAACCAGCTGTAGGATCACATTGGTGACATGGTGTCCGCCTCTCATTTGAAAGTGATTAAGCACATTGATTGGTATTAAGCTTATAGACTCCGGGTTGGTTCGATTTATTTTTGCCGGTGTTCCACTTTACGCCATCTCCGATTTTTAAAAGCGTGCTCCTATTCAAAGTGTACTCTCATGTGAGCCTCTTAATTACTAGCAGTTAAGCCACCTTGATTAGAGCTTTTCCACTATTCCCTTGGTTGCTTCAGAGAGAAGCTTCGTCTCACTGCTTCTGTAGTTCCTTGCCCTTTGAACCCAGATATGCCCATAAAACACAGATGCAAAGCAAAAGAAAAGCATCACACCTAACTACAGAACGGTTTCCATTGCCGCATCAGTGGCATTTTTGTCACTAACAAGATACTGCTGTGTCTGACCAACAACACAACTGATGAGTGGTAACTTATGGACCATTGCCATCAACCTCCACTCTATAGGCACTTTGTGAGAAGCATATTCGAGTGGTTGGGTGGAGTGAGAGGGAACAAGTATGTGTCTGACTCGTATTGAAGTTTTTGGCTCAATAAAAAAATCAGTCGTTATTGAAAACACACATAACCCCTCCCCTCCAAAAGCAAGAACATAGGCAGTACTGTGAGGATAACTTCATGCTGCCTCCACTCGCAAGGATGATCTGATATACAAAAGACAACTCTCCATGCTGATGGCTTTGGGGCAGACTACAGTCATTGCAAAAGGGGTCAAAACAAAAACCTTACCCCTCTTGAATTTACGGCAATAAAAAGGTCAGTCGAGAACAAAAAAACCCAAACAATTAAAAATGAATAGAAAGAGATGAGATTTGTCCAACAGAATAAGAAAAAGTGGCTATGCAGCCAGATGGAAACCAGGCACACATTCTTCTTTCAGACACAAGGATGCTTCACACTGTATAAAAGCACTGGAGCCAAAAAGCTTTGAGTATCTTTTCTATCATAAAAGAGCCACTAGATGCTTTCGCCCCTCTAACGTAAAAGGTGAAGTGTGCAATATGCAAGCAGTCTCTCACCAAATATAGGAGCAATGATTATCAACTAAAAGCAGTATGTGGGAGACTGGGGTTGCCATAAAAACAAACCTAAAAATGCCTGTCCCTAAAAGGTCCATAGAAAGATGGAACTGTCCATAACAAAATTAAGATGACATGAAGTTAAACTCCTTGGACTGAAACTGGAGGCAAGCCTGATGCAGAAACAGAGCCTGGTATCTAAGTGGAAGCACAGGACCCTGTACAACACATTCCCTCAAGACTTTGTAGCCCGCGCCCACCTCCTCCTCAGCCATGTGCCACTGCTGCTGCATCCAGTCACTTGTCTCCATCACTGCTGAGCGGCAGGTTGGGAGACAGTAATACTCCTTTAGGGGTCTGTGCCAGGATAGGGAAGGTGGAGTTGGAGGGTAAAACAATGTTGGTGGGGGGCAAGTAAGGGACCCCTGGAATAGGAACAGTTCTACTGCTACAAGGTTGCTAACCTTATTTATTTTACTGACAGCCAAACATTTTTACTCTGGTTGGTGTTAAACCCCTAAACTGGAACCCAACCCTTGTTTGGGTCCTGCCAAAAAGTTACTGCATTATGTAAAACCTGTCAGTAAAAAAGTTTGGTTGTCAATAAAAAGTTTTCAGATTGTCAGTTAAAAACAGTTGTCAGGTTGGCAACCCCATGGGAGACCAAAAAAACCCAAACCCAAACAACCCCCCCCCAAAATCTAATGCCAGAGGCCATAACTACTATGACTGAGGAGACAGAGTACGAATGTGCATCTGTCACTCTCTCAAGATTGAAAGAGAAGGCTATTCCATCTGATCATTAAGAACAACATCTTCCTATCAAAAAGCTGACAAATACACCTTTAGGCACAACCCTACACAGGCAGACAACCAGGGACAATGTTGTCCCTTATTGTAAGCCACTCAGCAATAGGAAACAATGACAAATGGATATATCGGCTAAAACTCTTTGCACACAAAGCCTCATCTTTGTTATATTGTACCTATTTCTGATGGAGACCTACAGATTGATTCCTTCTGCACTTTCATTTTAATGATAGCATCACATATGCAAAGCAGACATTAGAGGCTAAATTTTCCACACTTACTTCTACCGATCCAGTCCTTTCTATAGGATTGGAATACATCATACAACCACAGCATCTGATAAAGTGAGCTCAGGCTCATGAAAGATTATGATATACATCTCTGATTTAGCAAGTCCAAGGTACAAATCTTCCCTGCTTTCTGGCTGACTTCAGACTAACGCAACAGATACGTACCCATCCCTACATAGATTAGGCGGTTGGGGGAGGTTTTTTGTTTGTTTGTTTTTTCACCACGTCGAGGCTGATGTTCAAGGTCTGGCTGACAAATTGATAATTACTTTTACGCAGGTCAAGAATCATACACTGCAGCTCGCTTAGCTTCTGGAATACTCCGTGCAACTGCAAAACACAACAGTTTTTGTCTGCCAGCCTGTTCTTAAAAATCATGGCACAGACTAGCTACTCTAGTGGCAAATGAAAGAGATTCTGCTGCAGATATTAAAAAGAAAGAAACATGCAAACTTCTTAATAGGGTTCTTCAAGATCAAGGGTGATTAACGAGCCAACATGTCAAAAAAGCCCTCAAATCAGCTTTGTCTGCCCCCCACCCCAAAATTGATTATAGAGTCATCTCAGCCAAATGCCTTCACAAGGTGAACTCATTTCGCCTTGGCTGCCAGAGGTTGTAACAGAACATTGCGCTAGTCTTAGACATTACTTATACCGGCAATAGGGACGTGGCCACACAGCAGCGACCACTGCAAATATAGCTCCTTTGTATTTTCTTTAACAATACACATGCACTTAGTATTAAAAATTGAAGTCTTGAAAGGCTTCAAAAACACTAACTTCTGGTATTTGCCGGGAGGTGCTCAGGGCACCAACCCAGAGCATATATCATTAACCTCCATTTAAAATAATGCCCAACACGCAGATTGCACACTAAGGGGAATAGAGGGCATAACAATTACTTATATTATGGAATATAAGAGACATACACAGCAGTGCGCGCACAGTTTCATGCTAATCATAAATCAGAGCAGAATGAATGAGTTCTAGCTTTTCAACTGTATCAAATGTTTAGTTATTCCTTTACAGATATATCATAGGTCTGTTATCCAGGGTAACATCAAGGTTAAGATGATTAAGCAAGCAATTTCGTTAACAATGATTAATGTGCAACAGAGTGGGACACTGGATGAATTTGCATAGAAGCAGATTATGTTAAAGGATTCCTAACACCTTGTGTAGACCACAGGCTTTTTGTTTCTGCATACCTGCTTTGTTCGGTTATTAAGCATGGGCAGTTGGGGCCTAGCTCAGAACAGCCTCGAAGAAGTGCCCTGTTGAACTCCTGACCTACTTTCCCCAGTATGACCGTGCACCGTTCACGCCCGAGTCTTGGCAGGAAAGAGAGTCTGACTGACAGGAGTGAGGCAACAGTCCAGAGGTAAAGGGGAGAGATAAGTGCTGCTGAGTGAAAGCTTGGTGCAGCTTGGATGAGTGGCAGGGAGACTAATGTCCAGCATGTCCATAATGACCGAACCAGGAAAGCCAAGGCTGCAACTGAACTCCAACTAGCTTCAAGCATCAAGGACAACAAAAAGTCCTTTTTCAGATATGTGGGGAGCCGGA
>NW_017728949.1:66253871-66262212 GCF_001723895.1 Crocodylus porosus | reverse complement strand
TCCTATGACCCCAGCTGACTTCCTGCCCTTTGGGCAGGGGGCTGGACTCGATCTCCCAAGGTCCCTTCCAGCCCTGATGTCTATGAAATCTATGTGACTGGATAATGAAGAAGTGGCAAGTAACCAAGTGCCCGTTGCTATAAACGGACACTGCAGAAGCATCTCAGCGCTCATCTGTACGTGCATCTAAGGGGGTAAGTCTGGGTCCCTGTGACACGTCCCTGGATCTGTCTGTGCGCCCGAGAGCTGATGAGATGTTGAGCTGTGGAGTTGTTGCTGCATGCTGAAAGTTTAGTTGGTTTACTGCAAGAGTGGCCGGACCACTCCAGAACCAGACCAGAGAGCGATCAGCAGTCTCCCCGCAACTGAGGCCACCAGTTATACCAGGCGCCAGTGAGAGGACACCTCAGACTTTGAAGACGACAACAACATCTGGCAGAGAAGCAGGAAGACATCTGCGTGGAAGGCCTAATGTACATATGTCACTCTTCTGTTCCAGTTGTGTGTTAGTCATCCTAACAGTTTAATCTAGTTTTGAAGCCAGACCAAACAGCTTCACTAATCGTTCAGTCGGTTTTATCCACCCCTTTTTGCCAAATTGATTAATTATTTCATTTGGTGCAACATCGGCCCACGTAAGTGTTGGCTCTGGATTTAGGATCCAGATACCTTGTTCCTCAGGCCAACCATGACCTTTCCATTCAGTAATAGGCACATTTATGAGGCACAGTGATAACAGAAAAGAAACAATACAAACAATCAAGCAATTCTATATACTACCAATCCTAGGGCTGTCAGAGTCAGGATACATCTGGCCAGGATGCAGACTTCACTCTGAAGCTTTCTCTTAGGTGTCAGCATGTCAGCAGCCTGGAGGTGGGATGCCGAGGCCCACACTCCCTCTCCGGTGGGGTGGATGAGACAGGCTAGTGGTGTGCTCTCTGCCTCAGGGACTCCTCCCAGGGCTGGAGACCCATTTCAGGGATCCTGCACCCAGGCCCCTTCTTGGAGCCTGTTTTGGCAGGGAGGAAGCCGGGGGGGGGGGACCCAGGCGGAGGACCCTTTTGTTATTCTCAAGTCTCTGCTTTTGTATTCTCCTTCCCTCCTGATGACTCTTGACCCGTGACTATGCTGGTTGGTCTCTGTACGGTCACTACACTGTCTGTGCCCTGCTCTGCCAGCATATTCCAAGCTCATCACATGCGCACCCTTCCCAAAACAAGCATCTTATACCCCCCCTCTTTTGCCTTGTGAGCTGGTGCCACCTCATTTCATGTTATGAAACAGTATGGGACATGCCCCCAGTTTCCCAGACTGTGCGTGTCCTTTGGCGTCGTTATGTTAGACTGCCTGTCTGCTTTGAAGGCTGTGTGAAACTCGTATGCGATATCCAGGCTCTTAACCCCTGCTGCCCATCCTGAGCCATTCTAATGCACACACACACACAAGCCAATTCCCAAAAACCAAGCCTTTAAATATCATTTTCTAAGCCAACAATTAGAGCTAAACACACTTACCACAAAAGAAGTGACATAAAAGCATTCAAGTACTATTGATTTTGCACTAGGATTGTAAAATGTCAACACAGTCCTAAATGAGATCATTTCTATTTATCATTAGTCTTCCCAACACCACCGCTTCCGAACCCCCTGGGACTCTTGACCTCCCCCGTCCCTGCCCTCGCACTCCTCCCTTAACCTGGGGAGACGCTTGCAGTAGGATCCCCTTTTCTCTCTTTCCTGCAGGGATTCACTGATCTTCCCATGTCCCTTCTGGGTGTTGAAGGGAGGAAAGGGGAGGGGGGAGACATCCCCTCTATTGGAAAGACGGCATAGAAGAAGAGGTTTCTGAGCTTTTCTGAGCTACTGAACTCTTCCTCCTTCCTTCTCAGAGAACAACATCTACTCCTGAGGGGAGGTACAAGAAGAGGAGAGACCTCAAGTGAGCTTTGCCTTTTTCCTGAACCCACTTAGATTGGCTGTCCTACCTTAAGAGCATCAGGCAGCCAAATCACAGGGCAGAAGTTCCCCAGGGAAGATCAGAAAAATGTGTGCCCCTCACCAACTGGCTTACTGTTTGCAGACTCACTTTCCTAGGTTTGAGACTTTGCATTGACCACATCCAATTTATCACAGGAAGTTTTGGGATTCACCAATGTTAGTACTGCACATTAAAGGAGTGTGTACTCAATATGGCATGGTACAAGAGGCAAAAAAAAAAAAAATCTGCCAACTAGAAGCATTTACAAATCACGTGATATTTTTTCTGGTAGATTGGGGCCTAAGCAATGTTTTTAAAAAATCCAGTTTCTTAAATTTGCTTTCTGTGCCTCTAGGGCTCACTTGTGTCACGTCTGAAAGTTTTTGACAACAATCTTGCGTTATTTTCTTTAAAGATATTAAAATAAAGCAGAGATTCTCATTTGTAACCTAACACATGCAAGTCTTGATGCTTGTAAGACTTGGGATACTATTGAATGCTGGCTACACTGATAAGTATATTAATGCTGCACATTTTAAACTGAAAAGAGAAAATACAGACTTTAAAATGCATCTAATGCAACATGGAAATCCTGCAATAGCTCAGCCAGGTGATAGCTGTTAAAGGAAATTGTGATCAACTCAACATCATCCTTACCATACGGTTCCCCTTTTCAGTTTTGTACTGCTGCCCACTTGGACTCAAAAGGGTTAAATCAGATTGGAGTGGGCATTGGTCCATGCAGGAGAGATGAAGTAGTAAGACAGTCACAAATGCACACATTCAAAGTAGGTAAGGGGATCATATGGGCTATCACCGGGATGTGTAAGTCCAAACAATTAAGTAGTTAGTGTACGTATGTGCAGTGGTACGGAGAAGGGGAGCAGCAGCCGGGGGAGGCTGCCTGACATGCTGTCAAGTGCATGCATGAAGAAGCAGCTCTCTATAAAAAGGGTGTAAAAATATCTAATCAGAAGCAAAAAAAAGCTAGTCAAGTTCTGTGGAGCTCCTTTTTGTGAGGGGAATACAGGGTACTCATAGTTGGTAGGGCCGGAAGGGACCTGAGCAGATCATCTAGACCAACCCCCTGCCATGGCAGGAAAGAGTAGTGGGGTCAAATGAGCCCGGTTAGGCAATTGTCTAGCCTCCTTCTGAAGACCCCCAGGTACGAGCCAGCACCGCTCCGCTTGGAAGTTGGTTCCAGGTCCTAGCCACCCTGACTCTGAAGTAGTGCACTTCAATTAGTATCTCCAAATTCTAGTATTCCTAATGTTAATAGTCTCCTATACTTAAGAAAGGTTGTGCAGAGCTTGTGCATTAACCCCCAAGCACAACTCTGCAGATAAATAAGCAAAACACCAGCTGATCTTCTGACTTGGTACCAACTTCGTCACTTGATACCAAATGTGCTAGAAACTAGGTCTGGCTTTAGAGTAGGCCAAGCACAAAATTTAGACCAAAGAGAGGTCAAAACTGAGGCCTGACACTTGTGATTTGGCACTTAGTAAAACCACAAAATAAGGGGCAGCTTTATTAGTAACTGTAAATAAGCTTGGTACATTAATGTTTGGCATTAAAACAAGGGTATAAAAATACACAGGATAATTTTTTCCCCCCATTACATGACTGAGATAACTAAAGCATTATGGAAGAAACTTTGACAATAGAGATCTGAAAGCCAGTGCTTCATTTTTCAAGCTTAACATTATATTAAAAGCACTAGTCCTGCATTATTTGAAAATTTCCTACATTGCATTTAGGTTCTTGTGTGTGTTTATTTTAAAGAGAGAAAGGAAAATGTGCCGCTTCATGCCTAAGCTCCATCTGTGTCTGACCAAAGGGCTTTAGTGGGACAACTTTTAACGGGGGAAAAAAAGGAAAGGCTCTTCAATTGATGTAGCCTTAAATCCTCCAAGCTGATCTGAGTTAAAAGCATTAGAAAAAACAAACCCTAATGTGCATGCATAGGAATGCTGATTTTCTAAATAGTCCAAACTTCAAGCACGGAGCCGATTTTCTCCAAACTTGGGACTCCCCAGTGAGGGCTATAAACAAGCTAATTTGACACTGCTAGCTTCAGCCAGCTTAGAGTTATGAGTGTGCAGTTTTTCACTCTGTAGATATGGGAAAAGTATATTTTCCCCATGCTTGCATAAATCAAAACCAGCTGAACCAATGCTGCTTAATAATAATAAAAAAAAAAAAACGGACCAAGCACAGAAAATTTCAAACTGCAAAGAGTGAGAAATGCACGAGCAAGTAGGAAGTGATTAGAATAGAAAACTCAGCCAGAAACACGGCACCCCATACCTATGTATCCTTTCAAGAGGCATACCGCTTTGAAATGTTCGAACATGGTCCTGTTTTACGACTTGCATCACGTGGGATACAAGCAGATGTTACACTTAGATTGACTTAACTAGTAGGGCTCTGCGAAATTTCAGCAACCATTTTGTTTCAGAGGTGTTTCGAGCCATTTCAGTGCCTGAAACACTGAATCCGAATAGAAACGGAAGACTCTGAAACAGCTCCGAAACGAACTGGAAGGCTCACAAAAGTTTCGGAAATGTTTCAGAGAATTTCGGCGTTTCGGAGCCAGGCTTGCAGGGAAACAAAAATTAAGAGGAAGGCAGGGACGACGACTCTGATGTTGACGTCAAGCTCCTGGTTCGATTTCCCAGCTCTCTGATTGCTTCACCCAGCTCTTCCCGGGGGCGGCGGGGGGGTGCAGGCCCCCGATCTGCATGCAGGGTTTCAGCAGGCTGCTACTGCAGGCCAGAGCCAGTGGTGGCCATTCAGCACTACCTGTGCTGAGTGCTGGAAAGACTGTGGTGGCAGCCTGTTGAACCCCTGCATGCAGATCCGGAGGCCTGCATCCTCTGGGAAGAGCTGTGGGAATAATCAGCTGATCAGAGAGCTGGGGAATCAAACTGGAGGCTGGGGAATCCCTGCTGCACGACCTGGTTCTGCAGGGAGCAGAGATCTGTGCCAGGGTCTCCTCCCCACCACTGCCCACCTTGTGCAGCTCCAGATCTCTGCTCTCAGGTCACCCAGTAGGGACCAGCACGGCCCTGCCATGCAACCTGGCTCCACAGGGACCAGATTCACACCAGGGTCTCCACACCACCACTGCCTGCCCCACGCAGGCCCATGTTGCTGGGGCAGTGTGGGGCGGGCAGCAGCAGTGAGGAGACCCCAGTGCAGATCTCTGCTCCCTGTGGAGGCGAGTCGTGCAACAGGGACCAGCAGGTTTGCTTGCCACTGTGCTGCTTCCCTGCCCTGAGGACCCAGCCTGACAGGGATCAGAGATCCATGCAGGAGTCTCCTTGCCTGCACAGAGGGCAGCGGGCCTCCCCCTCCCCTGGATAAGCCACCCACAGCCCCATCCTGCTCCCCGCTGGGGCCCTGCAGCCCTGCCTGGCTGGGTAGAGCTGTGTGAATCTTCCCTTGTAGCCCATTTGAAACAGATCTGGAGGAGGTTCATCCTAAATGAAACAGGACAGTGATCTAAAAATCACTGTCCTCTGAAACAGTCAAATCCGAAACACAGCCATTTCGCACAGCCCTACTAACTGGCGTTAGATCAACCTATGTGCTGAGCTGCACATATGTTCAGGGAGAATAGATTAGGCAAAACTGGCTGCCCAATCTAACTTCCTTTACCCACATAGAAATCAACATAAGGAGTCTAGCTGAGACTTGCATGAAATGATGCTTGATGAAGTGGCCAGTGAAATTCTCTCTTCTACTTAGTTATTTAGAGAGTCTTCCTCTCCTCTTTAAATCCCTCGAACTTGCATCTTTCACTTCTCTTTCCCACCCCTTTTTCGTACTCTGTGCTTACCCCGTTCCACTCATAGCAAGCAAGTACCATCAATGCGGTGAGTTCCCCTAGCTAAAATGCACAGGTTGTTCTCATCAGCTGTCCCTCAGCTCCAGGACCCTCTCTTTTGAGGCCTGCCAAAGCCTACGCCTGGACATCTTTTGGAAGCACCATAAGATCTTCTGATGTGGGCAGCCATTTAACACACAAAGCTACGCTGGGGTATTGTTTAGGGGATCTTTCTTGAACACTGATAATCTAGTCCTATGTTAATTAGTTTTGTTCTCTTGTTTTCCTGTTTTATAAAGTTATTCCCCTCATTTACTGTAAGACACCCTAAAAGCCTTTGTTGGGATGGGTGTCCTATCTACCTACCCACCCACCCACCCTTTCACACTTCCTTCTCTAGAGGTTTTTATTCCTCCCTAATTTAGGGGCATGGAGCTTAAAAGAGATTTCTGCTATTGCAGAGAACCATGCATCTTAAAGCTTACTCATCTTCAGACTAGTTTTGTTTGTTTCCTGCCCCCATTAGGTCACTGTTTTAGATCATCACCACCCTCAGGGCCAGAAACCTTTTAACTATAGCCTAAAAGCATTCCTGACCCCATTTATACCAATATTCTCCTCTCCCTACTTCCCATGGATACTTAATAGACCCTTGCCTTTTCCACTAGTGGTATTCAGCAAACTAGATGACCTAGGAAGGAAGAGTAAGAGGCAGTGCTGGGCAGAGAGAACAGAGCTCTGATCAGCTATGCAGCATCAGTTTTCCTTACAAAGCTACAGCAGAAAGGGGCTGGCACCACAAGCAGAAGCCCTATTTTCTATGGTTACCACTCAAGAAGGTTCACAATTTACCTGTACTGCACAGCTGTTCCTCTACTTGGACAAATGAATGCCAAAGAGCAAAAAAGGGGGGAGCAGGAAAGAGGGGTACAAGAGTTAACTGAATGGCTTGGAACGGCCAAAACAGGCCATAGATTTTTCTAACTTTCCCTGAAAATATTCCAGTGGTTACCTCCTTTGGGCCCAGTCCTCCACCACCCTTAGTCCAGTGCAACTCTAGTTTTCCTTGCCATGCACGCTCAACTACTCTTTGTACACATGATCCTGAAACATATACACACGGCCCAGACTCACTGCTCTTAGGTCTTCCTCTATCACAAGTCATATTAGGTGGGATCTAAGCCAGTATTAAGCACAGGAAGGAAGTCTCAAGACACCCACCTCCTGCTTCCTAGCAATCAGGAAATGGTGGTACTGGCTTTGGGAGAAACTTAAGCAGCTGGAGGTATGCTGGGAAGGCAAGCAACTAGGCTAAGTTTTAAACATGAAAGTAAGTAGGCTGTGGGGAAGGAGCAACATGCAAGCACCTCAGTTTGCTACGGAGCAGTTTGGCAGAGGGTCCCAGTAAGTCTGGATGGTGCAGAGCTGTGGACATCATGCCAGCTCTGCCAATAAAGCTAATTTTTGTCTGCCACTGCTGCTTTCCAACCCACCTTCTCTTTTGCTGCTGCCTAGCCACTGGAATAACTTCACATTATGATCTCTGAGACCACTGCACTCTCTCTTCCTTCATAATCATCCCTAAAGTGCCTACAAATGATACGGATGGCTTCTAAGCAGCCAGCATTCAGGGGCTGCCATTTACTACGCTTACACTAATTGCCATAATCTTCTACTCCGGCTGTCTGACATTTCTACCAGTTGCCTCTAACTTTACACACAGATTATAAGAGCTGCAGAGCAAAGACTTTCTTTGTTGTGTGCATTTTGCAGTCTAGCCCATGAAGAGGACTGGGCTCTCCAGACACTGCAGATGACCTAGTAGGTTTTTAATCATCTCTAATTACTATGATCATTTATGAAAATTAATTACTTGGCATTTGCTTTGCAAGTGAACTTAGAAGTAAAATTCAAAATGTCCAAATTACAATATGTGGTTAGATTTTTAAGTATTAAAAAAGTCAAATTTATTTGGCATTCTAATAAAATTAAAAGCAGGGGGGGAGGGGAATCCAGCTAGATGACAGTTCAAAATAGTCTACCACAAAGAGCCAATTTTCATAATAAAGTGAATAAAGTGAAAATGGTAATCCTACTTTAGATATAATTTTCTACAGACTTGTGTACTTCATAGTTTATAAAGTTACAGAAACTAAACAGGAACATGGACGGGATCTCTTGAATTAAAACTAAAGGAACTTGGTGGGTCCCTACAGTAATTATTCATCATATCTGCTGTAGAATAAAGATACAGGGAACTGGGGCAGTATTTCCAACATGCACCCCCTCAAAGAAAGCACAGATGCATACAATAAAACCTTTCCATCCTGCACTGGAGATACTTTTGCCACCTCTAAATTCATACTTCATATTTAGGTTTGGCAGGATTTTTCAACTGATAAACATCAATAAACATTGATCTCACCTCACACTCGCAGACCAACGGAAAAATATTTGCATTGTTAATAATCAAAATTTGTACAAAAAACGATGGCCCCCCAAACAGAGTTCATTAACATGTATAAAACA
>NW_017728949.1:66252170-66253246 GCF_001723895.1 Crocodylus porosus | reverse complement strand
AGCTTGCAGGACAGCTGGCAATTGCTACAGGAATAAAAATAAGTCAGCAAATAACATTTTATTAAAATCCTCTGTTGTTCTTCAGTGCAACACAGGGGTCGTGTCAGTTGGGATTCAAGATGCGATGAGAAAATACAGCCTAACACTGGAAAAGTGCGTGTCAAATCAACTGCAACTCCACAATGTACATGCAACGCCTAGTGAAGGACTTGAACGAAATGCATCCACATCTGCTGCACATTCTACGTACTGCTTCTCTTTTGCATGTGGCCATTGGTCATGCATTAAAAACAGATGGGTTCTGTGGCATCAACACATTGGTGGTACATTTTCCAGCAATCTTTAAACATGCCAACAAGCAAAAGTTAAAGTTTTTTCAGAGTCTATGCCAGCAACAACACACATCCATCAGATTTGCATGTGCTCCCCACTCTCCCCTAGAGCTGTGCAAGTCTCACAGGTTTTCCTGGCCTGCTGCATGCAGCAAAATCTATTCGTGCACATTGGGACTGTGAGACAGCCTTTCTTACTGAAGAACCAGATGCAGTCACTTTGAAGAAAGCAGCGAAGCTATGCAGGATGGTCGAGGACAATGGAAACCAACAAGAACTGTACTGCAAGGTTATCTTTTGCTTGTGTATTTTTAAGGAAAATCCCTGCTGTTCATTTGCAAATGGAAACAAATGCATCACACTGGCACACTGCTTAGGCAAGTTGCTGTTGATGTAAATAATGATTTCAAAGAAGTGGAACTCGGGGCAATGGGCTCTAAAGGGCAGCCCCTTTCATCTGCAATGCATGCTTTTGCTTCAGAAATTTCAAAGCAAAGCAAAGGCAACCACGTCTCACGATGTACCAGACGGACTCTATGGATCAGAATCTGTCTTTCCCAACTGTAAAGTGTTCAACCCATTTATCAAGGCTCAAATGTCACACAATTACTAGGAGTGCACCGATAAAGATTTTTTTGGCAGATACTGATGGCCAACTGTTAACCAGCCATATTGGCCAATACCAATCCAATTGCCAATATGCATCCCAGCAGCTTGGAGAGCAGTGTCAAACCAGTAAGTGTG
>NW_017728949.1:66220754-66251225 GCF_001723895.1 Crocodylus porosus | reverse complement strand
TTTGGAGAGCTTTCACTGGACCTAGTGAGTTATGCATTCCAGCAACTGTTACAGAAGACCCAAAATTAAAACTTTTCCATTTTTTTTTTTTTTTTTTAAATGAGTGCACCACCAAATGAACAGAATGATTTAAAGCAGGTATGACTGATTGGTTTATAGATATTTAAATTTTGACATGCAATTTTGTAAAGCTTTTAACAGTATGCTATCATTAAGTTGTCTGCCCCCACACCCTTAATTTTACACCATCCTGAAAATGTAAAAATCAACAGAAATTTAAATAAAAACCTTAAAAATAAACATTGATAGTATCCGCCAAAATTATTACAAAATAAACACTGAATTCTGCCAAGCCTATTCATATTACAAGAGCCCTTCTTCCCTTAGTATGTTGCTGCCCCCTTCTGGCTGAAGGCGTGTTTTGCCTTCACAGACTGTAGAAACAAAATTAAACTGTCCCACCCAGGCTCAACTATCCTGTGCGCTAGGTTTGGTGAACAGCCAACTAAGTATTCCTCAAAGTTTATCCACTTATCACCTTTTGTCACATATTAGGAAGGTAGCTGGTAAGACACAGCAAGATGTAGCATAGCGGAAACATCTGCATGAATAAAACAAAAGATCGTAGCCACCGAGTCTAGGTGTGAAAACATGCAGCAAAGTCCCCAGCTCATCCACAACCAGGGCCGCAGAACACGGAGTCATCCGAGAAGCCGCTCACAGAACGCAGCTTCCTTCCAGGACACTGGCATGATACACCCACAAAATAAATCTCCCACGTGCACATCGTTTGTGCCCATGCTGCAGTTTAGAAACGCAAAAACTATCCTAAGGTTGCCCAGAAAGTCAGAGTCTCATCACATTCACATGCTATTTTCTGAGACGACAGAAGGAGAGAACTGCATTTATTTTGAGCATGCTGAATTACTAGGGGATGTTGGCTCTTATTTTGAAAAAAAGATTTCACACATTCAGTGGCACTATATTATTCTGTTGTTCTGCAACAGCATAGATTCATAGATGCTAGGGTCGGAAGGGACCTCAGTAGGTCATCGAGTCCGACCCCCTGCCTGGGCAGGAAAGAGCACTGGGGTCAGACGACCCCAGGTAGGTGCCTGTCCAGTCTCCTCTGGAAGACCTCCCAAGGCAGACCCCCAAGGAATCTGCAAGCAAACTCCCTTTGCTTGCAAATTCAAAAAGCAGCCTGCTTCCCTCCCTAACGTGGTCTTTTAATCAGATGGTATTTGCTTATGCATCTCCGATTCAGTTAGACTATAAGGTGCACCTCTCCCTTGCCTTCTGCCTGACTTCAGGGTCTTTGCAAGACCAGGGGCTTCGGGAGAGAATTCTGGTCGCAGCCAGACACTGCTGAAAATAGAAAAGGAAGTAAAACATCAAGTGGTTGCTTATTGGGAGATGAAGGTTTGTTTTAAATGAGGGCGTAAGTGTGCATATGAAACTGCAGATAAAAGTCTCGGGAATGTGCACTGGTACCACTCTGAACTCTGGAGTCAATTCATAAAGTTTTACAAGCCTCTTAAGTAAACCTAACACATTAAATAAGGTAGATGCTCTATAAAGCAATCTAAAAATAGCACTGCTGCTTCAAAGAGCTGAAAGCCAGATCGGCATCCTACAAAGCACTTAGTACCAAGCAAAGTGCCGACTAGTAAAACAGCCAGTGGGGCTACTTCCAACTGCAAGCACTGTACCCCATAGTAGAAATCAAGTATACAGGTTTCTGAGGAGGCCAGATATACACTAGAATTGCACTTTGACCTTGAGAGTCATTGCTTTAAGAGCTCTCGGCTAAAATTCACATATGCATTTGACATTTCCTAGCACAGACACCGAGTAAGAATGGTTGGTTTCTACGGCATTTCCCCCCTAAGTGTCAGCATGTTTCAGGAAGGATGCTAATAAATCAAGTTTGCATACCCCCTCTCCAACGTCCTCCTGCCTGGGGGTGGGAAGAGGGGGCTGGACCCAACGATCTGCAAGGTCCCTTCCAGCCCCTAACAATCTATGAATCTATTTCTGCAAGCATAAGAGATTTCATTCACGTAAGAGGAAGACCACCAAAAACCTCTGTGCTGATAAGTTCCTACCCCAAAGAGCACATTGGACATTAAGGTGTTACTTTGACAGCTCAATTTAGTCCCCACCTTTAAGGGGAAAGAGACTTCTCTGGGGCTTGTATCTAGTTTTAGATGTACATCCATGCATTATAGCACCGCAAATGCGAGCGGCTACTAGGTGTTCAAACATATGGGTTACAGTAAGAAAAGCCAACATGGAGCCAAGCCAATACGCAGGCTGTACAGCAGTCTGTATCCACCATTCTAGCTCTTTTTGCCTCCTTTTACACCTGTCTTACACGCCAGGCTTCCCATGTCACTTAGGGCCAGGCTTGGTTCAAATACTAAGAGAATTTCCCAATCCATCTCATAGCATCAGCATAAACCCCTTAAATTGTATTCATAGGCAGGCTCTAGCTACCCTTCTCTTTAATGCCTTGCCCTAGAAGGTGAAAATCATTCAGCCTCTCCAGATAGTCTGAAAATTGTGTTTCAATCACAAAGGATCACATGGTGTAAATGAAAAGAATTGAAAAATGGGAGTGGGTGGAGAGGGGGATGAGGAGCGGCTAACTCTGGTTACAATAAGAAAGAATATGCACAATTACAGCCGGGAAATTCAGCAAAACTGATGCCAGCAATGGACGCCCCGGGGTAGGGCCAGTAAAGAGTTTTTCCATTTCTAGACAGCACTTTCTACTCCCTTTGCTTTCTCCCCATTAAAGGTTCGGCCCCTTTAGCAGCAAGTTATAGATCCAGCCCCCAATTCTTCAGTAGGTGCCTTCCCTTTTTAAGTTCCTTTGATTAGAGATCAAAACAACTTAGAAGGTATACCCACAGCCTTCCCCAGAAGCATCAGGGAAGACAAGGACCCCGTCTTTCAAAAGGTCTGTTATCTCCCAAATCAATTTAGCCTTCTATTTCTTCCCTTGAAAGTGTACCCGGGTACACTCTCTTCCCATTTTTACTGAGCATTATGCACCAAATTCTGCCACAAGTGAACACACGCGCATGCCCAGAGTTTTAAGGTCTGATTCGCTAGCAATGCTTCCCGGATTGCCTCAGGTCTCCCACAATCACATCCTACTCCAGGGATTACTCGGGCAGAAACACTCTCGATGTTTTTATAGTCTTACCTGACCAGCCGGGTGGCTGTTTCTGTTCAGCAAGCTGGTGTTTCTGAAAGTCACTGGGAAGCATGACGCTCCCTAATGCTCTACAAATGCTCCTGCGATTCTAGACTGCCTGCGTGAACTCTGCCTCTCATGCTTCTCCCTCTTCATTCCCACAATCTTGGGCCTTTGCCCAGAAAGAGCCAAAACACCCAGTACATACAAAATGTTATTCCATGTTGCCACTAGCTGTACACCAAGTAAATGTGCAACACTTCTGCTTTGATTTACAATATTTCTAGATCCAGAATCCACAAAGCATCTCTCAGATTCATCCTCAGTGCAATTGCTAATCTATACCCTCAGGGATGTCAAACTCATCTGACCCCATGGGCCAGATGAACAGTGAGGGATCAACCCTGTGGACCAAATCTCTCTTCCCCACCCCCCTCCAAACATGCTGGATCCAGCACCCATGAAGCTTGCTCCTGCCAGTCTAGGTCTGCGCCACACGTTTGCTCTAGCCAGTCCAGGGAGGACATCGTGTACAGCGTGAATCCTGGACCAGGTGGGGCAAGTATTGCACGCAGTGCTATCCTATAGCAGCCAGAGCCCAGATCTGGCATACGGGGGCCCCAGGAAGCTCCCCCTCCCCTCCTACATGCCAGATCCAATGCCTACTTTGGCTGGCCTGGGACTGCACAGCACCTGCTCTGGGACCTACATTGCATGAGATGCCTGTCCCAGACGAGATGGAGTGGGCACCATGGGTGGCTCACATCCCAAATCGGTCACGGCAGATGTGGCATGCTGCGCAGGCCCTAGCTGCACCGGATCTGGCATGCAGGAGACAAGATCCCAGGCTGGTTGCATGCAGGGCCAGCACTAAGGGCTGGATGATGCGGCTCCACAGGTGGGATCTTTGACACCCTTGCCGTAGTTCATTGCTACCCGGAAACAACATGGGAATTTACATCCGTTCTAGCTCAGCTCGAATCTCTGGAACAATTCTCCCCACCTGCAGGAGCCATCCAAGTGCTGAACTTCCTTCTTGAAGCCCTGCATGTCCTTGGTTAATCAATCTATTGGGGAGATGAGAGGATGAAGGATTCAGGCCTGGAAGCACAAATTCCATGCCCTGATGGTTTCCTTCCTTGGCTCTCGCATAGAAAGGCATGTACCTTTCATTGATCTCCTATATAACTGGAGATGCATTTGCAGAAACACTAGTGTGCAACCAAAGAACAAACTCTAATCATCGCTCAAAGTCTCAGGAATACTTGGGAGAGGCTTACTAAGAACGTTAGGATATGTACATGGAGGGCAATGCCATCCTGACATGTGGTCTAGCGAGCCATGTTGTATGTAGTGTAGAAATATATAAAACCCAAGATAGTTACTGTGGATGTGCGGTACTGCAGGCCATTCATGCTAATAAAAATCCTGTACATTCAGTTCCCAACTGCTTTCTACTGTAAGCACAATAGGATATCTCGTTATAAAGAGAAAATAAGGCTTAGTCACAACTTAGTTCAAGTCTTGTTGCCAAGCTCTTATTTTCTTACAACTAAAAGGCACATTTTTCTTTTCTTTACTTTTCAACTAAAATAAAAAACATATAAAAAAAAAAAGATATTGAAACGCACACTTTTCAGGGACATTGATTCTCAGGGTCCCATCACTTAGTCACCCAGTGGCAAAACCCACTCTGCAATGAAAAATGACCGATTAATCTTACAGTAATTTTTTTTAAATATAAAGAGTTCCTAAAAATATATATATCTGGGCGAAGTGTCATCTGCAGATATGCAAACAGGAAATAAAATAATAAGACAGACATAGTCCTTGTGTGCGAGTGTGTGCGAGTGGGAGAGAGAGAGAGAGAGAGAGATTCAGATCTAAAGGGCGCCTTACAATTTGTAATTATTTTAAGGAAAAAAACCCAAACCATTGCATTATAGATATACACAAAAGAGTAAGGCCTGTCCTATGAATGAGGACACAGCACACTAAAAATGTAAATTAAGAATTAAATATCAACACAATGGAATTCTGCCAATAGTATTATAACTATACAAATTGCTCATCAGTATCCAGCGTCATGTTGGCAGATTCATTCAAGAGAGGGAGTATGAAGCCGGAGACAAGATGACAGACTACTCTTTCTAAACAACATAGCCTCCACTCCGTGCTGCAGGGTGTTGGCATTTCCATCCTTTAAAACAGAGGTGAGCATATCGGTAACACTCCAGTGATGTGTTACAAAATAAGATGAGAATTGTAAACACAAAAAATGGGTTTTCTAGGTTTCATGAAATTTCTTTATAAGCTTGGTCATCAAAATTGTAATATCACCCATTTTAAATTCCTTTAAAAAAGCACTACTGTCAAAACATTACTGCATGCCCAAGTCTTTTTTTTTTAATTTCAGATAGCATGAAAACTAATGGAGACAATATTTTATTGTTAATCCTACAGACCGTATAAAAATCCTACATCAAGAGAGCAGTTCACCAACAAAATGCTTATAGAAGCCATTCTGTTTCCAAAGAAGTCCATCTACTCTTAAGTCTTTGAAGCACACAATAGTTTTTAACATTTCATCTAGGCTGTAACCAGAAAACGGCTATAAAAAAAACCACCCTATTTCACTCTTTGTAGAAGATGGGTCAAAAGTCCAATTACATATGCTTAAAACTTTTCACTGATAAATGCCACTAATTTGTCCGTATTCAAGGAACAGATAAGTCTTTGCAAACACCCAGTGAAGCTTCAAAGAAACCAAAGGAGAGAAAAATGCTGCTTTTAAATCTAAAGATTCCTGCTTGTAAAGTAAGAATTGATTTCTCACTGCAAAATCATTTGTTCCTGCATTGGTGATAATGGAAATCCAAAATCTCTGAGATGAGAGAAAGTCTAGGTTACTGACCTGTACCACTGGTTGTTTTTTTTAATATTTTGCCCTTGCAGGTACACATATTCCCTTCTCTCTCAATTAAGAGGGGATCTACAAAGCACAAACTCGACATGTCAAATTTGTGACTTACTTTGCCAAAACTATCTTTCTACCTGGAAACTGTTACTAACTTCCTTCACAACGGTGAGGTGAGACATAAAACTAGAGAGCCTTGCAAAGAACCTCAAATATTTTATCTTATTTGAATTTTATGTTAAGCAACCTATAGACATTTAAAATATTAAGATAGACATTTAAAATATTAAGCCAAAGTAGCTAACTTATCCTTCCTACTGTATTTCCATGACCTCTCCACCTTACTCCATCACCTGACTGCAGGACACTTCAACGTCACCACAAGCCTAGTAGAAAAACCTGGACAGCCTGTCAAATAGGAAGTCTGGAAGAGAATACCAAGTGTTGCCTGCAAAAATCGTATGGGTGAAATTCAACGTGGCAAGCACATCACATTGGGATGGGAGACTGGGTAAGCCACAACACAAGCCTTCATACCAACTGGAAGAAAGCCTTCCTGACAGCAGCATTCATCATCTGCTGCTCCCCACTCCATTCTGCTGGTCCAGGGGTAGGAGTAGCAGCTCTAGGAGTAGTACAATAGCTTCCCAATTGCCTATACGTGCACTGATAGAGCATTCATCCACTCCAATGCTATTTCTTGCACAACATACATAGTCCACCACTCAACACAGGACCATAGATGATTACAAGAATTATCCCACCAGGATGCATGGAGTACATCTATCTGGTATCCCCAAGATATCCCAGAAGAGATGCTCCTAGCATGCCTCATTCACCTGGTCCCATCCAGGCACTCCAAACCTGAAAACTAGACACGCTGGTGAAGCTGCTCTAGGGCATTGCAAGCATCCCTATCAAGCACACTAGAGACCAAGGTCTCACAAGTGACCTCAAGAGGATCTCCTTGATCAGGTTCAGCATCACATTCCCAGGTTTGGAGCATGTGAGCGGAGTGTTCCTATAAGGGAGTATTCCTACCAGGACACCTGGGAGACAGAGTACGGACACCAGTAGTTACTCAAGACCAAATGTGGCACTCGTGTTATTGTGAACAGTCTCTCTTCCATAGCCCCCTCTCCACGTTTACTTTTGTCCTGTTATTCTAGTCTTATAGGTCTGTGGGCTCAGGTCTAGACCTTCCAACATGCCTCTTCACACTTACTGCACCAGATGAAAGATGACAAGCCAGACAGGAACAACGGTCTTGTGGTTGATGGCAATAGTCTGAACTGAATGCAATGTGGCGGGTTCCATTTGCAGCCCAGCTGCAACCAGTTCTCATGCAGCTGCAGGGAAGTCTTTCCGTTTATCTTGTGCAACACGTCTTGCATGGAGAAAAGTATTCTCTTCCCCCCACCTTCTCTTTTATTGAATTAGATTGTAAGATATTTTTGGATAGGGACTGACTCTTGCTACATGGTTTTACATTGCCTTACAACCCTCATTGATCCTAGGACTTTGTGGCCAAGTACAAACCGTCAAAAAGCCCCAAGGCTGAACCAATTCAGTCTTCACAGATCAGTCTAAACTGCATAGATTGAACCAATATGTGAACAGACATGTACTTTTGATTCCGGAAATGCAGCCACATGCCTGCAGTGGCCCAGGCCAGAAGCCAGAGGGCACTAGAGCATGCAGCTCTGCTCTGCTGGAGTATAGTTTGGGCCAAGGCTAGCCCACCCACCCTGTGAAGAGGGGGGTGGGGCTTGCAGGGGAAGTGCAAAGCATCCTGGAATGCTGGGGGGCTGCGAGTTGCCTTGAGCCTGGAGGGGATCTGGGACAGACTTTCAATAAACCAATTTAACCTAAAGCAGTTAAGTCTGATGCTACATTCATCCAGGTTTATCTTAAACTAGTTTTGGCCATTTTGAAAGTGGTTTGTGTGCACAGAACTTCTGCTCTGTTACAGATTTGAACCAGTTACTGATTACTTAAACTGGTTTGCGTGTAATTTCTGTCCCTAGCCTGTCAGGTTAGCTTCTACTACAATACAAATAAGACAGCTACAAGTCAAGCTCCCTGTGCACCAGCCGGCATGCATGTGAGCAAAAGAGTTTTACTCTAAGGAATAGAGCAACGCACATTCATGCTTCATAATAAAGAAATGGGCTGAAACATTAAATGTAACCTGAATGTCAACAGCACTGTTTTGACTCTCAGGAAACAGCACAGGAATCAGGTATAAATCCAACCTGGAACCCAGAACAGAAACAGCAGGTGTAGAGATGATTCAAATCCTAACATCCAAGCAATCCATAGGGGCTTGGCTCCCACAGTCTGGTTTTGGCCCATCTTGATGGGGTGATTCATTGTTAAAAAAAGCAATGAATTGCAGACTTTCAAGACTGTAGAACAATTCTTCGAGACGTACAGCGATGACATTCTAAACCCCAGTGCAAACACTCCATAATTCATAATATTCCCTCTATCAAAGCACATTGGAAAACGGATGTGTTGTATTTCTCTTCAGACCTTCAAATTCTATATTATTAAAACAGTTTGGAAGGAGGGAAGAGGAACCCGATAGATTTAATGTTAATACTTTTATCTTAGTACATTGCCAATAAGATAAACTATTTAGTGGCTTCATATTCCCTAACCATATTTTTCACAATGTGCTTCACGCTCTACTTGCCACAAAAGTTGCGACACTGCGGTCACTCTTCAAATAAAAAGTATGCATTTTCATAGCAAGAATAAATAAATATATAACCTCCCTTTTTTTAAAAAAAAAATTACCCTGCCATGGGTTAAGTCGAGCTCTGATAATTAGGACATTGGATATTTATGAGGAGCTATTCTGCCTTTATTATTGCTTTAGGTGCATGTTGACAGATGCAGTAAGACAATTTACATTGATGTGTGAATTTGCCAGTATTTCAGTAATAATATTTAAGTCTAGATCTATTAGAAAAAGGGTCCATAGCTCAGTCTTGGAACACACATTTTCAATTAATTTTTTTTTGTAGCACTTCCTCCTGGCATGTTGGAATTGAGGGCGTCTCATTTCTCTTGTACTCCAGTTGAAGACTGGTTCAAAAAAACTACCCCCAGAGGGTAACAAGATTAACGCACCAAGTCCATTATCATCATCTAGTCGTACCTGACATATATAAACATAGTCCTTGCAGCGTCCCTAATAATGGTTTAACTCAGTCAGGAACTCATTAAGTGATGGCAGAACAGTATGTCCTTCTCTTCGTGGCGGCAGTAGTTAAAGGCTCTGAATACTGATGCTAAGCCATTCTCTATCCTTCCAACCAGGCCGAGGGGACAAGAAGTTGCCTTTAGAGCAGCACTGGCATGCTGATCAGTAGAGGAGACAGCCAGATCACAAGTCAGTCTCACTCTTAACCACAGCCTGAATCCAGGCTGCAGTACATGTGAGACATATAATGAGACCTGTTCTTGGAGCAGCCCTTTTCTTTAAACCAAGGGTGGGCAAAATGTGGCCCACAGACCATCTCTGGGCCACCAAGGGATCCCACAACAGGTCCCTCAGCCCCACTCAGCCCAGATATGGGGGGCAGCCTAGGTCATGGCATGCATGGCCAGTCCCGGCACCCCTGGGCACGCAGCAAGGCTAGGGCGACAGTGGCAGGACTCACTTCCCAGCAGCCATAGCAGCATCCAGGAGCAGGACAAGCAGGGAGGGCCAGGATCATGGGGTGGCGATAGGTGGGGACTGGAGCTTATTTTAATGTTTTGAACCTTTGACCCCCCACGTCACCCCATCCTGTTTTTTCCTTAGTTGTCCCATGAAATCATCTGTTTCATTCATCCGCTATCCCCATATTGTGGGGGCTACTAGTTTACTGGGTGGGCCTTAGATCCCATGGCAATTTTGAACGGACAAATAGACAGGCCCTGATCCTTGGCCCCATGCTGTCACCACCCCACAATCCTGGCCTCAGCCCAACCCATCACACAATCCCAGCCCTAGCCCCACCTGCCCATTCTCCCCCCAGATGCCACTCCTTGCCCGCCCACAGCCCCATCCCAGCTTCTCGGCCAAGCACAGAGCAGAGCCAGAGGGTAGTGTTGATCCAGCCCACAACAGCTCACCGCATCTCCGTAAGTGGCCCTTGAGCCCAAAATAATTCCCCATCTCTGCTCTAAACACTGGAGAGCTGCTCACCCCATCCCCCCTTTCATTTCACCATTTGGAGTTATTCAGTCTTCAGCGGATGTTAGGACTAGAGAAAGAAACGTTGTTTCCACCGATTCTAAAAACTCTCCCGCAGGCCCACAAATCATAGAAAATTAGAGTTGGAAAGCACCTCGGGACATCATCTAGTCCAACCCCCTGCTCAAATCCATCTCCAAGTACTCTCACCTTGTCCAATTTTTAGCAATTTCCCTCTGCTCCCCAAGAAATCCTTCAGTCTCAATTGATCTCATGCTATAAAAGTGCACTGATCCATTCCCAGTTAATCTATGCTTATTCTACACGTAAATGGGTCAATAGTTCCTCTAATGATCTGTACATTTTAGATTTACTTATGGCTGAATAAGCTCCAGCAGAGTTTACGTGTGCAGAACTATAAAGCTGGTCATGAAGCAATATATAATTGCAGCAGACTAGTACTTGGACCACAGACCTAGAGCAGAGCCAGCTAGAAAGCTTAACACCTGCAAGCATGTTGGATCCTTCAACTGTATCCCACGTATTTGCATCCAACCTAGGAGGGATGAGAAACACTCACCACAGCCTGATATACATAAAGTGACATTTCCTGCTTACTGTTGACAACAGATTGATAACTTTTGACAGTGCTACTCGCTGGATGTCAGAAGGAGGTTTTTCCCCTCAGAGTTTAAAGAGAATCACAGGCCTACATATTGTCCAAAGGGGATCTACAGATTTGATAGCCAGGCACTCACACTAGGAAGACATTACAGATAGTTTTGCAGGGCTCCTGAATTTAGGATGCAATGGAAGCAGGTTGGATACTGCTCGTAGCTCAGTATAGTTCATCCTAACAATAGTTTCTATTGCCAGTGTTGGCTTAGACAAAGGTTTGCTTTTTAGGTATTGGCTTATAGGTATAGATATATGTATTAGAATGGCTTAAGATGGGCAGCAGGTGTTAATTGATTTCTAAAGAGCCTGAGTCTCACACAGAAAGTTTCTCATGGCCCTGGAAACACACAGGTTGTCCAACACAACAAGGATGGCAGATGGACACAGCCTGAGAATTGAGGGGGCATGCCACAAAACGAGATCACAGCCTTCACGGTTGTCTAACACAACAAGGGCATACATACTCCCGTGGCTCCCAGACTATCTCGTGTTATGGCTCAGCATGATAACAAGCTGACAAGGCCCCCAAGCAGCAAGGGGGCCCCCCCGAGTCCTGGTTTTGGGGGAGCAGACCAAATTAGGAAAAGGCCTGAAAGACCAAATCAGTAGATGCGCATGTGATGGGCCTGGAATGTGGAATGTGCTGATGACACGGTACTTGGACAGTGTGACCACAAAGAAACAACTAGCCAGAGACAGCCACGGATCAAGAGTCATCAGGAGGGAAGGAAATTACAAAGGCAGAGACTTGAGAGTAACAAAGGTCCCTCTCTCTCTCTCCTGGTCACCCTGCCTCCCAGATCAAGGCCTCTGCATCCTAAATCCAGAGCCAAAGGCCAGTTTTCTCCACCACCTCAACACTCCTCCATAAGCTGCTTCTCACTTATGACAACAAGTCACACGTTCCTTACTCAGTGTGGCAAATTACTGCTGGCCACTCTAAACAATTGTGTATTATAAATAAGGGTGTTTTGTTTTGTTTTGTTTTTACAGCACTTAATGAAATTTATAATAAACCACGGTGTTGGTTTTGCCAGTAAGTCAAAATGCCATCATATCACTAAGTGCATTTTCTAGTTTGTGTGGCCTCACCTGGAACGTTTTTATGCCAAGCCAGGGAACTTCCAAGTGCTATTTATGATTCAGGCATAAAAAAAAAATCCAAAGACAGTAAGTGCATAAAGATCAAAACCATTTCATCCTTGCTTTTCAATATGGTTTCAGTCCAATTAACCCATTCACCTGTGGAGGCATGACAGACCTTGTTGTGTCTCCACAGGTGCATCTCAAGTAGGGCCAAGAAAGTGATCCTCCCCATCTATGCAACACTGGTCAGGCCACAGCTGGAGTACTATGTCCTGTTCTGTGCGCCACACTTCAGGAGGGATGTGGACAACATGGAGAGGGTCCAGAGGAGGCCACCCGCATGGTCCGGGGACTACAGGGCAGACCCTACAATGAGGGACTGCGGGACCTGAACCTGTTCAGCCTCCACAAGAGAAGGCTGAGGAGGGACCTGGTGACCGTCTATAAACTCACTAGGGGGGATCCAAAGGGTTTGGGAGAGCCCTTGTTTCCTCTGGCGCCCCCTGGCATAACAAGCAATAACAGCCACAAGTTGTTGGAGAGTAGGTTTCAATTAGACATCCGCAAGAACTACTTCACAGTCAGGGCGTCCAAGGGAAGTGGTGCTGGCTCCTACCCTGGGGGTCTTTAAGAGGAGGCGTGATGCCCACCTAGCTGGGATCATTTAAGCCCAGTTTTTTTTCCTCCTGCCCTGACAGAGTGTCGGACTTGAAGATCTATAAGGTCCCTTCCGACCCGACTTCTATGATTCTATGGAAGCTGGGTTAGCACAATTCTTTGGCCTGGAAGTCATTCACCAAGTAGAGTTTGCTTCAACACTAGAACCCATATATAGTGGACAAGAGGGGTAGAGGAAAGCTTTACAGGAGGTAGAAAGCATAAAGTAAATTTTAACCCTAACATACAAGTTACATTAGCTTAAAATTTAGATAAACATGCATCTGGCTTGTAGCATCCAAAGGATCTCCATGAGCCTGACAACAGAAAAATGAAGACAGACAGGATAACTAATTAGAATGAAGCCCTTAAAAGTGGTTCTTAGAAGGGCTGTGCGAATCTTTGGGTGCTGATTCGATTCGGAGGAGATTTGCCCCGATTCAATGGCTGAATCCCCAAATCCAAAACGAATCAGGGGACCAATTAAAAGGTCTAAATCAATTTAAAGCCTCTGAATTGATTCAGAAAAGATTTGGAGAGCTTTGGTGATTTGGGCTCCAAGCTGGTAAGTTAGGGGCCAGAGGAGGGGGGCATGAGGAGGGGGAAGGAACCCCCACCACTCCCATGGCTGCCCTGCCCACCCCAGCTCCCGGCCTTTTAAAAAAAAAGCCTCCACTAATTGGGTGCTGCCTGGTGGGGGGGAATTCCTGCTGCCTCATGCTGCATGAGGGGCTCTGTCATGAGCACCCTGACCCCCCCACTCTCCCAGCCCCCCCATGGCTGCCCCACCTGCCCCAGCTCTGGCCCTTTAACACACAAAACAAAGAAACAAACCCCACACTCACCAGCTCCTGCAGCAGTGTCAGGGCATCTGAAGGCTTGTGCAGAGCCCCCCAGGTGGCATCCCTGAACAAAGCCCAAAAACCCCAACATACCTCCCTGCAACTATTCTGTCCAAACCACCACAGAAGCAAACCTTCCCACCCATCCCATCCTATCCCAACTGCCACACTTCCAGATTGCAAAAGTATACATTTCCCATCCTCCTCCACTCCCCATCCCCACCAGCCAGCCTCAATGGGGCAATGGGGGGAAGCAGGGATTGTCCCCCGTTGTGCAGGAACCGGCAACTGAGGACTTTTTTTGGTTTGTTTTTTTTGGTTTTTTGTTTTGTTTTAAAAGGGCCAGAGCTGGGGCAGCCATAACAGGCTGGGGGAGCAGGGGAGGGTTGTGGGGGCTCATGACAGAGCCCCCCCCCCCCCCCAACGCAGCCTGGGGCAGCAGCTGGTGAGTGGGGGCTTTTTTTCTTCCAAAGAGCCAGGAGCTGGGGCCAGGTGGGGCTAGAAGAGCGGGCGGGGGGATGGGGCCCATGTGATTCGGAGACTCAGCAGATTCGGCACCAGCTGAACCTCTGAATCAGACTTGGCTGAATCGATTCAGGGCATTGATTCAAGTCACTGAATTGAATCACTGTGCCCCAGCGCCCCCCAAAAACAAAGAAACAAACGAACGGACAAAAAACCCGGCCGAATCTGGATCCGAAGTGAATGCTAGCCACGTCACACAGGCCTAGTTCTTAGGATGTGGCAAATACATTTGAGGATTGACTTTTGCTCCCCTCTTTTGGTTTGTGAGGAAGAGCTGGACAGGCATGAGGCCTCTGAGGGTCATCAAGGTTTCGTTTCCTACCCCTCCAGTTGTTTAATTCTGAGCCTACCGGACACGGTTGCTCTCATCTGGATTAATCATTCATAATCCTTCCTCCAAACAATTCAAACTGATATTTGGTGATAACTGCCTCACAGTGAAGAGGTCAAGAAATACAATTCAGATTTTTATTTACCATCTTCTACGCACAGAATTAGAAAGAGAACAGGAGGATTTCTAACTCGAGGAAAAGACTTAGTATGAAAGCTGAAGGGAAAGGATTAAAGCCAAAGGTATAGAAAGAGAGAAGAAAGAAAGAGCTCAATACTAAAGGGAGGGATAGTAAACAGAGCCAGAGGAACTTAAGGAGGTAACACAAATCCATGAACTTGGAAACCCTCATTTCATGGAAAGCAAATGGGCTACTGCCATTGGCATCCATATAGCCAGGATTTCACCCTTGGGTTGTAAACACTCCTGGTGTATAGCACTGAATACAATTGAGAGAGACTGATTAGGAACCAGTGAAAGAACATGGGCCTGAATGATTGGTTCAAGATGTTATGACTAGATACAGGATTAAAACATTTAGCTTTGCATCCTGCCCCATCCAAAGGGCTCAGAGCAGCTTATAAACAACCCAGAGATGAGAATCCCTGAACAAAGCCCGAAAACCCCAACATACCTCCCTGCAACTCTTCTGTCCAAACCACCACAGAAGCAAACCTTCCCGCCCATCCCATCCTATCCCAACTGCCACACTTCCAGATTGCAAAAGTACACATTTCCCATCCTCCTCCACTCCCCATCCCCACCAGCCTGCCTCAACCTCAGGGGAGATTCCCCACCTTCTTCCAGCATCCCCTCCAAGCCCATCTGCCCTCTGCTACAGAGGGGCTAGAGCTGTCACTCCCCTCCCAGCCCCAAAAAACACTTAACTCCTCCCCCACCCCAGAACCTATGAGACAAATACCAAGAATCCTAACAAAAAAGTAAAAGTAAAAAGAAAACCTTCCATCTTTACCAAGTTACTAAATAGCATCATGGAAACACCCAGTAACTTTACTCTGGATGTTGCTACTTTGCCTCATCATTAACACAACCTAATGGCTTCATTGCTCCAATAGAGCATCTAGATCCTCCAAAATACCACACATCAAAAGGCTCTTACAGATGTGCAGGGAGCCTGCTCCAACACACTGGATTTCCAGTGCATCAGAGCAGTCTCGATTAATCGAGTCCGCTGGAGCATGGAAATGTATGCACTCTGGAAGCCTTCCGTGTCACATGTAACAGCATCCCCATGCATCCCCACACTGAAAAAAATGGTGGCAGGGCTCTTTGAAAAAAACAAACAAAAAACTTTAGTTCAAAGCACCATTTTTTTCACATGGGGATGCTGATACACGAGATGCACAAGCACTTTTAAGTAGCACAGCTCACTAATTAAAGCTCCTGGTTCTGCATCCCAGAGCACATGTAAAAGTGCCCTAAATTTCTAGCTTCCATTTTATTCCATGCTAGCATGATCTGGTATGACCTCTTGAGGTCCCTTCCAGAGCTATTTTTCTGTGAGCATAATTTTGGTGACAGAGCATAAAGAAATTAAAAGGGTATAGAGCAGAAGTACACGGAGTCTGCCAGATGTTTTTGTTGCAAATCCTATTACTTGCAGATCACAGCAAGATGAAATTTAGCAGGCTTCCCCTATTTTAACAGGTTTGAAGCCTTCTAACACCTTATACCACAGTACAGTACTATTTCAAAGGAGGCTCTACATCCTTCAGATGTCCTTGTATGCTGTGCTCAAGCAGGAGCATAACCCCCCCCAAAAACTAAGAGGCAAGGTGACTGAGAGAGTCCTTACTTTGTGAATCCAGTCCAACAGCGCGAAGAAACTTGCTTAACCTGGGTTTAACTGACTCAGGTCCTAGTTGCCCACCCCTCACCTCCCTACTGGAAGGAGGAAGAATCAAGGAGTGGAGCAACCACTGCACCTAGCTCTTCATCAGATCCATCCCTGGGTCTACTGGACTGGACCTCCACAAAGGAGCTCATCACTTGTGTGTCAGTACTTGTTCAGTACAGTAGCCATGAATTCAGAAGTTACAGATGTAAGCCAAGAGGCTCTGAAGATATTTGGGTGCGTTAAATGCATTGCAAATTAACATTTAGTCAGTATGAACAGCCGCTCAGAATGACATGTTTTTTTAAATTGGTAGCTACATTTTTGACTTCACAATTAGGCCTTCTACTTAATAGCTCACTCTTCAAATACTTATGAAGAGTCAATTAAGAGTTAATTGAAGATTTAGCAAGTGCATGCTTCCCTTTGTGCCCAATCCAGAAAGGATGAGCCTTTCATCATCTATTCCATCTCCTTAGTTCCAGTACTAAAGACAGGAAAATCCTTAGCATCATTTGAGAGGATTGGTCCTGGATAAGCACAGTAGAAGATGATGCTACTAATAATTAGACATTTATAGAAGTGGTTTTATTGGTGTTCCCTGGAAAGGATATGCTCTTTTACATCTAGCTATTTGTGTTGCAAAGACAGTCAGTCATCTTCAAGATATGAACCAAGGCCCAGGCTTTCAAAGTTGTTTAGACATCTAACTGCCATTGATTTAATGGGAATAGTGAGCTGCTGACACTTGCATGAAGGATGCCTGTAGATGTAAAAAACACAATAACAAACAAACAAAAAACCCACCCGGTGCTTTAATTTAAACTCAGCGTATTCCTGCGCCAAGTCCTGCGCATGCCTAGAAAAGGCAGCATGTGACTTCAACCTGGCTAGCCCAATGTCTGTAAAGATTGGGTGCTTTAGTAGGTAAGGGTCTTTGGGTAGATGTGATATCTTATATTAGACCAACTGAGTAGCTGGAAAAATTGTTCTTTACAAGCTTTCGGCTTTTTTGGTGCTTTTATCTAATAGCCGATTGAATCCGCTTTAGCTAAAAGCGCCAAAAAGCCCCACTGAAGAGCACGATCTTTACAGACCGCAGAGCTGGGTTGCAGTAAGGCAGTGTTTCTTCCGGTAAGGTGTGTTTTTTGTTCGTTTGTCTGTTTGTTTTTTTAACAATCAACAAGCAACTTGATATATAGGATGTTTGAGAGCAGGCCCAAAAGCCCACAAAGAAAAATACTGCTGAGAGGCCACAAACAGGATAATATGACACTTGGAATGTGAACTGATAAACAGGGATGGTACAAACTCAACCTACCTTGAACCCACTAGCATAAGTAACAGTGCTGAAAAGGAAGTTGCATGTTTGATGATAAGGAAGATACTTATATGTAAGAACTGCTCAAAGCCTCTTCTTGTGTAGCTGTAGAAATTAACTAACAAGACCATAGATAACAGTGTAGAAGTTAACTACAAAGCAGATTCAGTGCTTCAAAGACACAGCTGAAACAACCAAGGATGCAGTCCTCCTCCCTGTTACTTAGTATTTCAAAATAAGCATGTAGCCAAAAGCCAGTTTGAACTAATTAGGAGTTTTCCTCACGCTGACCTGATATCTTGTTTTCTTTCATAGTGGAAAATTCCCACCTGCGCGCGTATCTTGTCATGCGCACTAGAAGTTTCTAACTAACCATGGAGGTTGAGTCAATTAGGTGTAGAATCTGAGATGCAAAACTGTCTATATAAACTTGCTTACTTGTTATCAAGGGGGGCTGGTTCTTGGAGGAGACGGGCTACTCTTTGTTGTTGTGTGCATGCTTCAATAAAGAGCTTGAGATAAGACCTTGCTGGTGTTGCCTGTCTCTTGCAGTCAGACAACGGACCTGGGAAGCTGGGGTTCGAGTCCCTGACAAGCTGAAGAGTTTCATCTCCAAAACCTAATAGAAGTAAATTAAATTGCCAGCAATAGCTATTTGACTGCTGATCAAAGCATGCAAGAGAGGAGACTGACAGTCATATTATGTAGACCTGATGTTTGGCGCTGTCAGCAGGCTTTGCTTAGGCTCACACCAGGTTTAAATTGTTTACCTGTTTTCCAACCCCTGTATAAAGAAGGGAAGAGTGGAAGCAAAGCAGAAGGAACAGTAATGAAGCAGCTCGCAGCAGCTGCTGAACAAGTGACAACTTCGGGAACTTTCATTAAAGAAACTACCAACTACAGTCAGATGCGTCTATTGATGTCTGAATTAGAGGTTAAGGGGGAACTTCAGTGCCTGTGATGAAACTCGGCCTGCTCTCTGGATACCGCTAAGCCATCCCTGGCAGGGAGAGAATTTTATCCCTGGCTCAGACTTCTGAAGAGTAAATCTTTTTGCATTCTGAATGCACCAGATGGTATGTGCTTTACAAAACCATCCCCTTGGGATGATACCTCCAAACCCCACCATGCAAGGGCTTTATCCCTTTCTCCCTGCAAATTACTCTGTTCAAACACTGTTTAATACAGGACGGAAGCATATGTCTTTCCTTTGGCAATTGCATTGTGTTATGCTATTAAGAAATGTGCCAGATCTGGCTTCCCCTTCAGTTCAGTATATTATACTTCCATTAGATTGATGTATACCTCAGACCAAATAGTTTTGCATGGCCTAGGCTCGGGTAATTGGATTACATTTGTGTGAAACCCAAAATACTACACATTTTCAGGAGTGATTTTCTTTTTCTTTGGCCATTAGAGTCCCAAGGAAATGAAGCACAAAAGCCTAAACTAAATTTCACATTGAACAGGATTTTCATCATCAAGTTGTGCAGGGAGGTTGATTTTTAATAGTTAGTTGCGCAGCTACAAGTCTCCCAAAACTCTTTGAAAAATTTACCCTTGTGGGAACAACTTCAAACAACAGAAGCAAGGAAATCTGCATTAACACCCACACTTGTGTTCAGACTCGGCCTCTGCTATGCCCCTTGCAGCATTTGTAGTTGGTGAATTCACACAGCAGAGACTGCTGTAATAAATCCGTCTGGTGCATCAAAAAAATACTTTGCTGTGACAGAGCATTTTGCAAAGGCGATGGGGATTGTTATTCCTCCTCCTCCGGTCACAAGAGGCATAGTGACTTCCAGAGCTCACTCAACACAGGGGCAGAGCCATGATCAGAAAACCCAGGTCTGAATTCCAACCCTGTGCCCTAGCCAGTGGCATACAGTACGCTAAAGACCACAGATTTCTTGGCTTGTCAGTTTATAGACTTGCCTACAATGACAAGTTTGACTGCTGTAAACTTTGCTGTCACAGCGAAAGTGGCACCCCCCCAGCACAGATGCAATTGATGCTGGTATAAAAGCAGCGCTTCTGCGGGTATAGCTCAGCTAGTTCTGGAATAAGCTACATCAAAATAAGCTGGTTACAACCCATGACCCAAGAATGCCATTGAACTTGTATAGCCACGCTGGAGTCTATTAATTATGGATCTTAAGTGACAGACTTCACACAGAGGTACGAGGATGCTTTCTGATGGCCCCTGTAGAAATATCGTGCTTAGGACAGGAAATGTACATGTGTAAGGCAGAGCGAGAGTCAAATTACCTTCGATCTGCTCCGTCTGATATAGACAATGACTCTGAAAGCAGAAGAGCCGCTGGTGAGTACGTATTGTGCTGCATTTGTGTAGAACTTGGCTGCAATCATGGCTGAGACCAACATAGACTGGGGCGCTCAACCCCTGACCCATGAGCCAGATCCAACCCGCAGGGCTACCAAAGGGCCTGGAAACTTGATGGCAGAGAGGTGGCAGTGTAACTTGCTGCTCCCCTGCTGCCAAATTTCTAGACCCCTGGGGAGCCCTGCAGGCCAGATAACAAGGCTAACCATCCTGGTCTGACCAGGTGGTGCTGCATCTGTCCCGCGGCCTTACCCCATACTAATCATCTGGCTCCTGGGGCCAAAAGGTTGGGAGCCACTGGTAGAAACAAAGCCTGCACGTAACCATGGGCTGCTAATCCCACAATTTTGTTCATAAAGCAGATGGATCCAAGTACCCCAGAAGTAACCTTCCAGGGACTCAACAAAGCAGAGTATTTATTAAATTGCTCTGAAACTCTGCCACAAAAAGGTACTGCAGCAGCGAGTCACAACCAGGGTGCCACTGCAGATCCTCGCATGGCCCCACCACACCCTTCAGCGTGTGCATACCTCAGCGCTAACGTAATGCACAAGATCAATTTGGAGATTACAAATTGGAACCCATAGTGTTAAAAACATTCTGGCTTGTGGTCTTTCTAAGCTTTTTGCAACGTAAAAACTGCTCTGTTCTTTTTTCTGCTGTCAAAAACCAAGTGAAAGCCAAGAGCTGGCATTTTCCAAGGGGTGCCTCGAGTCTAAAAAGGTTAAGAAACACTGCCCTATACAAAGGGCAGAGCATTATATGCAAGTATGTTTGCAAGACAATACAGTTTTTACTCGACTAGATAAAAAGGAACTATACCCATTACCTTCAATTCACAGAGAATAAGCATTTTTCAAAAGTGAATGGAGCTATGCTGTAAGGGCTGGCTGGAGACCAAGGCAATTTTAGGCAATTTCTTTGAATTGGGAGGTTTCTAACATCCATCAAACATCCATTTTGGATTGTGAAAGGATTATTGTTTCCAATGGGAGGAGAATTTCTCAATTAGAAATACTGCTTGAAGATTCTTCCAAGACTACTTTGAGCCAGAGGGAATAACATTCCTTTGCTGCCATGATGCGTTTTAACAGTTTCCCATTATCACACTAACCAACTCATAACATACTACTAGTGTGTCTATTTTTATTAGTGTAATGCCAGTGAATTACATTTAGTGAAAATCATGAAGTCGAAACAAATCTGGATTGGGAGTAATTAAATTGAAGTCTGGGCTTTTATCGTGTACGCCTGGTAGCACAGAGAAGCACAGATCTGCCTTCTGGTCCAGGAGGATTTTTATTTTTAGTAGCATCAAGGTTACTGGCACAGCACAGCTCAGATGTATGGGTCAAGAGCTGGACAAATGGACCCAAAGTCTAGCCCTCAGGGAAAAAGCTTTAAAAATAAAGCACATAAAAGTTGAATTCAAACTGAATTAAGAAAACTTCTTGCATTAGATATTCATCACCTTGGATTAGAGATGCACCTCCTCTTTCACCTCTATATCTCTAAAAATTACAAAACTGGTTTAGGACTGCAGCCAGCACAAAAAGATACCTCTCATCTTAACCTGTGCCATTTAAGGGATACAGTGACTGCAAAAATGGTTTAAATAGGAAGCAAGAAGCAAAGGCAACTAGGATAGGTGTAGCTAAGCAGCTGGGGTTTGGGCTTCTGAAGTTAAATAAACAACAAACCTGAAACGGTTAAATCTAAGGTCAGATTTTCAGAGCAAGAATGCAGGGAGTTGCACGCACATGAACAGACAACGGTGTGCAACAGCATAATCACTCCATTAATCAGAAGACTGGCCACCGGCGTGTGCAAGATCCAACATTTCCATGTAGCTAGTTTACATGCAGCGTAGACACAAAGTCATGTACAACACTTTGAAAGCTGGGCCTAGCATCACTACACTGGAAAGCAAGTCAGATGGCATGTAGCTTGCAGAGAAGGCACTGGCTACCCAGAGGAGCACCTGGGCTGCTCCATCTCGCGCTTACCAAAGTGCATACATACGTACAGGATGGCCACCCTCCACGATGCCAGTCAGCTTGTCCAAACTCACTGACCACAAATTGTAGCTCCTGATTTAATAAGCTCCCTCTGCGTCTTGATGCTTTCCCACTTCCGCATCTTGTGCTGGCCCTGCAAAATCTGCTGTGCATCAATTAGAGAGAGCATTTGTTTCCCCCTCCCCCCCAACTCCTTTGACCGTGCCAAGATCTGTTACCCTCATGTCAATCCCCATCAGTTTGCCTCCGGGCATTTTGCAGTCTTCAATCGAAAACTTATTTTTTTCTGTTTGCTTGTTTGACACTCCAGGATTACAGAATGAACTGCCGCTGCCCGATACTGTGGCGGAGCGTGTGTCAGGAGAAAATTACTGTGCATTAGCAACAGTCAGTCAGGACTGGAATATTCACAGTACAACCTGAACTACCCGAGAACAAGGTCGCGTCCTCAATTCTTCCCTTCCTCACAAAAAGGTTTTTGCTAATTACACTGAAGATTCCCTTGACTATTGAATACCTCAAGATTATCCATTACTCCAAACAACAGTCTGCGCTGCATGGACAAATGCACACGGTAACTTTTAAGGGCTACTTGTACGCGGAGAAATGTGGTGTTTAAATCCAAGCTGGTTAACCTTTTCACTGCAGACACTTTTGTCTAATGCTATATTTGCAAATGAGAGAGGTATTTAAACAAGGACAGGCTCCTTCACAAAGGCTGTCAATGAAGCAGCAGGGAAAAGTATGAAATCAAAGCTGCATTTGAAGCATCACCTCTGTTTCAGCAGCGGCCAGTCGTCAATTGATTTTTCTGCAGGATTAAGCAGAAAACTGGATACTATGTTAAAGTTGGATTCCAATATTGTTACCACCTCTAATACCCAACTCTGTGGCTCTCAGATCAGGAAAGCTGTTTTGGGAGTGAGCTCTAAAATTTAGCTGAAGTAAAAGGTGTCAAAATTTGGCCAGCTCTAAAATAGACTAAAGGAAGGGAAGCCCCATGAAGTGTCAACACTTAAGGATGGCAAACAAAACGACACAGATTATAGACCTTCAGTCTAACATCGATCCCAGACAAGATAATGGAAGGACTGACATAGGAATAATAAAGAATTCAAAGCAGGTAGAATAATTAATGCCTACTAACATGGATTTATGCAAAATAGATCCTGTCAAAACAAATCTTGAAATCCTTTTTTTTGATGATACTGCCAGCTTGGTTGATGAAAGTAGTGTTGATATAATATACTAAGACTTCTGTGGAGCATTTGTAGCACATGGTGGGGTTTTGTTTTTATTAGAAAGGCAGGATCATGCCAATCCATGTGCCAGATGGTAAAGAGACAGCCGATGGGGCTTAAGATACAACTATCAAGAGGGACTCATAAGGTTCTTGGCCCTGTGCTATTTATCATTGTTAACCAATTGCCACTGGTGCAGTTTGTGAACGATACAAAGATGAGTTGACTTGTAAACGAAGACAACAGAATGGTATGGATCACTTGGCAAGTTGGGTACAAGCAAAACAACACGTTTTAATATGACCATATATACTTTCATAGCCAAAGGTATAGGCTATGCTTACCGGATGAGACCCCCTGCAAGAAATGTAGCCGTCTTAGAGGACAGCCAGCTGACTACCAACTCTTAGGCAGCTGTTTTGACAAAACGTTAATGCCGTCTTTGGATGCATGAATAAGGGAATCTCAAGTAGGAGTAAGGTGGTTGTGGTATCTTTATTTGACAGCAATATGACCACTGCATCTACTAGAACTGGACAGAGAATTTCCGTTATTCATGCAAGATGCTGATGAGCTAAAAAGAGGATTCAGAGAAGAGTCACGAGTTCAATTAAACAGGTACACCTAAATCTTACAACTTCAGGCTAAAATTAGACTAACTCAACAAAGGGGCAGCTACTGGGTCAACTCGGCAAGGTTTCTGGTCTGTTTTCCATAACTATTTTTATACATTGAAATTGAATGGGTTTTCCAGGAGGGAAAAAAGGGTGTGTTCTAGCACAGTTCATTTGGGGAAAGTCCTGTGGCCCATGGCAATTTGGCTAGGGCTTCTTTACGAATTTAGAAGGTTTCATTATGATAGTCTAGGACAGTTACTTCCATCTAGAGCTTGATCGTGCAAGTTCAAAGTGAAGCAGGTCACTTAATTCCATCCTAAACTTTTTCCCATTAAGAAGTCCATCTAGTGGAAAATAATCATTTTTCAAACGTTCCTGGGTTCGAAGAAAAATGGAAGATGTTTTAATTTTGAAAGCACATTTGGAGGGGGCAAAAAAACAACTCCATACCTTTTCCTCTCTCATTTTTGCCCTTTCAAAAACAAATGTCAGGAGCAAAAGAAAAAAGACGGAGTGAGAGAGAGAGAGAGAGAGAGAGAGATGAAGAATTTTGTTTTTTGTGAAAAATATTAAGGAAAAGGACAAAAACACTTAATCATTTTCTCAGACCAGTTCTAGAGGCAAACATCTCTCACTTGGAAGTGGAGCCAGAAAAGTGCCTATTACACCCAGTTTGCATGGACTTTATTTTCAAATAAGGCCCTTCCAAACTGGCTGGACAAGATACTTGAAAACATGCACTAGGGAATAATCTTGCATGGGAAGTGATACATGATTTAATGGGTTTCTTCCATGCCTTATTAGCAAAGGGAATATGGAAAGTGACTAGCCCAGTAAATTGCTTTTTCGGTGTAAATGCTACAATTTCCAAGTTTGCTCCAAAATGAAGGAACCTGTTAAATTAGCATATTCTACTTACAATGGAGCAATAAAGTTAACTCAGACCTAATGTACTAAAGAGAGTCAACTTGATAATTATCATCAAGAATATTTCCCATGAGCAACACTGCAACATTACAGTAGATGTATTGTTATTTTTAATGCATTTACCTATAGACCTCTATTACAACAAGCACATCAATCTGACCATCTATGCTATGGTACAAGTATTTGACAGCTCCTACAAATTCAACTATTAAAACCTATTCTAAAAACACAAATCAAATAAAATACTTTACAGAAATTTTGTGGTGTAAATCTTGAAATGTGTCATTTTAATGGCTTTGGTACTGCTGCTTCAAAATATTGATTCCAGGGGAAAGATTTCCAAACAAGCTCTCTGCGTATTGGCAGCTGAACGCCGTTTTTCCCCCTTCTATATCTACCTCTAAGTTTTTATCCCCCACCATCTGCTTTTTCTTCTAAACCCTCAAGTATCCCAATTTTTATTGCCTCAACATCCTGGTGTCGGGGGGGGAATTACTTCTTTGAGCTGCTAACCATACAGAAGTAGGCTTTGTCATTAATAGCAAACCTGCTAATCCAAAAGGTGGAGGGGAATCAAGCTTATTAAAAATCAACTCATCAAAACTATGGCAGTGAAATGGGAAAAACACTCAAAAACAAAGCCAAGTTTTCAGGAAGAGGGGCTGCTGACACCAAGCAGCCCAGATGTGCTTGTTTAACACTTCTCAGGTGAAAGAGGCAATTTATTTGCAATTTTGCAATTTATTTCCCTGAAATCTGTTTTTGGAGAATCCTAGCCTGGTTGCAAGTGTGATGAGTATGTTTGATCACTCAAGAATCTGGTTTTAGTGAAAAAAAGAACTAGCAATCCTGTAAACTTCCCGTCTTCCCAAACCATATTATATTTGGCTGAATCCTAGCAAATAAATACATGAAAGCTACTCTATAAAAGGGAGGCAGGAATCTAAATAGATTATGAAGGGCAACCACATCCAAGTCTGCCCAAGCCACTTTCCCCCTACCCCCAATTTGGGCCAACATCAGTTGCTAGTTTGCAGCTTGTCTGCCTCTGTAACAAGTCATGTTCAAGCGGTTTAGGATGCTGCCAGCCCCGGCTGAAACTAGGCAGCTTAAAATTCTCATTAGTTCAATCTCCAAAGCAAAGCAGGGGACAGCGTGCTCTGTTGTTTAATCAGGCTGTTCAAGTGCCGCCTGCTGACGGATTTGGTGCTGGTCTCGAAGATGGTTGTCCTGTTCGTTTGAAGAATACAAGGATGAGGAAGCCACAAAGACTTGCTGTATGTGGGAGGCAAGGGTGTACGATAACCTCCACGAACATGAGACAAACAAGCACGCCAGGCTTAGAGGATTAAGTGGATTATGAAAAAGCACAACTACAGATGTCCTCAAATGGCAGAACGATGGGGGTACGTTCACAACCTTCTCAGGATTGAGCTTGCTTAGACAAAGCAGGGCTCTGAGGGCATTAAAAGACAATGAAACAATTGCTCAGAAAATCTAATCTTCTACCTGCACCCTCAGGCAAACACCCAGGTAGGACACGGCCCATTAAAGACACCAAAAATACCGACCTCCCTCAGCCATGGAACCAAATCACAGCCCAAACCCCGAAGTTTGGAACTGGATCGAGTCCCACAACTCAGTGCACCCATCTCAAGTTTTAAATTGGCTTTCCCGAAGCAAAAATTAGGTTGGAAACTTTAGGATTCACTAGCTGAAAGCCGGATGCAATTCATCTCTCTCCCTTTTTAAAACAAGCATCGTTTCCTTACTCTCACGATCTCTTTCTCTACCACAAGGGACGAAAACCCATCATGATATCGGTGACTCAGAAAAGCCGGCGAAATTGTATCCCATTATCAGCATCAGCTATTGGTCTTTGACAGTGTCCAACATGTTTTCCTGCCTGCGTGTGCAGCAGGCATTAAAATGATGCTTACATTACTCAGATGGAGATTCATTCTTGTGGACTGAACTGTGTCTGAATTAAGCTGTCCAGGTTTCACTGCTCTCTCTCCATCTCCTCCTCCCACAAAATTCTTTCCCCCATGAAACTGCAGATTTATTACAAATTATAAACCTGCATCCTGCACATCACTGGACACCTGCCACCCTAAATGCATAAAGTGCGGGCATTGATGCAACCGAAAAGCATCTCAGTGCTCAGGGCTACAAACAAACCAACCACCATAGACTATGCCCCTCTTCTGCCAAGCCACAAACAAATGAAACGAACACAAAAAGACACCACGGGGAAGTTATGCTCAATCCATTTGGAGGTACAGCTACACACGAACGACAAAGACGCTAATCAAAGCAGACCATTAAGACTTGCACACATCTTTTCCTCAAGATAAAACAATTCTCCACGTTTAAGGGAAGCTGTGGGAAAGGCGGAAGCATGGAAAAGCAGCGCAGCCCCTCCACCAGAAAAGCTAAAAATAAAGAGGGATTCAAAACACAGAAAAGGGAGCCAAGGTATTTAAGCATGTCAAGGAGAAAATGAAAACAGGCTGCTTTTGAAAGTCTCACTCCTACGCAATTTGGGTTAGAGAGCTTGCTGTAGCTCGGTAAAGCCTTCGTCTAGTTTGTTTTGCAAGTCAACAAAGGTGCGTTTCCCTCTGAGCAGCTACTGACACATTTTAAATTAATCCCCTTCACTTTCTAAATATTAATATGTGGCTGGTAATTCAGTTCTGCAAGCAACATTTCACAGACACCAAGGAGCGTGAAAACCCCACCGATTGACTGTAGTTCATTTTCATCCCAGTAATCTGTGCTGAAGATCTCAAAAAATTCAACTCCCAGAGGAGCGCCTGCTAGGAAACAAAGATAACACTAAGCTTCCAAAGTATAAACTAAAACATGGCATGTGGTTCTCAAAAGTCATTAGCCTATTTTCCATCCGTAAATAAGGGCATTTCTAACACAGTCACGAAATAATTTTAATATATTTGGTATTAAATGTGCCAGAACCGAGGAGAGATCAGTTGGCTCATCTGGAAAACTGTGCTACTTCCTCGCCATCTTTTTTGCTTGTCCTGTTTATTTAGAAAGTAGTCTTCAAGACAGGGATGGCCTTCTACTATGGGTCTCTCTATGCGAATACAACAACAGTCCTGAGCCCTGCTGTAATATAAATAGTTACAACAAGATGCATATGTGAAATTGCTTTGAATGCACGACCCTGTGCTCAGGGCATTCAATCTAAAGTGGTCCGTTCTAGACAGAGGCCTTCACTAGAGGCTGACAATCCCGAATTGTGTCCATCTGCTGCTGGGATTGCAGGTTTTTTTCCTTTCAATTTATTAATGCAACTAGAACTATGTCTTAGTTGTGAATTTGATCAGTACTTTTAGAACATAGTTATATATATATATTTTTTTTTTACAGCTGGCCTGAGAGCAAAATTCAACTTTACTCTGAAGTTCACCAGATGCAGACCTTTTTGCCTGGTCTGCAATAATTTTACGCTTACGTTAAATTGTCTCGGAGAGGCAACTTTCAAAAAGAAGCTGCCCTTGATTTTCCCCCCAGCCTGTTTAAGTGGCATATGTTCTTCCATCAGTGCACAAATAAACTCTCATTAATGTTTGCAAGTTTATGTATGTGCTCCAGTGGGAAGACAGACTTAATACTGAATCTCCCTAGTCTGCCTGAAATCATGTTGATAGTTTCATTTATTTTGGCTAGAGATGCATATCAGCAAGTTATTAATCCTTAAATATGTTTTTTCATATTGAATTGGTACTTAATGTAAAACTGTCTTATTACGTCTAAATTAATAATGTGTTTAAGGATATTAGAGCTGCTGAAACATCTGATTCAGTGCATAGTTTTACGTGGCCCAGAAAGTCAGTAGCAGGTAAAGGGAATTAAACATCCCAAGTATAAAATTGTCAACACTACAATGGCACCTTAATTCATTCAGACCTATGAAGTACACTGGAGTCGAATTTAAAGGGACGGCTGTGTAAAACCTGAATCGAACACCCCAATGCCTTAAAAATCAGCAAGGGGAGAAATAAAATATGGAAGCCATCTAAAGTGCCTAAGAAATTAGTTCAGACCAGTGTTTCCCAAATTTGTGATACCTGGAACACACTTTTTTGGATTAATGATGGCAGCACACTTCACCCCTATGCCTGAAAAAGGATAAGAGCAGCCACAGGTGCTGCTCGAGTAGCTGGGGCAAGTGCCAGGTGCTAGACAGGGGAAGAGAGCATTTATCTCTTCACACAAAAGGATGTCATAGCGCCTTTCCATCACTCTCAAGGCACATCCTTTGCAAATCAGACTGGTTCAGACCAATGCCTATTAAATGTTTTTGCACAGATTTGCATCACTTAGGAAAGTCAGCATGACAGTAGCAATATAAAGACAACTAAGAGGAGAGACGAGATGTTACACGGACCGCAAGAGAAGCTTAGGTCTATGGTTTTCCACTGTCAGCCCATACACCAGTACATCTCTGCAGAGGGCAACACATAGCTCTACTTCAGGGAATTGCAGTTAGTTAATAGCATCATAAGTGTTCCAACAGCATCAAACCTGGGGTCCAGAAATCTTTTCCCATTTCATTATCTGGCTAGGATAGAGGAAGGAGACGAGGAGGGAGAACTAGATTTGAACCTCAAAAAGTGTAAACCAAATATCTACATTGCAAACTGAAGATGCTATTGAAGCACAAGTAGGCTCATTTATGCTTCCTTGAAACTACCAAACATGGGTAACAGTAATGAAATGTGGAAACATGAGCTAACAATCAGAGGATATGTTCTGGCTAGATTAAAGACTAATAGAGGGAGATTACATTTCATAGATTTCATAGTTGGTAGGGTCAGAAGGGAAACACAGCACATTTCAAACTGAAGAGAGAAAATACAGACTTTAAAATGCATCTAATGCAACATGGAAATCCTGCAATAGCTCAGCCAGGTGATAGCTGTTAAAGGAAATTGTGATCAACTCAGCACCATCCTTACCATATGTAGTTTGTGTGGGTATGTGCGGTGGTACGGAGAAGGGGAGCAGCAGCAGGGGGAGGCTGCCCAACACACTGTCAAGTGACATGAAGAAGGGCAGGCATGAAGAAGCAGCTCTCTATAAAAAGAGTGTAAAAATATCTGAGATCAGGAGCAGCTAAAAAAAAAAAAAAAAAAACTAGTCAAGTTCTGTGGAGCTCCTTGAGCTCTTTTTTGTGAGGGGAATGCAGGGTGCTCATAATCTCATAGTAGGTAGGGTCGGAAGGGACCTGAGTAGATCAGAGTCCAACCCCCTGCCGTGGCAGGAAAGAGCACTGGGGCCAAACGACCCCAGCAAGGTGTTCATTTAGCCTCCTCTTCAAGAGCCCCAGGGTAGGAGCCAGCACCGCTTCTCTTGGAAGTTGGTTCCAGACCCTAGCCGCCCTGACCGTGAAGTAGCACCTCCTGATGTCTAGTCTGAATTTACCCTCTGCCAGCTTGTGACTTATTTCCTGTCACTCCTGGTAGTGCTTGTGGGAACAGGGACTCCCCTAACACCTGCTGGTCCCCTCTGACTAGTTTGTAGATGGCCACCAGATCCCCCCTCAGCCTTCTTTTGTGAAGGCTGAACAGGTTCAGGTCCCGTAGCCTCTCCTCATAAGGCCTGCCCTGCTGACCCTTGATCATACGAGTGGCCCTCCTCTGAACTCTTTCCATATCGTCCACGTCCCTCTTGAAGTGTGGCGCCCAGAAC